>NW_028262347.1:2454615-3068269 GCF_047370975.1 Nipponia nippon
GGTCTACATCCCATGGCGATGTCTTTACAACACAGTGAAAAACATGAGCATGAGCTGGTTCAAGTGCATAGTTGAAGTCTCCCAACCCATGTGATGTTGCTGAGGGTTACCTCTGTAGCTAAGGTTTGACATATCCATGCTGTCCCCACCCCTCCAGATCACACAGAGTTGAGTGTGAGCCATACTGAAGGCTTGAACTCACCCCACATCCACACCAAAGCAGGCACTTGAGTATGAAAAACATCCAGGGCAGGTCTGGATGTCACAGTGCAAATGGGTACAAGGCATCCACAGCGTCATCCCCATCCTGTCCTTCAAAAGCAAGTCCTTCAAAGGACTCTCCTCCTCCGTCCTGGAGGAACCACACTGACTGGAAGAGGCTAACGTGGCCTCCTTCCAGAGTAATGCCAGGAGCTCTCTGGGGCATTGTTCCTTGGACAAAATGGCACATTTTGTCCACAACAGGTGGCCAAGAAGGCCAATGGCATCCTGGCTTGTATCAGGAATAGTGTGGCCAGCAGGAGCAGGGAGGTGATCATGCCCCTGTATTCGGCACTGGTGAGGAGGCACCTCGAATCCTGTGTTCAGTTTTGGGCCCCTCACTACAGGAAAGACATGGAGGTGCTGGAGCATGGCCAAAGAAGGTCAATGAAGTTGGGGCAGGGGCTGGAGCCCAAGTCTTATGAGGAGCGGCTGAGGGAACTGGGGTTGTTTAGTCTGGAGAAGAGGGGGCTGAGGGGAGACCTTATTGCTCTCTGCAACTGCCTGAAAGGAGGTTGTAGCGAGGCGGGGGTCGGTCTCTTCTCCCTAGTGACATGATAGGACAAGGGGGAACAGCCTCAAGCTGCGCCAGGGGAAGTTTAGCTTGGATATTAAAAAAAAACTTCTTCACCAAAAGGGCTGTCAGGCCTTGGCCCAGGCTGCCCAGGGCAGTGGTTGAGTCCCCATCCCTGGAGGTATTAAAAAGACAGGTAGACGTGGTGCTTGAGGACATGGTTTAGTGGTGGGCTTGGCAGTGATAGGTAAACAGTTGGACTCAATGATCTTAAGGGTCTTTTCCAACCTTAACGATTCTATGATTCTATGATTTCTTGTCCTTGGGTCACTGCTCCTTTTAAAGCAAACTCCAAGAAAAATTCATAAAATCTGAACTCACCTCTTGGGATGTAGATCTTGTAGCCTTCCAGCTTGCCCAGTGGAGGTGTCCAAGCCACCTTCAAGGTAAAAAGTCCTTCTTCTGTCACACGGAAATTAGTGACTGAAGGCACAGGTGCTTTGGGGTACAAAAATATTGCAGAAATTGATGTGACAGTGCTGTAATAAAGTGCCACGGCAAGGGCCCTTGGAGAATCTTTTGCTTTCAAGGACAAAGAGACACAAAGGTGAGCAGCACCAATTCTCCCTATTCTCTCAGCTGAATCCTCAAAAGCGACCATCCCCCCGCTACCAAATCCTTGTCTGCTTGAAAAGTGAGCTGAAAACCCCCAAGGCAGAATGTTTGTGGGCTTCCTCTTTGAATGGTGTTGGGAACTGTGAAATATCTACCCACAAGGCATTTCCTCCTGAGCAGAGAAAACTCCGCCGTGGTTTCATGCAGACTGAGCAAGGACACATGAATCAAACACTCCTTGCGCCTATGGATGCAACTCTTACAAAGAGGAGCCCATTTTGATCCAGCCAGCCATGGCAGACAGATTTATAGCTTCTGCGTCTGGATTCATGTTTGGGGATAATAAGAGAAGAGATCAAATGACTTTATTTCCACCCATAAAGACATTCCATCTTTTTCCTGGCAAGTACATATGAGTTGAGCTGCTGCACCACTCATTGAGGTGCTTTATTTATTCATCCTGTTGGAGATCTTCCCTCAAGAAGACAAACAATTTAAGACATTGCGGGAGGTGGGGAAAGAAAAAAAAGACGAGGAAGAAAGGAATAATTCTTTTCAAAACCCCTTGGGCAAAGCAGACTTGGCGCTTCATCCAAAACAGGGAGGGAAGCGGAATTAGTGCACCCCTTAAACTCTTAAAACCCCTTAGTGCAGAGACTTCTGGGACAAAACCTGCTCCATCCACCACATCTGATCCAGTGTCTTGCGCTCCAGGGTTTGGCCAAGAATGAATTTGCTCCTTTGTTTCCAAGAACCTTGTCACTACAGCCAGCCATGTGACAGCAAAGGAATGTGGCACGGCAGATTGAAATCCAGAGGAAGCCTAGATCATTTCATGGGACCAGAGATCACTACTTGGGGCATTTCCTAAAGGCCGTGATCATACCACCTTGGTGTTCATCTTGAGTGAAATGAAGCCCTAAGCACATGCATAGTGCCAACCCAAACCTTTTGGACCACCCACTTCTGAAACAAGGTGTTTAGAATATACTTCTTTCCATAAAACTCATGTCTGTGTTTCTCAACCCATGGTCTCCAAAAGCTTTCTCACCCCACGTACATGGGGGTTACATTAACTGAATCCCAGCCTGGATTCGTTAAATCCTGCGGGTTATTAAATGAGGTGATGTGAGCCATCCAGCAGGCTGCACCCTCTGCTTTGAAGTGGGTTAACCACATGGGTTACTCTGCACCCACACAACCCTGCACCCCACACCATGGACATTTGCACAGATGTTCCTCCTACCCATTCCTATCCATCCATTCCTCAGTCCTCGCACATATGGTTTTGGGGTGCGTTTTTTCCTGTGCCCACACAGGCAAGGAATACACTGCAGAAGAGACACTCACTTGTTTTCCCTTTGACAGCTGCTGACTCCCCCAGGGCATCTGCATAGATGGCCCTCACCGTGAAGACATACTTGGTGTTGGGTTTCAGATCAGTCACCAGCACGGTACTTTTGTCACCATCCACCACAATCTGTCACACAGGGGGACAAAGGACATCATTACACCTCCATGACAGTAGAAGACCCCCATATTTGCAACAGGTTAGGAGCATGAGGCTTCACATCTGATGCAAGGTGACTGCCACGAGCAGAAGCCTCTTAAAATGCACTAACTCAGAACACTGAGATCCTCACGTGGTATCTGGGTTCACACTGGACACAGCACTGACACAGGACAGTGCCAAGGATGGGTTTCATGAGCTAGCCCAGAAAAAAACTCAGTGAAAACAAGAGCGTGCATAAGGGTGAGGGTGGTCCCCAATTCCCTTAAAAAGATGGAGGAAAAGCAATCATCTTTGGCAAAGAAAGTTTCTTTCAGTGCTCATAGAGGGATATTTCAACGTAACCTGAGGGCAAGAGAGGTGGAGACAACTTCTGTGTTTTCACTATGTTCTTATGAGATTCTGAAGCAGCCAAGGATGATCATTCTTGTTAAATACAATGTGAATAATTAATACAATTAATAATCTTAACCTTAATAATTTATGCTTTCATAGCTTTGTTCTATTATTAGAAATCAAAGCTTTTAGGCATACATCATCTACCCTTCAATCTCGCTGTCAAACTTTGTGCAGTGACCGAGCTAAACTAGAGCAAGCTGGCACACACGGCAGCATCCCTCACACAAGGACATGGTAAATCCAAAACCAAAACACGCAGAGATCTTACCAAGATGAACAATCTTGGCAGCAAGAGAAACAGGGGGTGTTGCTAGGGAAGCTGGATGGGCTTATTTGAGAGGTGGTATCACAGAGGTAAGGAGAGAAAGAGTGTTTCCCATTGACCTGTTCTTATCAATCTCAATGCAGTTTGTGCCACATCCTTCTCCCACCTGACCTTCCCCCCCATCACTCCCAGAAACTCCGTCTCACCACAACGGCAATGCCAAAATTAGCACGAGCAATCAACACACCTGCAAATCTGATGGCCTATCTATAGACCTTCACCTCAAGCAAGCAGCTTCAGGAATTTATGCCAATGCACTGGGCTGTGACCAGGATGGATGAGGGACATGGTGCCATCTCCTAACCAAGCTGTGCCATCAGCAGCCTCAGCAGAAGACTAACCCCTAACACCAGGACCTGAAACTGGTGCTCTGCAGAATGGGAATGCAACTCTACCTGCCGCTGGTCCTCTGAAACCAGCTGCCCCGAAGGCAGCATGGGATGCAGATGGACACGGTACCCCATCACCCTCCCAGTAGCTGGCATCCACGTGAGTCGCAGTGAGCTGTGGCTGTGCTCACTGATGTGCAAATCCCGGGGGCCAATGATCTTCTCAGCTGCAAAAAGAAAGGAAAGGCTTTTGGTTTGGACCATGATGGTACCAGTGCTGGACAAGTCCAAGCTGTTCATTGATGGAGTCAACATATTCAACACAGAGAAAGCCTTGGGTGTAGATGGCACTCACTTAGGTTGAGAGCACAGGGGCAGCTGGGATCTGTTTCTAGGCCAGAGCCAGACAAGGAGGTTTTCTTTTGGCAAATTGCTTGACAGCACAAGAAGGGAAAACAAAACTTGTTCTGGCTACATTTCCTACACCTGCTTAATGCATAGGGCGTCAGCTCCTTCCTGCCCTTCTCCTTACTGCCACCAGAGAGTATTTGGCCAGAAAGCTTGAACTCTACATGAAACATCATAGGAAGCCCTGAAGTGCTACAGAGAACCACAGAGAAAGCCAAAAAAAGACCCTCTAATGACTTGGATGAAGTTCCCCCAAGCTCTGCCCCAAGCTTTTAATTCATCTTCTCATGAGTTTGTGTGCCAAGAGGCGGGGCAGGAATTCATTGCCACCACCTCTGGATTTGCTGCAACATCAGCATCTGTTTGGGGAGAGATCTAGATGTCTTTGGAAATCTCTTTGGCTGCTCTCAGCATCTTCTGCAAGGAATCAAGTTCTTCCTGAGACCCTGAGATGTGCTGCCAGAGTTCACCATGAGAGGCCCATGTTGAAGGCTTCCACAAGGGGCAGAAATGCTGCCCCAGCCCATTGCTGCTCCTTTTGTTTGAACTAGCAGCAAGACTTTCAGGGTCTGGTATCACCAGACAAACCATGGAGATGCAGACACAAGCAAAATACACAGGACCACTGTCCCCAGGCAACAGATGCTTCATGAGCTGGCTGCTCCTCTAGGGTCATCCAACCCCTAAAGCTCCTTTGTGATGAGCACAGGGGATGTGGGAGGTCCATCTCGGTGGCGTGGCTGGCACGTCCAGGGACTGGGAAGGGGCTGGTTTGGGCAGGTGGAAAGCAGGATAAAGAGAGCTCTGACGCACCTTGCACAGTCTGTTTGATGGGTTGGGGCGGCTCTGAGGCAGTGAAACAGAGCCTACGAGAGAGTTTGGGGGCCAAGTTGTGGAGGAGGTGGAAATCTTCAATATAAAGCACATGCTCTGCAGTGGGCTCTGACGCTATTTTGTTCAGTTCGTTCCTGTCAGCATCCTTAATTCCTAGAAGAAAAAAAGAAGAGGAAAGGAGGACATCAAACATCATCCCTGGGGCAGGCCAGGCATTGGCAAGGGATGTCAAGAGCAAGCAGGAGCAATGTGCTGGCCTTTGATTTTTACACCAACTTTGCAGCCCTGCTGCCCACAGTGAATGATGAAACAAGGAACGGAAACACAAGCTGGATGGGCAGTGGTGAATCTGATGAAGCCATCAAGGAAAAGAGGTTAAGGTTTTCTCCAGGGGCATGTTAGAGATGGACCCAGGGGATTCGGCTGCTAATGGGCTGATAGGCAGAAAGCTCTCTTGGGGTGGAGAGTGAAAAGGAGCAGGGCAGGATCTGGCCTCATCCTTCCCATTGGATACAGAGACATTTCTGCCCTTCTGATGGAGGAGGAGATGATGAGACTTTGGGAAGCTGTATGAAAATTGCAGGGTTTTCCTGTGGTTGACTTAAAAAAGGCGGGGGGGGGGAGGAAACCCCAACAAACCAATTCTCCCTAATTTTCACCTCACATTTGTCCAAATCGACTTGGTTGCTCTCTATAATGAAACACCACCACCACCACCCCCCTTCTTCTCCCCTGAAATGTTTGGTGAAGGGAAGGATTTGACTTGTAATAAATGGCTGTATTTAGCTCTTGGGGGAAGGGAGGTGCTGAAACTTTTCCTTGCCCACGGAATTATTCTGATGGACATTTTTAACGTAGCTGAAGTTGGTCTCTGAACCCCATTAAGAGAAAGCTTCAAAAGTAAAAACATTTCATTTTTGAAAATGTCACATCAAAACATTTTGACTTTTATGGAACTATTTATTGAACTCCTGAATTCGCAAGTAGTTTTGACAGATGCAAAACCGCAGATTTCCACTGACTAAATCAGCTATCGACAACAACAAAAAACACCCAAGCACAGCACAGATGTGATTTTCCTGTACTTGCAGTAGTTGCTAGTGCCTGAGCCTGGGGATGGGTGCAGTTTTTAGAGGAGGAGGATGTTGTGCATCAGGAAACTTCCCCAGTGCGTAGACTGTGTGTCGGTGCACACACAGTATTTGGTGGCAATGCTCCATGTACCTTAGCGTGTCCATACGTACCTACAGCAAACACGGTCACCCCCCCATCCTGCAGGACCTGGGCTTCATCTTCAACAGAATCACCAGATTTCCCGTCTGTGATCAAAACAACTACCTACAAGAATTGGCATAAGAGCCAGAGAATGAAAGAGCACAACATGAGGAGGTCACAGAGACAGTCGCAGGATTTTCACACTGAGAAGCCAGACCTTGGGTGAAGTCCCTCTCTCTAAAGGGATGGGCACTTGAAAATAAATCCTTTGGTAACCCACACCTCTGGGGTAACTCACATGAAATCAGTTTGCATGAGCATGAGCTGGGAAGAAGAGCATAAATGCTGCTGCTCATGACAGCATCTTCTCTGCATGTCTCCTCCTGCTTGGTTGTGTCTCACCTCTGCTTGGGGCAGTAACTCTGGCTCCAGAAGGAGATTAATGCCAGCACAGAGAGAGGATTCACCTCTACAAGTCCGTAAGAGCAGCTCTTAAAGGAGGACTCAGCTGCACTCTGGACACCACCCTTGGCCAATGGCACCTGGATGGTGCTATCAGGTAGTAAGAAACTCTCTCAGCCACAGCCTGGGTTTAAATGACAGCAAACTCAGCAACCCTAGACCTTTCAAGCTTTTTGGGCAGTCCTGTGTCAGATCACATAGCAGGAGATACGGCTGGCACGTGGGATGCTATACTGAAGACACACCCTCCTGCAACACAGGAGTGGTTGAGGTGGGTAACACAGCCCACCTGTGGCATCATGTTCTCCCTCCCATCCTCTGACTAAAAATAGGTCTCGTTGACCACACTGATCACACCACGCTGATGGCATGGATCACGCAGACCACATTTGGCATGCAGGATCTCAGAGCAAAGGAGAAGGTGCAGCACCAAGCTGCAAATGTGGGAGGCCCATGGGAGGCAAAAGCTGGCTGTGACAGTTTCAGACTCGATTCATGGGGTGTACCAGCTCCCCAATGTGGTTGCCCCTTTCTTGATTTCAAGACCATCCACCATGGGAGCAGAGCAGACTGAACTGTTTCATGCAGCCTGCAGAGCAAATCAGAATGCAGCACCTTCTCTTTAGCATCCTCAGCATCCTCAGAGCCCCTTAGAAATTATGAACAAAATAATTTTTAAAAAGATGATCTGAAGAAACCAATGACCCAAAACTGATGTCTGCAAGACACTGCAATGTGTCTGCTTTTTGAGCAAGATGCTAAATGTACTGCCAGTCTCTGTAACCAGAGTGGATGTGCACAGACTGTTAGCAACAGCTACCTGCACCAACACCACAACTTGTCTCCTTGTCTTAATCATGCCTTGAACCTGCTCAGTTAGCTTATGCAGTAAGTGCCCCGAATTTGGGTACTCATCTGGAGGCATTTAAGTCTAGAGCACTGGGTCCCTCTGCAATCCGTGAGGAAATATGAGCAATTTTTAAAAGTGAGTCGGTCCTTTGAAAATCTGGAGGTATCTGTCACCAATAAAGTGACCTGAAGATGAATGAGCTCCTAAATGAGGTACCTCAACTGCAAGCCAAAAATCAGATGGGATGAATAAAAACCAACCGTCTCATTCATGCCTTCAGGTAAAGAAGAGGTCTGATCCCTACCAAGGATGACACCAGAGGAGTCATCACAGAAGGTCGCTTACCTTTGCCGCATCCTCTCGCAGCATGTCCAAGCGAGACATAGCATGAGCTGCAAACACCAGAGCTGATCCTGTTTTTAAGCTGCTGCCTTTGAGGGAGAGATCCTGAATTGCCGCCAGCATTTCTTCAATGGTCACGTAATCCGTGAGCTCAACACTCATCCTGGGAACGAGAAATGGGGGAATACGGGTGAATAAAGAGCAAGAAAACACTATTGTTACAGCAAGAATGCATTGCTGATAGTAATGACCAGCAATAATGTTGACATTTAGCTGGTCACACTAGGCTTGTATGTAAGCAAGGAGTCCTCTTCACAGTGGTCAAGGGAGTCCAGGGTTTGAGCCCCAGAGCCCTGTTATCATAAAATGCTGTCTAAAATTGGATGGCAGGGAATTTCTTGTGGCTGCATTAAATGTCAGCCTCCCTGCCCTGAAACGGTTCCCCATGACCGAGCACCTCTAGACTCTGATGACAATGTCGGGGGTTGAACTTTTGCTCTTGTAATGGTTCAGCAGAGCAGTAAGAGCTCGTTAACCATGGGGACATGGTTGCCCATCTAGAGCTATGGGGCTATAGAAACCCAGGTGCTGGTGGTAGAGCATGGACTGACCCACCTTGGTTTCTCCCCGTAGAGTGCCACCGCCAGCCGGACGCCTCCTTTGCCCATCACCACGTTCTCAAAGGAACGCGCCATGCTGCTGATGAAGTCCTTGACCAGCCGGGAGCTCTCCCTCCCTGCGCCCTGTGACTGCCCCACGAGGAACAAAATGTCAGCCACCTCCGCCGTCCTGCATGCTGAGGGAGAAGAGGGGCAGGAAGGCTCATCCCACATCATGCAATGAGCCAGCCAGGAGATAACCCCCTCTGAGTCATGTGAACCCCCGAGATATTGCAGCTAAGGAAGAGAGACCATGCTTAGGCCCAAAGAAGTGGGTAATCACGGGCTTCCCAGAGCAATAGGCTGCTTTGTTCTCTTTAATTTCCTCCTAATTCCCCATTTTTCTGTTTTCACCTGGGGCAAGTTTCTCATTTGAAGCACAAACACTGACACCCAGCTCCATCAAGGCATGCAGGTCTGTAGGACATGATGGAAGCAAGGGGATGCCTGGGGGTTTCATATGCCCAGAGGCAGACATCGACACCTGAGCCACGCACAACCGAATTTTTGGTATGTGGCAGCTCTGCCACCCCACCAGCCATCCTGGGCTTCTTACATCAGGGTCTCCACAGCCAATGTGAGACACCCATGCAGACATGGGGCCACCTGGCCATCCATGCTTTGCCAGCCCTAAAACAACCACGTCTTCCAGTCTTGCACAGAGAGAGCTCAGGACGCTCTGTGCATTCAGCTCTGCAATGCTCCCCTCTTGCCAAGCTGCCAGTGGCCCCAAGCATGAAAAATATCTTGTGCAAAGAATGAACAATTTGAGTGTTTTTTTCTGTACAAGCCAGAGCTACCTGATGACAGGTGGCAGGGAAGGGATAGGTGTACAGGGAAATTCATTTAATGAACATCAAGGCATATTTCCCTTTACAGTGTTCAGTTTCAATTGAATTTAATTTTCTTTACGCATCCAATAAATATATTTCATGGACAGAAATCTGATGACTTTTAGAGATGCTTAAATTAATGGAGGCTCCACAAGGGAAGTTCAACATTTGTATTTTCTTTGGTGTTTCTCTCCCTTGCAGATAGATGCTGAGTTATTACTGTGGGGCTGCTAAAAAGTAGACCACGCTGACTGATGAAGGAGGGCTTTTTGTATTGCAGATTTGCCCACCAGGACTGGGCTCAACCTCTTCACATTTTTTTTTTTTTTTTTTTTTTTTCATTTTGTGTCACTACTGCTTTGGATTTCACCCAGCCTTGACTTTCAGCTGCAGGTCTGGAAATCAACTCGCACCCAACCAGGCTGCAGCAATTGTTCCACTTTGCTGGGGAGATGCGCTAGGCAGGTTTCTCATACTTCTACTGCAATGGAAACCCTGTTTTAGCTTGATCTCTTCAATTTACCTCACTTTTACCCCATTTCTATAAGCAGGCTCCCCAAAGGGCTTGGAAAGACACAGGTTTCATGCTCTCTTTCATTGCTGTGTCCCTGATCAATCCCCCTTGGCCACACAGCAGGACAGAGGATCATTTGCTGGCTGCGGATGGATGGTAGTCCAAGGGTCTTTGTTTCCCAAGGCTTTTGGTTTCTTCATTCTTCTTTGTGCCTCCTGACACTGAGCTCTTCACGACTTCACAGTTCTGTTTACTGCAGGAAAATGACTGCCTCTTTTTGGTTTAACTTGTACCCAGCTGGGAATATAAAGCACTTTTCCTTGATAAAAATTGGAGAAAATTATTTCAATTTTCCTTCCTAGAGCTCTCGATATCTCCCTTCCCTTCTCAATCCTCTCTAAGTGCTTTTCAGCTGAGATGTCAGGGGTGTCTTGGAGGCAGCTCAGCTACTAACAGTAGCTCACCATAAGCTCTTTTCCCAGCTGCTGCTTCTATTTTGGATCTACCCCTTTTCCCTAGCTTTGACCTTGATGTCCCTGTTCCCCCAGAAGGACTTGGAGGGAAGGCAATGCCAGTCCTTGGCTCCGACCTCAGAACTTGTGGAAATCATTCAACAGCTTCCCAGGGTAACCACAACCTGTATTACCACAAGAAAAACCCAACAAATGTTCAACAAGATGGAGAAGACCATCCACCAGCCTTCCCAAAATCACCCAGCTCTTGGAGCTACTCAAGGCAGTGCAGACAGCTTTTCCTAAGAGACCTGCATTTTTGGCCCTGATCTGGAAAACATGCTCAAAATGCTATTCAGTATCAGAGGGACCTTTGCTACCTACCTCTCTGCATCCCAAATCCCCAGAAAGCCTCCTCCATCCATGTCTGGCCCTTGGGAGTCTTGCTCACCCTGCACAATGCTCCTGCTCTCATTTGTATCCAGGGATAACGAGGAGAAAGACAACAAGCAAGAGGTTCATGGGATTAAAAAGGGCAGGATGGTTCCCCTTTCTCTATAAAGGGGCAACCAGAGCCCATTCTGTGAGATGCTGAGCCAGGAGCTCAGCACCCTTCCAGAGGGGCCCAGCTTAGCAATGAAACCCGAGAGTGTTTGCTGCTTGGATCAGGTACCTGAAGCTGTCATTGGAAACATGTGATGTTAAGCATATTTGGATTGGTACCTCCTGGAGAAAATACCAACACAGACAGCTATATTAATCACAGGGGGATATGATTTTATTTGAAATTTTCCATGCACCTCCAAAATTACCACATTTCATCAATCACAAGTTTGCCAGAGACATCTGTAAACGTTGATTTATTGCACTGTTCCCAGCTTTGAATTAAATAGCATTATAGTGAAGTATATTGGCTTAATTGACGGACAGGAACTTAATCAAGTTAATTTTGTAGCTGATGCCAAAGCTTCCATTAACTCCTTGTTGAATTTACTGAATTAAGTCCAGGTGAATTTACACCTTCAAAGCCTGGGGGCTTGTTGCTGCAGAACAATTTGAAGGGGGAGGACCCACTGGCTCATACCCAGCCCCATGACAGTCCTGGGAAGTCTGGATTAGCTCTGTAGGATACTCACAAGGAGCCTCCCCCTCCTGCAGGACCCTGAGGCTAGAGACGTGCTGTAACTCCATGAGGCTCTTCTCTGGGGTCCTTTTGTCTCCGGCCCCTCCTTCCCAAAAGCTCCCTGTGGGCTTGCACAGGCAATAGGGAGCCAGGAAGGAGGTGAGCCCTTGTGCCATCTCGACTCTCTAAACAGTAGCAGGAGGCTTCAAGGCTTCCTTGAGGTCTTTTCTCTCACATTCTCTGTGTGGTGGCTTGTACCAGGTTTTGGAGATCAGAAGAAGGGACATGTTTTACCCTTCTCCCCACCTTCCTCTGCAGCAGCTGAGGTGGAACAGTATCAGAGGCAAGACACTGAGCAGAGCCCTGATTTCCCCATAAACCCTAGTGCAGCAAGTCAGGTCCTGCCTGCCATTTGAGGCCAGCTGAGATAATCTGTTAGCCAGATGATCCCCACCTAAAAGGACCCTATGCAGAAGTTAAAGGCATCAGCACTACAGCTCCACCCTGACAGCATCTGTGTGTATACTGATGACATTAGCAGAAACAGCTGCTTGGAAAAGGTCTTTTTCTCCCTAACGTGTTTCAGCATCACCCCCAACTGCTTCATTCATGGTAGCCCACTTGTCACATACCTTCATGAATGGCCATGGCTCCGTACTGCACCACAGCCGCTGCCAGGGCAAGGATCTGGGCATAAAACATTTTCCTTTTCCTGGGGCAGAAGCTCCTTCTTGGTTCCTGGAGTCAGCACACAGCCTGGAGAGTCATTCATCTGCAAGAGAAAAGAGGCTTTAATGCATGCCATCTGAGTATGATGCTCCCACTGCCTACAGTGGCAAGGGAAGCTTTTCTCCAGCTACAAAGGCTCATCTTGGCTTAGGCAATTGGCATTAAAGTCCATAAATCCCCTAATTCCTTCATCCCTTTGCTGATGCTGGCTGCAGGGGAGAGCTCAGCTTTGCTCCCGCAGCACCTTTCCCTAACAGGACCCTTCTTCAGGCAACAACAACCTTAGGCAATTAAGCTTAAATGTGAATATTAGTGGTGTGATAAAAGAGGGAAGCATCTGCTGCCTCAATTACGCAGGGAGGAAAGATCACTAGAAGATCACTGCAGACAGCAATCACCTGCACTCAAGTCTTTATTAGCCTGTTTTGTGACTAACCTTCAGGTTCCTAAATCCAGGATTACCTGCCTTGCCCTTGCCAATCCAGCCCACCATTGTGGGCTGAAAGCTCTGGTTACTGCCTATGGACGGTTTAGTGACTCCCCAAAATTGCTACAGAAGTCTCCCTCTGCGAAGCAGGGACTTCTCTCTACGAAGCAACAATTGCAGCACAAGTGGAGTTGCCAGAAGGCGTTTTATTCTTTTTTAATGGGCAATAAAAAGTTTTTCTCCTGTTCTAAGCCTCACCTGCTTGTCTCGGGCTGAGCAGATTTCACAGGGAGACATGGACTACTTCCAGGGTTGAAACTAGAGACGTGGCGAAAAGACGAGCTCGATGACTTCATCCAGCCTAGCTCTTTGCCAGGGCTGGATTGTTCCTTCCAGTTAACAAGATGCAACCTCAAAATCACATTGCGTTATAGATCGGGACCCTTTTGGGTTCCTGTGCACAGCCTGGAATCACTCCACCTAAATGAATTCCCAAACAAGCAAGATGAAGGTCAAGTGCCTGGAGCAGCCTGGTGTGTGCCTAGACTGCAGGGGCACCAGGGCTGTGGTCACCTTGCCCATCATGTAGCTACACCCATCTCTGAGACCCTCAGGACTTAAGTCCCCCTAATGTGCTTTCTGCTTCTTACTTTCCCTCTCTCTTCTAATTGCTGGGTTTACCTGGATGTAATCAAGATCTCTGCTGTGCAGCAGTTAACCTGTGCTGTGTCCTTCCTTTGTAACTCCTGTCAAAACCTCTGTGCGGTGCTGCCATTAGTTGCTGTGAAGATGGCTTCAAAGCAAAACCACACACACAAACACACAAAAAAACAAACCAAAAAAACCAAAGCAAGCAAATGTAGGCTTTTTTAACAGCAGGAGTAAACAAGCTTCTAGAAAATCAAGTCATGGAGAAGTGCAGAGCTCAGACGCAAGAAAACTAGGTTTTACCCCCACCTCTTTTCAAGAGTTGTGTTATGAGTTTTGGCAAGATCACCCCATCGCCCCTCAGATCCCAGCACCCTTCTTGCAATGCCAACCTGGCAGCATCCCCTTTTCCCTTCTCATTTAATCCTCAGCTCTGAGGCAGATTCTGTCCTGGACTATAACTCACCCTTCATGGAGCAGGAAGGCAGCAAAACCTTTGACTGGGTTTCTGAGCTCGGTGTTAATATTATTAAAAACATATGTCCCTCCAGAAATGTTCCTGCAGAGACCCTTATTTCAATGTTTTTCAAAAAGTGCCTCCTTCCATCCTCTCTTCCCCTCTTCCTCCCATCATTCACACCTCTACACTTCCTCCTGCCCAAAATACAATCCAAGTGAAGGATAATTAAGCTTGTAAATAAAATGCACTGTTCTGAGAATTTCCATATCTAAAATAACATGAGAAATGCAATATAATATGTACTGAGATAGCTAATGTAGATCCTTCGAGAGTCCATGTTCATCACAACAGCTGGCACTGAAGCCTGCCCTAACGGTCTTACTGGTCTGTACAGGGAAGGCTCCCCAGTTCCTGCAAATGGCACTGGGACCAACTCACCCAGTCCTGTCCCAAAAATACCAGCTGCCACGTTGAGACAGAAGATCCTCCAAAATGCTGATTTTCCTAAGTGCCTCATGGGTTCCTGGTGCTGTACCCGAGGCAGAGGAACCTGCATGTGTTAGCACGTCCACTGCCACGTGTCACCCCATGGGGTCCTGCCTGGCGTCAAGGTCCTCAAGCACACACACCATCCCTGGAGGCCAACAGTGCTCATGGACCTCATTGCCATTAGCACCGTCACTAATACATCCCATCTAATTAAGAGAAGATAGTCAGTAAATTTACGTGCTCCAAACTCACTGCCTTCAGAGTAGGTTTGTAAGTACCTTCTGCCATCACCATGAGGCTTGATGTTGGACTCAAGCTAAATCATACCTCCTGCCTCTCAAAATGCGACATTTTCTCCTCTCCCACCTCATCCTCTCCATTCCTGCCCTAAATCAAGGATGAAATTTTCTTGCTGCTTGGACCCTTGGGATAGACTGACCCCAAAACGCGTGGAAAAAAAATCATTCAGAAACAGCTTAAATGCTAACAGAGATCTCTTTGTAATTCCAAGAAAATACTTGTTTATTCTAAAAGGAGAATTAGCAAGTCCCTCCATGACAAGGCATGTGCCAACGTCATCCTACAGCAGATCTACTGCAGAGCATTGGCTTCCTTGCACCACTGGCCAGAGTGCCGACCCACGGGGCAGGAGTACGTACTGCCGTGGTGATGCCTTGAGGGCGATATGGGACCAGCAAAAGACAAAGAACAGGAGAAAAAGCACCTCTGAATCTTCAGCATTTGTTGCCCAAGTTCACACATATGCATGAAATAAAAAAAGGCTTAAGCAACAGAAAGTAAGTCTAAGTTTCTGCAGTTACTTCAGGCAGCTAAGCCAAAGCATGTTTTTTGCAGATAAATATTTGACATGTGATTCTTCTTTTTTTCCAGCTCTGATATTGTTTAATGCTTCAGCACAGAACAAATACAGTAAAAAATGCACATTAACATAGCAATAGAAAAATAGTCGTATAAGGAATAAATCCTAGAAGACTCTGCAGAGGCAAAGAAAAAGCATGGTGAGCCCCGGGCCTCCAGTGAGTAAATGTTAACATCTGCAAAAGCAAAGACCCTGTGGGCATAGAAAGGCTCGAGCTCAGAACAGTCACACCTTGAATTTACATTGCAAAGGTGAGGAAAAGGATGCAAAAGGGTTTCATAATCTGGGTGCCACAAACTGAAGACATTTCCTGGCAGACATTAATTCATATATGCATGTGTGCATACATGTTGAACATTTATGTGTTAAACTTTTGAACCTCTTGAATATTTCTAATTTTTATTACATATATTTTTAGAATTTTAGTTAAAGCTATGCTCTGCCTTCTAGCAGTGAGCTGCAGATGCTCACGTGGGGTGAAAACCCACCCAGCTCCTACTGCTGCATTGCCAGCATGGGTCCTTGATGGATGACTGCGCCACATCCAGATTACAGATGATCCCCAATTCAAGGCCGTTATTCTCTGACTTTGAAAGGAAAATGAGTTGTTTTCTCTTTTGTTTCTCCCCTTTCTGATTACTTCCAAAATCCCACTGCATTTAAGAGTTCACCGGGTTATGAAATACCCGCCCTAGGTGAGAAAAGGCAGTGCAGGCCATTTATATGAGGGTGAAGAGCTGCTCTGCAGCTTCCAGACATTCACTCCAACACCTCCCTCCATCCACAGCCCACCAGCAGGCCAAAACCACACCTGGGTTTGCTCCTTCCATGTGCTTCATCTTCCATGCTATGACATTTTGGGTAACAAGGCTGATGGAGGACTGCCATTTGCTCTACCGTCGTTGTCCAACTCAGGACAGCTCAGTCCACTTAGAGCCACCAGCTCACTTAGGTGCCACCACGATGCTCATTATATACATTACATATTAGAAAACTTAAATCCAGCAATTCTTCGCTGATCTTTGCAGACACTGGCTGCCATCAGTCCCTGTCAAAGACCTCCTAAACCGCTACAGAGAGCTTTAGAGAAACCTGGTGCGGGCAGGGAAACAACCCCATAAACTTCAGGGTTTTGCAAGGAATCCCAGAAATTTCCTTGATCTTTTACTGCCCCCCCCCCCCCGGTAAATAATTTATAGGGGCAACTTCTCTGGGTTTTACAGTTCCTTGAACAAATTGCGTCCAAACCCCGTAAATTTGATGGACCAGGTTCTCCCTTTACCTCCCCTGGATCAGATGACAGAGCTGTGGGAAGCCTGGCAAGATGCAAGAGGGTAAGAGAGGAATAAAAGCAGGTCTTACATACTTGCAACAGTGCCAGAGGCTGGGCTGTTCCCCTCCATTTATTCTTCCTGTGTATATGTTTGCAATAAACTCTTCTTCCTTTTTTTTTCCTTCCCAACAAATTTTGGGATAAATAAATAATCCCTGTCAGCAAGGTCTGTCTAAAAGGGATGAGACCCAGTGGATCTGCAGTCTCATCTGGCTGGTGCCTGCCTCCCATTTGCCTGTGGCTCCAGCTGGATCTCACACATCTCCTGCCCCAGGATCACCCATGCCAGAGGCTGCTAACTCCATCCACCGAATAATTATCCCTGTTGCATACAGACACAAAAACTACATTACAGAGCTGTGTCTGGGCATGCATAGCCTTCCCAGGGGATCCGTGCAGATCCACGTCCCAACACCCACCACTGTGCCATGGCACATATCGCACAAGCAGACAGACCCTCTGCCTCACGACCTTGACAATTTCAGCCAAATCTGACAGAGGGAAACAGGTCTCAAAGGTTTTCATACAAGTCTCCTGAAAACAGCCAGCTGGACAGAGGAAAGATATCCCATTTGCAGCTCCCTCTGGAAGACTGCAGGCTGAGCGCAACCTTATATTGGCCAACAGAGAATCCACAGGGGCACCTCCTTACGAGTGCTCCAGCTGAAGCCAAGGCTTCAGCTACATCTCACCTTACTAGACGTCACTGTACACAGCCCAGCACCCCAGGGCTCCTCTTTATGGAGCACTGCCAGGCACATCACGAAATCAGACCAGATGTAATGCTGGATATAAGGAAGAAATTTTTTACGCTGAGGGTGGTGAAACACTGGAAGGGGTTGCCCAGAGAGGTGGGAGATGCCCCATCCTTGGAAACATTCAAGGTCAGGTTGGACGGGGCTCTGAACAACCTGATCTGGTTGAAGATGTCCCTACTTATTCCAGGGGCGTTGGATTAGATGACCTTTAAAGGTCCCTTCCAATCCAAACTATTCTATGATTCTATGATAAATCCTATGGAGAGAGATCCCAGCAGCCCCGCAAAGAGATCACACTGAGATGTGTAACTTATTTTTCAGTTACACAGAGATTGGCCTGAATGGAGAATTAATGGGAACTTCAGGATGTGGAAGCACCAGAGAGACTGGCAGGAGAAGGGTATGGAGATGGTCCAGATGTTGATGGTACCAGCATTAACAAGTCACCGAGATCCCAGCACATCTATGTGTAATTTTACACGATATTTGGATGGGGAAAAACAAGGCACAGACTGCATCGACTAAAGCAAAGTACAGATTCAAACTATTGAATTTGTGGCAAGATGAAAAATAAAAACAGGGGCTCAAGGCTTAAGACACCAGCAAAGAGGCAAAGGATGGAGTAAATCCTAACAGCTCACAGAGGTGGAAAGCAAAGGTCAGCTCCGAAAAGGTACCCACAGCTCATCCAAAAGCAGCATGTTGTCACCAATGTAAGAAAAACTCGGGGGACAGGATGAAGATGCAATAGCTGGTGTCAGTTAGAGGGTCTGTCCATTTTGTAAGCAAATGTGTTCACAATTTGCTGCTGGGGAAACGCCGGTTCGGAAACGCCTTCGGCTTTGAAATGTTCACATGGAAAAGCCTGGTCGGGGCATTTCTGCAGCTCCTCTCCTGTGATTAGGCACCATTTGCTGCAGGGGAGTTAAAGACATTTTCAAACCTCAAGGAAAATGGTAGCTTTGGATGGCAGGAAAAACCTGGTTAAACACGGGTTGTTCCTCACTTGACAGAAATAACCCTCAGGGGGTCAAAAGTTTACAGTCTTTTTTAATGGAGTTAACAGATTTTTATGGTAATTGATTTCTCTCTAAACCCCTTGAATACAGAATTTAAACTGTTTTCATAAAGAAATATGAACGCATTGACTTGTTGGTAGCTGGAGGCACACTCCTGAAACGTGTGGGACTCTCCAGGAGCAGCCAGAGGGGCTAATCCATAGGGAGAAGATGCTCCCTTTGCAAGCAGAGGTACAAAACGGTACCAAAAAACAGAGCTCAAATCAAGTCCAAAGGGGCCGGGATTGTCCCCAGTCTTTTTGAAAGCCCCTGGGACACCTTCTCTCAGGCTAAACTAGGATTATGGTGACACAGTCCAAACCGTTCAGAAGCAGTTACGTGGATCAGGAGCACTAACTCCGTCTGAACATACTCAGGTCCTTCCACTGGTGTGAGCTGGGAATGGCCATGTCCACCCATTTCATGCCGTTCCCCTCATGTGGGTATTCACATGCCTTTGGGGCCATTTTCATATAGGATTTTCCATTTTCTGCATGATCCCTTTCGCTACAGTGACAGTGAAGTTCTGGCCACATGACTAGGAAAGGAAAAATGGGATTTCCTAAATTCTTAAAAATACCAATAACTGATATCAAAACAACAAGACAGTACATCCAAACCAGACTCCAACCAGCAGTCCTGTAGTCAGCAGAGATTTTGGTAGCTCCTCGGTGGTGCATGAATGTGTTTTGTCTGTCCTGCCCACCCACTGATGCTTTTGGGGCCTATATCCCCATCGATGAGTCAGTTGACTTAGCCCAGCACTCATAAGCAACTTTACAACACTGTGAA
This sequence comes from Nipponia nippon, assembly GCF_047370975.1. Lineage (NCBI taxonomy): Eukaryota > Metazoa > Chordata > Aves > Pelecaniformes > Threskiornithidae > Nipponia > Nipponia nippon. The sequence goes on from NW_028262347.1 coordinate 2,473,835, forward strand.
AGCAAGCTACCATCTCATGCAACTCTTATATGAACAGATAGCTGAAAAATCAGCGGGTTTGGTTCATCTGTCTCAACACGATGCTTACCCAGCTAATTCCCATCTCAAGTTTCTCGTCCATACCATGCAACTCTCCTGCTCCAAGATCTTGGGTGCCAGATGCCGCATGTGCCTTGATCCCAGCACTGGGCTCTCCAGGGCGTCAGGACAGGGTGCATTGCTGGGTGGCTCTGGTTCCTGAGATCCCTAACATCAGACCATCTAGTAGAAGGGGCTACCAAGAAGCGATCTGATTTTTGTTTGCCCCCAAAAGCAACCTGCAAGCCCTGCAGCAATAGGTATTCCCTACCCAAGGCACCTCTGTCTCCTGGAACACTCACATCCCTGCCCAGGACATGCTGCACGGACCTCTCAGGAGAGGAAAGAGCAGCAAGCTTGGGCTCAGAGCCAGGAGGTCCCTCACTGGCACATGACGGTGCTAGCACCATGGAGCACAGCATTGCAGCAGGGCAGACGGATCCTCCAGAAACCCCCCTCCAGTCTCAGAGCTGCCACACAGCTTTCCAGACCCTATGTAGATAACACTTTGGTTAATTTAAGCTCCATCTCCAGGACATGTTTGTATCTACACCTTCACTAGCCCTCCTGGAATGACACAGTGATGCAGGTTGGATCCAAGAACCTAGTTCATTTCAGCTTAGAGAGGGACACTGGCATCCTCAGTGCATTAAGGAGAGCACCTTGCATAGCTTCCATGGCTTCCCACCCCATGTCCTTCATTGCCGTAACATCTGGGCAACGCACAGTTCTGCCCATGACCAGCTTGCCCAGGGCTAGTAGGTTGGGCAGAAGAGGGAAAGGAAGCTGAGCTCCCCAAAGAGCCATGCTTGGTCCCTGGCATTCAGCCATCGTGCAGATTTGGTGGAGAAAGTGCAACGGTCCCTGCATGGCAAAGATGACCACAAACTCCCCTAGGCTTCTGCTTGCAGTTCTCACCATGAAGGGCTAAATGTGATTTTGCCCACATGACAACTGTCCCCTGATGCCCCAGGTGGCTGCATTTGGCTGCATGCACTTTTTAGACAAAAACTTGAATTCTGATCCAAGCACCATCCTGGGTCAAGGTGTGCCCAAAATGAACATCCCAGAAGGAAGCCAGAAGAGCCAGGAAGAAGCTAGAGAAGCACGGGTTAGGGTGTCTCTCATGCAGGCACCCACACGGCAGAAGCCGTTGGTGGTGGTGCAGTGATGGTGCTGGAGGCAAGGGGTGACAGCTCTGGTGGCCAACAAACCCCCTTGGAGGCCCAACAAACACCATGTCCTCAGAGCTGCGGCTCCCCTCTGCTTCTGAAGATGCATTGATTCACCTTGTTCCCCTGGAGGACCTCCCTCTCAGCTCCAGGCAATTCTGCCATGAAATGGAAAGATTTTAAAGCAAGGAAACCTTTTCCAAGGAGCATTTTTACCCGCATGCTGCAGCGCAGAGCCTGTTTAAACAGCAGTGTCAGCAATCATGAGAAACTGCTGCTCCTTGCAAAATGGGTAAATGGCTCCCCTCCCTCTCTCAGAGCAAGAGCTTTGAGAAAGTGTTTTGTTGGGTCTTTTTTTTTTTTTTTAATAAATACCATTGATTTCCTGATTTAAAGGGGTTGCACTGCATAGTAATGTTTAACAGAGATGATGGGGAGAGAAGCGGGGTAAATCTTGTGAGGCTGCTCAATAAAAGAAGATGAAGTGAGAGCTGGAGGAAGCCTATTTTCCGCTTCGACACCCAGCTGAACGTGCCTGGTTTGTTCAAAGGCAGTGACCCACAAGGGCTGCTGGCCTCCCAGTCCCACCAACTCAAGCTTCAGACCCCAGAGCTGTTGTGTCCACAGGAAACGTGGTGGGGAGATGGAGGCCATGTATAAAAGCAGCTGGATTAACATCTCAATAGGTCTCCTGAGAGCATGGCAAGGGATGGCTACGACTTTCCTCCTGGGTGGGAGATGTGGTGTGGGGAGGTTTCTGCCCCATCCTTTCCCCATCCATCAGGCTCCAGCACAGCTCCAATATCCTCCTCTGCAATTCCTGCAGTTGTTCACATCGGGGTCATACAACACGGAGCAAAGCACAGGTTCGGATTTGCTCAGATCTGATGGAAACAACCAGTTAAGGGCAAAACTTCATGGAGAAGAGCCCTCCTTGGGTTTTTGGCCATTCCCCACTGCGGAGAGGGCAGCAAGGCCAATGGAAAGGTGACAAGTAGCTGGAGATAACTGGCAGGTGAAACCTTTTCCCCTGGTATGGGACAACTTGCAGAGTCATGTCCAAGTGGCACTTGTTTTGCCATCTTCCACCTCCTGCAGAAACTATCCAAGCAGCACTGGATGAAGCATTTCTGCTTAGAAGCACCAAGAAGAAAAGCAGAAAAATACCTTATGAGCCCTGGAAACGAAAGCTAGACCCTCCTCTCCTTTCCTCCACACCATGGTGACTCCCCACACATCAGGTTTTCACATTAACAATAGTAAAAATACATTCTCAGCTAAACTTAGAAACCTTTCCAAGCAGAAAATTACAGTCGGATTGTGGTTGTGAAGATCATCTCCAGCCAGTCTCTTTCCTCCTCTCCAAGAGATCCAGTTTGGGGGAGAACTGATGTTTTTGTTTGTGTAGCTGTTGCAAACAGCAAAGGAAGGTTTGCTGTCCACCCTTAATCTCTCCTTCTTGCAAGAAATGCCAAGAGCGCAGTGAAGGTTTGGGGTGGATAACTCTGAAGGAGAGTTTTGCTGGAGATCAATGCTCATCGGAGGTCTACATGAAACAAATGGCTCCGATTCAACCTCAGCGGGCTCCCCACTGGGCTTCTGATCCTAATACAGCCTTTGATAGCATCACCTGGGCATGCACCAGCTGAGAAGCATCACAATGTGAATCCTACTTTAAAAAAATGAATAATAGACTTGAAAGTGAAAAAGCTGAACGAGAGGCAAGTAATAACAGTCAAACAGTCATTGGGTACATTCCCAGAAACAGAGAACACCTTGAAACCAACTTCAACTTCTTCCTGCCTCCTCCGTCCAGTTTAATGCTCAGCTTTGAAACAAGTCACCCTGCTTCTGGCTGCAAGGCGAGGGGAGATCCCTCACCACGTGCGGCATGGAGACATGAGCTGCCCACTGAACAGGTCTCACAGCTTTAAGGATATTTGCAGTTTCTTCACCCTACTGCCGTCTGGGGTATTCACGAGACGGTGCTCGTTAATCTGTCTTCCCATAACGAAGGTGAAAGGTCCGCCCCACAGGATTATGTATCGACAGAGTCAAAGGCAATATTTCCAGGTGGGCAGGCGGATGTTACAGAGGAGGAGATCAATAGATGGGGGGTGGTGGTGGAAAAAAAAGAGTTAGGAAGTCAACTGATCAACAGATTGACTGCCTGGCTGGCAGCCAGGTCTGCATTTCTCAGGTTACTCACACGCAAGGCTGGATGTTTTCCAGGAGGTTATTCACATTGCAAAGTGCTCCTTAGCATGACTGAGTGGACTGGGAGCTGGGACAAAGAAAACAAAGATCCCAGCCCGTGGTCTCGCATCCCCTGGGAGCCTCCTGGTTTTGTGGCAGGATAAACTCTCCGAGCTGATCCTCTTTGCTGCTGGGCTGATGCCATTTCACTGCCTCCAGCTGATTTGCTTCACTCTTGGCAGAACAAGGACCACAGCTGAGCACGGCAGGAGTGAGCAAGGGAAGAAGGGCTTGTGCATGGGACTTGCATGCCCCCATCTCCTGCTCAGGACCCTCTGCAGGCAGCCTGACCCTGTCAATCTGCTCCTCCAACCCCTTGCAACCCCACAGAGACCCCGCCAGGATCTACAGCCTAAGTCAATGCCCCCTCCTCTGGTCAGGAGCCAACTTCAGTAGGGTACTGCAAGCCCACCATAAAAGATGACGCCCAGGGGCTATGTTTGTACAAAGCCTCCCATGATGACGATGGGCCCTGAATCTCCCCTGTAGTCTCTTGACATGATCATGATGCAAATACCAGCTGCCCTCTTGTGTTGACGGTCCCCGCTGAAAGTGATGGAGCCATGATAAATCTCAGCTTCAGTTTTTATTGAGCAAGTGAAACCCTTGCCAACGCACCTTTCTGTATTTCCCTGGCATTTTCATGCTGCTGAGATGGTGCAACTAGATAGGCACTTTGATTTGGACTCTTTTTGTCTCCCAGGTCTCATGTGCAGCACTGGCTGAGTTGCTGGGGCATCGAAGCAAGTGTGTTGTGACAGACAGACATCTCCTTAAACAGACAGCACTGGCATAATTGGCCATTTTACTATATGTAATTTTTTTTTTACCTCTCTACAAACTTGCCCTCTGGTGCAATCATATTTTATACCCACCATGAACTGGTGTTAATAGTTAAGGAAGGGAGAACTGGCTCCCCTTATCAATCTAGACAGGTTAGGCTTTTATGGACCAACTGTACAAATGAAATCAGTTGATGAGGTGCTGAGGGGTACACTGATGGGCAAGTTGTACAAACAGGAGGGATCAGGCCATGGCAGCAGTGAAACCTTCCCAGAAAGCACTTATCCGTGGCACAAGGCCACAACTTGGCCCCTGCCCCAGGATGTCTTGGTGACTCTGGCCCACTTGTACCACTCACTCCTTTGGTGCACCGCAGGATGCTCCCACCGAAGCTCCCATGGATGCAGCTAAACCCATGTTGGATATTTCTCTGTGTTCCTCGCACTCTCCCAGAAGTCACTGCTGCATCTATGCTCCCTCAAGACACAGGGGAAAGAGGATTTATGGACAGAGAGGTGGAGAGGCTGAGCCAGAGGCACCCACTCCCCAGCCAGGGCAAAAGCATCTTCCCCCAGGAGGGGCAAGACCACCCAGTCCCTGAGCTGGAGCCCTCAGCAGCCAACCAACGGGGTCCATGGGAGGATCTGAGCCCAGGTCTCTCACTTTTTACATGAATTTCTGTATTGCCTTCCTTCCACTCGAAGGTGAGACCCGAGATGAACACATCACCCACCTTTCACCACCACCTGCACCACCTCCCAGGCGCTGCAGCAAGCTCGAAACATCACTCATCCCAGCAAACAGTCACACTCTGCAGCTACACTCATCCATCCTTCCCCCGCTCGCCTGACGGGCTTTCCCATTTACGCAGACCTGCGCTGCCTGTTTGAGCAGCCCTGGTCCCTGCCAGCTATGAAACCGTCTCCCCAGGGGAAGTCCTTTTCCAAAGCACAGACCTGAAATGTCCCCAAATTATATATCTTTGCTCTGGCTCCCTTCGGCAGTGGTTGCAGGTCTGCTCCCCACCATGGCTGCAAAGCCTTGGGTGGTGACAGGGTGACCATTCCTATAGGCAAGGGGACATCATGCCTGCAGCATTGCCTGGGGCAGGGGTCCATGTGGCCAGACAAGGGAGTTGGAGATGTCCTGCTGCATTTCCCCTCTTTCCCTTGTCCACCCAGCAGGGTCAGAGGAACAAATCTGGTGGGGAGGCACTATTTGGGACAGGAAGATCTGAGAACAGCTGAAACATGAGACAAGCTGTGCTTGGGAAAGCTAGGTGGAAAAAGCAGACAAGCCTTCATGCACATAAACCCTCTTTCAGTTGTGAGCCTCAGTGCACCATTATTTAAGACCAGGGAGAACTGGCAGAGCTGCTGCAGTGAGAAACCCCTGAGCAGCTGCCATTCAAACAGCCTCTGGAGAGGAAATATCACCCCAAAAATTCCCAGTCCTGCACTGTACAAACCTCACACCCTCAGCCAGGCTGAGAATGGTGCCAGGACCTGCAGGTGAGGACATGTCCCCATATTCATGTGCCAACCCTTCAAACACAACCTCAAGCACCTCCTGGCCCAACACATCTCCCCATGCACAACCTGACCTGATGCGGTTTGGGGCACTGGAGAAGAGATGTCTGCAGAAGGGGCCACATTGCAGAAGCATTGGGGAGCCTAAACAGCATCATCCGTCCCCTTTCTGCTCCTCCCGACGCATGCAATAACGTGATGCACGGAGCAATTTCTGCAGAATCCATCCTACAAACCAACCTCTTTGTTAGAGCCACAAAGACTTTTCAGACACCCCATGAATCATCTGCCTGGTGGCTAATTTTCTTCTCTCCCCGGAAGAAAGGCACTTTCTTGTAATTCTTGATTGCAAGCAGAAATTACATTATTTTGGGCCTACGATGGATAGCAGCCAAACAAAATTGTTAATCACGGCTGTTCCCTGCGAGACATCGTTTCAGCATCTACAGGGGGAGGCAGGAATGGGTGGGCTGATGCTGAAGCATCTCAGTCACTGTAACCGCTGGTGCTACCGAGGAAGGAAAACCTGGGTTGTGTGACTTGTTGCTGGGTTGGGAAAGGAACAGACCCACAACTCAGAGCTGCATGCATGTGGTTTGCACCTGAGCGGTCACTGCATTCATTGCAATGCTACAACCTTTGCAGACCCAGTCTGGCCCAGCTGTAGGAAAGCAGGATTCCACCCTGAAGTATGTAACTTCTCCCCTTGAAATCATCCAACTTCTCCAGCCAGGAATGGCCCCAGACCAACCCTTTCTGCTGCTTCTCCCATAACCCGCTGAAATATTCATTTTGGCTGGAGTTATAACCAGTCCCACAGGGATCTGCTCTGTCGTTGTTACAGCTTTGATCCAGGACTTCGTTTCAGCACTTGCTATTTTACCAGCATCCACCTCACACAATCCAACTGAATAAGATTAGAAGAAAAATAGAGCTCCTTATTCCACTGGTGGGAAGTTTACTGGGGCCAGATTCTGCCCATTGCAATGCTCAGACCTCCTGGGTGCCTCAAAGGAGGCAACAGAATTCGCTTCTTCCCAGAAAGCCTCAAAATCCTCCAAAACAACCCACCATATGCTGCACACGACAGCACTTCTCCACAACCTCTCCCTGCCTCCGAGACCAGCTGATGCCCCTGAGCCATCTCCCATCATGGGAAGTGCAAAGTCACCCCAAAATTCAGATTTCAGACAGGTTTTGGGCATCTCAGGCACTTCTGAGAGAGCGGCAAAGGGTTCGCTTGTGCAATGCGCCGGGAAGCTGGGAGGCAATTTGCAGCTCCGGGGGCTGCCGCCTCCTCGTCCTCCCCATTGCCCGCGGCCCGCTCTCACGCCTTTCGCGCCGCGCTTCATTTAACTGCAACCTGAGAATGGGGAGAGAAAAAAAAACCCACAACAGAGCATACAAAACCCGATACCTGGGCAGATGGACAGACGGACAGCTAGCTACAGGCAGCTGGTGCTGCTTACCTGGGCAAAGCTGCCATGCGTTGGCTTTTCCCTGCAGGGGCGAGAGGGTCCGACGGCCCCAGAAACGGGCGTCCGCGTCGGCCGGGCTGCAGTGAAACTCCCTGCACGCTTGGAAGAAGAAGTTATGAGGCAGGAGGAGGGGCCGCTCCGGGCATCCCCCCCCTCCACCTCCAACTCCTTCTCTGCGGGCCGGCAGCTGGGACCGGGGCGGCGGAGGGAAGGCTGGGACAGGGGATGCCACCCCACACGCTTTCGTCAGGAATGTGGGAGCGAAGAGGGGGGAGAGAGGGAGGGGAAGGGAAAAAAAAAATCTTTACCTCGTGGGCACAAAATAATAATAAAATAACTGGGATGTTTGCAAAGGAAGGGGCCGGCTTGGGGAAAGGGTTGGGAGGGGGAGACAAAGGTTCTGTTTCCAGGGGACCAAAGGGTCTAGGCTGGTTGTCAGCCCCTGGAGAGGATGGGAAACACCAGAAGTGGGGTGCAAAACTAATTTATGGTTCAAATACAGGGGTTTGACACTGCTGTGTGGGCGCTGGAAAGACACCTGAAATGAAATCATGATTGCACTTCATCTCATCTCACACCACAGAGCTTTCTAAGAGAGGGTCTCCTAGATGAAGGACGTTAGCATTGATATTAATAGGCATCAAGAAACTGAGGCACGGGGTGGTGAAGGGAACACAAGTCTTTGGTGTCCAGTTCCCAGGTTTGAATATCTGGGAAATGACCCCAAAAGGGACACAAGTGTCACATTTGCCTCCTTGGTGTGGGAACAGTAGGGTGACCACGAAGCTCTGGGGGAGATGGGCAGAATCCCTTCGTGGGGCTGGGAATGGGTGAGACACTGGAGAACGAGGCCCCCTGCTACTGGGAGGGAGATCAGCCCCAAACAGGGTTGCAGGAGCACATCTGACATCCCACCCTCATGGGAGCACAGGGACGCCCAGCTCCAACCACCTCCTGCACCCATCAGAGCCAGAAGAGCTGCACCCCACGGCAGCCCAGCAGCAGGGTGAAACCCCCTCCCAAGCCACCCCTTGAGCTTACACAACACAAAGAGGATATTTCAGCTCAGAAAAAAAATCAGAGGAAGAACCAGGGACCCCACATCCCAAACAACAAGGAGTTTTGCTGCTCAAAGTAGGGGATCACCTGGGTCTTCTCCCCACACCGCTGGTCATTTTGCAGGGCCAGGGGTCCTGGGAACTCCAGACCCAATGAAGAGCAGGTATCACCACGGTAGGTCCTAACTGTCCCTGCAGCTAGCAATGTTCTGGCCGAGAGATACATAGGCCTAAAAGGTCAAAGACGGAAAGGAAGAGTGAAAGACAGGAGGCCCCAGGGTGAAGAGGAGCACACTGCCTTGAGATGCAAGTGAATCCCAGCCCCATCCTGACCCTGAAGGTCCAGGTGAAGCCAAAAGGGATGGGGGAGCAAACGGGACGTACAAAGTGTCCTCAGGGCTCCACATTTTATTACTGCTTGTGGGACCATCACAGCTCCATTAATAAATAGGAGTAGCCTCAAACGGCTGCTAAAAGATATTAAAATTATTAATCAGCCCCTGCTTCCAGGTGTTTAGACACAGGTTTAAAAGTAAGGATAGGTGCAGTGCAGCTCTTCCCATCCCTCTGCACCAGCTTGAGCCCGCAGGGAAAACACTTAGGCTGATGTTTCCCCACTCCAGCAAAACATCCCAGGAATTAACTGCTTCGTGTCCATATATACTCAGAATTTTTTCCCGCCACTCATACCATTCCTACCTGAAAACATCACCCACAGCTCTCCAGGATTACACTGCAGGTTTAAGACGTAGGATTGCCTGCAGATCGCAGACTACAGAGGAGCACTCCATAACTCTTAGGCTTAACAATTCAATCTAATTGAACCATATAAAACTCCTAAATCCCTGAATGCCTCGTTAGCAGGCTGAATAGGCTTAATTGCAATTGTATCTGCATTCAGCAATTAAATCTATTCACAACCCCGGAGTGGGGCAATCAGAAGATGTTTGTGCCACACAGCTCAAATGCATTTCCAGCACAAGCAGAGCTCGATTGCCTTTTGGAGGTGCCCAAAGCGATGGCAGGCCACCAAGCTGTGGTTTTAATCCAGGTCCATCGGGGCTTCTCCTGGGCATATATGGCTTCTTGCTGTTCAGTAGAAATGCAAGGAGCAACCCAACGGGCTCGCTTGCCCTTCGTTGCCTCCAGGATCACTAAAGACAACGCAGTTTGCAGCATGATGGAGATCAGTCCCATCTACAATCTGCAACAAGAGTCATGGTGCTGATGAAGCTGGCTGTCCTACGTGTCCAGACCTCATGGTTGGCTTCCCACTTGTCTAGTAAAGAGTAACACACAGTGCAATGTCATATTGCACCATTCACAGCAGATTCCTTTTCAATATGCAAAGTGTTGAGCTTTCCCTCAGTTATGGGATTTTTCTCCTCAAACTCAGCCAATTTATTCTCTCAAAATCATGCAAGTACAAAGTTTCTTAAACAGAGATATCCCCACACCACCGCATCAACTTGATTGGATAGACCTTGCTCCTTCAGGCAGCCAGAGGCCCCCCAGCCTAAACAACCCACCAGGCCATGACAGCAGGGGTCAAGGGGGATGACAATTAAGTGTCATATTTAAACTCGTATTTAATTATGACACCTCAAAAGAGACCTAGTTAAGTGCTTTGGATATACCAGTCTGCACTCAACACAGGAGCAGAGCCATAACACTCACATGCCTTACCCTGGCTTTCATTAGTGTGTTTGGTGTTCAGGCATGGCAGGCTAAGGAAGGAGAGCAGCCCCGCAGAGAAGGACTTGGGGGTACTGGGGGATGAAAAGCTGGACATGAGCTGGCAATGGGCGCTCGCAGCCAGAAAGCGAAGCATATCCTGGGCTGCACCACCAGCAGCGTGGGCAGCAGGGCGAGGGAGGGGATTCTGCCCCTCTGCTCCGCTCTGGGGAGACCCCCCTGGAGCCCTGCGTCCAGCTCGGGGGTCCTCAGCACAGAAAGGACATGGCCCTGTGGGAGTGGGACCAGAGGAGGTCACAGAAATCAGAAGGCTGGAACACCTCTGCCATGAGGAAAGGCTGAAAGAGTTGGCGTTGTTCAGCCTGGAGAAGAGAGGGCTCTGAGGAGACCTTGTTGCAGCCTTTCACTACTTAAAGGGGGCTTATAAGAAAGATGGGACAGACTTTTTAGTAGGTCCTGTTGTGACAGGACAGGGGGTAATGGTTTTAAAATAAAGGAGGGGAGATTCAGACTAGATATAAGGAAGAAATTTTTTACAATGAGAGTGGTGAAACACTGGAAGGGGTTGCCCAGAGAGGTGGTAGATGCCCCATCCCTGGAAGCATTCGAGGTCAGGTTGGACGTGGCTCTGAGCAACCTGATCTGGTTGTAGATGTCCCTGCTCACTGCAGGGGAGTTGGACCGGATGGCCTTTAAAGGTCCCTTCCAACCCAAACCATTCTATGAGTCTATGATAAGCCTGTACCACCTGATGGATCTATATGGTACGTATAGGCGCTAGCTGAGGTGGCAGAGCAGCACTGCTGAGTAATAACCACAGCCAGCACTGCGCCAGCCAGCTGAAATTTCCTGTTCTCAAGCGTAATTTGCTTGGCACTTGCTTAGGGATCTCTGCAGGCACTTGCATCATGTCCACATTCAGGTCCTCCGTCCTAATCCACAAAGATGACCATCCTGAGCAATGAGAAGAAACCAAGGGTGTCCGGCATCTCCAGCTCAGTGTTGGGGCTGTTGAGGTGAGGCCCATTGAGCCCATAACCTGGGCTAAATGTGTGTGATGGGCCAGCTTTCCCCAAGAAACTGCTCTCGGGCCACATGGTAGTTTCATGCTGTTGAGCAGTAGATGGGTGTGATGTGAACACCTGGAGCTGAACGGCATTGCACGTTGTTACCAAACCCCAGAGCCAAACAGCCTCCATCAAAAGGGTAGGGCAGGGGTGAAGACTGAAATTGGTTCGTTAATTGTCAAAAAAAAAAAAAAGGCGGGGGGGGGGGAATATCAAACCCAGGCCAAATGCAAATCATAAAAATAAACTGCACTGAAGCATATTTGGTAGATTTCCAAGAGAGGCTTCTCAGCTACTCAAGCAATCAGCAATATTTTAAAGCAATCAAGTGAGAGTAAGGGAAGGCAAACAAAGAGGATCATTCATGTGCAATCGTCACTTGCCTTAATGCCAACCTTTCTGGAGAGGAAAGACTTTCCATTTTCTAAAGTTCAAGCTTAATATTTAGCAAAATGTCTTGGCACCCACACATAATTCATCAGATAAAAGCTGGGAAAGGTTTAGCAGTGTTTTCTGATCCCCAACCACCTCTGCCTTGAAAAACCTATAGAAAGGAAACCAGCCCTTGTTTCTCATGCCCTTGTCCTTCGTTAGCCTGAGGCCTAGAAAGCAACGATGGGGCCAGCGCAGACACAGCAGTGGCCTCGTGGGGCTGAGAGCCTGGACACGGTCCCTGCAGGCAAACAAGAGCTTGAATAAAGATGCTACGTGAGGTCTTATTCAGATCAGTTGTGCCTTGAGGATTTACAGTTCCCAGGATGGTTCTTATCACTCCCACTTCAAGATAAATGCTCTCATTTGATAAATTCAGCCCCCAAATCACTGGAATAGCTTTTCCTCTTGACCAAAATTAGCCTCCCAGTTGTTTTCCTTGCTGAGCTTTCCCACTTTGCCATCACCCCTTGCAGATCTCGCCCCTCTGTTCCTGTTTATCCGCCACTTTGCTCTTCTTGCATGACAGTCCTTAACAGCTTCATTTCTTTGGCATCTCCCTCCCCTTCTCTAACTGCCTTTCCCCAGCTTCCTAGGGCACCTCGACATCTCCATCCAACTGCACAGTCCTCCAGAAAGGCCCACCATAGTTTAACCTGATCCCGTGTCCATTGAACTCCGCAGAAATAGTTCCCCAGGACAAGGACACTGACAGCATGTCATAGCTCCAAATTAGGCAAAAACCAGCTACAAACATTGGGACTCATCTCCACTGACTTCACTTGTTTGAGAATTAGACATGCTGAGCTTGATTCAATGAAAGCACACTGGCATCTAATGACACCTGAGATGCCTTTAGCTATCTGGGACATTGACTTGGTCACTTCTTTCATGGTTCTCTGTACCCCTGCACAGCCAGACGTTTTAAGAAGCACCTGGACAGAAATAACCCTTTTTCTTATTTCATCCTCAACTCCTCTCTCCAGAAGGGCCAACAAAAACTAGGCAAAGGAGAGGGACATAGAAACGGAGAAAATCTGACCTTGCAGAGAACAAGTCTGCTCCTTTCTGGATGAAGCCTTGTGGGATCACCTCCAAAGCATGGGGTGGCACTGAGACATGAGATGACCCAGGACTTCTGCAAGAGAGGCACCAAATACCCCACAGACACTCAATACCCTCTGGCAGGAGGGTTACAGCTCTTTTATAGTGACCATGCCCAGGGTAGGTGCATCTCAGCTCCCATCCTCTTCCACCAGCACCTGGGAGAGCTGTTACCTTGAACCACTTCCAGTTGCTTTCACCAGTCCTGTTTGTCCCCAGCGTCTTAGAGCAGCTACTGTATGAGTAAATTTTAACCCTTTTCATTCAAAACCAGTCTGGGCAGCAAAAACCTATTATTTAAGCTTACTAAAAGTGATAATCTCACGAGCCAGCCTAACACAGCCAGCAGAGGCAGATGTTCACAGCTGAGCAGATGTGGGTGGTGAAGATTGGGCAGCTCTACAGATCTTGGACAAATTACGATTGTGGTGGCTTTCCTAAGCCCACGTACTTTTGGAAATGTCCCAAGTGATAATGCTGGAGTTTGTACCAAAGCTGAAAAAAGTGTATGGAAAGCCTGGGAAGCTGCCTGACCTCACTGCAACCACATGGTGACCTCATACTGAGCTCACAGTGACCTCACCAGGAGATGACACTGCATGCACCCTTTCCCACAACCCCCTGCAGATTCTGAGATCCACGGGCAGGGGCTCAAGGGCAAAAACCATGAGATGCTACATGAAGTGGGATAGGGTTTAGACTCACTTTTGGTATGGGGTGAAGAAGGAAGGCACCAGCTCCTCTCTGTGCCCATCTCCTGCTGGGTCACAACAGCCATGGGTTTTGCAGCCAATTTGGTGCCTCCTCCACTGGTACCTAGCACTGGGATGGGGGGAAAGCACTAGGAAACAGCAGAGCCCACCTTTACCTCCCTGCCCTGTCTCAGCTTGGGCAAACCATCTCCTTTTGCTGCCCCTTGATTTCTCCAGGGGTGGAACAAAGATGATTTAGCTTCCTTTTGATGCACACCAAGGTCTCTTAATGAAAAACACGGGGGTGAAACATGGAGCATTGCTTAGAGAGAACAAAATACACACACATACAGGTGTAAATGGGATTACATGAAGCGGGTCCTCCTGACCACTGCAGTTTTAACTGGTTCTCCCTGCAGACATGTTTCATCCTTTCATTTATTTATTACCATGCTAAGATTTCTTCATTTTGCAAAGCAAAATGCCGGTAGCAACACAAAAGATTGAACCAGTACCCAGGGAGACAAGAGCAGCCCCCCTTAAAGCAGTGATGTGGTTTTGGTGGAGAAAGGGATTGTTTCAATTCTTTGGAAAAGTAATTAAAGAATGAGAAGATATGACCAAACCTACTTCCCTGCACAGTCGGCAGCAATGAGCCGCATTTGATCTCCAGCGTGAAACCAAGCACAGCCACTCACTGCGGGATAGCAGGGCAAGCGTGCACAGACGGATTAGTTAAAGGAGGCAGAGGTTTGGTATGTGACACCGGTACTTATCAAAGCGTGACCCTCGTTCTCTGCCCTGTACAGGATATATTGCAAACAACTTTAAATGTTCCCACTCTGTATTATTCATCAACTTAAAAAAAAAAGAAAAGAAAAAGAAAAATTGTGCAAACGATCTCCTTTTGACCATTAGTACCTTTTAGGTTTTCTAAATTTAGGATGACATTTTTTCACAGGAAAAGTGGTTCTTCTTTTTAAAAACCAGAAATAGCTGTTACAGTACTTCACTGGGGACCTTTAAACATGCATGTCCAGGAAAATAAAGGCAAATCTGCATCACACCATGCAGAACCGGAGGGCAGATCTCCTGGTAGCTCTGAACCAGTGGATACATCACAGTGTAGCATCCAGAGACACTGACTCCAGAAGCAGGAGCAGCACATCTACATCACTAATTGCCAGGTTGGGATGTGTTGCTGCCAGTCCCAGAGCTAACTGGGGATACTGGTGCAGAGCTGCAGGGCAATTCAGAGATATAGTCCAAGTAGGCATGGTGGGCAGGTGGCAAAAATATTGCCAAGGATGAAAAGGTGGCCTTATTTTGGTAACTGAGCACAGAAGCAGACTGAGCTCCAAATTTCCAACCCAACAGTCATGCCCTCTTCTCTCAACTATGCAATGCTTTTTAGACCAAGAGGTCCTGGTCTCACTCCTGGTGCACACGCCCAGTGGAGTCCTCCCAGCAAAGATGGCCTCTATGGGAAGCAAAATGCCAAAAAAGAGAAGTTCGAGAGAATTTGTACTCTTGAGAGAGCTACGCATCGTGGCTGCAGAAACCATCGACGCTGCAGAAACCATCGACGCTGCCAGACTGTGGCAGCGAGGTCTGGACTCATCCCATTTCAATGAGGAGTCCAGTTCAGGATCCTAGTTGCTGCCAGGACTGCTGTTCAGTCTGGGTCACTCCATCCTGGGAGCAGGACAAATCTGGGCAAAATTCTGCTGTTAAAAGAATGTAACTTTGGCAGGAGAAAAAATCAGAAGAGTTGCAATATTTAAAGTCTTATCCATGTAATACATTTCCACGTGCCATTTCAAAGCACATTTTTGAGTCCAGGACAGGGAAATCTATCATTTGTAGATGTTCCCATCCTGAAACCAATGGAATACCAGTCCCTGAAAACATCCTCCAGCAGCACAGCAACAGCCAGCAGAGAAGCTGTTAATACAGCACTATTTGCAAGTGGTACCTTTGCCTCTTGCTGTTGTACAAAGGTCTTCCTTGCCGAGTTAAGGAAGCGAGGCTGATTACTTTCCCACTCAGGTTGGAGATTAAGACCATTTTCCCATCTCTTCTGAAAGCTGTTTTCTCAGGCTGCTTTGCTCTGTGAGCTCATTTTAGTCTGGCACGTAGAGCCAGATAGTATTACACTCCAGGAACGGATATGATTTGCAATTCAGTGCATTAGGGACCACGGTAATTGCGGAGCAGGGTGACCCTTTGCTTACAATTCAGCAGCAATTTTGCCTGTCCTGCTTTTGTAAAGGAATAAAGTCATGTGCAGCCGTTTATTTCAAGCCATTTGCAGTTAGTCAAAAACGTGTTCAAAATTTGCTTCTTCCCTTTTTACCATTTACTAAATAAAAGAGGAAATAAACCAAAGAAAAGCCTTCAAAGAACTCAGCTGTGGTTAAGCCTGTAAGTATCTATAAGTTAAGCCTGTAAGTACCAGCCAGACAATGAAGTGCCTGGACCCAGCCAAAAACTTCCCCTTGACTCTGCCCACGTTTACGCAAGCACTGCAACATTATCTGCTTTAAATATGCAGAAATGTTATGTATTTTAAGCAAAATAACATTAAATAGATATATGTTGTACAGATGGGGAGATTAAGGGCTTAGTTCCATGAGCAAATTACTGTGGTTTAACAAAACACAGTGCACAAGCAGAGAGGAAGCCTTTCAGTAAGAAAATGATCCGAGGCCAGTATATATGCAAGGGGAAAAATGTTATTTTTTTAGGCAGAGAGGAAGAGGGATGAGCTCATCTGCTTTAAATCATACTGGCCATGGGCAGTGCAGGATCATGCACACAGGGACACACACAGAGAGTTATTTAGGCTCGGCTGATGCCCAACAACTTGTTAAGACACAGTGGGTTTGGTGCCTTTGCCTAAAAACAGGCATTTAGTGCCGTAAGAGGTGCTGCCGGGCAGCTGAGACACACACGCGGCTTGCAGTTATGTCTCAGGAATTAGAGGAGACCTCCACCCTCCTGCAGAGGCTTTTGGAGGCCTCGAGAGATAATCCAGAACCTGAAAATACAGTAAATATTTACATGTTCAGGCCACTGACCCCATCCCCGTGTCTGACCCCTGCGGCGCTGGGATCGCTGACAGCTAATCCTCAGGTCTGGCATGTCCTACATCACCACCACAGGATGGATCCCAGGCATCTGTCATGTTGCTGTGGGCACTATTTCTCTTCAATTCATTAAAATAAAAACAGAGAAGCCCATGTTTCCAAAAAATCCTTACCGTCAGATGCTGAATGTTAACGGCTGAGCAGCAGCCACAAGGACCGTCCCCGGAGATGCGGTTGCTGCGACACGCGGCAGCTCCTGCAGAAAGCAGCAAGGCATCAGCGGACCACTGGTGTCCCCACACGTGTACGTGTGTCACGCAGGAGCAGTGTCCACAGCCTCTTTATCTAGTGGTATCCCACCCTGTTCCTTGGGAGGATTTCCAATTTTGAGCCATTTCAAAATTTCCCCACCTGCAAACCAGTTTCCCAAAAGAAATGCGTAGAGCCCAGCCTGAAACATCTCAGTTTTTCTTAAAGAAAAACATCATCCAGCAAATTCTCCTATCTGATAAAATACTTCAAACCTAAGTCATTTTAAAGCAAATAAATGAAAATGATCCTTTCAGAAAGCAGCCACACAGCACTCTCTTCACTTTTCCCTTTGCAGCATCTAAACTCCTGAGCCTAATGCTCTGAGGTGTTACAGAGCCACTTTCATTTCTAAAAAAGCATGGTTTTAAAGATAACCTCATCATCTCTGGTGGCCTGAGTTACAGTTTTGGATCCCTGGGAGCTGATAAGAGACTCAGTTATAGGGCAGAGAAGGACGGCTCTTGCCCAGGGTACAGAATATGCTGGGGGTCCTGTTGTGCTCCATTAGCACCAGTTGCCCAAGGAGTTGGTGGGAGAGGAGACAGACACGCAGCTCGTCTTCTGCATGGGGCCCTGCGGGCTCAGTGCTTGCTCTGATGGGCAATGCAGCACAGCCGAAGGACTGATCAGATGTCACTGAATCGTAAAAATCACAGTTCGGGTTGGGAAAGGAGCCCCAGAGGACCAATTATCTGCTCCCTTCTCCAAGCTGAACAGACCCAAACCTCCAAGCATGTCCTCGTACGGCATGCTCTCCAGCCCCCAACCGTCCCAGTGGCCTCCACTGGACTCACTCCGGTATAATAATAACCTTCCTGTACTGGGGAGCCTGAGGTTGGGCATCGCACTCCCAATGCCATCTCACAAGTGCCAGTTCCCCGGCCCTGCTGGCTTCACTCTTTACTAATGCACCCCAAGATGCAATTAGCCTTATATTTGCTTCAAGGACACACTGCTAAGCACAGCGTCCACCCCTCCATGCTCATTCTGTGGGGTGTTTTTTTTTAACCCTGTAATGTGTATTTCTTGGAAAGGAGGCATATTCTGGTGTGTTATATCTCAGCCCAGGGCTCCCCATTCACAGAGATCACATTTTACATCAGCGCCTTCCCCCTCGGGCAGCAGATGCTGCCTGTACTTGACAACCTTTTCATCCATACCTGTCCCACACCAGCTTAAAATTACAGCTTCGAAACTCAATTTGGAGATGCGGGGAGAAACAGAGGAGCTCCTGGGCTTTTTTATATTTAATGTTGCTCAGCAAGTCCATTTATCTTCCCTGTCAAACTGCACATTTCAGCAGCACGCAACCCCTGCCATTCCTACACCCAAAAGGAAAGTATTAAACACCTGATCCACTCCAAGACCTCAGAGCCTCCTCGTCTTCTCAGACATATGGATGGAAGTGGTGGGAAGGGTCATACATCTCACTGTCTTCACATATACCCTGGAGAAGGGCTGGGAAGTGACTCACCAAGAAGCCAGTCCCTGCGGGATGGGGAGGGCAGCTGCGTTTGTCCTCAAATTCATGCAATGAATGCATACTCAATCCAGCACCCACAGCCTGGTGCATCCTGATTGCAACCAACAGTTGTTAAGGTTTCACCAGCTGAGGGTATGGTCCCCATTGGAAGCATCTGAGCACACCACACCCCCCCAGCAAGTTACACCAGACTCAACTGCTCATGTCCCACTTTGCTCACCA
The DNA here is from genome assembly GCF_047370975.1 of Nipponia nippon. Taxonomy (NCBI): domain Eukaryota; kingdom Metazoa; phylum Chordata; class Aves; order Pelecaniformes; family Threskiornithidae; genus Nipponia; species Nipponia nippon. Next base: position 2,492,285 of record NW_028262347.1, read on the forward strand.
TCAACACCAAAAAAGTCTATCATTCCTCTGCCAAGTTTCATGGTAATCCCTGCCCAGAGCTCTGCTTTTGAAGGAGAAGGGCTGGAGGCACCAGATGTTTGAAATCACAGCCAGCCCCACCTCGGGGCAACGCACCACATCTTCCAGTCCACAGCAAAACTGTACAGCAAGGGAGGTGAGTCAAGATGACGGCTGAAAGCAGAAGAACGAAACCCAGGAAAAATGTAAGGTTCAACGTTTTCATAGCTCACATGTTCCCCGTGCATTGTTTGGAGCACATGAACCAAATCAACCATTTCCAGCCCGTGCCAGGTCACAGGCTAGCTGAGAGGTTTTCAACAGGCAGTGATCAAAACACAACCTGTACGTACTTTCTTCTCGTAACCTTTCTGCTTGGGCTTAGCCTATTAAAGCAACTGTAGCGTGGCTCTGGGGGCTGCCAAGGGGTTACGAAATATCTCCTCTCTGGACTTCCAGTTCATCTCTGCTCAAAACTGAAACCCATTGGTATCTATCAGGTATTTGGTGCTCCATGCAAGGGGAATCCACCTGCACATAGGTGATGGACCAAGGCGGAACGGTCCCCCAATATCTGATAGGAGGGCCACTCAAAGGGAAAGAGAGCTCACCCTGTTATTCCCTCTAAATGCTGTCTGGACCCAGGCGGGCTGTGCAGCATCTTGTGAAGAGCCAAAAGTGTTATCATTATCAGTAGTGTGAATGCTGGGTCAAACCAGACCCTCATGAAACATTGGTGACTGATGGATTGTAACCTCTGGATCCAGCACACAGCACATGTTTTTTTCTGTCTAAACACAGCGTTTTGAGGTTTTGTGAGTAGGCTTCACATGCAAACTTTCTCTCCATAGAGCATACCAGGTTCATCAGTTACCCAGCTAAAGAAACCTTCTTAGTGTCAGACCTACAGGGTGCCAGATTTGCCCTAGGCAGATAGGAAGGGCCACACCTTTGGGCACTGATGTTCCCCTGTCTGGTATTCCATGGTACCAACCCAGCAAGCACCGACCACCAAAAATGACCAAAGCAGATCCTTAGAGCCATATATGAAATATATGGAAATGGTTTCTGCCTTCAAACCAGTGTCCACAAGCATTCAACGTAAGAAATGACAAGTGTGAAGGGCCACTGGCCTGAATAGGCCTCCAGTGAATTACCTGGAGTGACAATGTGGAGCATCTCTTGGTGCTGCTGAGTTTACTATGGGGAAGAAGAGGACATTTATCTCTTGCGATGCTAAGCCAGACCTCCAGATTGGCATATGGCCCTTTCTGGAGGTACCCACATGCTGCCTGGAAGCCATCAGGACGCTCTATAGCTCCTATCCCAGCATGATCCCCCTCTTCTCACAGGCAATCTTGCATTTCCCTCCCCATCCCAGCCGTGCTGTCTCAACCTCTGCCCTTCTCTTGCAGTGTCACCTGGAGCTGAAGGGACCATCCCTTTGCTTTCTGTTAAAGACACCTAAAAAGACATCTTCGTATGTCTCATCCATCCCTTTCTGCTGTTGCTAAAGGGCTCCAAGTCTTTCCTTGGTACCACAATCTTTGAAAACACTCTCAGCATGATTTGCCTGTGGGAACAAAGCAAATATCGTCAGTCTATCTATACATCTATATCTTTGGGCTTTTGCCATCTTCCCTACAAAATTCTAAGCCAAATTTCACAGAAATCAACAGCCAGGAAGAGCCTGTAAGTGTCTCAGCCCAAACATCCCAACTACAGGAAAAAGCAGCATGTAGGTCCCAGAGAAACCAGGCAGAAGGGAAAACTCAACAGTGAAGACAATATCACTTGGGACACCATGGAGGGGAAATACCCCTTATTAAATTCCAGATGAATTAGGAACCACTTGTTCGGTTAAATCCCACAATGTGGAAGGCACATGTGCCTCCGCTGGCTGGAGAAAATGCCTTGAGATTAAAAAAATAAATCCTCTAAACAAGAATTTACTAAACAAATGAAATTAAGCCTGATCAGAAGAAACAGAGACCTCCCCCATGCCTACCCCTTGGAAATAATACAGAACACATTTCACTGACTGTAGCTGAATGCTCTGCAGGAGGTACAGGGAAATACCATGCTGGGATATATTCCCTTGCCATCAGGATACCACAGCAAGATGGGACTGGGGAAGCTGGGCTGGAGTCTCTGTTGTACTGGTCACACATCCCATTTCAATTACTGGCACCATTCGGTAGCCTGGCTCACTCTCACATCAGGCAATGGGGCACTCGGCAGATTTAGAAATTGGAAACACGGCGGTGAAGAGGTGGTAAGTCCCAAGACTACAGAGGGACAGCTATGCAGGGAGCATTACTTGATGTTTCCTCATGTGATTGCAGCATTTTGTGCTTCCTGGTGTTGTGCTCTCGGTGAGGGACATCTAACGACCGCAGTCGGGTGCTTTTCACCAGATGAGGATGTGGTTATGGTATGCACCTACTCTATTCATCCAGCCTTTAGCAAGGCAATGTGGACACACTTGGTAGAAGCAGAAGTAAGAACTTTTCTAACTCAGATACAAATGCTTGTCCCATTCTTGCAAGATGCTTCAAGTCCAGAAGGTCACTGTCTTTCAGTTCCCAGCAGCCACCACCCACAAAGCTCCATGGGTCTTAAAAATGACAGCAACTGGCAGATCAGAAGAGTAGGGAGTAAAATACGCAGTAGATCCTGGCTTGCCTGGGAAGTAGCTTCATGAGTTCATTGAACACAAAGAAACAACTTCTAAACATCTCCAGCCAGATAAGGACCAATTACCAAGATCACCAAATTCACCCCGAATTTTAGTGAGAGCTCTGATGGTTTGACCTTATCCATCAAGATGTCAAAAGGAACGGTGGCTGAAGGAAACCCTGTTTCCAACATGAGCAGATGTTGAAACGAATGTAGCATGCCTAGTCACTCAAAAATGGACCTGTCAGCTTAAAATTAACTATCAGCAGTCCAAGCCTGGAAGGCAGCAGGATGCACTGCCGAGTTGCCTCAGACACAAGCCATGTGTAATTTGATCATATTTTTCTTTATTTAGAGCAGACTTTTTAAAAATTCTGTGTCTCAGCTGAATTTTAAGTAAGTTCCAGAAGTTTATGCCATTTTGAGAACAGGCGTAGAAGAAATGAGCATCTTTTTCATCTGAAGGGGGACAGGGAACAGAACCCTCTGCCCTTCAGAGGTGTTGCGTCAGGAGTCACTGGGCTAAACACAATCCCACAAATTGGTAATTAGCATCCTTGCAATTAGTATCCTTGCTGGCATGGACAATACCCATTGAACTCCACTCAGTCACAGATTTACCTGGAAAGCCCTGGAGCAGGCTTTACCCCAACCACTACTGATGGCCAGCATGGCAAACACAACACGCGACACAGTGGCACCACTGTCTCGCTGTCCCATCCCTGCTCCCTCTGGGCTTTTACTGACCACAGGCTTGTGTCACAGTAGGAAGCATCAAGTCCTTTCCACTAAAGCTGGCAGGGTGGGTTAGGCTGGGCTAAACCATCCATGAATCGTCAGTATGGCATCTTGCTTGGAGATGTCTAACCTGGTGGCAATGACAAGAAAGCAGGATAAAACACGACGCTTTTGGGCTGTGGAGCATCATTCCCAGACCATTAGGCACTTTGGTGCTAACATCCTTTGTGCAGGCTAGGAGCTAGCGAAGGATTTTCTTTCCATGGTGTAACAAAGGCAGACTTCATGTCTTCAGCAGGAAGCTCCTTGCTTTTGTAGTGGGAGTGTTCAAGAGCTGTGTCTGCAGGACAGCGGTTTCCACAGGGGGTCATGAGACTGGAAGCACAAATGGATGTGGGATCGCGAACCTAGAAGTGGGATCACAGAGGGAAAAGTGTGGGCAGCAGGAGCCTACAAGGGCCTTGCAGGAGTAAGCAAGTGTACAGGGCAGCGCTGTGCATCTGAAGTCCCTTGTATTCTAGAAAGCAGGCAAAGACCTACCTAAAAATCATCATCATAGTTTTTTTTCTCAGAGGAGAGTACTACAATTTACATGGCAAGAAAACACAAAGCTTTTAGTGCATCCCACGAGCAACTCCAATACTCATACCTCTGCAAAGTGAGCAAAGAGGAGCCTTCAGTGCTCAGCCTGCCGAGGTGTAACTAGAGAAAGGATGCCCAAGTGGTCGGATAACCAGGCTGGGTAGCTCTGCTCAGCACTAGTCATGTTTTGCAGGAGCAAAAGGGAGCCCCAAAGCACAGCAGATTCCTGTCATAGCTGCATTCACTCAGGATGTCTCTCAGAAGGAGCAAATCCTCATCTTTCACCTGGGCTGGCATTTCTATTTCACGCTTACACATACACACCTGCAACCCGATGATCCTGTGGAAGCACTTAAAGGTAACAGTAAACTCAAAGTGATTGATCTACAGATAATTTACCTTAGCAAGGAGGGCTACAAGTCAGCTATCAAGTGGACTGACAGACACTCCACTCCCATACGCGGGAGTGAATAGCTTCCCAGGATACTGGCATGTCTACAGCATCAAGAAACGACATTATTAGGAGCAAAGGTAATGGTGCCTTAACATAGAGATTGATGAGGACGTGCTCTAAAAGGACCCCAAAGCCTTTCAGGCAAACTAATGTTCCCTCCAACCTGCATGTGGTCAAATGCCACTTTATTCTGGATCATATTGTCAGAATTAAAAGAAGTTGAGAGGGAAAAGAATAAATGGCTTCTTGCCTTCTTGTCGATGTTTCTTTAACAGAGAAAGGGTGTCCTCTATTATCAGCCCTTCTTGGGGTCACTGCATAGATCTTGCTGTTGCTCTACCACGTGAAGAACAGGTTGTGGCCGTGCTACAGGGAATTAAACAGACAGTAGAGGTGAAAAGAGGGATAAAAGCCATTTATGTCATGAAACGCCATCAGGCTGAGACTGCTACTTTGGAAGAGAAAGAAATGGAGACAGGATAAAACTGGGTGTCACATATCAAACTCTTCACATGGTCAAGAGCCATTTGGCCACATACCTTGCATGGCTGAAGGGTGGGAGATGGCACCATCTTCCCTGGCCTCCCACCACTCCTCCGTAGGGCACAGGCAGGCTGGGCATGCCGAACGGCTCCAGGGCAGACTGGTGGGCTTGGCTTGCTCCTCCCCACAGCTGGGGACCCTGCTTACTTGTCAGCCCCTGTGCTATCGCAGCCTAGATGACAGCCACCTAACACAACGCTAGTACAGGACCCCAACTGCAAGCCAGGTGCAGCTGAGAGCTGCATATAGATTGTGATGCTGAGTTACACGAATAGAAAGAATAGCCAGCAATCATTAAAAATAATTAAAGCCACTTTTATACATGAGATTTTAAGCCTCCACTTCAGATTTTATCTGCCCTGTAAATATTAGGGTGCAGGATTAGATCTAATGCAGGAGGGCAAATTATCCCTAAATGTGCATCATATCCAGCAAACATCTCCTGAATCCAAGCTTCCCAAAGAATATTTAGGGGACCTCACAGATCTCTCCTTTTTTGCCCTTTTCCAAGTATTTTTTGCTAAAAGTGGGATTTACCAAACTGAAAATTCATTAGAAAGTCACAGTATAAAACTCCAGCACAGGGACAATAACAAGATACAGAATAGCCCTCACTTTCCCCCTTTGCAATATTTTTTGCAATAGTCTGAATCACAATGAAAGTCACGTTATCTCATCTCCTCACTTCGGACCGCGACCCACAGTGACTTCAATATAGCTCTTCCATTTTCACTTACCTTGTCCATAAGAGACAAAATGAAAGGGGAGCATCTGAGATTCGGCAACCCACGCACCTGTAACGTATTTCAGACTGCTTCTTCCTCTGAAGCGTCGCCAAAGACTGAGACGGAGCTTGAAAAGGGAAGATGAAAACTCCAGCCTCTCTGGAGGACACACTGAAAATCCTGCAGACTCTGGGAAAACTAAGATAGCTGAGAGTCAACCCTGCTGACTCTCATTCTGCCAGAGAGCTGCAGCTGGTGACAGTGAAATATTTATGCAAAGACAGCAGATGTTGCAAGCAAAGTATGAAGAAAGACATGAGAGCTGCAGTATTAGGTCGGGGCATCCAGTGCAGTGTTTGCTTCCTCCAATGGCCAACATCAGATGGTTAACAAGAGTGTAAGAGCAGGACAAGCACATGGAGATGCCTCCATCTTTCCAGCCTCCAGTGACCTATAGGCTTAGGGACCTTCTGAGGGACAGATTGCATCTTGGAAATGTCTTTGCATTCAATACTCTCTACAAAATTTCCTTCTATGAATCTTCTTACTTTGGAAACCATTAAAATTTTTAGCACTCCCAATGTCCCAATGAGTTCCACAGGTTTACTACATGCTGCATGAAAATGTTATGTCCTTTCATTAGTTTTCAACCTCCATCCTGCCTATTTCCTTTGCTGTCACTCCATTCTTGCATAAGAAGAAACACAAAAGTGTTTAAAATCTGGAAGAAATGTTGACTATTTCTTCCATATCTCGACTGCCATCTCTAAGACTTGGGAACATTTGACTCTACATCAACGGCAAGATCAGAAATGACATTTAAGCACCAACAGTGCAACCTGGATAGTACTGAAGTGCCTGTGCTCATGGAGAGACTAACGAAACCTGGGACATCCACACAAGCATCTCTTAACACAGAGGGCAGCTCAGTTCAACCCAGACCCTGATCCACCAATAAATGCAAATGAAATGTTGGCCCAGCAATAAATACAAATACTTAGAGCCCCTGGAAATCCCCAGTGTCTGCCTGGCATCAGCCCCTTCTCAGAGACCTTGCAGCTAATCAAAGTCTACAAGAGCACAGTGTGGCTGGTGCCCCAAGCTTAGCTGCCTCCTCTATGGGTCAGAGATGATGGCTAGGGCTCGAGTCTTCAGATGGTCAGCAAATAGGTTTCGCTTGGGGTTGAACCACAGGGAAGCTTTGCCATCAACCCAGGAGACAAGGAGCAGACTGTAATTCGTGTACAACCGGAGAGGAGACTAAGTGCCCTGTGCTAGGAGCAAGCACAGCCCTGCTGAGAAACCCCCACCAACTTTCCCACTGCCTTCAAACCATTCTCCCCATTCTCCACCCCTCATCCCGAGGCAAAGAAGGATCATCCATAGTCCATCCACTCTCACCAGCGCAAAAGCCTACCGTAACTGACCTGTACAAAAAAGGAAATAAATCTCAAATCGTTCATTTCAGTGAAAAAAGGGATGAGGGAGCTGCTGTACTGCTAGCTGAAAGGTTAAATGTGGTGCTACCCAGGGATGGCTCCTTTCCTAGCTCATCTCCCAGCTGCTGGGCTCTGGCCTGTTTAATGAAGATTGATTGCCTTCAGGAGGCCACCTCTGTCTAGACTGCCTATGGCCCCTTTTTATTACCCCCACCCACGCAAGTGAACCCAGGACCCAGGCACAGAAAAATTCCAGGCAATGGAGCAGCAAGAGAATAAATCGAGTTTTCTCAGAGCAAACAGAGCCAGGTCTTCCCTGGCCCCTTCTCTCAGGCATGGATTCTCTTGGGTCTAATAACGGCTGAGACACCAACATCGTTTCGTCAATGCGGGCCCAGAGAACATTTCATTTTTCTACCCTGACTTGTATTGATGAAGTTTGCAGTAATCTACTGCCTCCAAGGCCTCTTGACTTTAGGTTATGATACCACTAGGAAGCTTTTGTCCTTGCTGCAGCAGCCTTGCTGAGCTATTACAGCCCCAGATCCGCAGCCTGTGCTAAACGTGTGCTGGGTCTGCTGCAAAGAGCTCCCTGGAGCGCAGATATCTGCTTTACAACCCCACCATGAGCCAGTGGGATCCCCACAGAGACAAGGAGGGCATGAGATTATTGATGAGCTGGCCAACTAAAGTCCTCAGACCATGCCTACACTATTGAATAAGTGGACCAAGGAAATGTCTTCTAGCCCTGAGGCCAATAGACAAAATATAGTTTCTATCCACAGAGCTAAATTATCTTTATAACCCCATCCCCAGATAGGAGCCATATCTACACTGGCTGGTACTTGGTCCATGCTTGCCCCAGTCTGGACCTGTGCATCATTTGGGAGTGTGATAGTTTGCTTGGGCTAAAGCCATGCCAGGGACTGTAGTAATAGAATCATATAATCATAGAATGCTTTGGGATGGAAGGGACCTTTAAAGGCCATCCAGTCCATCCCCCCTGCCATGGGCAGGGACATCTTCAACTACATCAGGTTGCTCAGAGCCCCGTCCAACCTGGCCTTGAATGTTTCCAAGGATGGGGCATCTCCCACCTCTCTGGGCAACCTGTGCCAGTGCTTCACCACCTTCATCGTGAAAAAACTTTTTCCTTGTGTTTAGTCTAAATCTACCCTCTTTTAGTTTAAAACCATCACCCCTTGTCCTGTCGCAGCAGACCTTGATAAAAAGACTATCCCCATCTTTCTTGTAGGCCCCCTTTAAGCACTGCAAGGCCGCAGTAAGGTCTCCCCGCAGCCTTCCCTTCTCCAGGCTGAACACCCCCAGCTCTCTCAGCCTGTCCTCACAGCAGAGATGCTCCAGCCCTCTCATCATTTTGGTGGCCTCCTCTGACCCCCTCCAACAGGTCCATGTCCTTCCCGTGCTGAGGACCCCCGAGCTGGACGCAGGGCTCCAGGGGGGTCTCCCCAGAGCGGAGCAGAGGGGCAGAATCCCCTCCCTCGCCCCGCTGCCCACGCTGCGGGGGATGCAGCCCAGGATGCGGTTGCCTTGCTGGGCTGCGAGAGCACATTGCCGGCTCATGGCCAGCTTTTCGTCTATCAGTACCCCCAAGTCCTTCTCCTCAGGGCTGCTCTCCATCCCTTCATCCCCCAGCCTGTGCTGATACCGGACATTGCCCCAACCCAGGTGCAGGACCTTGCACTTGTCCTTGTTGAACCTCACGAGGTTCACACAGGCCCACTTCTCAACACAGGCCCGCTTCTCAGTGGAACAAATTTTCCATCCACTAATCTAGGAGCTCCAATCCTGTGGCATGATATGTCATTGATCTCCACAACAGAAATGCATGAAAGTCATGGGTGGAGCAAGAAATAAGGTGGACCTAGACACCATGTCTGTTCTCTGAACACACTCTTGGAGATAGTAAAAGCAAAGAAGTGGAAGAAAGAGCATTGCACAGGAAAAGATGGCTGAGAACCAGACATGGATATATTTCATGTGGGAAAAAAAAGTTAAGGGTAGTTGAAGGTTTCTAGCTCTCTCAGAAGGGATCTTGGAGCAACTTCCTAAAACCTTGTTGGAGCCCATGTGAAGTCATGTCAAGTTACTCAGGGAGTGCTGTGGTTTCAAAGGTCTTTAACCATAAGACTTCTTCCGAATAGACGGGTAGGTCCAATTTTCAAAATCCCACATGTCCCACAGTGCACTGAAACTAAAGCTCGGTGGCATGAGGTCGGGAAGAACTCGAATTCCCATGATGTGGGAGCCAGAAGCAACACAGGTTGGAGAAACATCAATAATGGACACAACACCTAGATAAAAACATGGTAGTGATGGTTCTCCTGGCTTTCACTGAAGGAAAAGTGAACTTGGGTCCAAAATTTACAACACCCTGAATCAAAACCCCAGTGCCGAACAAAGGAAGGCCTGGGAGGCGAACTGCGATGCTGCAGCTTGCAAAACTCTTGAATACCTAAAGATGTATCCCCTTTCAATTTCCTTGTCACCAAAGGCGTTTAAAGAAACAAGGTCTACCTGGCGTGAATGCATAGTTTAGATGTTTAGTGATAATGATTCTCTGATGCCTTGAGGGTATAGTGACTTAGTGCTTCAGTTCTTCATCTCAAGGCACGAGGGGGCTCAAACCCATTCTTAAATCATAGAAAATATGAAAAGATTTGCAAGGAGGGAGTGATGGCATGGCTTAGCAGGGAGGACAGGCTGAGCTCGCCGGGGTGCCGCTTTCCAGGGGCAAGGTGGATCAGGGCTGAGCATACGGAGGGAAGCCCATTAAGTGTTAGGCTCCAAAGGAGAAGAAAACATGCCCATGTTTTGATACAGATAACTCTGATTAACATTCTGGACAGGAGTAAAAACAGTAAAAAAAAAAAAAATCTCTTTTCCTCCTCTTTGTTTGTGTTTAGGTTATTTTAATTGAAAAAACATTTACTTGAGAACCCATCAATCACCTCTGGAAAGTCACGCTCACTCACCTAAAGCATGGAGAGACATATCCAATACGGGGAGACTCTCAAAAGGGAAAAGCGCTTCAGGTTGAAGTTCTTCCAGCTCATTTAAAGAGACGTCAAGTTTAACGATCTTAAGGAATGAGGAGGAGGAAGGGGGAGAGGGCTAAAAAAAAATGAAGCTATTTCCAATTTCCCCCCCATCTCCCCCCAAAATATGCCTGGAGTTTTTAGCTTTTACCATTTTTGACAAGTAGCAACACACATAGGCAGTTCTAGCACCAGTACTGCTTGATCAAGGAGTTCTGCTTTGGAAATCACCCAAATAAATCTTGGCAGAGAAAAATAAAAGGAAACAAAAAGGGGGGAGTTTGAAAAGTGACAAAGAGGAGAAAGACGGCCAGATCCTCAGCAGAGCAGTTTCTTGCATCTCCTCTTTGTCACGGGACAAAGTGCTTTACACTAGCAAGGGACAGGCTCTGAGCATGTCAGAGAAACATTTGTAGGTGAGAAAACCAGCTCATGTACCTCACAGAAAACGAAATGTTTGAGACAGCAGGAATGCCTCCTGCTCCATCCAGAGAAACAGTGATCATTTCTGAAATGCTAAGACTGTGCGAGGTGCTAGAATGCGATGCATTTAGCAAATAACTGAAATTGCTGAGAAAATATCTACCGAGGAGGGAGTGGGAGGAATATCTGGGGGACCTGGGAGTTTTTGATGGAACACATAATCCCAAGAATGTGACAATTTAAGGAGTGGAGAGAGACTTACCCCTTCTAACACACCTAAAAATACATTAGTGATTTATTTGAGTTACAGTGATTTATTTTAGTTATTTTTAAAGTGATGTGATATCATAAAATAAATGGAAATTTCAAGCCGACTACCACAAAAGGCTTCCCAACAGAGAAGCTAAAGACTTCTCCCCTGGCCAGAGCTGCAGAAGTCCAGGCGTTGGGGGCATTTCAAACAAAGCTGGTGAAAGTGGAGTAGCATTTCTTGAATTTCTGTTGCTGCACATTGCCAAAACAAAGGTGAAGGCGTTGGCGAGATGGAAAGGTGAAGGCAAGATGGAAAGTTTTGGAGAGGTGCACAGCAACAAGATGGTGCTGGCAGAGCAGACTGTTTTAGGACATGAGTTGTCTCTCCCAACAGTACTCGTTGACACCTGGGTTAGATGAGTTTAGGTTTCAGGCATACAAAAAGGACCTATTCCTTACCATTGCTTTCCCACAGCTATACACCTACCATGGAGATACATAATATTGGAGAGGAGAAATTGAAATCCCAGGATCTGTTCCCTTCCTTTGCCCCGACTGATGTGACCTAATCTCTGCCTGTGTCTGCAGCTTAACTGTCCCCACTATAACATGAGATTAATAATAATAATAATCTGTTGAGGAAAAGCACTGTCAGGCCCGAGGACTGTGAATGAAGAGTTCATGTTGGAAAAGCTAGGGCAGGTGAGAAGTCCCCATCTTCAGCCGCGTGTTTTCACCACCACAGTCTGAATGCTCGTAGTTTGTATCAGCGGGGATCCAGCTAAACCTCACCTACGGTAGGTTAAGCTACAAGGTTCTGCACTTTGGGAGGTGCTCAGATGAACAGTAATGGTATCTTGGCCATGGGATGATATTTGCTCACAGGTGCTGAAGACATGAGGGCGATAATTCCTCTAACAGTAAAAGCCTAACTCTCAGGACTTCAAGTCCCACAACTGGTTGCTATCCCACTAAAATCCAGCGCGCTCCTTCCTCTTTTGCCCACACGCTATTTCAAAGAACAGGCTTGTGATGAAAAACAGTGGAAAAAAGCCCAAGAGTTCACGCTCTGCATATCCCTTCCCAACTTGTCAGAACTGTCACTGGTTCAAAATCTCTTCTTTACCTCGCAGGGAATGCAGTTACAGGGAACAATTGCCTGGAAGAAAAACGTGTCCGGTCTTGTCTGCACAGCCAAAGACCACAGGAGTTCTTCATCTTTTAGTGGGAGAAGCAGGAGGATTGGATTCAGACATGAGCAGGGTCACAAATGGAAAGGAGAGGAGCCAGATGAGATATCTCACCTCAGAATGAACTTTGCAGGGTCTTCAGGGAAATCATTTATAAGTGTCTGAGTGTCTTTTTTAACTGCTACTTATTGAGCTATTCAATCCCTCTACAACCAAAGCCTTAAACCTGGCATGTGCCTCCCGCACTGTGGATCTTCAATGTGCTCAAAACCTTATAAACCATCAGGAGTCATCTTCTCACGTCCCTCAAGAAAACTGCAGACAGAGAAAACAGCAAAGGCCAGGCCATGTCAGATGCCAGTCAAAAGGCAGTGAGTCCATCACCATCGCCCAACACTCAACCGTCTGTCACCTTACCAGTTTTCCCATTCTTTGGAAATGCCCTGAACGCAGAAACACAAGTCCATGTGGACTGGAGAGTCCAACTTGCTCATTCTGAATCCCTTCTCTGCAACGTCCACCATGAAAAATAACGTTATCGTTGTCATAATGACATTGTTATTGGAGATGACACATCACACTCCATTTCAGCAGAGACACCGTTGCTGGTCGGGAGAGGAGAGGTTTGAATGAACAGTGAAATATATTGATAGACCAAAGATTCTGTTAAACAAAGGAGGGTTAAGGTGGAGCTCAGATGTATTAAAACTTGTTAATGTCTCCACTTGCAGTAACTCTAATAAGTGGCTTCTCTTTACCTGTGGCATCTCCATCTGACCACAAACTCAGAGGTGAAGTAGTCTAAGGTGAAGCCAAAGGTGAAATCTAAGTTCAATTTTGGGCCCCTCACCCCAAGAAGGCCATGGAGGGGCTGGAGCGTGGCCAGAGCAGGGCAGCGAGGCTGGGGCAGGGGCTGGAGCCCAAGGCTGGGGAGGAGCGGCTGGGGGAGCTGGGGGGGCTCAGCCTGGAGAAGAGGAGGCTGAGGGGAGCCCTCATCGCTCTCTGCAACCGCCTGAAAGGAGGCTGGAGCCGGGGGGGTCGGTCTCTTCTCCAAGTCACAAGCGATGGGATGAGAGGGAACGGCCTCAAGCTGCGCCAGGGCAGGTTTGGGTTGGGTATTAGGAAAAACTTCTTCCCGGAAAGGGCTGTCAGGCCCTGGCCCAGGCTGCCCAGGGCAGGGGCTGAGTCCCCATCCCTGGAGGGATTTAAAAGCCGGGGAGATGTGGTGCTCGAGGACATGGTTTAGTGGTGGCCTTGGCAGTGCTGGGTTAACGGTTGGACTTGATGATCTTAAAGGTCTTTTCCAACCTAAACAATTCTGTGATTCTATGATTATTTCTAAGTTGTAGTTTATGTAGTTAGGAATCAGGCATTTCATTAGCTTGCTCTGTTTGCATCTTTCAAAATCTGCCAGGACTGCAGAATTCACCGTCTCAGAGATGCTTAAATTAAACGTGCTACCTTGTCAGATCTACTTCAGAGATAGTCACACAATACCCGTGTGACAGCTCCGCCACCCCTGATATTCCACGGTTTGAACAGGCATTTGCAGCACTAAGTATCGGGCTGAGCCGAAGGTCAATAACTGCTCCGTGACAGATTCATGGCCTCTGCGGACCAGGCACAGCAGAAGCCCTATAGCCTCTGCACATCAGTGTTTATGTTAGAATTACCTGCCTTTTCCTGGCATGCGTCACATATGTGTTGATTATGAAAACAGGCAAGATTGGTTTGATTGATTTGCTTCCCATGCATTAAGAACACGACTGGTTTACTTCTGAGAAAAAGCCATGCTTTAGAAAACAAGAGAGCAAGAAAGCCTTTCCGGGAAAGCTCAACTTTGAGAAACAAGATTTTGCCCGTGTCAAAATGTCAAAGTCCCTGGTGCTTTGTCAGATTTTGCCATGCCTACCAGGCTCAAAAAACGTTTTTCTGGAAATGACGCGAGAGAACTTTTCACGCAGGAGCTTACAGCTCTGTCTGGTTTCCCCCATCATTGTATTTGTTCCCAAAGCAAAGACCAAAAATCTACGATCCTTTGGGGAATCAAGGCCTGACTGCATACTGGGGCTGGGAAAAGTGGCAAACTACTAAACAAATCTGGCTTCCTAAATTCCCTGTTCTCGTTTTCTCGCTGGCTCATGGAAGATGGCTCACAATGCGGTTCTCGGGCAGAGCTGAAGGATTTCTGATGCGGTCGGTAAGTCAAACCTTCACCCAGCATACTACGAGTCCCTAATTTTGCTTTGAACTGCATTTCAGAAGTCAGGAACTCAAAATGCTGCCAGGGCTTCTTCAAACCTTGAAAAGCTACAGATTTGTACTAGAGAAGACACCACCACCACTCAGGCTGCTTTTCGGGCAGAAAGACTCCCCGGTGTTTCCATGATGTGAAAACATGCTTTGTTTCATTTCAGCCATCTCTGAAGAAAGTCAAAATAACACTGGAAGAAGCAAGACGACGTTTGTAGGTAGAATCTTTTATTAGAGCATCTGCTGGTGTTGGAAAAAACAGATAAGCCCTGGGCAGTAAAGAAAAACTTTTGTCCTATAGCTGAAAGCTTATTTAATTGTCCAGCTGTATTATTTCAACCTACAAAGCTCATCTTGTCTGTGTCCTTCGACCATCCTGACTGCAAGAACACGGCCTCAAGAGCATTGCTGTCCATTCACAGCACGCGAGACAACTTGGCTGCGTTGCCAAGCGTTAGCGTTCACTCCTGGTAGAGAAACAGGGCTGAGAAATCGCTCTTGCTCATCAGATGCTTACACTGACGACACTGGGTGTCCGCCTTTCAACACAGTGAACTGATTTGAAATGGTATTTTTTAAATATTAATATATTTTTTTCTATTTTCTGACATTATTTTGTCATTCATTTCAACATCATAGAATTGATGTGAACCGAATTTTGAATGGATTTAATTTTTATGCTAACGGGAGTGAATTACACTATTAGATCTTAGATCTGTGATCGGGATCACTTGTGAAGAATACACCAACCTGCAAACAAGGAGCTCGGCGCGTTGGTCCAGCATCACAGCTGGGATGAACCAACCTCACGCCACGCAAAGGAAAAAAGTCGAGTCCAGCAACTACATCTCTAGCCTCATATTGAGGTGTTTGCAGTGATGTGAGCCATCCCCTAAGAATTAGACCATAAACTCAACAGACTGAGAACTTTCTTCAGCCAGAGAATTCGTCCCAGAACCCACCTCGTCATTATAACATTAGGAAGGATGTTAAGTACTCACTAGCCCAGACAAGGGTGCCCTCCCAGAGGTGCTACGCTACAATGAACAGCTCAAAATGCTTTATGAGCTGACATTTTGGTTTTACTGTTACGCCGGAGCAGTTCAAAAGAAGCAATTTGCTCTGTGGCTTAATGCATTTAGGAACCAAGGTGCGGCACATTTATCGTGGCAGAAAAACAACCTCAGCCCCCCCCTCCCTTTGAGGCACAAAGAAAGCGAATGAAAGGCGAAGAAGTGAGCACCCAGGGTAGCAAAAGCTTATTAGTGAGGGGAACAGAAAAAATCGATCATTCTGACCTGTGCAGCAGCTGAGGATGTGGAAGCAGAAAACCCTGGAGACGTTACAAAGTGCCAGCAAGCCTGAGCAATCGTCTGTTTTTGTTGCTAATGAGCCATGCTGCTTTATAATAATATATAAGCCATTTAAAAGGACTTGATGGGAAGCCCAAGGAAGTCAGTCAAAGTGTTTCTACCTAGAGCCAGGTCAGAAAACACTGAAATGTTTTGTGAAATGGGCGAAAAATGAACTTCTGCCAACCACAGAGCAAGCGCTCAGCAAAGCTGCTGGGGTTTCCAGGCAGTCTCCCAGAGGTGCAGACCCACAAAGCATTATTTTCTGGCTGACCATCCTCCTAGAGGGTACATCACAAGCTGAAACTCTGGGAAACATCACAAGGGAGACCCCAGACCCCTTGAGTCTGTGATGCTTTTATCAAGAAACTGCGGGGTTTCTATCTGCAGACAAAGCCCACAAGGTACCCGAGGATTCCTGGCTGTCATTGCTATGGTTTCCAGGTTTTCAGCCATAGCTCATGTAAGCCCTGAGGACACATGCTCCAACCACCCTGGGTTTCCAGCCCCCAGGTAAGGAGCCTGGAACTCTGGGATCTCCAGCTTGGAGTCAAAGAGCCTAGAAACTCTCGCAGTGAGCAAAAGAAATGGGCAATCCTGGCAGTTTCGCCCCTGTCTTTAGCTGCTTTTGGCAGCAGAGAAGCTGCCAAGGCTGTCACATTCCATGAAGAGCTGGAAATCATAAAAAGAAATGCTTCATTTTTGGACTGACCATAGTTCTTTTCAACGTGTTCATGGGATTTCACACTTGTTGCATTTAAAGGAAAAAAAACAAAACAAAACAAAACAAAAGATATGGGTCTGATTCAGATCAAAACTTTACTAAAAACAAAATTAAGCATCTACAGCATGAAAATCCCACTTTTGGATCAATATGGCTTCTATCGATCACAGAGACCTTTGACAGACGCTTAGCAGGGCTCTCCACGCACCTTTAGAAAAGAAGACGCTTCACCCCTGGCTGATATGCAGCTACGTTAACAGCAGAAAACATGAATTGCTCCAACTGCAAGAATGCAAAACCACACTCTAGGACACAGGGATAAGGAGTAACAGGGCAACAACACAATCTAATAGGGACAAAATAAAACTGAAGGTGCCATAGACACTACGAAAAGTCCACGCCAAACTGGAGAGTCCACATCTCAGGGCTGGATCCTTGGTGTCGTCGTGCTGTTTTAATTCATGTTTTTACCATGAGTGACATGACAATGTCTTCATCCTGACAAGAGAAGCCAAAGTACCCAGTCATACAGGGAAATTAATAAATGAGTCATTGCAGACGGTGCCAGCGCAGCGCCTCTGGGTGCAGTTTGTCCCCACACCGACGACCCTCTCACCCAAACCCTCCGTCTCCAGCACTACAGTGCCACTCTCTCCCACCTTGATGTGTGCAGGGTTGTGGCCAGAAATACCACCTCGTCCATCGCTTTGAACGGGTTATTTTTTTCCTCCGTCTCCCCCTGCAAAGCCACGGGTGGCTGCTGGTGCTGTCGGACCCACACGGTCCCCAAGCCACCCCACCACCACCATTTGTGCACCTTTTCCTCCCTTCTCCCCTTCCCAGATGCCCTCATGTCCTTCCAAGCACACGATTGCTTTTCAGACCCAGTTTTGGTGCCTTAGCACCCCGTGTTTCCAACACCAATCATGGTGACATTGACACAGGCCGCACAGGCTTGCCTGTGGCCCCAAGAGCATGGCAGGGCCCCCCAGGAGGCTCCCCCACAGGCCTCAGGCAAGCTCGATTTCACATCGAAGCGATAATTTCATTATCTAAACCCAAAACGGCAATTAGCAGCTGTTCCTCAGCAGGGAAGCAGCGTTTGGGCTGCCCTCCCCGCCCTTCTCCTCACGCCACCTCAGCGCCGGGCCCGGCGCCGCCATTACCGCCCGTCCCCACCGCGGAACTACAACCCCCATCATGCCCCGCGGGGCGGCACGACCTGAGGGAGGAGGTGGGGAGGCGTCGCGGGGCCCGCTGGGAGCTGTAGTCTCGGCCGTGGAGCCGCCGCGGTATCGGTGAACGGGCGGCGGGCGGGGAGCGAACTACCGGCGCCCGGGAGGAAGCGGGGGCGGCGGGGCCGGGGCCGGGAGCGGGGCCGCGGCCCGGGAGCGGGATGCAGTGGCGGTCCGGGACGCCTCCTCGCTTCTTGGGGCGATACCATGCACCCGGCCGTGGCGGTGGGGCTGGTGTTCGGCGGCTGCTGCAGCAACGTGGTGTTCCTGGAGCTGCTGGCCAGGTGCGGGGCCGGGGAGAGGCTTTGGGGGCAGAAGGAGGGGTTAGGGGCAGGGGTTGGGGACAGGAATGGGCTCGGGGGTCGGGTGAGGGCCCCCCGGGGCTGGGGGCCGCAGGGTCTTCCCACCGGCTTCGGGACTTGTGAGGGGAGGAAGCGGCAGCGGCGCCCAGGGGGTCTCCAGGAGGTTGGGGGGGGGGGTATGAGAGGATTTGGGGGGGGGCTGCTGGGGGGTACCCGGGGCTGGCCCCCGGCCTGGGGCCGTCCCTGAGGGGGTCTGCGGCCCCGGCGGGGTGGCCGGACCCCTCACGGCTTGGGGGGCAGCCCCAGGCTCCTCATCAAGGTGCCAAGAGGAGGCCGGGTGTGGATCGCCAGGCCCTGGCCTTGTTGTGTCACCGCCTGATGGATTTTGTGGGGTTTTTGGGGCTGTCACCCTCGGCTTGGGCCCAGTCTGGTCCGATCATGAGCCGCTTGGGTATCCTGCCCAGGCACCGGGCATCTCCCATCTCTGCTGACGCACGGACCACCGCATCAGTCTGGCCCTAAAGCATCCTCACCACCCCTGCTCTCTGATCCCAGCGCCTCGTACGAGTTACAGCTGAAATCCCAAGGAGAAGACGCACAGGAGCTGGCTAGGGTCCCCTGGGATGGCAGGCAGGGCCAAGGGAACATCGTCCATCTGGAAATGTGATCTTCGGCAGCATCACGCGGCTGCAAAGCCAACGTGATGAAGGCGAGGAGTCCTTTGTGGCAGTCGGAGCGAAGGTGAATTGCCAGGTTGCAGAGAGAGGAGGGCTGACGTCTGGGGTACGTCCGAGCGCTGTGTCACCTTCCTCACCCTGATGGAGGAAGGCTGGCATGGCTTGGAAAAGGCGATGGTCTGTTGGGTTTGTTTTCAGGGCCAGTCAGCAAGCCGTGAAGACAAAAGTGCTAGACCTGACTGGAAAAAAGTAATGATTGAACTGGTTCTGTGTCTACAGTTATAGTAAGTCAGCGTGGAGCTGCATCCCCTGACCATTCAGTACTATGTTCACTTCAATTATGCCCAGACTTTTGAAACTTAAAGTTAAAACCTGCCCTTATTTCCTCCCCACCCATCATCATCCCAGATTGTTAAGAGAAAAAGGGAGAGCAAAAGAGAGCCTGACTCTGTAAGCCAGCAGTGGGGCTATTTGCTTCCAAGTGGGAGGCCAGGATGCAGGTACCTTAACACGAGGTTGCACAACCATTCAGCAATCTCTGGATAAATCAAGAATCAGTTCCTGGAGGAAGAGACCTTGTGTGGCGAAGTTGTCTTTCCTCTCAGGGATTGCTCTAACCTCTGCCTTTCCTGCCTGGCTTCTACTGCAATATCAGTGAGGGAGGAGGAATGGGCCCCTTTGAGGTGAAGAAAGCTTTGGATCTGGCTTCTTGCATTTGCTTGCAAGATGCTTGCAAGACGCAGTGGGCTTGTGTGACTTCCAGCCACATCTTAAAACAAAAGCGAACCATTTGGCCCTACTCAAAGGCTGCATTAAGCATCTAAACTCCAGGAGGGATTTTGAGCAGCAAATCCTACAAGTCCAATTGCAGATATCTAAGAAAAGCTGCTTTTTACACACAGGCTTCTCTTAAGCATTGCCTCTCATCCACTTTAGAAATTCTCCTGTTCCTGACAGCTCAGTTCCTGTGCCCCTCTCTTGCCCTGTTCACCTTTGGTCCCTAAATTGGGGTAACACTGGTTATTTCTTCGGGTCTTGGTGTTGTCTAGAGGGGAAAAAAGTCCCTCTTGACGATGAATCTTCTCATAACAAGCAAAGTCCTGGAGCAGGGCCCCAGGAAAAGGCAGCGACCAGACAGACAGACAGTCTAGTGCGGAGCAGCAAAGGTGATTGGAAGAAATTTGCTCAGGATTTATGAGGAAAGAGAACTGTTTAGTCTAGAGATGCCTGAGGACAGACAAAAGACTTTAAATGTGTGGAGAATGGCTGCAGAGAAGAGGAG
This sequence comes from Nipponia nippon, assembly GCF_047370975.1. Taxonomy (NCBI): domain Eukaryota; kingdom Metazoa; phylum Chordata; class Aves; order Pelecaniformes; family Threskiornithidae; genus Nipponia; species Nipponia nippon. The sequence goes on from NW_028262347.1 coordinate 2,512,212, forward strand.
AGAAATTTTTCTGCTGGGCTCTGGAGGCAGAATGAGAAATAAGGGGCTGAAATTGCTGTGAAAGGGATATAAAGCAGGCCAAAGCCCCGGGTTTGCTCCCTCTCAGTGTAGTGAAGTGGGTTTGTAAGAGAGAGAGCAGGGAAACTCCTCGTTGGAGGTTTTCAAGAGCAAGTTAAACAAGCCTCTGTCTGAATAACAGAAGGAGGCCTGGACAGGGCAAGAAACGCCATCCAGTTCATCCCATTTCCCCTGTCTGGTGCAATCCAACCTGTTCTGCTAGTGTCCTTTACTAGTTGTCCCAGGGGGTCTGTCTGTGAGCCGTGATGCCAAAGCTCTGTGTGGCGTGTACACACAGGCCTGGTTAGAAAGCCCATGATCTGCTTTTTGCCTTCTGAAGCTGTGTCCTTGTGAGGTGCCTTCTCTGTAAAAACGGTTGAGGTGGTAGATCTCAACGGGGTTTCTTCCCTTTATGGTGCAAATTGGGGCGGGGGGGGGGATGTTCTTCTGCAGGGGCCATTGAAGGAATTCTCTATGAAACGTGGAGTCTTCTTAAGTGACGGACAGAAATCTTCCTCGAAGATGTGATTTGGTTGTGTTGAACTCTGTCTGAATGAGAGTACTCTGCATCAACGTGCCCCAAACTGATGTCCAGAAATTGGGCTAGTCTGTCTGTGCTCCGCTGACGTGACCGAGAACCCCGCTCTGGCTGTTTCATCCCACCATCTGCCAGGGCTGCTAGACACTAACAGCCCAGGCAATTCCATCCTAGGAGGCAGGGTGACAATTGCATCATAGTGTTTCTACATTGCTTCTGGAGAGCTCTCTATCAGTTGGCTACAGCTAAGGCAGGTCTTTGGTTGATATATCCAGACTTCTTGTCAATTCTTTTAGGTGTATCAGTGTGTTGGGGTTGTGAGTCAAAGACATGGGCAGATACAGTCTGGGGCTTTTTTTTTTTTTGTTTATCTTTTTATTATCAGTCAACAAATAACCCTGTGTCAACACCTTACTGATAACATGAGGTCATATGTACAGCAAGTGACTGAAGGCAAGAATGTAAGTGAACTGGGAGGAAACACACTCCTGTGTGGAAATGGTCTTGGTTTATTCCAAGTCTACAGTTGCTTTCTGTTCTCCCGTAGAGATGAGATTTGCAATCCTGGAGCCTGGCCTCTGTTTCCAGTTCAGTATTTCTTCTCTTCCCCGAAGTACTTTTGAACCTTTTAACCTCCTTGCGCAGCAGGGATTGAACTCTCATGAACAATTAAGCTCTGAAAAATGTGAAAATCGGCAGGTGGGTAGAGGGGAGGGGCTCAGGCTAGTGCCTGCCCCATGGAAAATGCAGGGAGAAGATGGCCTTTCCAGGTGCTGTTCGGTGGCAGCCACATGCCAGCTCTGCGTTAACCAGAGCACTGCTGCTTTTTCTGAGATGTCTGGGGGGTGACAGAGGAGATTTTGGAGGAGACCAGACCTTCAGCTCAGCTATCCAGGAGACAGCTTGGTTATTCCTGTTCGCCAGCGCATCTCACAGCTTGCATTCTGCAAAACCGTGTCTAGACCCAGCCTCTAACTACTCGTGATGACACGTTGCGTGAGCAAGCTGAATGCTCGTGCAGCAGGGTGGGGATCGGGACTGCAGCTTCTCCGTGGCTTTGGTTTCTGTCTTGCACCCGAGAAAGGGGAAGTACGTGCTTAAATTCTTCTGTCTCCTGCTGCAAATAACAGTGAGCTTTCTGATCGTCTGACATGTCACAGCCTCCTCTGAGCCCACAGCTGACTGTGTGCCTCCCAGGAAATCCTCTAAGCTTCTTAGGAAGGAGGCAGAGCCTGCAGCAGGCATGTCTGCTAGGAATGGGTGAGCAGCATGCAGGGAATGTTTGTTTAATGACAGGCTGTTATGGGCTGTTTTGCCCTTGTGTGTAGTTCCTCTTCCCCCAGAATAAACACACAAGGTTGATTTGCTCAAAGGTGGTGTAATTTCTGCTGCAAAGGTAGCGATAACTGCAGTGCTTGAGTCTCGCTGGGAGAATAAAGGTGCTCAGCTAAGAGGGTCTCTTTCGAGGTCAGGCGCTGTTTTGTGGGTTTTGATACTTTGTGGAGTTTGAAAACTTCAGTGCAAAGCACGTGTCACATTAGCAAGCTCCCTAGCTTGCCTGACTATCACGTGGCATTTAATGCCATGATCTTTTTGGGCTCTCATGATGAGCTGTTGTAGGTTCCTTCTTGAACCTACAACCAACCTTTTGGTATCCAGCAAATGCAGGAGGGCAGAGAGCTAAAGTTTGCTGGGTAAATTGAAAGCAGGTTTGAGCTCATGCTCACATGTTCTGCGGATGAGGTGCGAGCAGAACCACGGACTTGCCTGCAGACACGGACCTGACCTCAGCTCTTCCCTCATGCAGTGGAAATAAGGGCTATAGGAAATCCTGCTGCCTTCCTCCTGGGTGGACTCATTGTTTTCACGATGTAGGTAGGGAGAGAGCCCTATCCAAACCACTTCCCCATGAGAAAGAGGGAGATCCAGCTTCAGTATGGTTACGTCGGTGCTTGGTGGTGCTCATTCAGATCCTGTACCCTGGTGGGATGTCACACAGACCTGTGAGATGCGACCGATTTCCTTTTTCACTTCCTGACCCAATTCACCACGTGCCCCGTGATGGGGGTGGCCGCTCGCTTCCTCTTTGGAAATGTTTGAGGAAGGGATTGCTGTGCCTGTATCTACAAGTACAGGTGAATAAATACCTGCAGGGAAGCAGGGTTGAACAAAGGCAACGTGAGAACCTGGACAGATAAAGCAGTAAAGCCCCTCCAGATTGATGCTCACGCTGGGCTTATGAGCTGTTAGCCTCTTTTTATTGGAGCTCAATGCAGTGTTTGTTCTCCATGGCATTGCTCTTATGCTTGTCTGTCTTCTCCATGCCTGCAGGCAGTTTCCAGGATGTGGGAACATAGTGACGTTCTCCCAGTTCCTATTTATTGCGGTGGAAGGCTTTATCTTCGAAGCCAATTTTGGGAGGAAGAGGCCGGCCATACCAATAAGGTACAGTTGATCTGAACACTTTTGCTAGGCACAAATTGACTGGCTATCTATTATCTGGAGAAGTGTTTAATAAAATGGCTTATCCGTTTATCCTGTCTAAATCCCATCCATTCTGCAGCATTTGCAAAGCCTCGTTGAGAACCTGTCATGCCTGATAAAATATGAATGCCTCGTTTATCGAGAATTCTTAATAGGAAATTGCCATCAGATACTTTCCTGTCCAAGAAACAGGGCAGTATGGTGCACAGTTAAGCATTTGCTGTGTTTGAAGAGCTCACTGTCTCGCTGGGGCCTGGTGCAATAGGTGTGGGAGGGAGACATTTACTGGAAAGCCAGCCCAGTTCACTTTTGCATTTCTCCATCAGGGCTGATCTTGTCCTGGCAATAGCCTGGCACGTTCATGCTCTCCTCCCTGGCACGCAGTGGCTGAAGTGAAGTGAGGAGGTTTTGTGGGACTCCTTAGCAGACTGTGGCAAAACAGAGCGCTGTGCTGAGTGCTCGGGGCAGAGGTCCTCATGACAGAAAGTTGAGGGCAAGTTTAGTGCCATTCGTGGCTGCGTCACAGCGAGGAACTTCAGTTTGTGGAGGCTCTCTAGCTTAGGTGTAGAACCATGGAGGTGTTCAGCCTGGATTTGAGTAAGTTTCTAGTTCCACTTAGGGTAGTGATGCCTGCTGGCAGAAATTGAATCCCCTCAAATCAAGCCTTGTCTTATGCCGCTGTCCTTAGGAAAGAGGGGTCTGGAGAAAGTCCGTGCTAAAAGATCGCAGCTGGGGTATCCTCAGTTCCCCTTTCCTTCTGGGATTAGCATAAGCTAAGCCAGTGCAGGTCAGCCTGCTTCCTGTTCTAAGGACTTCCCTGCTGCATCCAAAGTGGATTGATCTCCTTGTTAGTCCTTGTCACAGACCCAAGAGCTAGGAGGGCTCCTGCTCAGCTCCAGGCCTTTCCTTGCAACCTGTCCTCTGTTCCCAAGGTGTCTCCCAGCATCCCAGGGAGGTACAGGCACAGCTATCAGCTGGGGTTTTTTGTGTTTGTTTCAGGTACTATTTCATCATGGTCGCCATGTTCTTCACTGTCAGTGTGGTGAATAACTATGCCCTGAACTTAAATATCGCCATGCCGCTGCACATGATCTTCAGATCAGTGAGTACTGTCATACCATCCTTTTCCTCCTCATCTCTTCCCATCATCTCTGCAAGCCCTGTCCCTGGTGCATGTGTTCTCTCTTGCCCTGAGGGCACCAAAACCCTGTGCAAATACTAAACTCCAGCTAACTTACGGGGAGAGCAACCTTGCTCTGGAGGCTCAGCTCCAGTCCTCACTTTCACAGTGTTGATCATTAAATTTCAACTTAATGGACAGACGAGGAAATTGAGGCTCAAACAGGCTTCATATTTCCAAAGGTGATGGGGAAGTAAGAATGACAAAACCAAGCCCAGACTCTGGCTGTCAGCCCTGGGTGGACTGAATCACTGGCCAACGGGACGCAGCTTTCCCTTCCACCGCACAGCTACGCCAAGTGATTCGTGTCCTAGTGTACGTGTCTTGGTTAAACACCCCAGGTCAGAGGGCATGGCTTTGGCCTAGTTCCACCTGCACTGTTACTGCATATGTCTTTGCTTTGGAAAATGCTATTAAAACGCATCTTCGCTTAAGTGTAGATGAGTGTCAGGCTAAAACATCTGTTAAAACCAAAGAAAATGGAGCTCCAGCTGTTGGGAATAACAAAATCTGCTGGGCAGATCTGCTGGGCGGGGGCTATTCGCCCACAACACGTCATGGGGTTGAGATACCTGAAGTCAGGAGAGGTTAAAAAGAAGAAAAGCAGACAACACTCTAGGAGATGTGTCCCGCATGAGTCATGAGGGATGGTTCTTGTATTGCAGCCCTGCAGTCAATCTGTGGAGCCACACTCCTGTTGCCAATTAAAAACACAGTGATTTGGCCATGTTCCGGTCTGTAGCACACACCGAGTGTCATGAGTGGGCCAATAAAGGGGGAGGCCCACTGGCCAGAAGATCCTAGTAGCCTGTTTGCCCCAGCATCCTTGTTCCCAAGCCACCCAGCTCAACTTCTCCCTTTCTCCTAGCTGAAGTGAGACTCATAGAATGATAGAATCATTTAGGTTGGAAAACACCTTTAAGATCAACCACAAACCTAACACTGCCAAACCCACCACTAAACCATGTCCCTGCGTGCCACGTCTACGCGTCTTTTAGATACCTCAGGGGATGGGACTTGACCACTTCCCTGGGCAGCCTGTGCCAGTGCTTGACAACCCTTTTGATGAAGAAATTTTTCCTAATATCCAACTTAAATGTCCCCTGGTGCAACTTGAGGCTGTTTCCTCTTGTCCCCACCCTGTCAGTCTCCCTGATCCTGTTCTGGCATTTCTGTTGGTGTTTTGGCATTAGTTGTATTGAGTTTGCAGTGTTTCTCTGGGGCGGGCATCCAGTCCAGGGAAGTTTGTAGTGCTGACCTTCTATTTTGTTTTTCTCCTCTCTCTCTTCTTTCCCAGGGTTCTCTCATAGCCAGCATGGCTCTAGGTATCATCATTTTGAAGAAAAGGTAAATCACAAGCCTCTTTCTTACATCACCAGGGAATGCTCTGCCATTGACTTAATCCTGACTGGTGTTTAGTACCCTCCCCTTTCCTGTTAAATATTCTTGTTTTACTGATGGGGAAACTGGGGCACACAGGTGTGCCTGGAATAGTTCCCTCTTCTGCATTTCCACCACCCCTCACTCCTTCGTTTAAGGCAAGCATGGACTGAAAAGAGAGATTTTACATGACTGCAGCCTTCTGTGTTAGCTCTTTTCTTTCCTCTTACTTCTGTGAGGCCGGTACTGCTCCTGATGGATGGCTGTACTGGGTCTGGCTGGGAAGGAGTTAAGTCCTTCATAGCAGCCCATATGGTGTTGTGTTTGGGATTTGTGGCTAAAGCAGTGTTGCTAGCACACTGATGTTTTGGCTGTTGCTGAACAGTGCTTACACAGTGTTGAGGCTCTCTGGTTTTCCCACTCTGTCCCCCAGGAAGTAGGCTGGGGGTGGACAAGAAGTTGAGAGGGGATACAGCTGGGACAACTGACCCAAAGTGGCGAAAGGGATATTCTATGTCATATAGTGTCGTGTGCTGCAATAGAAACCAGGGTAGAGGAAGAAGAGGGTTGGGGGAGTTGGCTTCCAAGATGGCCATGCTTACGGGAGGTGGTGAGTGATTGCTCTGCATTGGTTTTTTGTTTTGTTTTTTCCCCCTCCTCACCTATTAAACTCTTTGGCTCAACCCACGAGTTTTCTCATTCTTGCTCTTCTAGTTCTCTCCCCCATCCCACGAGGCTGGGGGAATGAGCGAGTGACTGGGTAGGTGCTTGGCTGCTGGCTGGGGTCAACCCACCACAGTGGGCAACGATGTCAGGCCAGGAGGGTCCTCCCAGCTGCCTGGGGTCTGGCTGTGGGACCAATGTGGGCATATCCCCTGCCGCTCCATCGCTATGCAGAGATCCGTGCTAGCTTTGATCTGAGAGGGATCCTTTGCCACGGGCAAGGAGATCTTGGACCAAATGCTTGGGTTTTGTTGCAGCTGGAATCAGTTGGCCTTCCCTCCCAGCAGTGTCCAACATTAAGTAATGGGTATGTGCCCATTACCCCGATTTCACACTGGTGTAATGGAGCAAAATGCAATGCAAGGGAGCAGTAGATGAACAACGTGAGGCTGGGCTGGATCACTGACATCTGTCTTCTCCCCTGTGCAGGTACAGCGTATCTAAATACACGTCCATAGCCCTGGTGTCCCTGGGGATCTTTACCTGCACTTTCATGTCTGCAAAGCAAGTGGTAAGGATCGGAAAGGGTCTGAGGTCATAGCTGTGAACCTTATTGACAGGAGGAGCTGCTGTCTGCACCTTCATCAGTAATTCCTGACTATTAATGGAGAGACAAGATGTCTCCTAGCTCTAGATCTGCTCCCCGAAAGCTCTTGTTCCTGGTCTCATTTTCCTGTGGTTTGGAGGGAAGGGACGCACACACATGCATGTGATTTAACTTAATTACAGATGCCTTTTATCCTGTGTTGTTCAGGTTGCTTTTTGCTGAGAATATACCATTGGTTTTTTGCCACAGCTAGAAGCTGTTTTCTCTTGCCTTTACTGCAATGTGTTGCAGTTAGGAGCAGGTGAATCTTAAACAAAACTCAGCCATCTTAAATCTTCGCTCCTTTTATCCCAGAAGAGATTGTCAGCTTTCAAGGCTAAATTTGTCTAGACCTGTTGGCATACAACGTGACTTTCTGTGACCCTTGAAATAAAGCGCACGTATTTGGAGAACAGGAGGGAGTGAAGAAAATCCATGTGTAACACCACTTTGGGCTTTTCCTGGGTCAGCACCCAAAGCCTGATCTTGTCAACGGAAGACAGAAAAATGACATAAAGTGGTGGTCAAGTGAAAATTGGTTGCACTTAATCCAGCTCTGAGAGATTGGAAAGAAACAGGGCTGTCAAACCTCCAAGTACCCCATCATTTAATAGCTATTTATACTCTTAGGGTGTTTGAGGAAGGTCTATGCGACGCGGCCTTGCTCTGTATTGATCCAGATTAACTCTCAGCAAGCATGGGATTTTGCTATAGTATGGACAGTTGTGGCAAAGATGAGTAATCTCATTTGCCCTAAACCACAGTGAAAGAGAGTTGAGCCAAGCCATGCTACCCAGAGTTTTACCCTCGGCTAACAACATCTACAGGCCTGGTTTCCTCCATGTCTTGACCTCAAGCCAGAGCCCTGGCTTTAGGACCTGACCGGGGCTTGGCCAGAGCCCTTGTTCTTTCCTGCACACCCACCTCTGAGATGAGGACAGAGGAGCCTGCCAATGGGCTGTCCGTGGGAGCCTTCTAAGTGGCACTGATTATTTTTGTGGTTGAAGGGTTCGGTCTCTGGCCAAGCCAGGGCATTTTGTTCAGAAAAGCTATCTTCTTCATCAGACATTTACACTTTGGCTGGAATCTGGTGCATTCCATGAAGCAGAGTGGAAAGCAAAGTGTGCTCTAGTTGCTACCACCTCTGTTCAGCCAGGGAAGGAACTCTGGAGAATGGGAGACCTTGGATGGTCTTTGCTTTATGGGCTTGCTTTGGACCACAACACACAAACGAAGAGTGAGGTACAGGCAGGTCCAGATGAGCTGCAGGGACATGGTGGCTCGTGGTGACTGTGTTGTGTCTCCCTCCACCAGGCGTCTGACTCCAGCTTAAATGAAGAGGACGGACTCCAGGTTTTCTTGTGGTGGCTGCTAGGTATGTGGGTGCCACATCTCCAGCCGACCTTGCTGGGATACTGGCAAGACTCGGCTCTCTGATGTCCTTGGCCACGTCGGTTGTGCGAAGCAGACTGTGATGGGAATCCCCGCGCTGAGGTTGAGTTGTGCTGAGCATCTGGAAGATGTTGACTTGCAAAGAATGGGGTTTTGTGGCACTCCTTAGCTGCTTTGTGCAAGGAGATACTCTTCCTTTGGCCAACAAATTAAATACAGCACCTAAGGAGTTTCTGCAAGGCTTAGTAACAGAATGAGACTACAGTCATGCATGTTTGCAGATATCTTCTTGATTTCTCTCTGCAAAAATAGCCCTACCTGATATATCTGATGCTGTGAGCTATGCTGCAGAGAGGGAGAGGGGCTGTAGCTGGTTCAAGTGTTCATTCAGCACAGTATTTCATGGAGGAGTCTCCACAGCCTGGCACTTGAGTCTATTTTTGTACCTCCAACCGAGATTTATTGGTGGCTTTTCAGGGAAGCTGGGATTGATGTACCGTCAATAGTGGCAAACAACTGTGTCCCTGGTATCCCACCAGCTCTGCTTGCCAGGGCTGAGTCTCTTTTTAAAGAGATGAAATTTTCACAAGTCTTTTGGCATCTCAGCCTTTGTAATAAGATACCCGTGTCCTCAAGACCATTATCAGTTTTCTGCCAATGTTATCAAGTCTGGATGCTTTGGCTTTTTTCACTGAAAGCCAAATCAAGGGAGTCGTCAAGCTGTTTGACTTGAGCTGTCCCATCCCTGAGCAGTGTTGCAAGGCTGCGCTTCTGTTCCAGGTATTGCTGCGCTCACCTTCGCCCTCCTCATGTCTGCCAGGATGGGGATTTTCCAGGAGACGCTGTACAAGCAGTTTGGGAAGCACTCCAAAGAGGCCCTTTTTTACAATGTAAGTCACCATGTCTTTTCTGTTGCTTTTCTTGGGCAGGCAGAGCTGCTAAGATGGTCCCTTCCTCTCCCACCCTGCACTCGGCACAAATCCAAAGGATCACACGCTGCAAGGCTGCAGCAGTGAAGAGCGTGCTCTCATCCAGATGTCTGAGGCTGGTTTCCCGGGATGAGGGGTGGGTTCACATCATCTGTTAACATCATGTCTTTTCTTTTCCCTCCAGCACGCATTACCACTCCCTGGCTTTCTCCTCCTTGCCCCAAACATCTACCACCATGCAGTCCTCTTCAGCCAGTCTGGTGAGTGTTGCACAGACGGATCCTTGCTCTCGTACCTTTCTGTCCTCTGGAAAATGCTGTAGGAAGCTTTCAGTCCAGCGGTTGTGCACGGCAGCCTGTTGTCTTTGGATATTCAAGCCCTTTGAATTTTCAGGTTTGATAAAAAGCCAAAAGGCAAAAAAAAAAAAAGAAAACGCACACTGTCTTGGGGACATTGTCCAACCTCTTCCTCCTGGTAGGCCAGATGCCAGCATGCTTGGACAAGGGGTGATTGCTGGCTGCTGAGAGCCCGGCTGTGGGCAGCTGACCGTTCAGCCGGTGCCGCAGCAGCTCGCAAAGCTAAGCCGTGAGTTAGGGTTTGAATCGCTGTGGTTAAAACCCACGCTTTGCACTGATGCGCACGCGTACACCCGTTGGGCCCAGCCAGATTGCTCATCCGTCCACCTTGAGCTATACATCTGCTTCAGTTGAATGGTAAAATTCACCAGGCTTTTCAGTGCCAGCAAGCTTCCTATATTTTGTGAATTTTATATTTTCATGTATTTATAGCTTCCTATATTTTGTGATCCCAATTTTGTGTAACTGGAGAGATCTTTGCTGAGTAAGTTTGGTGGTGCTTTAATTCCCTCTGCGTACAGGGGATATTTGCACGCATAGATCACTTTAATCTGTCCATTAATATCCTTGCAATGTATTTCTAGCATGCTACACCCTCTCAGGAAAAGCATGAGATAGGTAACCCCTGGGGAAAGGAATGTAGTAGTTCAGAAATGGGAGTAACGGGACCAAATCCTCAACCACAGGTGTAAACACGGACCCGTTGGCTTGTGCTTTGCTGGTGCTGTGCAGGCTTCCCCACGCTAGCGCTGTCGGCCTCTCAGAGCCACGCAGTTGATTCATCCAGTTTTAACAGTAGGGCAGCCCTGAGAGAAGAAAGCAAGACAGAGCTTTTCTTTTAACGTCTTTTTCCCTCAGCCTACTTCTTCCTCCATCTTCCTTTCTTCCCTACGGAAGTCCGAGCATAAGTATCTGCAAACTTTCTTGTATTCATCATTTATCACAGTAAGAACAAGATAACTCTCCATTTGGTGCAAAATCAGTCTGCCTAATGCAGCAACGGCCTCTGGAAGCTGCAGCATGTCCCGGATCATGGTCAGTCCTGGACAGGGGAGAGACACCTCTCCTCGCATCTTCTTTAAGCAGTAGCAGGGCAGTGACCTCGCTCCGTCCTTTCTCCCCGCAGAGCTGTTCCAGGTCCCGGTGATCGGGCTGACCCTGCCCATCATGTGGTTCTACCTCCTCATGAACGTCGTCACTCAGTATCCTTTCAAAGCTCAGCTCGAGACAGGCGGAGATGGCAGTGGGGTGGGAGAGGAGGAATGGGGTGGGGGTGCCGAGTCCTTGGAGTCTTCCCTGCATTTGGGAGCTGATGTTTATATAACTCGGAAAATATAGAGTGGAATTTAACCTGGGGCTTACGTTTTTTCCATGGTGGCTGAAATCTGCCACCACCTCCCCAGGGACAGGCCGATTGGCATAAACTCCCGGCAGCTTTGCGAGCCAGCTCGCGGTAGAAGCGACAGATCGGGAGCTGTTCGTAAGATATCGGTGAGTAGAATCTCCCAGGCAGAGGAGAGGTCTGCAAGCCTGATGGAGCTGAGATGCCCTCGAGAAAGGGACCCTTCAGTCCAAGGCCCTCTTACCCTTTTGCTCTCTGTTGAGAGAGCACTGTGCCCTATCGCTGCGCACGCTCCTCCATGAATCCCCTTGTTTAATCTGCCCTTCCCAGGCCCCCTCGGGGGAAAGAGGGGACTTCTGCTGCATATAAACGGAGAAGTCTGATTTTAGCTTCCCTTGGCTCCATGGCAGGGACTGCAAACCCTGCGTGCCGTTAACCTTTTGCCAACGTGTCAGCCCCAGCTGCTCTGGGGGGGTAGTTTTGCTGTCCCAGAGCAGGGCTGGGGGGAGTCTGGGAGATTTGGGGTGTCCCTGGGGTTTGTAGTGAAGCTGTAGAAATACCGATCTGAGGAGAAGGGAATTTTATTCCCTCTATAACCAGACTGGGGCTCTCCGTTGCCCAGTCCTTTTCGTTCCCGAAGGCCTGCCCAGGTGTCCTCCCTCTTCAGCCCCGATGTCCCCTTACCTCCGCCCACCCAGATACGTCTGCATCCGAGGCGTCTTCATCCTCACCACGGAGTGCACCTCCCTCACCGTCACGCTGGTGGTGACGCTGCGCAAGTTCGTCAGCCTCATCTTCTCCATTCTCTACTTTCGCAACCCCTTCACGGCCTGGCACTGGCTGGGCACCGCCTTCGTCTTCGTGGGGACTCTCATGTACACGGAGGTGTGGAACAGCCTCGGGCCCTTCCTGGCCCGCTGGAGGAAGAGGCCGAAGGAGGAATAACAGCCGGGGACTCTCGGCAGGGACCTTTTTATTGTTTTATAGAGCAGAGCAGCAGGGAATCCCCCAGAGGGGGGTTGTTTTTATAACATGGGGGAGGCGTTGGCTGTGCCAAGCTCCTGGGAAACGTGGAGCCTCCACTGGGAACCTACCTGAGATGGATCATGGAGAGACGATACAGTTATTTTTGCAAGGTTGCATTTTTTTTTTTATGCAACCCCTTTTGCTCCCAACCTCTCCCCCTGTTTTTGTTTGTTTGTTTGTTTTTTTCATTTGAATAGCCCTTTTTAAGTAATGCAGAAGCTGACCCAGTTCTCTGTTAGGAGCCCAACCTTGTAGTGGTGCTGTTGTCCGCTCCTCCCGGCTTTGATGACCCTGAGCCTGTTTGGTGCCATCCTTTAATGTCCAGGTGGCCGTAGCGGATGGCTGAGCCCTGGGGAGCTGCTGTTTGTGCAGCGGGTTGTTGGTTACGCTGGAAATGCCAGGCCTGGCCGTTAACCTGGGTTGTTGTTGCCTGATCCTACCACCTGTGCTGGAAGGACGCTGGATACACCTGTAGCTAGAGCCTTCCAGTCTGCCCAGTAGATCCTCCACTGGGGAATGGCTCAGGGGGCTGATTCCCAAGCCCCCGAGCCCCCATCACTAGTAGCAGGGCCTAGTTGGGAGCCTGAGGAAACCAAAAAGGGGTGATGCTGAGGGGACAGAAAGTGCCACTGCGTCGCCTTCTCAGGGAGACGGTGAAGTGCTGTTGAGGCTTCACTGGGTCCTCAGATGTTGCCCAGATACTTCACCAGCCGGAGGGTGTCATGGGTTCCTCCTGCTTCGGTTAGGTCCTCAGCGCAGGTCACTTTTCAGTCGCTTCCTACTTTTTCCCTCATGACAAGCGTGTTCGGTGAGCTTCGTTACCAGCAGTCAGCTGCAACGAACTGCGCTGAGCCCCCAACGCGCCTCTGGTCCCCCCGCATCCAGTCCAGCCTCAGGGTTCAAATGATGCCAAGAAACTTTAGAAGGGCCGGTACAGCTGAGCTTATTTCTGCTGCTGGGGGAGCCTGGTTTTACTCTCCCTTCACCCAATTCTCTCTTCCCACCCCTTGGGCATCAGCTTCGCTCGTGGCATTTCTGTGCGTCATAGCAGCATCCACCTGGCGCAGGACCGGTGTCCCTTTGCGTCACCCCTCAGCTGGGGCAGGCTGCAGGAGCTCGGGGCGCGCGTCCCCGCGCGGGCAGGCGACGCGCGTCACCCAGCAAGGTGAGGAGCAGCAGCCGCAGCTCTTCTAGGAGCTGCTCGGGGTTGGGCAGAGCACGGCTTAGCGCGCAGCCTTGTCTTCGTCTCGGAGCAGTGGGGAGCGCTGTTTTGTGCTGCCTCGGTTTTCCTGGAGCACCTTGTTCTTGCTGTCATGCTGTCCCTGCTCAGCTGTGATAATTACAGCGTCCAGCAACGTCAACCCGATTGACATCAAGCTTGGCCAAGTAAGGACTATGCTCCGTTATTCCTCCACCCAACCTCCCGATGGCTTCCAGCCTCGGTGGTCGCAACCCCTCCGATTGTGCTTGTGGTGGGTTAACCCCCGCTGGCAGGGGGTTAATCGCTGGGGGGGGGGGGCAGAGTGGGGAAAAAAGGGAAAGCCTCGACGCTGTGGAAGCGCTGGAACACTGGCGCGTTGTCAACGCTGTTTCAGCCACAAACCCGAAGCCCAGCACCGCGCGGGCGGCTGTGGGAAAAGTTAACTCCGTCCCAGCCAGAGCCGGTACGATGCTGACGGGACCTGCAGCTCCCTCCTGAGGTGCTGAAGGGTTTTCTCCTCTGGTTTTGATTTTTTCCTGAGCCTGAAAAACCTCTTGTATTTTGAGCGTCAGGCATGGGATGTTTCCAAGGATTTTGTAGATGGAAAAACTGTTTCCCAACAGCTGCCCCAGCACCTAGCGCGGGTCAGCTCTTGCTTCCAGCCGCTTGCGCAGGCTCCAGGAGGGACCCAAAGAGAGGCAAAACCTTTATCCATCACCTTGATCTTAAAGCTATTTACACGGAGCTTCAGCTGAGACAGGGAGATAGGGGAAGGCGGCGCAAATTCAGCGCGAAAGCATCAGGGACACAGAGTTAACCGGAGGGGTTCATCACAGCTGAAAACGCGCCGGTGTAACACCAGGCTGAAGCCGCGTTTGCGGTTGGGCAGCAGGAGCTGTAACTCCTCTTTGGCGGCCGCGGCTGCTGTAGCCTGGGCTGGGGATTTAGCAAAGCAATAGCTGAGCGGGTGCCCGAGCGAGCGTCGCGTACTGTACATAGCCTCCTCGCCCGCTCGCTCGTCCTAGCGAGGAAACTGCATGTTGTCTCCAATTTCTGTGTGATGCTGGTAGGTTTGGGGGGGTTTGGGTTTCTCTTTAACCGTGTGCTGTACTTGGTCCTCGCTGGAACCAGGTGTCAACGATGGGTTATTATTTGTTGTTGTCGGGGGTATTTTTTTTAACTTTACAGCGTGATCTGGGTGTTTCTGAGTATAGTTGTTGCAGCGTCGCAGAAGTGGCAGCGATTCCCTTGCTGCTGTAGGAGAGCGGGTGAGCTTGCCCGGTGGCGAGACGGAGGAAAGGTCCATGGAGAAGGGCCCCGTTAGCCGAAAGTAGTATTTGAATCCAGGGCTGCCCTCCAAAATGGGGCTACCAATTTGTTTGGTTTTAATGTTTGCTGTAGAGATAATAGCACAGATTTTTTAGCAGAAGCTGGAAAAGCGGGTGAGCCAAAATACTTTCTGATCAGCGTTCTGGATTAGCAGAGGTTTGGGGTTGGCTGGTTGGGTTTAGGGTGGTATTTTTGTTGTTGTTTTTTTAAAAACAAAATAAATATGTATCCTCTTCAAAGTATGTTGGTCTTCTTGTTTCTCCTTTCGTGCTTTGCTACTGGTAATCAGCTGCTGGTGACTGGAAAATTAACGGGGCTCTGACATCAACACACAATTTCTCCTGCCTTTAATGAGAGATGGTAGGAAAGACTCAGCCTTGCGGGGGTTTCTTAGAAAAGAATCATAGAATCGTTTAGGTTGAGGTGGTCAAGGCCATGGAGGGGCTGGAGCGTGGCCAGAGCAGGGCAGCGAGGCTGGGGCAGGGGCTGGAGCCCAAGGCTGGGGAGGAGCGGCTGGGGGAGCTGGGGGGGCTCAGCCTGGAGAAGAGGAGGCTGAGGGGAGCCCTCATCGCTCTCTGCAACTGCCTGAAAGGAGGCTGGAGCCGGGGGGGGGCGGTCTCTTCTCCCCAGGAACAAGCGATGGGATGAGAGGGAACGGCCTCAAGCTGCGCCAGGGCAGGTTTGGGTTGGGTATTGGGAAAAAATTCTTCCCCAAAGGGCTGTCAGGCCCTGGCCCAGGCTGCCCAGGGCAGGGGCTGAGTCCCCATCCCTGGAGGGATTTAAAAGCCAGGGAGATGTGGTGCTGAGGGACATGGTTTAGTGGTGGGCTTGGCGGTGCTGGGTTACCGGTTGGCCTCGATGATCTTTCAGGTCTTTTCTGACCTAAACGATTTGCTGGTTCTGTGATTCTCTCTGCAGCACTAAGCCAGGACCGCCCGCCTCGGCAAGCCCTGTCAGCTGTGGCTCCTACTAAAGGGGCATTGAACCAAGATCCTGGGGGGACGTGGGAGGTGTAGGAAGGCAAGAGAAGCAAAGGGCGGCCGGGGGGAGGCTCCTTTTTAATTGCACTTACAATAAATTATATCCCTTAATGTGCTGCACGTGGTCTCTAATGGCACCCAGGTGCGTGAGTTGGGCAACCGCGGTCCCCGGCAGCACCCACAGGGGTTTGGGGACCTGGCTCAGGGCAGCAGTTTGAGCCTGAAGCATTTGGTACGGAGGAAACCATCAGGATTTGAGGTCCCTGAGCAAGACTCCACAGTTGGTTTAGGCTCCCAGTTTCTGGGAATCCCATCCGGGCAGCACAGAGCGCCGCTTGCCGTGGAGAGGAGAGGTCAAAACAGGGAATGAAGCCTCCTGGCACCAATGCTGAACCATTAACTCGGAGCTGAGTCGTCCAGCTTCCCACATGGGACCTGGGTTATAAAAAATAAAATAGCAAGAAATGAAATGCTTACTGTGGTCTTTCCAGACCCCGGTGACGTCTCCGTCACTGCAAAAAGAACGACGTGGCGTTAAAATCCTGGCCATCAGGTTTAGCGCACCTTTAAACCTTCCCCATCTCAGAGCTTTAACGGGCGCACTTAGTTCTCCCACAGTTACCAAGTATATTTATTTCTAATTTAACAAATCATCTTTCCCCAGACCCTGGCAGCCATTCGTTTAATAAATCCTCATCGGCCAGGCTCCGCTTTCATCAGCTCAGAGATTTCTGTTCAAAATCTTTTGCCTTTCATTAAATTGGGCTGGTGTTTATTAATGCTTTCGATCTTGCCTCGGCGCGGCGCAGCCTGGCTCGCCACGGCGGGTCGGAGAGAAACAAAGGCTATTTTTTGGGTTTTTTTTATTAAAGCGAGAGGGAAAGCCTTGAACTCCTTTGGGAAACACGATGAAATCCTTGTGGCTCCCAAGGTGTAAAAAACTCGCTCCCGCCACTAAATTAAAGGAGAGGGGTGGGAGAGGGATAAAGATGTCTCTGTAAATCACTTGGAGCCACACAGTTCATTTCTGTTCAGCGTCTTTCATTATAGCAATCATAAATCAGCAGCTGGAGCCCAAGAGGGCAAGAAGGTGAGATTTATTGACGGGGGAAATTTGGGAGGGGAAGAGCTCAGAGGATACAGGCCCATTTTTTTGCCTGCAGCCTGGCCCAGGCTCACAGGTCTCTGCTGGCACCCTTCCTTCTTCGAAAGCTCTCCAAAGTCTGCTGGAATTTTTTTAGTATTTATTATTATTTTTCCATTTCCATACAGTTATAACCAGCCGGCTTTCACCCCGCGCCCTCCCTCTCTGCCTGAGCAGCTGGAAGATGGATGCGCTGACCCTGCGTTGACCAAAGGACCTCAGCCCAGGGCGAGGGGACAGATAATTTACTCCTTTCCAGCCTGAGAGAGAGGAGGTGAAGCAGGAGCATCGTGGCCCCCTTTCCCGTGTAGGAAGTCCTGGGGACCGGCCGGGAAGAGGCAGGTGGCCTCGGCTCTGCCGGGAAGATGCCTGCGGTCGTGCGTGCCAAGACAAGGGGTTAACCCTGCTTTGGGCCACCAGAAAGCCCCTGGGTGGTAAAAAATCACACGGGTGGAAATAACCCCTGGGCTGGTGGCTTGGTTCCCTCTTCAGAGGGCAAAAAGCAGCTGCTGCCCGAAGCATGAGACAGCGGTGACATCTGGTGACACTTGGACTGCTGCAGAGAAAGTGGGCGTTGAAAAGGGGCCTAAAAAAAAAAGCAGAGGTGTCTTCCATCAGGACAGGAGGGGAGGAGGCAGTCCCTGGAGCATCATTCCTGCTGTGCTGGCGGTTGCATCACGCCGAGTGCAACGCTCGTGGTCACCTAAAAGTCAAATGAGATAAGGGGAGGAGAGGAACATGGTCCTTCGTCGTCCCCACAGTTGACTAGCGGAAGCCCCAAAGCACGGGATTCGTGCAAGGAATACCACTGCTGGCTGGTTTCGAACCCCACGTAGTCTCCTACATATGGGAAACCCACCTTCTGCTGGAGGATTGATGATGCCGCCCCATCGCCGCTCCAGGCAGGGGCGAACCGCTGGGAGCCTCGGTGCTGCTACCAGCCAGGACAGTGCTGGGGAATGGAGATGTGGGTGTCCAGAGAAGACCTCTTCTCTGGAAGGACCCTCAGCGTGGGGGATTTTTCACTGTGGAGCCTCCATGCCTCTATGATAGACGTTGATTTACACCTTCGTGCTTCTACTTGCTCTAAGGTATGAGCAGGGAAAAGCACGAATGAGAAAAATATAGGAGCTGCCGCCTCCTCCTCCTCCCTGCAGGAACATGAAATTCAGCCTCAGCTACAAGGGTTCCTCTCCCTCCGCCTTACAGGAGGCAGGAAAAAAAAATATCTGAGAAGCTTGAAATATTTTGTGAGGGTTACCAAAAGGGTACGTCCAAGGAGCAAGACTTCGTGCAGAGCTTACGCAGGGTCTGCAGTGCTGAGCACCCCAGGGCTGACTCTGTACCAAGGGGTGCTTGCTTCAGCTCCAACCCCGTAGACTGTGGGGAGAAGGTATGTGGCTCCAGTGGGGCTGGCAAACAGCCGGTGTCGGATGGGGGACCCAAAGTGCTTTGCAGGGCTGGAGTTGTTGAAGCAACACCATAGAAGTGCAGGGGGAGACCGGGGAAAGACCCACTGAGTCTTCTTCAAGCCCTTCACTGGCTCTCCCTTGAGTCGGGGATCATATAGAATCATCGAATTGTTTAGGTTGGAAAAGACCCTTAAGATCATTAAGTCCAACCGTTAACCCAGCACTGCCAAGGCCACCACTAAACCATGTCCCTCAGCACCATGTCTACCTGTCTTTTAAATCCCTCCAGGGATGGGGACTCAGCCCCTGCCCTGGGCAGCCTGGGCCAGGGCCTGACAGCCCTTTCGGGGAAGAAGTTTTTCCTAATATCCAACCCAAACCTGCCCTGGCGCAGCTTGAGGCCGTTCCCTCTCGTCCCATCGCTTGTTCCTGGGGAGAAGAGACCGACCCCCCCGGCTCCAGCCTCCTTTCAGGCCGTTGCAGAGAGCGATGAGGGCTCCCCTCAGCCTCCTCTTCTCCAGGCTGAGCACCCCCAGCTCCCCCAGCCGCTCCTCCCCAGCCTTGGGCTCCAGCCCCTGTCCCAGCCTCGCTGCCCTGCTCTGGCCACGCTCCAGCCCCTCCATGGCCGCCTTGGGGTGAGGGGCCCAGCGCTGAGCACAGCACTCGAGGGGCGGCCTCACCAGTGCCCAGTAGAAGGGAAGACGCAAAGAGAAACACGGGCAGTTGGTGTAATCACACCGAGTGGCAACTCTCCTCGCCCCCACCGCGGTACTGTTAAAAAAAAAATTATAATTCATTTTGACAGCTGCCAAATTAGCAGCGTATTATGCAGCATATTCAATTAGACAAGCTCCCGAGGGAGCAGGCAGAGGTAGCGGGGCAGCCGGCTGCTGCTGGGACATGCCGTGGTGCTGCAGGAAGGTATTTTTAGAAATGGATGTGTGTGCTCTGCAGAGAAATAAACAGCCCTTTGGTCAATACTGGCAACTATTCCCCATCTGTTTCCAGAACGTGCTTAAAAAAAATAAAATTAAAAGGATTTTTATTTTTTTGGCTTTGCAGTGGTCTCACCAACAAGTCAAGCCTCTACCAATGCTTTCCAGCTTCTAGGGTTTCTAGGGCCCAGATGAGTGGGTTTAGTGAGGAGGGAGGCAGGGAGATGAAGGTCAGAGTACCAAACCAAACCCATTTTGCACCCATTTTTTTCACAAATACCGCTCCTAATTTGGGGAGCAGGCGCTGGAGACTCTGAGCCCCCACATATCTCCTGCTCTCATCTTCTGCCAAGCCGGCAGCATGTTGCCCTGGCTGCCTACGCACTCTGCGATTGTCCCTGGAACATCTTGGCCTCCAGCACTCAAAATGCTCAGCAGATTGCAGGAGCAGCTCTTCACGGCCTGATTCTGCAGCCCCTGGAAGTCTTCGCTGAGCTGTGCGTCAAACTTTTAGCTAGCAAACTTCATATCTTCTCCTTCAGGCAGGGGTCTGTATTAGAACACCGTCCCCTTACGTCTAACAAACCCGTCATGCCTTAATTCAGCAGCTCTTTGTCCTACGGCACCCGTGTTGTAATTCCTACCGCCTTGCTACTGGCCTGAGGGAGGAATCGGGATAAAACAGCTGCCCTTGACTTCCCAAAACACTTTTGCATAAGCCCAGTCTCCTCTGCTTCGCCTCAGACTCGAGCAGAGACGCAGGACTCCTGGGTTCTGACCTAATTCCCGTAAAAATACCCATGAGATCCCACAAATCGGTGGAATTTCTCTCTGCCTCGATTTACCGATGGGTAACGCAGGGCTACGACACAGCACGCGTGAGACGCGCGTGGCTGCATCCTCCAGCTGGTAAAGCCATTTGCATTCACCAGGCAGCAAGCACGGTTCTGATTTTATTGAATGTTGAATGTGTAATTTAAAAAAGGGAAATTAAACAGCTTGTTATACTCCCCTCTGTAAAATTCAAGACTCGGAGACTTGTTTGACTGTGACTAACTTAAGGTGTTACTCTGCTGTAATCCAAACACGCTCCCTGCCAATAAAAACAGAGTTCCCTGAAACAGCCCCGCTTTTATCTGCCAATCTATAAATATATAGGCACAAGTTACAAGTTCTGTACTTTCAGCCAAAAATAAATGCTCTAAACTAAAAACGATGAACTGCAAAGCTTCACAATCTGCTAAAGGAAATGTAAATATTGCGGATCGGCAATCCGACGGTACTTCTGCCTTCGGCCTCGGCCAGATGTTCCACGCTTCGGGGTGCAGCAGCCCAAGGGCAGGGCAGCATCACGCAGTTGTTTTCGGGCCCCGGGTACCTTGGGTCAGCAGTTTGAGCTGCGATCTGCTGGGAGCGGGGAGAGAGCAAGCGAGAGCGTGCGGCCGTAAAAGCTTAGGGAGGGCAGAAACGGAATATTTTGCTGAATTGACTTCAGCACGTTTCTAACCTAAGCTCCTCCCTGGTATTTTTTAAAATCTCACGTCCTACTTCGACGAAAGGTCCTTATCCCCTAGACCCCACCGACTGTGCCACAGCTGGAATTATCTGAAAGCTCCGGGCCCAAGAACTGATTGCAAAAGAGGAGATTCTCTTCCAACATTATTGTCTGATACAAATGCAAGTAAGCTAAGCAATATCCTGATCACAGGAGAACAAATGATTTGTTTTTCCAACTGGGAAATGAGAGTAACATATTTATGCTCCACCTGTATGCTCAGCTCTATATAATCAAAATAGAGATACAACTCCTGCCCTGGAGAGCTTAGCATTTAAGACTGTTCCTGTAAATATGAGTAGTTTGGATCACTGGGCTCACTCGCGTAGGATGTACAAGGCTCTTGCAGGATTGCAGACTTCAAGCGGAGGAAATTCAGCGCGATTCAGGGATAACTTGTCCTGGTTTGTTCAGTTTTACGCAGACGGGAGTAACCACTCCAAGGGAAGAGCGGAGGGCTGGGGCTGAGCGGGGAAGAGGCCTTGGCTTGGAGAACTGGGAAGGAATGGAAGCGAAAGGCAAGAGACGCTGATGTTGGCTGGGATGTCGCCCACCGCACACCACCCTTATCTCCCAGATGTACAGACTGCAACGCAGAGCAGAGACCTAAACACGGGTTTCTGCGTTAGCGTCCAGGAGAAAAATGATTTATCTGCACTGACTGTAGTACCTTCCAAGCTGAAGTGAGGAGGTGTGATAATCCATGGCCCTGCTGTGCATGAACCACGATTTACCTTGCAGGTATTATAGGAATAGTGTGGCCAGCAGGACCGGGGAGGTGATGGTGTCCCTGCACTGGGCACTGGTGAGGCCGCCCCTCGAGTGCTGTGCTCAGCGCTGGGCCCCTCACCCCAAGGCGGCCATGGAGGGGCTGGAGCGTGGCCAGAGCAGGGCAGCGAGGCTGGGGCAGGGGCTGGAGCCCAAGGCTGGGGAGGAGCGGCTGGGGGAGCTGGGGGTGCTCAGCCTGGAGAAGAGGAGGCTGAGGGGAGCCCTCATCGCTCTCTGCAACTGCCTGAAAGGAGGCTGGAGCCGGGGGGGTCGGTCTCTTCTCCCCAGGAACAAGCGATGGGACGAGAGGGAACGGCCTCAAGCTGCGCCAGGGCAGGGGTTTGGGTTGAGTATTAGGAAAAACTTCTTCACCGAAAGGGTGGTCAAGCATTGGCCCAGGCTGCCCAGGGCAGGGGCTGAGTCCCCATCCCTGGAGGGATTTAAAAGCCGGGGAGATGTGGTGCTGAGGGACATGGTTTAGTGGTGGCCTTGGCAGTGCTGGGTTAACGGTTGGCCTTGATGATCTTAAGGGTCTTTTCCAACCTTAACGATTCTATGATTCTATTCATTAACCGCGATACTGGCAAAACTACGATCACCTGTAAAAGAGCAAAAACTGATACGCTCATCAGCATCCACGCCAATCAACCGTGCAGCCAGCCGTAACAGCCAGGCCAGCTTCTGCAAAGGTGTTTAGAGAGGCAAAGCGGCCGTGGAGAGCCCTGTGGGATTTGGTGAAGGAACCGTGGAGGTTAGGTAGTCCTTCAGTGGCAGTCAGGTACCCACTGCGCTGAACCGCTTTGGCAAAAACCCCACTAAGGCTGAAAGTGCAGCTTCGGCTGCCTGAACTCCTTGTGAACCCAGGCCACGGAGCAGCTGTGCTTTTTGTTCTGCCAAAATCAATGATAAAAAACTGGTGCCTCGGAAGAGCTGTTGTTCTTCAGCTTGAGGATACAGCCGGCTATATGGAAAGGAAACTACTTAAAAAGCTGAGTTGTTTTACAGGCTTCACTGGAATTTAAAGTCAGGCTACCTGAATCTATCCATTACTTACCATCATCTGTGTTGCTTTGTTCAGTTCATCCTATTTAATCAACAAAACCCCTTGGCCACGTTGTGAACATGCATAGTGAGGTGAACCAGAGCTCTTCCATGGCCGTGACTCCACACCGTGGCAAGGAGTCACGTCTTCTTCCGTGCACGCGAGGACCTCTGAGGACCCACGCCGTCGTATGAATAGCAAATGCCCCTCCTCGGGGGAAGCTGCTTGGGCACAAGGGCCCCACTAGCTGTTCTGTAAGTAGACGGTAATGAAAATTAATCAGGACAAACATTAACTCAAGAGTTTTATTTACTTGTCAGAGCTCTGCTCCACATACAGAAAAACAAATCTTCACGCACTACTTACAGCTTCAGCTAGTTCTCAATAATCCTAATAATTTTTTCTGATGACTCCTTACTAGGTTGTTTAAATACACTTGCAAATCAAAGAATTATGTCTCATCGCTTCAAAAAACCACGTTTTAGTAAAAAAAAGACTTGGAACTAGTTTTCACTCCCAACTTAACTCTGAACATTTCACAAAATCCCTCTTCAAAATAATTCAGTACTACTACAATATAGACGATATTATCAGAGACCCTGATGCTTCCGCACCTCAATTAAATCTATAATATAGGAGGGGGAGGAAAGAGGGAAATTAATTGAAGATATGGCCATGTGGCTGTTAGGAAAAAATCTACGCCATTTCCCAGCTGAGAGCGCCTGGGGAAATAATTTCTAGCTTTGGGAAATACAGAAATTACTTTTTAATAAAGTTATAAATAAATAACTTTTTAGGGGAGAGTTAATCAGAAATGGATTTAGAAAAAATATTTGATAGACTTTGCTTTGTTGAAGGGAAATATCCCAAAATCAGTATTGCTGTTAGACAGAAAGATACGGTGCAGAATCAAGATTCAAGACAAAGACTTGGCTGGCAGTGGCTATCGAGGGTCGGTCCGCTTGCGCCCAGGCGGGATTGGAGGTAGGACAAGCTTGGAGTGGGAGCCTGGCCAGTTGATGAGCTGAGGCACATGAGAAGAACCAGTCTTGGACTTGCTGTATTTTCTCTGAAGATTGTCACTAGGGAGTTCAGTCTCTGCAGAAATTATAAATAAGTGAAGAAGCACTAAGAGGGTGTTTATTTCAGTGAAAAGTCAAAATTTACCACAAAGCTTATCTCCAGCTGAAAACCCAGTGTTTTGGGGGGTGAGGGAAGAGAAATATCTTCAGGTAGTCTAGTGACTGTTCTACCTCATACATGCGGAAGGGTAACTTTATGCCTAAGCAGCCACTATTTTTAATTGCTCAAAAAGTTCATCGAGAGAAAGCTGCTTGGATTGAGTATGCTGCATTCACGCTGTGATGATTCTGCCACATCGTAGCATTGCTGCTTATAAGTGTCGTTACCAGAAGCATGAAGAACCTGCCCTGTCACCCAAATAAAGCTACTGTCATTACAGTAGGAAAGATAAGCAGCCTGAGCAAAAGTTACTTAGGAATACGGTTCAAACCTTTCAATCTGTCCACTCCATTTTTAGCTCCTCTTGGATCTTGATGCTCAGCTTTGGCTTCTTCAGTAAGACAAGCATGGGGACCAGAAGTCCGAACCGCCAGACCTTCACTCGCAGATGCACCAGCTGAGATTAGAAATGGTCCGCTAGCAGGGCCAGAGTCTCTGCAGCTGAGAGGGGGAAATGATTCATGCTTTAAAACAGCAATAAAAAAAGCACATGCCCCAGGTCTGACAGTATTACTGATGTTGCAGTCACACAACTCAATCAAAAGTCAGAAATAAATCCCAGTAGTTATCAGTTATACAGAGCTTTTTCACACATGACAATTCTCTCAAAACTTCTAGTGCTAGCAAACACAACTACTACCTCTCTCGATTTTCATTTATTGGTTTAATTGATTGCACAGAGAGGTAAAATGAAGAGGTTCGTGCCACACAGTGAATCAGCTTCAGATCTGGGATCAGAACTCAGAGCTCCTTGTTTCCAAATCTGTGGTTCGGCACTGCAGACGATGTTCCCTCTTGGTGAGTAAAAGAAAATAGGAACTGCCTTGAAAAGAAGTGTTTCTGTAGTACCCCAGTGACAACATGGACCATCAGTACCCATTTACCAGTGAATAGTACACAAGGCACCTCTGACCTGTTAAGTCTCTTGCAGAAAATCCAGTCAAAGCCAAAGCCTGAGTGGTCTGAGGCCATGCTGTAGCTTGTTCTGATAAAGGTTTTCCCTTTCCATCTCTATACTATCAATTTACTTCAAGAAAAGTAAGGAAAAGACCTTGATTGATATGGAGAGATCAATAACTACCTATTTAATGCAAAACCGTAATATATATCTGGGGCAATGCTTAAGACGTTTCATAATGCCTCTCTTCATACAGAAAGGACTGTTCTGGTCTAGGTGAGAGCAGCTGATTCATAGATTGATGAATGTGAGAGGAAGATCAAAGATTATCCACCCTGACCTTATCCATGGGGCAGGCCAAAAGAATTTCATTCTGTAATTATTGCAAGGAGCATTTTGGCTTGTGAGAATACTGTGATTACAGTGTTCTAGGGAATAGAAAGAAACTATTTCAGTGGTATTTTAATAAATCCATACAGTAAGAAGAAGGGATCATGAATAATGAGATAAAACAGCGTGGTACTCCCATAAGACACAGGTGATTATCTTCTCACTAGATGTACTGTGGAAGTCTATGAGAATTTTGCCATTGCCTTCAAGGTAAAGGAATATTACAACCTGTAATGTACCGAGTGCGTGCGTCTTCCTCTGAGGGCCACTGCATCCAAGGATGCTCATGAGACACTGAATGCTCTAGCCAAGTGCTTAACCCTAGTCACAATCTCATTTTAGCTGCCTCTAATACACATCAGACATAACTGTGGTAGGGATAAGAAATTACTAGGAGTAGTAAATTCAGGCTCAGTATAAACAGCAGCTTGGACTCTTCAACAACATCTATTCCAATTTCTAAAAGGCTGACTACTTCTGCTTTCGCTTCAGAGAACACAGTCATACATTCGCCTACAAATAAAGATTAAAAATAGATATCATACAGCTCGAATTAACCCCCCGTGGATCTCTAGCTGCAACTACGTGAATGCACTATGTTAAAATCCAGCATCCTAAAGCGTTCAACAAAAATCTTCATTGCCTTTCTCCCCAGCTGTCCCTTTCTTAAAGGGCAGAAGACAAGGTAAAACTGTGGGAAATAGTTTACGTACCACTTGGCAGGGTGTAAAGGGGAGGTAGGTACCCAGGCTTTTCTAGTACAGGTGTCATAGGAAGCATTTAATTTAATTAAGGTTTCTTGTAAAACCACTCAATGAGAATAAGATCAAAAATAAGTAGGACAACTAGAGCTTATGAGGTCTCTGCCACCTAGGTGTCCAAGGTATTTGGGAGGGGTGGGGCAGAGGAGCTGAGAACCTACCTCTCCTTTGTGCTTTTGCCAGGTGACCTGTCAAGGAGTTTGGATAACCTATCTATCTCTAGTCCTTCCCTGACAGCCTCAGCACAGGAAAGAGAACTATTGTAGGTGAAGCAGGCATGAGTTCCCTCTAGTAAAATTTCCCAGTCAGCTAAATGGAAAGGAAATGAAAAATAGGAGGCTTAAAAAACCCCCAGTATTACCCCATGGAGGAATGAGACAAATGGATTCTGGTGCACTAAATACAAAATATGTTAGTAACGAGTTGAGGAGTAAAGCACTGGACTGCCATAGATTCTGTTTAGATTATGGTTGCACTGGACTGCCAAACCCTAACACATATCATTGCACGTGATGTCATAGTATGTCAATTGATGGATATTTTCCATTTGATTGTGTTTGGCAGGAACGGGGATGTGCAATTAAATATTGAAACAGTTCCTTGTTAAATGCGCAGGTCAATGGTGGGTGAGGTTCTGACTCCACCCTCAAACTTGCAAATGATGGAGGCATAGTAACAGATTAAGAAGTTAAGTTTCTGCTCTCCAACTCACTATATTTTGCCCCTTCTCTCTTCTCCTCTTCTAGTTATGCTGTAACCAGATCGTTTCAATATCCTTACAAACACCTCTACCGGTAAAAGTGAGACCTAAAGAATTTATCATTGCCTGTGGTGAGTAGTAGTCCTTTAAAGTACAGTTGTAAGATATATTGCCCTGAAGGACTGCTGCTCACCACAGGCAATGATAAATTGCTTAAGCCTGTTAGTGAAAAAAAAATGGAACCTCAGGGGGAAAAAAAAAAAAAAATCCACACTTTCATGTGTGGGAGAGTTCAGCCTCCAGCAGAGGAGTTAAAAAAATCCCTGAAAACTGGCATGGTGTTTTCTTTTGTGAAATCAGGAAAGACTAGGTTGTCAGAGTTTACTTCCAAGGAGAAGACCATAGCTATGGTCTTAGCAATGAAAAAGAGCCATGGGTGTAATTAGAAACTATCCTGCTGAAAACTGCAGGTCAGTGGGCAGGCGTCCAAACCAACCCTTTCATTTTCACTCTTGAGTAAAATCAGTGAGCAATCAGGATCATTTCTTTTACTTGTAGACCAGAAGTAAGAGAACAACTGCAGGACTTGAATCCAAGTGTTACTGACCTGAAGAATAATGATGCCATTTCCACCACAGCTCAAGCTTAAATAAAAACTGCCAGATTTGAGAAATAATGCAAAAAACTGGGGACCTGGACAGTGTTGCCCAGTGAGATATCAGACTAATCTGCAGTCTCTGATCTTGGAAAACAATATTCCCTTCACTGGCTGTGCCTGGAGGTCAACACATTCATGCTCTTACCCCTTGATGGCTTTTTTTAGTTTACTCTTTCTTCCATTCCAAACGTTGACAGCACAAAATTGGAGAGAAAGAAAAAGAAAATATTAAACCACCTCGATATTCAGACAAAATCACTACAGGCTTTACTACAATACTTCAGAAATGTGGGATTTTTCTCACTAATATTTCAAATGCATCCACACAACAGCATTTCCATCAATCACGCCTATAAGCGAATTTCTTCCAAACTTTCCATATTTCCCTTGCAAAAGGGTTTGACAACATGACTCTATACAATTTTGCTGTAGGCCATGATGCATGCACGGAAAATGAATCAGATTAGCAGTTTGCTTTTTCTCTCCTCACAGTTGTTTCTCCACTGTGTTATTAACAGTGCTAAATGAAAACACTGCTAAAGTCAAAACACCAAAATGTGGTGGAGTGGAAAGACATATTTATTCCCATATGCGAAGGGTAAGACCTTTACAACTCGTCATAGCTTCACACTCATTTGAGTTATAGGTCTTGCCTCTTACTGGTAAGGACAGATGATGCATAATCCCTCTGCAACCCATTACGCACTCGGTTTCTCTCATCCGCTCACTCGGTTCCCCTTCAGCACGCTCCACTGTGGCACAAATACTCAGGACAAATGAATCTGCAGAGGCCTACGGTTTCAACCTTTTTACAGCATGCTAATTAGCTAGTTGTAATTACAGTGGCAGGTAGTCCATCACACAGAGGGAACTGGCAGTCTCTCTAAGATATAAAAGGAACACAGATTTTTTTTCAACAGCAAGTTTGGCTAAGAACTCTGCTTAACAGATAAGGAACAAAGAATGGGTTGAAATCTTATAAAGATGCTCAGCATTTCTAATCAGTCTGACTTAATGTGAAAAGATGCCTAATGTGTGTTTAGGAGGTTATTTAACAGAGATTTTTAAAAGATGTGAAAACACAGAGGTAAAAAATACATGGTATGGTATGTTTAAATCTAGCAGGAAAGGTACCTTGGTTTGTATGGAAGGAGAACAAGATATCAGACATGGGATTGAACCCACGATCAAATTCAAGTTTACCAACAGCCATCTGGCACACACATCAGCTCACTTTAGGTTGCAGGTTTCAGATGAGCTTTGTGGTAGGTTCTGAAGAGCGAGCAGAGCATGCCTACAAGCACACACCTATTTCTTGGCGTGGATGGGGGATCTGGCGTGTTGTGCTTCACTAGGTCACGCTGTGCGGCATCCGGCTGCTTCTGTGCATCCCATCTGGGCATGAGATTACAACAGATGGCCAGAAGAGGGGTAAAAAAAAAAGCTTATCCAGGATACTGCATAGAAAGGCCGCAATGTCACTTGCCACAACAGCAGACAGGCTCGCTGGCGGCCAGAGCTCGGATGTACTTATGAAACAGGACCGTTAGAGTAAGTCACAGCCATCTTGTAAGAGGCAATGTGGACCCGCAGAGCAAGTCAGGAAAATATAGCCTGCTTCGTAGCTTGAAGGCCTAAAAGACACTGAAGATGTAGCCTCTTCAAATCTTCTTCTATCCTCACCTCTCTACAAGCTTTAAATGAGATAGGAGGCGTCTCCCTCCCATACCTCAGAGCCTGTTTAGCCTTGGAACATATAAATGAGGGTGTTCATCACTCACGAGCAGAGACGCTGGGCAAGATATGAAGCATAGCAGCAATGGCTGAGATAGTAAAAGAAGGTAAAGGTACTACAGAGCTCAGTATCCTGATGGGGTCTGCGGTTATCATGGATGAGATATGAATTTGAAGATCATGATATCACTCAGAGCCTCCCAAATGGTATTCAACAGTAACTATGGCAATCCTCTAAACAGAGAATGAGAAATAGTTCTGATAGCAGTATCTGGTAAATTTGTCCAAAAAAAATATTCAGCACTCAAGTTCTGTTTTTCTATACCTGGACCAAGTTTCTTTCAGCGTCTTTTTCCCTTCAAACATCCTCTTGATAGAAAGCTCTTGAAATTCCCTTTCTGTGTATGTGAATTATGGTGTCTAAATGAAACCGTTCCCATGAATGACAAGACTTTGTTTTATGCTGCAGTGACACATGCTTAATAAGGCTGTTGGTGTAACAGATGAGACAACTGCATTAGCTTGGGACATGGTTTTAGATCTTGCACATTGCAGCATTAACCTTCATTCCACCCAGTGATGATCTGCTGTCTCAGAAACTGAACTCACCGGCTCTCTGGGTTAGGCAGGGGGAAGCTCTGGTCTCGGGTGACAGTCCTTCCATCAGCATGTATTGGTGGTTCCAGTAATTGTTGACGGGAGCTGCTCGGTGCAGGAGTGACTGCCAGGTCCCTAAAATGTTACAAAAAGAAAATAAAGTGCTTGTTACATGCATTTATATACTGTGATAGCATAATTAGTGCTTAGTGAGTTCACAAGACCTGTTCAGATGGAGGGGAGCGTTGTCTCCAGTGGGAGAGGAACAGCAATAAGCAGTGGGGGGTAGTAATCCAGGCTCTGTTTACAGCCAATAGAGAGGCACAGTCACAGCTACAGTACAAATAAACTCAAGCTTAAGTAGATATCTAAAGCAGGTTGGATGAATTACTCTCCACTGAGACAGAGCGAGTAGGGCAACTTGTTCAGATAGTGACATTTTTAGTAAAGACACCCAAAATCGGGTGAGATTAATCCCGCCCCTTGTGACTAACTCACGAGGTGAGAAGTTTCATCTTCACTGCCATGCGTAACACCTAAAAAAACCAATTCCTGGTAATCGCAGGATTGACACTACTTTATTTATAGACTCGAACCACAGAGCTAAAACCAAAGAGATGCAGCACTGGAGACTACCAAACATGAGAGAACCTT
Organism: Nipponia nippon; assembly: GCF_047370975.1. NCBI lineage: Eukaryota > Metazoa > Chordata > Aves > Pelecaniformes > Threskiornithidae > Nipponia > Nipponia nippon. The sequence continues at coordinate 2,542,205 of NW_028262347.1, forward strand.
AATGAAATGCTGAACTTACAATTTTAACTCTTGGAAGATTCCATACATCTACCCTCTGTACCAGAGCCACCCCACCGACACACCTCAACTGAACTCTGAAGGAATATTTTTATTTTCAAGGGCAATGAGCCCATGTAACTTTTGCGTGTGCCATTTTCTAGTTTCCCTAGGGAGCTTGTCAAGAACATTTTTAACTGCAGTAGCAGCTGCTGAATGCTTGCTCCATGGGAGAAGCTAGGTTTTTAAGGAGGGTTAATATCTTTTCTGAAGACTCATTGCTACAGTTTGGGAAAAAAACCCAAACTGTTAAGTTCTTCATCAAGCCCTCAATCACGCCCATAGGCCATTAAGGAGACAAGTATACCTCTGCCACTTTCCCATGGGAAACAGAGAGGCTGGAATCTCAAACTGTGTTTTCACGCCTCCTCATCTTGCCAAAGCAGGCCCAGTCCCCGCTGTGGGTCTTCTGGTGCTTCAGCGATGAGGCTTTCCCCACTCCTCCTCAGAAATCAGTCCCTAGCCCAATCCACTATGCATGGCAAGCAAGGTTTTTCTACTTCTCATCTTTAAATTTCCCTTTCTTTAGTTTCTTCTTATTATTAATATCTATAAATAAAGCTTCCCTAGTGTAAGGCCTCAAGCTGTTATTGTTTCACTGTCAAGCAGCTGCTGGCTGGTAATGGTGTTTGTTCGTTATCGGCTCAGATCAAAATCTAAACCAATTACATAGGAGAAAGGGCCTGATTCCATTAATGGCCCCCAGAGCTGCGTGCTCTCAGAAATCATTTCCTGTAAATCCACACGGTGAAAATAAAAAAAAGAAAAAAAAAAAAAAGGGAAGAAAAGAAAAACTCTCAGCAAAGAACTCTGTTCAAGATATAGCACAGAAACACACAGCCTGACGAAGGAGGCTCTAAGAGTCAAAGCAGAAGGCTGAAGACAGGATTCAAGGCCACCTCGCTAAGGACTGGGTCATCACAGGAGGATGAACTCTGCTTCCTGGAGCAAAGGGTTGGATTCAGAACCCACAACCCACTCCCAGAAGCTACATCTCAGTTGATAAATAAACTTAAAACAACACACCTGACAGCAAAGAAAAATATGCATATTTAAAGATGTTATAGAGACGCTTTTTCACCTTCTGTCTCTGCACTAAATGTCTTCTTTACATTGCCTCTCAAGTTTTGTCCTGTCATTATAGGTGTTTAGGCTCAGAGCATAATTCAAATTGCACCAGGAAGCCTCAGCTCGAAAAACAAAACAAAAAAAAAGAAAAGAAAACAGGCTGGAGAAGTTAAACAGCACCCTGTGAGAAGGCATATTCGTGTGGTTCAGAACAATGTCCTAGTTTTGTCATTAAGAGGGGCATAGAAATAAAACTGAAAAGCAAAATTACATTGAAGTCAGAGGTTGACTAGACAAGAGGGTCTGCAAGAAATGCATGCAACCACATGCATGAAAATCTTATGCTCACAGCAAGCAAATCCGACCCGAAGAGAGTGTCTCAACCACAGGTAGGCCACGGGCCTTCTCTCTTCCCAGTTCTGGCAAGGAGTTCCAGTCAAACTGTAAAGTGTACGAATTTCTTCCATCTCAGAAAAGCAAGATTGCGTGTTATAAATTCTCCTCTCGGTGTTGCCTGCTCTTGCTTACTCCAGTTCTTTCAGCAACATTTAGACGAAATCAAGAAGTTAATCATTAGCTAAAGGCCTGATCTGAATGAGACTTCAACCCAACCCCTTATTTATTACCCTCAAACACACAGACAACTAGCGAAATTATTCAGAGCAAACCACCGAACGTTGCCCGTACATTTTATTAGGCAATGAGACATCAAAATGACTTTAATTACACCTGCACACAGCCACAGGCAAAAAATAAAGAGGCCAGGTTTTCAGTAATTTGGATTTAAGAATCTAAATTTATGTAGATAACCCTGCGGGGCTGCAATAAATAAAATATGTTAGATTCTTGTGTGACACCACTTTTAAAATTTTCTAACACATACTCAGGAAAATTGAGCAATATATTTCAGTTTGGATTAAAATGTGTGACGATGAGAGTAAGCATTAAAGAATCTTTTAATATTTACGGATACACCAGAAATTCAAAACATCTAGTACCTTAGGAACTTTTTTGCATATATCATTTCTGGCATCAGTTTCATATATTTAATAGAATTTAGGTTCAGCCCTAACTGAAGTAGGGTTCTCATTTTCTGCAGCAGCGCTGCTCAAAAGCAAGCTGAGCCGCCACTGCCCTCCACCATTTCTGGTCCACAACCACCTATTTACACGCCCAGCCCTCTCTCAGAGTGATGCCAGCACCGGCGGTTCTTCAGAGAGTGAGGGAATTTGATCCGGCTGAAAAAACCACCTTTTTGTTTGGCAAAAGCTGAGCTGTACCTTTATCCAATTCATCACTAAGCTGTATGACGCTGGAGGCCGCGGGAGCACAGAGTGGGCAGTGGAAGAAAAGGAAGGGGCACTGCTACTGAAGAAATAAAGTTACTGAATTCTTCCTCACTGAGTGACAAAAAATGTCTGGACATAAAAGTCTGCTTTGCACTGATAGCCCTTTTTAACCACAGAAATCAGGATACGAATCCTCAAATAAAACACCGCTTTAAAGGAGCTCCGCATATAGTTTATACAATTAAAATCTAGTCCAACAGATAAAAAAAATCATTAATTCAAGCAACACCTTGTAGAAACTTCTAGCTGATCATATTGGTATTTCTATGTGCTAAAAATATACATAATCAATTACCTGCATATTTCACAAATCTGTTCTTTTTACATTATAATCAGCTACTTTTTAAAGTGCTTGTCTTATTTTGCGTCAGGTTACCTGCAGTGCCCTGAGAACAAAGCTTCATTCTATACCAACTCCATCCAGCATGGCAAGCAGGGACCTTCCTCTCCTATTTCCCAATACAATTGGAAATTAATCTGCTTTCATGAACTCCCTTCTCTCTATCTGCCCTGCTTTGCTCCAAGCTGTCATCTCCCCAGGGGCAGAACAGACAGAACAAGATGCATGCTTGCTTCTCCCATCACAAATCCATACCTTCAGTCAATTCCAACTCCGCCACAAGGTCAGGGGAAAAATGGGGCTTTACATTGGAGTAGTTGAAGCAGGGGTGCATGTTCCTTTCTCTCCGCTCCTCTAGAGGAGCGGTATTCCCTAGGGCGGAGTGCTACGGCAGCAAGCTTACTACATCACGATTCATCACCTGAAACCCTGTATAAGGCCAGATGTGTTACCGGTGAAAGAAATCATATTTTTACATAAATGGCAGACTGATTAAGTGGACAAAGTACCTTTATGCACTGCTGCTGACAATGAAAATAAAGAAAAAGTGTATCGTGTTCTAAATAAAAACTCATCAGAACAAAGCTGATAAGATTAAAGCAAGAATAGACAGCAAGAGTGTTTTAAAGCTGAATTTTAAACAGGCGTGACCTATCCTATTTATGTAGGCAAGTAAAAAGAGAAATAAAAGCCTCCCAATAAAATACAGCTTGAAAGAAAATAACTTAAAATATGGATATTCCATAGGAGAGAGAAATCTGGGAAGCACTAAAGCCAAGATGGATCTAGACACAACAATGAGATGAGATGTCGAACCTGGATATCTAATGCAATAATGGCTCCACAAAAAGATCAGCGTAATTTTTGAGCAACATATTCAGAGACAACGAAGTATGGTGCCTCAGACGCAGGCTTTAGTGTCTTCTTTGCCAGCACTTGTTGGAAGGACACTTGAAATACTCTGGACTGATTAATTTTGAGAGTTAATTAACAAATTAGAGAGACTTTATAGAATCATAGAATCGTTAAGATTGGAAAAGACCCTTAAGATCGTCGAGTCCAACCGTTAACCCAGCACTGCCAAGGCCACCACTAAACCATGTCCCTAAGCACCACATCTCCCCGGCTTTTAAACACCTCCAGGGATGGGGACTCAACCCCTGCCCTGGGCAGCCTGGGCCAGGGCCTGACAGCCCTTTCAGTGAAGGAGTTTTTCCTAATATCCAACCTAAACCTCCCCTGGTGCAGCTTGAGGCCGTTTCCTCTCATCCTAACCCTACTGAATTTGCTAAGCATAGACTTACAGAGAAAGATGAAAAGACATTACAATATATATAGTTTAAGTAAGAACCATGGAAAGGTATAAAACAAGGTAACAGTCTAACCACCCCAAAATTATTTGGATGCTGCTGCTAATATTACTACGAATAATGCCATAATGAATTACCTTGTGTTATCTCAGTCACACAATCTGTGTACAAATTCCTTGCTTAGCCCTTGATAAAAGCTAAAGAAAGCCACATCACCTTACATTTCCTATAGGCTAAGAGTGTGCACAAAGACAGTTACCACAGCTAAGATGACATGCAATAACCTTTTAAGCTACTCATGACCCAGGTCCATAGTTATATATTGAAAGAAAGAGCCATCAAACCCTAGGTGAGCTTTTCCACAGTGAAAGCTCCTCTTTTATGGGTATTTAAAACTTTATTCAATTCTGTATAAACAAACATGCTCAATAGAACAAACATGCTCTTGCTGCTGGACTGGACTACATGACCTACCGGCTTCTTCGCTATCTCATTGCTACATTCCAGGACTCAGATTCTCTCTCAGAATTCCAACCATTTTATAGCATTCATATTTATGGCACCTCTTGACTTAACCTCTTGCATGGAATGGGGCGTTGTCTACTCTTGCCTCCAATTCTGTTGAGCGCATCTATCCCTTGAGGCCTGGTAATTGCAAATGCTGATTGGGGGTGACAGGATTTTCTCTCACCTGCCTGACAGCTCTGCCAAAGCAGTCTGATACTTAAGTCCAAAATCAGCTTCCAGCAAATGAGTATTGTGGAATAAAGGGAGCAAAGAGCAACAGAGGCAGACTCAGATGAACGGTTCACACTGCAACCCTAAATCAAACCCAAAACATCTAGCTCAAGAAAACACTGATTTCCATTTTCCTTCTCATTTCAACATAATTTAAAATGAATGAATCAGCTACTTAAAAAAACCCTTTTCTCTAAGTAAAGATTTGAAAAATGCATCATAATTATACATCTCTGCCTGTAAGCTTCTGCCATTGGTTTTCTAGAGACAGTTTAATTCAGTAGGGTTTTTTTTCTTCTTTCTTTATTTTTTTTAAATAGTCAATCTCCAGACTTTGTCATTGGAATGATTTTCATCAACACATCTGGTATGTACAATTGGTGACGGCATTTGCAGAGGCCTGAAATGAGCTGAAAGGTGTGAACGTCCCTATTCGTTCCGATGATTGCTGATTTAGAGGCCTATGTGATAGTTTAAATGTCAACACTGTGAGCCATTTCATGGCAGGTAGGAAAAGCAAGCAAAGAAGAATTCAGATTAGGAAGATTTACACCAGGGGAAGGCAGGAGTGCCACAAAAGATCAATCAGAGCAGGCACATTGAGATTTGTAGACTTTTAACACCATTTTTGCAGGGCTGTGACTATGAGGAAAAAGGAAGAGAGTCAAGACAGGATCCATTTTCTTAAAAATAAATAAATAAAATTAGGAAGTGGAGTCAGCTTTCAGAAATTCTGCTTTAAACAGAGAGATCCACAGAAGATGTACTGCAGCAAAAACCCTTGCACTGAGCGTGGCTGTGACTTTCCAACACTAATTACTAATAGTGCTAAAAAACATGCCAGAGACTGTGAGCTGCTGGAAAAATGATCCTTTTCTGCTCTCTCAGAGAAGAAACATATAATAATTTCATAGTTTTAGACAAGTTACTTGTGGATGGCTCTGTCTCATACATTTTCAGTATACATTTCGGGACTGCTGCACTCCCAAGTCAAAAGACAGGCAGTGTGTGATATATTTGTAGGGCTAGATTTAAAAGTGATAGAAAGGAGAGTTGTCTATGAGATTTGCAATCCCTGACAGTTCCTAATCATTCATCCTTAAGAGCAGTGGAGAAGAAATCTTAAACAGGCATTTGTCACTTTATTGCAAAGGACTTGGCTGAAACCACTCTACGTTACCTTTGAAACAGCTGGACATATGCACTGGGTGCCTTCCCTGACAGAGCCTGACGTGCTGCAGAACGACGCCTTTGGAGAGAAGCTTCTTCCTGATAAAGAAATATGACCGACTTTATACAGCAACTTAAAAGTATATGTGGTAACTTAATTGGCTGGGATATTCCTCTCTTTTGCTAAGCTCTAGAGTGTATGTGCTTATATATTCTGGGAAAATAGCAGAGCTATATTATGACTAACAAGGTGCTAAATAGGACTCACCGATCTACACAAAACAAATTTTGGTCTGAAATCTTGCTGGGTTTGAAAAATGAAGATCTGCATCTCCAGTGAAGCTCCATTTCTTCATAGTAGTCAAAATGTGCCGGGATGTAGCAGGAAGGAATATCTGCAGAGAACCACTTTTGATGCATCCCAGTCTCCCATCATGTTAGAGTGGGGATAATTCTAGCTATGCTGTTGTCTTAAGCTTCTTTTCACCAGCAAGGGGCTGAATACAGAAGAATTTGCCTCTGCTACATCTTAAATACACTGTCTCCTTGCTCCAGCAATGCAGAAAACCTGCCTTACCAACTCTATACCAACCAATATTCCCCCCTCGGAGCAGGAATTACCGTTTGCAAATTTCAGTTAGTTAAAATGACTTTGTACAATGAACACATTATGATCTCAGCAGACTGGAAAATGTGGTCCTGAGTTTTAAGGGCACGTTAATTAACATGTGCTGTAGGACAATGTAATTTCTCAGGTCAGACAAAGGCAGCATTACAGTGTGCTTAAAAAAATAAAATGTAAATCGCAGAGCAAAGTTATTAAATCCTGCTTTGTTATCAGCTGATAGCCATTGATAGTTATCAATTTAATAGCTAAATCACGTCTGTAACAGAGGTGTTTTGTCATGGTATGAGGAATGAAAGAGAATATAGTTAATCTGCTGAATGCTCACATTATGACTCTTGTGAATTCCTTCACTTTCCTTCGCTATTTATGCTAAGGAAGGCTCTGCTTAGATGCTCACTGAGCTTGTGTTTTGTTCTGCTCTCTTTTGGTAAACATGTAATTCTGACCCTTTTTTCTGTGTGGATTGCAGGTATAGATATCTTTCTGCTCATACCTTGTATAGTTAATTACAGCCATACAAAATTAGTGCAGGGTTGGCATGGTCACAAGGGATAAGGCTGCAAGGAATCAGATCTACTGTCTTGCCCTGAGTAGCAGATCCTGCTTCTTATTTTGCTTCTGAATAATTCACATTAATTTCTTCAGATTTTTAATTTTCCAGTTCTACATGATGGGAGTGGAATGTGGTTACTGCAGTGACAGCACATTATTTGGGTACCAAAAGCACAAAAATCATTTACAGTCCCAAATGTAAAAGTTTAGACAAAATTTTACTTTAAGGCCACAGACATATTTTTATTCTTCTCATTAAATATGGTCTAAGAAGCACCTGTGTTTCACCTTGAACATTTTACTACGTTGACACTTCAGCTGATGCTGTAAAACTTCCTCTGCGTGTAAAAATATATTGGCAACTTAGCGTAGTAAATAACAAAAAGGTATTACCAGCACTGAACGAGGAGACTAATAAGAAAGAGAGCCTTGCGGCCACTAAGTAACTTAAACCCAAGGTAAATGATAGCCTCCTTCATCATGAACCACTTCTCCCTGACTTGACAAAATGTAAACTTTCAAAATAAAAATAAAAAAGATGAAATAAAAAGTGAGAAAAATAAATTGTTGGGGTAGGAGTGATGGCAGAGTGCCACCAAGGTACGAAATATTCTGGCTTCTCTCTCACATTAAAACTAACAAACCTTTGGATGAAAGGAACAAGAAAATAAACAACACTTGTGACTTTTTTTTTAATTCTGCATGGATTGAAAAGAGGTATTTCATTCCAGAAGACTGAACAATGGGAGGTTTCCTATTTATGTCAGCCATTTTACAGTCATACCTTTCTCCACACCTAAGAGAGCCTTTTTTAAAGCCTGGGAAATGGGGGCAGGGGGATCTGTTACTTTGCTCCATCGACAGCACTAATTCTAAACATCAGAGGTAGTTATAAATACAGAGGTAGTGGCAAAATTGTACAGCAAGTCATGCCTGCCAAGCCGTCATTCATCATAATGACATCATCACCCTGGAATGGAACAAAATTTAAAGCTTTCATTTTTCTTTTTCTCTTTCTCCTGTCGTCGTCGTATAAAAAGAGCATTAGACACATCTGCTTCATAGCCCCGACTCCCCCACTGCCTGCAAGGAGAATGAATGCCTTTAGGGAAAGGACTATTAAGGAGAAGTAAAAAAAGAAAGAGAGATGAAGCTGAAGTTGCAAAAGGTTATTTGAAATCCAAGCACATTGTTGAATCCGTTGATTGAAAAAGTAAAAGCAGGTGAAAAATGTGCTTAAATTTGATCTCTGGCAGTTATCACTAGCGTACACCCTGAAAGGCTCGGCTGAATGAGTTTTCCCACTGCCACAGGGTGGCGTTCATAAGTAATCTTCATTGTCCTATTAACTGCATCTAACTATTTTCTCGGAATAGGGTAGTTTCATGTCTCGTTGTAGAACTGAGAGATGATATTCAGCTCCATTAGTAGAGAACTGGATGAAATCAATTACGATCAACAGATTTAGTCTGGTGTAAAATTGAGCAGAAATGACGGCTTGTCCTCTCATCTGAGTTTACCTGCCTCGTTCTCATCAATCTGCCTTTAACTCTGGGGAACTGGTAAATATTGTTGAAATGAAAGATGGCCAGAGAACAGGCGTCAATCTTCTCTGGAGAAAGAAAGCTCTGACTAACATGTATTTTTTGCATACAACTTATCATTTCTGTCTAAGGTTAGAGTAGATGCTGCTTACCAGAGAGCCCAGTTGTGCAGCAAGTTTGTCCGAGATGCCTTCTGGATATTTTTTGGCAGAAGAGTCCAAGAACTCATTGACAGACGAAGACCGAGTAGTTCCAGTGATTACTCCACCGGGTGACAATCTTTGCTCTTGTAAGATCCGTATTCTTGAACCTAGTATGGGAAAGACACTCCTCAACAAAAATATTCTGAACACCACTTTGCTCACAGCAAGCAGAAAGAAATCAGTAATTTGCAACTATCGTCAGCTGGCTTTTGGCACAATTCTGGATTCGCAAAAGATAACTGTGAAAGTTATAAAGGATATAAACTACGCAGTTCCCCAAAAGCTTATAAACCTTCCAAGTACTTCACAGATATAACAAATTTATCCCCCCTGAATAGTGAGGCAAATTAAAGTTATGAAAAATCTAAAAAAACCCACCTGACTAGGAAGAGGTGCTTAACCATGTGTAAATGAGCTCATTTTGTTACGGATGCTCTGATATGCACCACTGTTACGACCTCTAAGCTAATTACAGTCTACCTACTTAGAAGTTTTAACCTTCTCAGAGCTCTTAGAATGTGACGGGGAGTTGAAGCGGGGCACCTTTTCTTCTGTTATTTATCGGATTTCTGTGAACAGAAATCCAAAGGCTTGCACCACTGCTGGACTGCAAGGAATCAAACATGACTGCAAGCCAGAAGGATGAAGACACAACTAACTTTCTTTTTCCAAACCCATTTTTTTCAAATTTGAAAAATCTGTAAACTGGGATTTATCCTGTCTATAAAATGGTATCTAAATATGAAATTAAGTCACAGAAAGTAGTATTGGCCTTTCAATACTTGAAGGGGGCTTACGAGAAAGATGGGGACAGACTTTTTAGCAGGGCTAATAGCGATAGGACAAGGGGTAACGGTTTTATACTAAAAGAGGGGAGATTCAGACTAGATATAAGGAAGAAATTTTTTACAATGAGAGTAGTAAAACAATGGAACGAGTTGCCCAGAGAGGTGGTAGATGCCCCATCCTTGGAAACATTCAAGGCCAGGCTGGACGGGGCTCTGAGCAACCTCATGTAGTTGAAGATGTCCCTGCCCATGGCAGGGGGGATGGACTGGATGGCCTTTAAAGGTCCCTTCCATCCCAAAGCATTCTGTGATTCTATGAAAAATTCTTACAGATATTGGTACATGGCAGTCTTTGCAGAAATCCAGTCATAAGAAAAGTGTAATTGTACTGTGTGTCATATCAAAGCACAAGAGCTCACAACCTACGAAGTCACATACAAAGGTGGTAGATGAAAGGCGAAAAGACATCCCATCCATATGCATGTTCATATACTAAATATGGTTATTTTTCTTAGTATCTGCCTTCATAAAAAAGTTTCAACAGCCATCAGATGACTCTCAGCATAGCCATTATATACTGCTGGCTTGTAGCTGCCAGAAGATCTGGTGTTAAGAACAGAGTTGATGAGACTTGAGATCGGTGGGTTCTGTTTCAGGCACAGTAGACTGCTCACTTTGACATTGCGTAAGTATAGAGCCCAACCTTCAGAGGTGCAGAGCTTCACACCGTCAACACTTCAGTGGGATTTCTGGTGCCCACCATCACAAACAGTCAGTCTTTGACATAAATGTCCCTTTCCTCGTTTGTAAAATACAAATAGTAACACATACTCCACAGGACTGCTGTGAGATATAATTAATAGTTGTAAAGTACTGAGTTCCGTGGATGAAAGCTGCTAATGCAAGTACAAAGCATTATCAGCTCTGAAATGTATTATACTTCTGCTATAAAAAGTTTTTAAAAAGAACTTATCTATTTTCTCCCGGTACTTTTACTCTGCACATGAGCAAAAGATCTTGCACAGCAGTTCATTAAAAAAAGAATTAATAACCTATCATAATCTCACACAACCCATCTTCCCCCTGCTACTATCTTACTAAAAACGTCCATATTAAAGACAACCTTGGGGCAAGTTTTTTAAAATAAATTATTTCACACAGTCCATAAGAAAAGCTGATCTCTAGAAATAGGATAGTTAAATTTATTTAAACACCTATAAACGAAGCTCTAAATGAATTTAATGGTGCATAGTAAATTTAAAAGTTACTTTATGGACAGCAGAGTTACCAAAATCTAGTACTATTAATGAAGTTTCTGTAACTAGTGACAAGTCGGCTCACTGAAAAAACTCAGAACTGCTGAGGAATACAAACAAAGTCCTTTAAAGGAACTTCAGATACATATTCAAAAATACCATGATAATATAAAAATCTTTTCTCTTTAATCCTCCCCCTTTTTCTTCTTTCCTGATAATCTAGTTAGGGTTTGGTGGGTTTTGTTGCCTCTCAGGACAAAACATCTCCAGCGTTTTTAAGACAAGTAAGTAACAATATTACAGTAAATAAGGCAAGGAAGTCATCTTTCTCACTTCAAACAAATATGGAAGCTCTGGAAATGACAATAAAATCTACATAGTTTAAGATTAAATAAGATTCTTCAGACAGGTCCCCACTGCTGTAGCACGGAGATGCCACAATATGTGTAGAAGCTTTTTTCTTGTCCACTGGGAAATCAGTATTTATTAATTCTTTCAGGATAGAAAATTACTTGAAATGATGAACTGATGAATTTTACGCTATCCTTCATTAACATTTCAGACATTTTTGCCCTCCCTTCAGCTACTTTTTTTGCAGCCTTCTGAGCCACACAGAAGGTCATAAATATTGGCTCTGTGTTACTTAGGAATCTCATTAACCCTCCTGTTGCAATGGATCTAACCAAGACAGCCATAACCCACGGAGGCTCTTGGAGTCAGAGGAAAGACTTCACATAAACAAGCTTCTTGTTAGTCCCTGTTGTGCAACATCTTACTACCATAATGTCTGTTTCTTATTTCTTTTTCTCTGGTATTTGAGAGATCATATTCTGCTTTCAGCCCAGCTGGTAACCTGCCCTGTCTGGAATAAATTCAAGGGTTACGCTACTCTTAGCTATGCCGCCTCTGACAAGAGTAGTGCTCCTTTCTTCCTCCACAGGCAGCCATGAAGCTCTTCTCCCCTACTCTTCCCTCCTTGAGCCAATTCTATAGCTGCACGATGAGTTTGATCAAGGAGTCGATCTGTCTGAAAGTTGGTGGGGTTTTTTCCTAGGTTAGTTTTTGGATGGAACCATTCCCTGATGTAGATTACAAATGACTGCACAATCAGAAGAACGAGAGCAACGAGCAGACTAGAAATGCATTGGCAGGAGAGGTAAGTTGGGCATGACCACTTTTTGCAGCAGCATGCAGTTGGATTAGCTGGAAGTGATCATGAGGCTCCAGCCTTAGTCATTCAAGGGCTAAAAGTCTTCTGTTAAACACACTATGGATCATTTGAGTTTACCCTGCAGTGGGTAGCCCCAAAAGCACTTGGAGTGAATTTATAAGTTGCCTTCACTCATCTTACTGTCCTGGTTTTCGTATACCTCTTCATGCTTCTGGCTATCCTGCAGAAGAGAGTAAAGTAAGGTCTCAGTGCCATGGCATTTTCTTGTTGCTCAACAGTTTGATAAGCACAAAGCTCTCAGCCACGAATACATATCTCGCTTGTGATTCATCTGGAATCAATGGGAGATCCTCAGCCCAAAAGTACCCTCAGAAAAGTCAGGCAGCTCACTTGCTGCATTTTATTGCCTCAGGGCGCACAGTGATGTAAAGTACCTGGAAAGATCGCCATTAAAGATTCAGATCCCAGGGAGGAATCAGCCCAGGAGACCCAGTCTCACAGGTTGCGTCATTCACAGATTTCAATTCTTGTAACAAATAAGTAGGAATACTCTGCTGATTAAAACAGCAGTAGCATGTGCCCAGACACAGTACCTGCTCCTGCTCTGCTATTCAAGTCCTGAATGCTATCAAAAGCTGCAGGTGGCTCCAAACCCAGGTATGCCTTTACGAGGAAACTCAGCTCTGTGAACGCCTCATCCAATTCATCTGCAGAAAGGGATATGCATTTCACGGTGGAGAGAAAGGATACGTAATGAAAAAATCCAAGCTTTCATCAGTACGAAGTTACAAATCACAGAAGTTTGACACAGAAATGCATTCTTAACTCATCCAGCTCATCTCTTTGGGAGAAAAATCTTCATCTTCATAAACAGTACATTCAAGAAAATAATCTGAAATTCATCTCAGTTTCTGCACTTGCCTAAATATTTTCCTTCTGCAATTTGGGTTACTGTGTTTTATTTCTTTAATGCTATATTTAAATTGTAAGCTCCATATGCCCTCGACAATAACTACAAATACAATATTTCATATCACAATGATATATTCTACCATTACTGTGGTGAACCACAAAAATCACCTCCACAAAAGGGCACAGAACGAACTAGAACAGGATTCTTCTCTACCACCTGCTATCCTCAATTCCTAAATACCAAGAAGCAAACGTTTGTTTTAATGAATTATGTACCACCCTCACATTCCTTGTTTCAGGCTGGGGGACTTAAGCAAGTTACTAAGCCTAAGAGTCCTACGAGGAAAAGCTTTGCAGCAGCCTCCTCTTTACGGTGAGACGTTGCCAGACTGCACATCAGCTATCGTTTCAACACTCGAGAAAAGCCTCGCCTGCCCAGAGATAATTAGGTCTGTTAGATCAAAAGCACCTCTGAACTCTGCCCAGAAACCAACAGACACTTAGCACAGATCAGTTTAATATTCTCATAGGAGACAATACTTAACAAGCGTGCTGCTGAGTTCAATGGTTGCTTCGCTTTCTAGGTGGGCTTAAAGCACAACTTGGGCATAGCAGGGTAATTCAGCCCTGACAGATCTTCAGAGCTTTTGGGGTCCTGGGACAAGAATTAACTGGGAAAATCAATTAAGGGATAGTTTAAACTGTTATGCTGATCATCAAATCATTTGTCATCCTTAGTTTAGTATTAGCCAGTGGCTTTGTTTGCATAGCAGCTTCAGTCCATCTATTGGTCTGACATTAAAAGTCAGATTTATAGTATGAAAGAGATTAACTTACCTGTGTTGACTACTGCATCAAAGTATCCTGGAAAATCCTGACTTATTTTGATGTACATGTCCACTCTGGAGACTGCCTCTTCAATCTCTGGCCTGCTGAATAATCCTTTCCTCCGCAAATGTCCCTCATATTTTTCTTTGTTCATTGGTACTAACAGGATATATCTGGGTTTAAAGTAGGTATTTTTCAAGCTACGCACACCCTTTAAAATTAAGCAGAGAAACGCAACGTTTTGTTCCTGAAACTGAGTGCCTGTTGAACTTGGAGCTGAGTTTAGGTCAACTCTGTATTTATCACAAATTACGGTGAAAGCAGTACTGGAAACCTGTATCCAATCTAGAGGTCTCAAGATCTAGCATCCAACGTTACAAAACAGGCAAGTTCAAGGCGAAGTGCCCTAAAGCTACATGTGGAAAGTGTTGGAAGAATAGTATAACTTTATTCTAAACACACTTTGAAAGAATCCTTTTAGTCAAATTCCACAGTGATTTAAAGCATCATACTTCTCATACCCACCAGTTAACAGCTTTTCCTCCTTCTCCCTCCTTCCCATTACATCAGGACCTGGTTATTCTAGATGTGGGTATCACTGGCTCACACCATTGTACTGACACACAGCACAACTCCCCTGCCTCGCCACCTTGGCCCCTAGCTTTCCACTATGAACACACTGACCATTTTTTCCTCAGCTGACATATTTTTCTAAGTGAAAGTATGCAACTCCATCAAGATGCAGTCATATTTATTTTGCTGGAGCAGCTTGCAGTGTATTTTTATCAGCAATAAACTATCTTGCATAGGACTTCTAGTATAGCAGACTAGGAAACATTTACACGTGCCTTGCATCAACTCTGCTGTAAGTACAACGGCACCGGTTGCCACTAATTTGAGGACTGCAAACGCCTATAAGCATTTCAGCTAGATCTGAAAAAGGAGACCTGCATGCTAGGACTTAAGGACAAGGTCTTATTAAACGATGAAGGTAATTGTACCAATCCTGAATTTCCGATAGCTCTCCTTTGCACCAGCTCATACTTTGAAGAATCTTTTCTCCCTCTCACTCTACCTAGATATAAAACAATATTGTAACCACGTAGCCCTGCAATATGGTATTGCCGTTGCCATAGGAGTTGTACTGAGTCTTCAAGGCCTGAGGACTGAGGCTCGTCCTGCTCGCTCTGAACTTTTCTTGACTTGGCTGTAACTTTCTTTTCCTTGGTTCAGCTGTGACAGCAATTTCTCTTGTTGACCAAGTGTCCATATCTAATTGTTCTACTTTTGTTTATCTTTGTGTGGTACAACCGTAGTTTTATATGGATAGCAGCAACAAACAGTTGTTCCAGGTCGAATATTTATGACTCAACATAACAACATAGTGTAGATAAATACAGGCCTGGCACGATAGCAGAGACCTTGAAAGCGGAAACACAGGACACAATGTAGGGGACTACAGGCACGGGATTATAAGAGATGGGGCACAGCCTTGACAGTAGACACCTCACAACTATAAACGTAATGGTCAGTTAAAAAACAAAGGCCTGGACCTGGACAAAGCTGCTTTTAGGGGCAGCAAGAAGAATTCGTATCTAACATACATAAAGGGCACCATATATCATGAGTTCTTGTATCAGGAATAGTGTGGCCAGCAGGAGCAGGGAGGTGATGGTGCCCCTGTGCTGGGCACTGGTGAGGCCGCCCCTCGAATCCTGTGTTCAATGTTGGGCCCCTCACCCCAAGGCGGCCATGGAGGGGCTGGAGCGTGGCCAGAGCAGGGCAGCGAGGCTGGGGCAGGGGCTGGAGCCCAAGGCTGGGGAGGAGCGGCTGGGGGAGCTGGGGGGGCTCAGCCTGGAGAAAAGGAGGCTGAGGGGAGCCCTCATCGCTCTCTGCAACTGCCTGAAAGGAGGCTGGAGCCGGGGGGGTCGGTCTCTTCTGCGAGGTAGCAAGCAACAGGACGAGAGGGAACGGCCTCAAGCTGCGCCAGGGCAGGTTTAGATTGGATATTAGGAAAAATGTCTTCCCCGAAAGGGCTGTCAGGCCCTGGCCCAGGCTGCCCAGGGCAGTGGTTGAGTCCCCATCCCTGGAGGACGTGTGGATGTGGTGCTGAGGGACATGGTTTAATGGTGGGCTTGGCAGTGTTAGGTTAATGGTTGGACCTGATGATCTTAAAGGTCTTTTCCAACCTAAGTGACTCTGATTCTATGAATTCATATGTAACCTGGAGCTGCAGACCAATGAAGAAAGAGAAAGGTGTGAACGTGTGTTAGCAAACATACACAAATGACCCCAAGAGGCTCCTGGGAGGAGAAAGAAGAAACTACCAACATGCATATCCTCCCAGCAAAGGGCTCAGATGTTGACAACTTGCTGTAACATCCCCCCGCAACGACAACACCAGAGCAAAACCACTGACCTTAGAACCCAAAGGAGCAGCGAAAGGGTGAGCACACCACCAGCAAAACGGATAGACAGAAACCAAGAAGCATGCGTTACAATTTTCGTTGTATTATTATTATTATTGGGAATTTTTCAGTATGTAAGTACTCTAAATGCATTATTATTCTTCCTTTTTCTGTAATAATTAGAGCTAGACTAATGATGATTCTTAAATTAGACAGTTAAAATTTCCATCATACTACCAATAAATTCTTGGCTTTACTTTTATATAAATGAACATATATATAATATCACATATATAAAAATGATCATTTTGGGTGCTTAATGATGATTGTGAAAAAAAACCCCAACAAATCAGGCCGACCACCATTGTAGTGTCTGGTGATGAACAAATTATCCAAAGTTAAGTGAGACCATGCACATTATTGCACTGTAGTAAACGTAGGGAAGCTTGCTTCATTGTCATTGAGGCATGATACACCTTCTTCACTAAACTGGGTAGGAACAGGGAGGGACTAATGTATCATCAGATCTGAGCACTGTTCATTACTTCATCAGAACTGACCGTCACATCCTTAAAGCTGGGCTTCTCTAGAATAATTCTAAAATATAGTCAAATACAAGCAAAATCATGCAAAAACCAATAATAGGCTGAACACTTACTAGATTTTTTTTTCCTCGTTGCAGCATTCTAAGTATGGAACAGTACTTTGATCCATTCTCAATATTTCAGGGAGTGATTCTGGGGAAAACCCTATTCATTTTGGTGAAAGCTAAAGGGGAGAATTTGTGGCACAGAAATTTCTGCATCCAGCTGTGTGCCCACCTACTTTCAGCTAGGCCTGTAATTACTCAGAGATTGGAAAGCCAGCAGAAAGCAGACCCACATTCCAGCCTAGTAACACCCTCCTTATATGAAGTTGCACCATGAAAAAAAGTTCTCTTTCTGATCAAGAAATAACGTAACAAATTATTTGTATGTCCCAGAACCACATAGGAACAGGCCGGCAGCCCACCAGTAGTCTGGGATGAGCGAGGAGAAAAAAGGAAGAGATACAGAAAGAATCATAGAATCATAGAATCGTCAAGGTTGGAAAAGACCCTTAAGATCATCGAGTCCAACCGTTAACCCAGCACTGCCAAGTCCATCTATACCATGTCCTCGAGCACCACCTCCGTCTGTTCTTTAAATACCTCCAGGGATGGAGACTCAACCATTTCCCTGGGCAGCCTGGGCCAATGCTTGACCACCCTTTTGGTGAAGAAGTTTTTCCTAATATCCAACCTAAACCTCCCCTGGCGCAGCTTGAGGCCGTTTCCTCTCATCCTATCCCTTGTTACTGGGGAGAAGAGGCTGACCCCCACCTCGCTACAACCTCCTTTCAGGCAGTTGCAGAGAGCGATGAGGGCTCCCCTCAGCCTCCTTTTCTCCAGGCTGAGCCCCCCCAGCTCCCCCAGCCGCTCCTCCCCAGCCTTGGGCTCCAGCCCCTGCCCCAGCCTCGCTGCCCTGCTCTGGCCACGCTCCAGACCCTCCATGGCCTTCTTGGGGTGAGGGGCCCAGCGCTGAGCACAGCACTCGAGGGGCGGCCTCACCAGTGCCCAGTACAGGAGCACCATCACCTCCCTGCTCCTGCTGGCCACACTATTCCTGATACAGGCCAGGATGCCATTGGCCCTCTTGGCCACCTGAGCACACTGCTGGCTCACGTTCAGGCAGCTGTCAACCAGCACCCCCAGGTCAAAGCTTCTGGTGCGTCCAATAAATTTGTTGTACAGAGACAAGAGGATGAGCAACTGTCTAATATGAAATAAAGAGAGTATAAGGAAAGTGACCTTAAAATAAAAAAAAAAAGGGGAGAATACAGGAGCTGACAGTTTGAAACCAAAAAGATATTTGGAAAATAAAATAAATAAATAAATAAAGTAAAAATTGAGTTTCCTGAATTTGCATATGAGGTCAAGAAAGATCAAAGGACTATCTAAGTTGAAGACATCCATTCATTTAATATAGCTAAAGCACCTCAGTTTTTTCAGTGAACAGCATGGGGTTATAGAAAAGACGTGACCAGTGTTACATTCTGCTTCCTTTTACTCCCCAGCCTGAATGACTGGGCAACCAGCAACAAGTGCAAGAGAGAGTGGTCTTTGGCAGGAGACAAGGTGTACTTAGACTTCTGGAAGCATAATGAGACACACTGGCCACTCTGCCGCTACACCCTTGGTTGGAACGTGCAGCTCCTCCACTTGCTCTGCAGGTATCGGTGACTACACAGGCAAAGAGAAAGCCCTGCAAATGTGCTTATTCCAACACATAACTGTGTGTAGAACTGCAGCAGCTTCACGAACTGGAAGCGTAGACTCAGCAAGATTTCACTTTTAAAATTTGTGTCAGTCTCCTTTATCAGTGAAAGATATACTCTAGATTAAAGGGAATAGGCAGCTTTAAATTTTTAGTCTCAGCCCACAGACCATAATTAAAATTTCTTTTAATAGTGCTGAATCACTTTTGTTATGAGCCTCACAGAAGATAATGGACTTCGATAACTTCTATTCGGATACATAACTCACCATTATTGTTTCTCATCTGCTAGCAGAGTCCACAGTGATACAAGACTATGCATAATTACTATGGGATCTTGAAACTTCAGTGACAAAGGAGTTTCTTAGCTGTCTGTCCATGACAGTAGCTTCGGTAATACCCAGTATAAGTTACGGTCGCTGCCTATGTCGCTGGGTTAACCTCCTTATGAATAAACACGACGTTCCATTAAGTTCTTTCTCCTAAATTATTTCATAACACATCTACTTTGTGAAGAATTGACAGCTTTAAATATGATGGAATGGGGTGCCTTTTAATCTTCTCCTATTTTTCTTCCTTTGTCAACTTAGGGTCTGTCTGGCAAGACAACAAACACATGCGATGCCTGCTGCAATCAGTGGAGACTGAGGGTGATTCACAGTTCTCACAAGACTGAGGAAAAGGAGGAAATGGAACTACGCAGAGATTAAGTTATTAATCTGCTGTTTAATATCAGTCAAGTTACAGGCACTTAAGAGCAGGATTGCAGCATTAAATTGTGGACCATTTGAGCAAGGAGCTACTAATTTTTTAGCACTAACATGCTGCTATTCTGTTATTTGTACGTTTATATGCAAGCCAGTAAACGTGTACAGACTTATGTGGGCCAAAGGGGACTAAAACTCCTTCTGAACACTAAGGTGCTTAACTGAAAACTAGTTTTTCAATCATCAGTTTCACAAACAAAATAATCATCCTAAAATTAATTAAATTTAGTATCAATTTTCGCTCAAGTCTCCCTAGTTATTCCGCTCACTCTGGATGCACAACTTCGGATCCGATGTTAGCACTGCAATCTCCTACACTTCTTTTTTGTATCTATTATTTTTTCCCCCAATCTATCATGGAGTGTAGTAGTGTCTGTTAACTTGTAGTAATCCCCCAGAGGTAGAGCCGAGCCCTACAAACACAGTGAAACCCAGGAAGACTCAGTATCACATTCTGGGCACTCTGTGAAGTCCTTCATTTTGGAAGCTCGTACAGGTGGAGCTTATCTGGTAGAAAGAATTTGGAAGGAAACGTAGCATGGCTTTCCTTTTTGTCACCTCAACCCCTAGCTAGTAAATCTTGATCTAAGATAATGAGAAGTATATAATTAGAAAATTAGCTAAAAAGTTATTCTTTTGGGATTCCGATAGATAGGTTTTGACACTTTGTTTGTGACCTAGTTTCTTAACGCAGCAAGACTTCTGAGATTCTGCGATCTGTGCAGGTTCACCTGACAAATCTCAGAGATGGTAAAGTAATCCCTCAAAGAGATTATATCTTTTAATAGTTCTGCCCAAAATATTGCCTCAGGCCTGCATGCATCCTCCATTGCTTCATCAGCAAAGGAGAAGCATGGCGTTCTTTTAGGGGCGATCAGTAGGTGTGCAGCTCTAGACTAGCCCCACTGTCAGCTGCAGATGGGTGGAAAGCAGATGGTTGAAAAGCTGAGGATACTGTAACGGAAAGTACTGGTGATGTGGCGGGGAGATGAAGCTGCTGAAGATTGAAAAAATGGGCCAGGAAATTTTAAGAAGCCAGTGGAAGGATCTATCTGACTAAACGTGGGTGTCTATAAAGGGAGTGGTGTGGTTCACGTATAGACAACGGAGAGCTACTTGATACAGGCAGTAGAGTTAAAAATGCAGTTTATCTGACCAGACAACTCTGCCTATCTCCAGTGACTGTAATGCAGCCCACACAACTAGTTCAACTGTATCAGCAGCAGCTGTAGGCTGGGCAGAAGGCCATAGGATGTCTCTTGTGTCACTAAATGGCTATGTCTAGGCAGCTGAAACAAACCTTAGTCATCTGCATGAATTCCTCCCCAGGACAGTTCTCACAGAATGACTCCTTCAAAAATGGTTAGGCAGTAAGTAATCCTTACCTCTATTTCTAAGTGAACACAGGTTGCAAGACCCTCTCTGGCAATGGATTCTACAGTGTCTCTTCCAAGTCCGTAGTAATAGCCACTGTATTTAAAGGTTGCTATAAACTTCCCCTGAAATTCAAAACAGCAAGTATAATGACAAAGGAAATATTTTAAGGGAAACAACTTCCTTAAAGGAGCATAATCACTCTGGACTTCCTTGCTTTCTTTCCCTACAAAGTTTCTCCTGCCTAGATCATCAATGATAATGAGGCCAATGGGAACACAAAATTTGCAGGGAAGAGCACAGAGCCAGTCCTGCAGGGTACGGGCTTCTCCATTGTTCATGGATAATAAAAGACCAGTGTCTTGAAAACAAGCTGCTGACAGGTTACAGCTTTCATTGGTTATACATTCACGCTGCAAAGAAAGCAAGATCTAAAGCAAGGGGCATCCTTCTTCTGACATTACATCAAACCATATAGCCATGCCATATAAAATAGAAGATGTCAAAGAAAAGAGAGGACAGAAACAAATCTGCAAGGAGAATGTATAATTGGCCAAGAAATTTCAAAGTTAAAACCTGACAACTGAAACTTTGGTTCCCAGTAGTATGTCTAGAGGGTTATAAGCAGGTTATATTCTTTTAAAATTAAACTACTTGATTACTGAGAGTTGTCATTAAGGACCAGATCAGTTGCTTACGACTGTGTTGGCTCCCCTGTTTGTGTACGTACAAATAACGAGCTCTGTTGTGGCTTTTCAAGCCAAGGTTTTATTGCAGGCAGCAAAAGGCATCAGAAACAGTAGCTGGAGGCACACTGCCTTCAGAGAGAAACACAATGCCTTTAGGGTGAATTTGCTAAACTTTAAAAGACTGCATTCCCTGCAGGGTTGCAGGAAGATTTTGAAAAAAGAAAAAAAAAATAAAAAGAAAAAAAAAGGCAGTTACTTCAAGAGTTTTTCTTTCTTACACACACAGTAGATATTTGCATATGGAAATAAATTTATTTCTACATTATACTACTGTTTAAAGGTTCCTACTGACCATTATGCTCATTTAATGGTTTCTCTATATGCATACAGAAGAAAAGACACCATAAATATACAACGAATTTGTGGTTTCTGGGTATGAACTTAAGCCACATAACTGAGTGAATAAGCATGCACACCCAGACACAAACTTAATATTTAAGAAAAAAAAAAAAAATCTGACCCGGACAGAAAAGTTGAGTTCACTCTGGGTGTAGGAAATAGGCCGACCAGGATACCAGTCAGATACTTACTGTGTTCACCATTTTGTCAAATGCTTCTTGAGAAACGAAATAGTAATCAAGTCTGTTTTCTTCACCAAAGTAAGCTGCCCTGGTAGTGTGACAGGGACTGGAAGATATATGGTATAATAAAGAAATAACCGGTTTTCCATCATAGAAGCAGCTATGGAACAGGAGGGGGGGAAAGGGAGAATACTACAAATCATTTTGTTTTTAAGAAAAGAAGAAATATGAGAAATATAAAGAGGTGCAAATCATACCACTAATGCTGCATATTTGAAAGATTAACCCGTAAATACAAAAAAAAAGTTTAAATGTAACATTACATTTTGGCTATAAATTCCCCCCAACCCAGGACAGCCTGAACTGAAGCTGTCACAGCACCCTGTAACAGAGAAATGATGAAACAATTTTTTTTCCAGTTATGTCAGCTTGTAGATGATATAAAGTAGAATCCTAAATATGGAAAAGGAGACTAGGAGTTAAGCTGAACTGTGAGGTTAAGAAAGAGATACAAAGACCAACCTTTAAATACACCCCTAATAGTAAGGGGAGAAACAATCCTGAAACTAGGGAGATAAGTGGGATACAAGGCAGGAAAAGTAATTGCCTGCCACCACATAAGGACAACAGGATAAACTTCAGATATTTGAGCTTACTACCAGGATGAAACACTAAAAAAAACCCCAAACAAAACCAAAAAACCCCAGCTAAGTCAATGCACGTAGCAATTTTAGATTAAAGTATGCAGTGGCTCATGTTCTATCTTAGGAAATGGTATTTTGCTACTTGTTTCTGCTTCGGTTTTGTTTTTAATTTTTACATTGTAGGATAACAGGAACAAAAGTGTGATGTGAAGCTTTGGCATTGATTCCCACCACCACCATTTTAACTCTTTGAATTCTGCTGGATTGTCCTGGAAAATATGGCAGAAAATATACCACCTACTAGTATACCACCTACCAGGCCAGTTCTGTTCATTTATTCAAGGCAGCTGCGTTATAAACCATTAAGAAGTTTAGTCTATAATGCAGAGCTTGACAGATCTTAACTATCACGGCATTAGAGGGTGCCACTTTTTTTTATCAGCAAGCTGTGGCAAATAAGAACAGCGTGCTACACGTGGACTCTGTAAAATTTCACTTCAAAGGCCTGATTTTCTTTAAGATATTATGAACGCATCCAGCTTTAAAGGTCATTCCTGAGCACTAGCCAGATGGTTTGAGGGTCCAATTTCACTTTATTTTTTGAAACGCTTTTAAACATTACAACCCTTTTTAATTGCAAGGCCATGTTTACATTCAAACTGCCAGTGTATCTTGCATGAAATAAATTTTTAATGAGTGGAATGTTTGAAATTTAAAAGTGTAAGCCATAAAATTGCTTAAATCTCCACTGAATAATTAAAATACAACTTTGCTTTATGGTTGCAATTTTCTGCTCTGTTAAGATTCTGTCTCTCTCCCTTTTTTTTCTCCCTCATGCATAAAACTTTTAAGAAATAAAACACACAGTATAAAAACAATGCTCTTAAAAAAACCACATAGTGCTTGGAAAATTTCAATTGGTATTCAATTAGTTTGTAATTTCCAAACTAGTCTTTCAAAACATAGTCGTTGCTTTAAAGAAAGGCAAAAAGTCATTTTGCAGTCACATAACCTTCGCAGATCTTTTCTTAAAATGTCCTTTCAACTTGCCAGTTTAATGATCTAATCCAGCAAGTGGCTATAATCTGAGTACAGAGCAGACAGACATACACATAGGCTTCTTCACCGTGGTGTATTACGTTAGAGAAGGCGGCTACCACTAGACATCTCATCGGCACGCACGTCCTGTGATGCTAAGAACTCTGAGGAATCATCCTCACATACGCACGTGCCCATGGGCCCTTTCTTACAACCCATCACTTCAGTACCTAAGAGCGCACAAATATAGACCCAGGTCCTGTTGTGGCAAATGCTACACATGTGAAATTATGGCCAAAGTCTGGTTAAAAATGAATGGGTAAATTTGTGTAATAAAAAACTTGGGAAAATAGAGGAGAGACAATATAACAGGAGTACAGAGCAGTGCCGAACAGCGTGTGCTACAGGACCTGTGAAGGTTAGGTACGGTAAAAAATGGCACGGGTGGACAAGAACAGCTTGCACCACCTAATTTTAGGCAACAGATAGTGGTGATCTAACTTAGCCAGACTGCCTATCTACCGTGCACTGCAAATAGGTAGATACCTCAGGGGAGTGATTCACAAAGGCTGAATCTCCCTTGGAAAGAGATAGTTTCTCTCCGCTAAATACACAGGGAGCCCAAGGTGGTAAGGATTGTAATTCAGGCCTTTCAGAGAGGGAGAATTAGTCCTCCCAGCAGGTGGTGAAGTCTGAAAAGTGCCATTTGCTTTGAGAGCACTACTCACAGGATAATAAACAAGTCCAGCAATTGCACTTGCTTCCTTTCCTAGCTTCTGGATGCAGTCTGCACATGCATGCTAATGTGTTTATATGCAGGTACATTACAAAAATTAAGAGAAATGCATACATATCTCAACAGATGCTTAGGTTGAGGGGCATTAGTGAGCATAGATAGAACAGATCAATAAAAGGAGCACTAAATGAGACATTTTTGTTTGTTTGTTTGCTGTTCACCTTTGAAAAGAACATGATAATTTAAATAGCTTTTCTTTTAAGGAAGTATTTGATGACTTCAGGCAATCAAGCCCTGGGAAGAAATAAAATGCATGGCAAAGAACATTTATTGGTTGACTTTAACTCTTAACTTCTTTAAAAACGAAAAACAAACCCGCAGCAATCCTAGCCTTGATCGCTTGGTGTTCTTTTAAACTTACGGAGCAAACTTACCCATATCTGAAGAAATTGTTGAACTGTCTGCAGATCTTATGAGTAAGCTCTCTCTTACCACAGGCTAGAGGGCCAGCTAATACCAGCATGGGGTAGGGAGCATCAAGACTAGGTAAAGTGCTACAAGAAAGGAAAACAAGAAGCCGTTACATTACCTACAAATGAAGTCCTCAGCAACTTTGTATAAAGCTTCTGCAGAGACTTTATCATCACTTCAACCACTCTCATCTGGCTATCACACTATTCACGTTGTTCACAGTGTAGACAAAAATCAGGAGAAGCGTGTGCTCAGTTTGATGTGCTCTAAACATAAAAATAGCACAAAATGCTGCGTTAAAGACCCCTGGGTCTCTTTTGCAAAAGGAATAATGTTATGTCTACTATAATCTTTTCTGATTTATAGGCTTTTTTAAAGCTCCCTCTGCAGTTACGGTGTTGCTGGGATTTGTTTAAGAGTTTTCCAAGTCTATCGCAGAGATGGTAATATTTTAATGATCAGGATAATAAGCCTAGCATGAACCTGGACTCAGTCCTACAAACCTTTACGCACTCCCGCATTTAATCTTGCTGACTTCCATGGCCTCGCCAGATGAAGGCGGGAATTTGTAAAGAACTCTTCAATTCAATACAATGAAAAACACTGAGATCCTTAAACTCCACCGAACACAAAGAACACGACAATAAAAGAACCCAAAGTGCTGCAAAAATACAAAGCCCTCCATTGTCTCCATGCTGAGCAGATGGTTAGATCCTCAGATTTCCACTTCCAGCTCTAAATGCTAGAATGAATAGCATTTCTGCACTTTCGGGTGTCCAGCAATTTATTGAGACAGCTAAAAATGGAATCCAGCTTTGGACTCTCATTTTGAAATCTCAGCTTGATCTTAAGATTACGCCACTTGCTAATGTCTCAGAAATAGTTGAAATAATTTCAAACCCACTTATTTTTAACTAATGAGTAGCTTTAACTAAATTTAAATTTTAAAGTGGAAGACAACGACCAACGTGTGTTAAGCTTCCATTTAATGTGATTTAAAACAGGTAAACACAAATTCCTGAAAATGGAGTATATTTCTTTTACCTTTTCTCTTACAAGTAACTAACTCTATAACAAATAATGCTAACCATCCAACACAAGCATGAAGGAAAAAGATTTCAAAGTAATGGCTTTAGTCCTATTTTAGGTTCAGCAAAACAGCTCTATTTCCTAACAGATTATATGTGTATAATGGGACTTGATGCTTCAGAAGCACTAAGGTAATATTGCAATCCGGTCTCCTAATTCTTCTGTGGAGTACTGTTCTCACAGAAGAAATAACAGATACACCTAATACACCTAATAAATGAAGAGACCGTCTCAAGTCTGTACATACGTGTTGTTATTAAACTGTGAAATGAACCCAGATCCTGGTTCAGAGTTCCACCCACTGGACTATTTTAAAGCAAGACAGTAGCAGAACCCTTAGGAGATTTAAGGATTTTTTTACTTACCGTGCCGATTGGTGACATTTACAAAACATTAGACAATATTAGCACAATAAGCTTATTAGCACAATACATTAAAGATACCAGAGAAGGTAAAAATACATTTTGAAAATCCTTATTTGAATCTGTTTGGTTGTGACATTCTGTTCAATTCCAGAAATATCTCCCTCCTCTCTTGATTATTTGAGCTGTTCAGACTGTCTTTGCCTTTTCTGACATTTGTGGTAAGGAAAAGACCCGTTTAAGATAACATGATCCCAGGAGGTATTAGTGACAGCTGTGGATACTGCAAGTGCATTATTATAAATGAACACTTTCAAAGATGGGAATTCCACAAAACATGCTTAGTGACTAGAGATTCAAAATTTATCAAGAGGTAGCAGAAAGGTGGTTATTCTTGCTCAAGGCCATGCCTTTCTGAATAATGATGTCAAGGCAGGTCTGTGAAGACAGAACCCTTATCTTCAACAGAGTTTTAATATATTCCTTCTCCATGCACAGAGCCTGTTACATGCTTGCAAATTGCAGAATTCCTCCGTAATCTTTTCTTTTACGAGGAAGTGTTATAACCAGTAATGATACAATATATCATTACTTGACATGATTATACTCGGAATTCAAATTCCCTTAAATAAATTTCCATTGCTCAAATTCCTCGTAGCCTCAAATTCCTTGGATTTATTATTTCATTAGAAGAACACGAGAACATTTCCATAATATTGTCTTTCATTACATCACCACTTACTGGTTCTCAAAAGACAAACTGAAAAGTTTTGGTTTTCCTACAACTCGCAAGCACTTTCTTGTAAAGAGTTCTTGGCTCATTTAATGTGCATCTTTCACCTTTCTCTGTCTTTGGCGAGCACAGTAAGACGCTGTGCGCAAGACTAATAGATTTCAAGGCCAGAAGGGACTACTGTGATCATCTACTCAGACTCCCCTCATCACACTGGCAACAGGATTTCCCCGAGTTAGTTCTTCTTTCAAGCCTGATACCTGAGGTTCTGTTAGAGCATATTTTAATTAAAAACATTCCAGTTGTGGAGACTTCTTGGTACCCTTGGTAAATTGTTCCAATGGTTAATTACCTTCATTGTTAAAAATAAGCATGCTCTATTTCTTCTCTGAATGAATTTATCCTCAATAGCCAGACACCAAGTCTCATCATGTACTTGCCCAATAGACTGAAGAGCCCTCTGTTATGAGATTTCTGCTCCCCGTGTAGCAGTTATAACTATGATCAAGCTACCTTTTAAAATGTCACATGCATTTGTAGTAGGGGAAAAATACACATAATACTGTTCAGTGGTGTGTTACCATGTAATTAAAGATAGAATCACAAGGCACGCAGGGAGAGGGAATGGCGTAAGAAACTTAATTCTAATGTTTTCTGACTGCAGAGTATGCAACGATGTAACTTTTTGCTTTGTTTTCAGGTTTTATTTTTAATAGAGATATTACTAAAATAGAATTAATTCTAATCTCATCTAAAAATATAGATGCAAATGAACTATACCAATCTGGTATTTTATAGTGTAGAAGACTGTAACGCATCATCATTAAGAAGATTTCATTAATGACTGTGTTGTGTGCTTTCCAGCTGAGCATGGGCAAACATTCAATGCATCATTAACAATTTTGGTCAGTACCATAAATGCTGGTCTGCATGTTTATATGTTTGTGTATACAATACCTCTGACAGAAGACAGAATTGTTTCTTTCCAGCAATGCAGATACACATACACAGTCCGATAAACAAATATTTAAAGAAAGCCTATGTCTGCATCGGAAGAAATCCACGCCCTTAGGTAAAACTATTGTGATTTTTTTTTTAATAGATCTCCAACCGTGCAAAACAGCAAATAAATCTTCAGGGTTTTTTTTTTAATAGGCTGTTAAGAATTCTCAGAGCTATCATCACCACTGGGATGGTTCCTGTCTTTCATCGACAGTCCCAGAAAACACAAGACTCGCAATAAAGATATTCTAAAAATTTACATTTCTGAGTTACTAAATCATGGATCTTAAATCAGGTCACTCATTACAAATGAAGATGTCCAAAATGGTGCTAAAACAGGGCGTGGGGTACAAAAGTTGATCTCAGTGCCCACTGTAGCCAATGTAATAATAAGCCACATACATTTCATGGTATCTTCCATCAGAGTATGTCAAAGCATTTTCCAAGCATTTATCAAGTAAATGTCATAACGCATCTGCAGAGCAGCAAAGTAGGGCTATTTCCATTTTCTAGATGAGAAATGAGACTGAGAGAAGTCACCTGGCATGGCAATGGCAACACTGGAAAAAGAGCATTGATTTGCCTCTCCCTTCTGTGCTTTAAGCGGCAGTCAGCATCATCTCCTCTCAAAGGCAGAAGACGCTGGACTTCCCTAAGTACAAACTTGAAAATTTCACCTTATGAATATAAAAAGTGCCCCAAAGCCACAAAATAAAGCCATTTTGCTCACAATGGGATGCCAATAGTGTGAAGAGAAGGAGTAAGCAGAATGGGAAGATATGTTTTACAGCTCTCTTCTTCCTCTAGAGATTTTTAAATTGCCTTTGGGTATTGATAGAAATTTTGCATCTTCCATTTCTGGTGCAAACGGCCATCTGTTTCAACAGATTGTTTAAAAGAAATGGAGCTGTGGACAATCTGTCTCAGACTTTAGAGGTGAACGACTAACTTCATTTCATAATCAATTTCAACCAAATAAGATTTGCCTAATTTCCAGACTGCTACCAGAATACTGTGGAATGTCTCTTCATTAGATTAATTTAGAGGTGGGAGTGGGACAGAAGAATGTCCCTCTGAATACGACAACATATTCTGCTTTACTTGAGTGCCACCCTCAGGAGCTGGTGTGAAGTGGAGGTAAGCTTACCTGTCAAAGATTCTCTGGGGCTGCAGCATGCTATACATAACATGAGTCATATGATCTTTTGCAGCAACAACTTCTGGAGGAGGATCATATTTATTCACAGCAGCAACCTGTTTCCACAGTTTAGGGGCAAAAGAAAGAAGAGCAGTGATGTAATTGTTTCCAGCTGCAATATGCTTCGCAGTTCACTATGAATAATCATGGCTTCATATTTATGAGGGTCAGTCTTTGTATTTGGGTTGTCTGTGAGCACTCCACTACATCAGTCTTTTCAGGGGATTTAAGCGCAATTGATAGATGGATGGAAGGCAGCCAGACGTGGCTCGCTATCTTTAATATATTCAACCTTTTACTGGAAAGAAAACAGGATGCCACATAAGATGCAAAATAATTTTGCTTAGGTTTTAATTATCCATTAATTTGCATCCTCTCAGTGCTGGTGGAAGATGCCAAAGTAAAATCCTTTGGGACTGAAACCATTCATTTATTCGTCAGAAGAGGAACAGAATGGGCATTAACAAAGTAAGCAAACTGCAATTTTCTCCTGACAATGCATTTCTGTCTTTCCTGGGAGGAAGAGCACTCAGACTCCAAGGATTCCCTCCATCCATTCTGTTGAAAGCTCTATTGAGGGTACTGACCACTAATGAGCTGTATATTTTTTGGTATTCTTAATGCTACCCACTCAGAAACAGGTTAGGAACTACTGAGTCATGTCATGTAAACCATCAAGTATCAACAAGCCGACACCGCTGCAAAATACTGCCGTAAGCTCCGATGACAGCCATGCCTACATTAGCACAGGCAATAGGAGTGGATCTTTAAAGCAAAACATTCAGTACTCGGGACCCAACGTCCACACTATTTTGGGGGGAGTAAGGGAAGGGAGCTCATTTCACTCTACCTCTGTTGGTCCTTTGGTCTGAATTAGTGGCTAAGAGCGCATTAGGTGCATCCTGGTGCACATCATCTGGTTAAGGTTAGTCCAAAAGAAGTCTAGGTCATACGTTGCAAGACGACTCCGCAGTGAGAATCGAGCATGGCTAGCTGGGCAACTGGAAGTTTCACTTCAAAACTACACTTCTGATCTAAATGACAACATTTCTGTGTACCCATTTGGTGTGTTAGCGAGACAGAAGAGCTGCTGCCTCCAAACGGAGTTTGACAAAAGAGTTTATGAGGCTGGGGGAGATGTCTTAAAATAACCCGAGGAAAGGATTTTCTGAAATAACTTCAATCATCCCAAAGTTAAGTGCTAGTCTAAACCAGTCATCCAGGCTTACTTTTACAGTCCACAGAGAAGGAAAAATTTCTTTAATACATTCAAAACTTTATCGGAAGGAAAACAGATTGTCACATAAGACAAAGAGTAAGATCAACATCTCGGGTAGGTGGGGTAAATTACACTCGGTATCATGCCTTCTCTGTGTTCAGGATAGAGGGAGCCTGGCATTAAACAAGAACCCTAATATTCATGCGGCTAAAGTTAGGAGTTATGAATTCTTGTAAGGATTATTTTTAAAGGATAATTCCCTGAAATCCAACCCCAATTGGCAGCTGTTAATCCTCACAGTTCTAGCATGGCTTGGGCCCAAATACTACATGCAGCAACCAATTACAGTAAAAATGGCACAAGAGGGAAAGGTTTCTATTAGAATAGAAAATTACTGTAAGCAGTCTGAGCAGGTTTTTTCGGAGAGACGACTTTACAGTGAAAGCTGTATGGAGTAGAATGGGAAACAAGCATCATTACAACTTTCAGAGTTCACTGCTGTACATGACACTAAAAAAACCCAACAATGGTATTTTAGAAGTAGCACAGTGGTTACCACTTCAGAGTATTTCGTGAATGTAGTTGCCTGTTTAGATTCGCTAACTGAGTAACAATGGCTGCTAAGTAAACTTCTTCACCGAACAAAGCTTTTAGGTAAGCTTTGCATTTTTACATACCACAACTGCTCCAGAAATTCTGTAGATACATAATGGGATTTAAAAGCAAAAATCTCTGAATTTGTAGCCTGTCTTGGGGGCTGAAACCTGGGAGATTTGTCACACCCAAATGACTACAAAGCTATATTTCCATGCACAGTTTTTTATACTCTTTATTTAGAAAAATCCCAGAATGATATGATGTTTCCATACCTTTTCTTCCACTGAAATCTTCTTGAGATCCAGTTCTGTTAGTTGGAGCAACATGAAGATCACCAAAAGCCAATAATCTGTTTGCTCCTGAAGGACAAAGTTTCCACGTTGACATAAAGTACTTAACTTCATCAATTTGATATTTAATTTCAATCGGTTGAAATTAAATTGGCCTTAATACTTTGCAACATAAAAAGCTTTTTACCCTGAAGGATGTCAATACGCTGTACAAATTGACCCACACCCCCCCCCAAGCTCAGCTTCTGCAACAAAAGCTAATAGTTGTTCAAAAGTCTGCAATACATTGTTCAAAAGGTCAATGGGAATTTAAAAATCACAACCATACCCACCAGAACACCAAGAAAGACTGTTGGAGAACCAACAGCTTTATTTATACTGGGACTATGTAATAAACTATGGTTCTAACCTTAGTAGTACTGTAGAACTTTAAAAGAGAATTTGCATTATAAATTTGTCACCATATATGCATTTAAGTCTGAGACAATAAAAAAGAATAATTAAAAATCAAATGAAAAAGCTGACACTGACAAGTCCATGAAGCTTCTTAGTTCTAAAACCAGTAAGGTCCTGTTAAAACAACCGAAATTCAGACAGCTGCCTTAAGATGATTGTTGCGTGTAAAAGTTATTAAAACAGTAATTGAAAGGAATAGGATCAGACTTTGCTTAGGGGAAGGACATCTAAACAGAAAAAGGCTTTCAGGTTACGGAGGACCAGGGGCAGCCTATTTTGGGTATTTTTTCATGCTGATTTCATGGTGTGTCATGACAGACCATTCTCACGAAAGCCAGTACAAAACCAGCAAAAAGGAGACGTTAAACCCTTCACATTTTTCTCCTCTCTGACATTGGAAATCACTGTAAAATTCAAACATAATTTAGAAATCACACAAGCCAGGATGGAATCATCTTTGATCACTCGGGACAAATTATAAATGCAGAGTCAAAGTCAGAATTTCTGATATTTTGCAAATGTCGTTGTTGATAAAATGGATGTTTAATTCATTAATTGAGGAATATTATGGGAGCCATAAATGAGAACCGAGTACATCCTAAAGAAGAGAAGAAGATACAGATTCCAGAGACACATGATTTTAAAAGGGGTACTATTAAGTTCCTTTGAGCTTTTCCCAGGAACAATCAAGTACAGACCTTCAAAGCAAACAAAAAGGGGATCTTTTCCCAAAGAAAAATCACAGCATACTGTGAGTACAAATGCATAAATGGATTCACAAATGGAATTAATAAAATTAATGGATTTATGACGTGGATATTAAATATCATGATTCATACGCAGCTTTGGTTCAGACAAAGCTCCCAGACAAAGGTGGGTAACCGTGCCGGGGAAACCATCACTCGTCATTTCTTGTACTCGTTCCCTGAAATGACCTGGCCACTCTCAGAGACAGAAACTGAGGCCAAATGGATTCTGGTGTGATCCAAAACAGCAGTTCTAGGTCTTTATTTTTGGCTTCCTCTTTAGTTCTTTCTTACCTGTACAGGATTTTTTAAAAGATTTAAAACTCTGAGGAGAGGCAGATCTGCAATACATTCAAGTTCACGCAGCTCAGCAATCTAATTAGTGACAGAAACAGAGCATAAATCAGCAGCAACAGAATCCGTGATAACTATGGGGAAAAAAAGTATTTTAATTCCTGCTCTTAAAATCTGGACATAAAAAAAATTCATTATACTCACAAAATGGGTATACATGTTAACTGCATTCAATAAGGCACTTTTAGTCACAAAAGGCAGACAACTTGGATGTTAGCTGCAGAAGCAGTATAATACAGACAGCAATTTCAAACCACCTGCATTTTCCCAGTTCTTTCAAATGTCAAGCCCTAACACATTTAGCTTTTATGTGGTTGATGTGCTTAAGTGAGGCAATTCTGCAGTTATATTTGCGCTTCAGTTGACTAGCAAAAAAAATTCCTTCTAAGAAGAGTTTCTTTTCACTGGAGCTCAAGTTCACCCTACCTAACTTGCAGCGCTTGACTGAAAAGCATCAGCATAGTTGTCCTTGGCTGCCTGTGTCCAGAGGGTGATGCATGCCACTTCAGGTCTCACCTATCCACAAAGGAAACCTGGGTTGGCTGCGCTCAGGCACAGCAGATAAACATTAGAAGTTTATGTGGGATTAATGAAAGTTTGTGTGCCCAAAGCAAAGTCACACCAGAGGCACTTGTCCTACACCCTGAGTGAACAGTTGTGAGGCTCTCAATTAAAACAAAATGGGTCAAGTCAAATGGAATTCGCGTTGCCTCATTTTAGCCATCTGTTACGTTAGCCCAAATCAGTCGCTTAACCTCACTTTATAATCAGTTGAGAGAGGCAGTTCCAGAGGTCATCTGATCCACGGTAGGCTGGGATGAATGGCCTTGTAAAGGATACCTGGTTTTCCTCCACTGCTAAAAGGCTGAACCTAGAAGACTTCAGATTCTATCCCAAACTTATACTCAGCTTATGTAAAGTGTCTAAAAACATAAACCTCAACTATAGCCTACCCAGTATTCATTTTGAGATACCAAGAAGCCCACGGCGGATCAGTTTTGACCAAGTTAAATGTCATTTGGGTGAATTTCCTAAATAAATCATAGAATGCCAACTGCCAACATTTGAAAATCACTGAACATGTATGTGAGAGACATGGTTTGCAGATAAACCTATCGTGCCCGTTTTTGAAAAATCAATCATTTGAGATCATTCTGGGTGGTAGTAAGCTGAAGTAACTTGGCTCTTTAAAATTAAAATTCTCTTTAAACTATTCTTCAGAAGGAAATGTTCAAAAAATGGTGACTCTAATTAAACAGTTTCAATAACATCATTAAAAGAGGCAAATTTTGATGAGGTAAAATTAATAGCTTTTGCGTGCCGTAAAGAATAGTGGAAACTATATGAGGCAATGGAAGTAGTGTTATTAATGCTAATAGCAGCCATACTATTAGTTAGTTTCCTGCTTCTGCAATTGATGTACCTTTAAATGTCAACCTGAACACAGTGTGAGAAAAAGAATTCATAGTGTCTTGAATTAAATCCTGTAAATGTATCTTGCAAGTGGGGAAAAACGACAGAAAATGTTCAATTCCGGGTTTATATTTTTATTTCTTATTTTCTTAGATTTTTTTATCACATGCAGATCTGTCTTTGATGTCAAAATGATTCATGAATTGACAGTCTTTTCAGTTAAGGACCCTGGAAGCTCAATATCAAAAGTATTATGTATATGTGGCTTGAGTTTCAAAATGCAAATACAAATGAGGTGGATTGTATCGTTGTACTTCCAGTGAAAATTCTGTGGCATAACAAAAGCCACTTTATAATAGAGTACATGCAGTTCTGCCTTACAGGAAGTTTCCAGCTGAGAGCTCAGAAGAATCTGTGGTCATAAAATTGGGCTGAGAGATATTAGCAAATCCTCCTGAGGCCTGGCAGTAGAAAAGCTGTGATGTAAGTAAAGATCCTCAAGAATAATCAAGCTGAAAAAGCTGCATACTCATCCCTATCTTATCCACTCAAGGGAGCACTGTTAGTTCTTTATGTACGCGAGCACTAAATACTACAGAAGTGATACCTACATACAGATAAACCCATCTAGAGATATTAAATAAGGCCTGAGGAGTACAGTATCAATCAACATGTGAAAGAGCATTGGAGTGAAACAGCAAAGGAAAAAATGTCATCTTTTCTAATATTCATTTCTTGCAGTGTTGTAAGATTTTTTGATTAAGTCTTAAAGGGATTGAATTTTAGAAAAAAAAAATATGCATTCTTAGAAAAAGCTGAGACCAATATTAAGTATGCTACCTGGTTATCCTCTAGGTTGATCATCTCTAGTAGATCATGCTCCTCCAAGCCTTCTAGACTTGTTATTTTATTACTAGATAGGTCCAGCTTCTGTAGAGTTTTCAAGCTGTCCAACCCAGTTATCTTCTCAATCTGGTTAGAGCTCTAAGAAGAAATGAAAGCGCATAAACTGTTGATAAAGTTCTACAAATGGAAAACAATCTTCCTGAGGAAGAACGGCGTTCACTTTATTATTGAGAATCCTATTACAGCTAGGCCTTTTATGCATTAGCCCCATCTTCATCTTGAGATGACATATTACAGCTTTCCATACTGCTCAAGGAAAAAAGAATCAACTATCTTCTGATTAACTTATCTTCAACTCACCTTGAATAGCAGCGAGAGACAACAGCAATAAAAAGAGCTCTAGCATGCTTTTAAAGCTGATACTGGCTAAAGGATAGTCTTGTCACTATCCAACTCAAAATTTAGAAAGCAGATATGCACATAAAATCATAGAATATACATACATAGATAACACAGAATTTCCCTCTGTAATCATGGTTATAATTTACACTTATGATTACGGAATAAATAATGAAAATATTATGGCAGAACAATACAGTGCTGTCTTCTTTGGACCACAGGCAGTCTATAAAAACATCTCTAGGATACACAAGTTCATCTTAATGTATCCTAAGTGAAGGCAGACTTTATTTACTGTCAGTGACAGCATGCACAGAAATGTTAAAAAACAAACAAACCAACCAGCCCACCTTACTGTAAGTTCATCTAGACTCTAACACAAGAAATGACCCAAGTTTTTGAGAACTCGTAACCAGCTATCATTGTTTTACATTCCTTCCAAACAAGGTACAAAATAGAAGACCTACATTTATCACTGGACACCAGATGGCTTCATTTCTCCGGGCCTCACAAATCATATACTCGTTTCTGCTACGAACTCCAAATAGGTATAACATGCGAGGTTCTGTACTCATCTTTGTCCCAGTGGCCACACGTACCCAGATGGCCTCTCAACATGATTCTTTCTGTATAACCTTGCAAGTTATATTTTTCCATCAGCATCACCTTGTGCTGAAAGCTTAGAAGCCTCATATTCTATTAATAAATATTTAGGAACTATTGAAATAAATAGGCCAGCTGACTCTAATGTTAATCCAGTTGTCTGTCCTTGACATTTTTCCTGACTTTTAAATGTTTAATTAGGTTATTAATAGCATGGAGGCTCCCTCTTCTCTTCCTGTTCTTCGTTAGACCTCTGTTTAATAGGATACAGCTCAGAGCTCTAGCTGCAAAATGCTATGCAAGAGATGCACATAAAATTCTGTGAACAAAAGGGATTTGTGTCGAGATCCTTTTTTGCAAAGTATACAATTCCTAAGAGTCCAGTTCATTAGAGCTGCACTTCTTATTTTTTTGCAAACATAAGCAGAATAAAGGCTTTTTGGTATAGCTAGGCAGTATTTACAGTTTTTGAAGCCTTTCTTCCAAACTTCAGACCTTACTACTCTTTCAACCTAAAAAGCTCAAGGGAAAATGGAAAAGAAAGCTGAATCAATGGGAAGAGAGGGGATGACTGTTCCCTGAAAAAAGAACTGCATTTTATTCTAATTAGTAAAAGAAAATGCTATGCTAAAATCTGTCTATTTACATAATTTCCACATGACTATCTACTTTGCTAATTAAAGAAGACAAGCAGTTGTATAAATAATCATATCAGCGTGTAAGAACCAAAACTGAAGAACATGCTCATATTAATAAGGCTTAGCTGTTAACACAGCCTCCAAAACATTTTACAGAGCAGATAACCAACAGAATTATTATTGGGCCTTTTAACAGATGAGGAAATCAGGGCACACAATGGTTGAGCGACTTAGTGTCGTTCTCCCTGAAGAAAGCACTGAGAGAAAAGATCTTCCTGTCAGCTTAGATTGTCATACTCCTATAGCTCATTTCAGAACTTTTAGACATGATTTTGCCAATCTGAGTTAATCTTATCCGCTAAAAATGAGACAAAATTCAGTTTTATTGCCACTAAGCATAACTGGAAGCTACTGAAGGCATTATATATCTGAAATATATTAAAAATACGTTACTGACCACTGTTTGAATATATTATTCAAAACATACTACTGTCCACTTTTAAATGTGAATACCTTTCCTGAATATCGAAGCAGTAATAAGTACAAGGGCCAATCAGGCCTTGATGGGTACAGACCTTAGTTACTCTTTTCTATATCAAGTGCTACAGAACAGAACAAAAACCTTTAAAATTTTAAAAGGACTGGAAAAGAATATTTCTATTCTTGATAAGGGATTCATTCACTTTACCTAAAATATTGATGCAGGTGCTTAAAACTAATGTAGCAAATATGAGCATATTTCTATGTATAGTTTTTTGGTAATCATTTTTAAAGTCCCATTAAATATTTTTTAACTTATTATTACAAAGTAAAACCTATTAAGAAGTAGCCTGTTGTATTTTATACCAACTGAATTGCATTAAAAATAGTTTTTGCTTGTGTTTCTGTGCAACTTCTGTATTGATGGCTCTTCCTATTAAGTACCTCAAAATGGTTTAGAAGAAAGCGTTGGTATTATTAAGGACGTTTTACAAACATGGAACTGAGGAACACTGAGGTAAATGCCTTCCTAAGACCTGTAAAAGAGCAAGATGCATGCAAACAAGCGTAGGCATTGACAGACAGAGGTCCGTATTTGGGCTAGTTATCCTTGGCTGTCTTCCTAACAAACACAGAGAAACAGGCACTTCCAAGGCCTCATGTTAACGTATTTGTCAGCAGCTGGGTCAGAATAACATAGAATTTTAAGTGTCCATTTCTCTCCACTGAATTTTGAGGCAAGAGGACAACTAGCTCATGTGCAGTTGTCTACACTGCAGAAATCTGAAGCCAGGTAAGATAAATCCCGCTAAAGCATCTAGAAATATAACTTAGAAATGTTGTATTTAAACAAATATACCCTAGATATCTTGATGGAAAGCTGGCAATATAAAGCTTCCAATCTCATTACAAGATCCTTAAAAAATTAAATAAAAATCCTTTAATAATATATCAGATTTGCATACTAAACTTGACTTGTTTTCTAAAATGAATGCAGGCTTCTCAGTCCTCGCTTTTCCCTCTCCTGTCCTAGCTCACTGCTATCATGAACACGACTTTATGAGGAAATGTACTTTAAAAAAAAAAAAATCTTCATTGTTTGTATTGTGGGACTTACACAGTAAGCAACCTCTTACACATCACCTAAGCACCAACAAAACCTTCCCAGAGCAAATGCAAAACATCTTTGGAGAAATTCCAAATCCAGCTGGACAAGGCCCTGAGCAACCTCCACTGAAGATGGCTCTGCTTTGAGCGGGAAGCTGGATGACCTTCATGGCTCCCTTCTAACCTATATCATTCCATGGCCCTGTTTTAATAAAAAAATGTGTCCAGTATTTCACGTATCGCTGAAAATTTGTTATGTAATTACCTTCACATTTATTAAGGCATTAATATATTGATAAAAGACAGACAGGAAAACAACTAGAATTACTTCTTTCTTACCAGATTGAGTATTCTGATAGGTAAATTCTCAAGGCCACCGATTGCGGTGAGTCTGTTGTGTGACAAACTAAGATGAGTCAGACTGTGACACTTCTCCAGTCCTCTTATCTCCTCTATGTTATTAACTATACAGAGGTTTTTGCATTTAAGGAAAATAACTAAACACAAAACCTTAGCAATAATTAGTAGCTAAACTAGCTGACGGAGCTGAATTTTATGGTAAGAGGAGCTGGACATCAAATGCTTCATGCTAAGTAGTTTAAAATCCCAGCTGCTCACACCCACCCCTTTCTGAAGCTTACTGCCTCCTTGTTTGACTGCCACAGCTTTTTGTGAGACTGTGGGATAAGCGACACTGATCCAGCTAGAAATATCCTCTCCTCCTTTTTGGAGGAGCTTTTAACTCTGGTAGTTTCTATAACCTGGTTTACAGTGCAGCCCTTCAAGCTGGCATAACCGGGCTGATGGCAAATCAAGAAATTAGTGGAAACGAGGGAACAGGAGTGTGGGGAAGGAACTACTTTGCCAAAATCTTGCAAAACTATGCTGTAAATCTCTGGTCTTCTCATCAGATGCATATGCGCAGGCTAAAACATTATGCCTTTGACTTTAACTGGGCGCCAGTCACGTTAGCTCAGCTGTAGAATAGAGGCACACGGCTGAGTCATCAGAGGAAAGCGCAATCGTTGTATGTTTACGGAGTACTTAACATGGCTCCAAACTGACCTTGACCTCCAAGCACTATACACAAATTATCCAAGTAATAAGAGATGATAGTACTATATGGGGCTGTTTCACTCTAAATTACACCTGTTGTATACCGGCCAGCTGCACTGAAAGGGGAAAGTGTATTTGAAATTAACATTAAACGCAAAAGCAGCAGGAAAAGTAGTTAGGATTCCTCTCAGCAAACTTCAGCATTAACATAACTACCCTTAAACAAAGCACGTTTCCTTTGACAACAAGCTATCTCAGATTGCTCTCTTACAATGGGATGAACTGCAGAGGTACCTGACTCTGTATCTCTCCACTGTACCGAAATCGGATACCTCTGATCCAGGCATCGAATTGTTTGGTGACTGAAGTTAGGCAAGAAGAATTGCACTCATACTGTAAGTGTCCAAGCTGGAACTAGTTACATAAAAAACCAAGAAATATAACTGGAAAAAATAGCCAGAACATGCAGGACACAGAGAAATGCCTTTAGGCAATCAGAGAAGAAAACAGTTTTCATTGACTCAAGAGAATGAACTCTGCCTGCAAAGAGGGGCAAGTGAGTTTTCATTCACGGTTCCAGTCTTACCAGGCAGCAGACAAATTATCAGGATTATTTTTCTCTCAGTCTGAATGACACTGTAACAAACAAAATGTAAGCTTAGCCAGGGATAATAGAATACTCTCTAATAACTGTGACCTAACTCTGTTTTTTCTGCATTCCTGCGTAGGGACTTGTACGCTACCTCAGTTCTACACTCACAGGCCTAGATGGGGAAGAAGAAGAGGAGAAATGAGCTAGTAAGCACAGATTTATCTTTTCGTAGGACCTCACACTAGGCTGTGTCTTTCATTTTAGAAAAGAAACCCAAACCATCCACAGGCACTGATATTTGACAGATATTGATTGATTTGCACACAAAATGGGACAGCTTCTCTTTCAGCTGAGGAGGAAAAGTTTTGGCGAGGAAAAAATATTGTTTAAGCCGTAAGCATCGATATGAGGCAGCAAATTGCTCACCACTAAGTAGTAATACAATCAGTTTTAGGCTTTTATAATGACTCACTATAATGCTTTGTCAGCTATTATTGCCCAAGCTGTCTCCCTTTCTGGTTTGGGCAGTTTCCTCCTTGAAAACTCACTTATAAACCTGTCAGGTGTGCTTGTGTGTGCACCTGTCAGAAAAAAAATGACCTTACCATCTGCATCATAATTCACTTAAATATGGTAAGAAATGCTTAGTTACTGTCAACAAAAAAATGCATGCCAAACATTTCTGCTACTGGATGGTATTTAATATAGTATTTTCATTTATGATTACAAAGAACAGCTTGTTTTGTCTGCCATGTCTTCGGTGAGGAGTTCTTGACATGGGTGAGGAACGGCGCCACTTTGCTATTCTAAATTCTGCACTCATTTTTTTTCTATTTCAGAGGGTCCCATTGCAACTGTATGCATGAAACAGTTTTTCTCCCCATTTCAAAGGCATCTTCATTGACAAATGAAGAAACTGAAGGCAGCACGCTGCGGCATTGAAACCAAATGAAAAAATACTGATTCAGATCCACAATACAAATCTCTGATCTTTTCTCCTTTTCATTTTGCGTTACGGTTTTTGCTCTGCGATGGAAAATTAGAATTGCAAAGGGATAGTGTCTCAGTGCCATTTTCTGACAAGAATCATGTCACCTGCACACCCTTGTAAAATGTGTGAATAATGTAACCTGGACGCCCTGCAAATGCTTTATCTGCTCCTACATGAAAAAGGCATTGTATTAATATCGTTTGGTAATGGGCTACTTCAATGACAAGAGACAGAGAAAAAACTGCAACAGCCTGCTGTCTTCTCCTTTCCGGAGAGCGGAAAAATCAAAATGCAATTTATGAGGCAAAGAGGAAAGGTTCACGAGCCCTCGGGAAGCAATTTTAAGTAAGGTAGCATGTCAAAATGAAACTCCAGAATACCTTCAGAAAAGCGTAGGAGAATCTTTAGGGAGACAAAGAGTACTATGGACAGCCCTGGAAAATTAAGCAATGAAGAAACTTAATCATGTTTATCTGATTTCTGGCAGAACGGTGTTTCTTATCCCACAAACTGGGTATGGCAGCGAGAGTGTGGAAGGTGTGTAGCAGAACACCTTTGCTCTGTGTACTTCTCTCAGCGTACTCCAGGAAGTTTTCTCCCACCTAAAGATCCTCTTCAGTGTTATTAAATTGCCTCGTCCTCCACAGAGCCTCTACAGTCCCTGCGTAATTAGCTACGTCTAAGATTAAACAACATGCAGCTTTTTCACTTAAGGGAGCTTAGTGTTCCAAGCTGATTTCCTACTAACCTTTCTCATATAAAAATACTGGGATTATTTATTACCTCTGCCACGCAAAGACAGTGCGACATGGCACTTTCAGTTTGACATGATGCAAAGCGGAGGGTTTTTGTGTTCCTCTAGCAGGCTAATACGTTACATGTAAACCCAAACACCTTTAACACCAGGCACGCTTAAGCAAATTAAGATCAGTTTCACCACCAGAATTACAGTGTTTAATCTTGCTTCTAAAGACAACCTGAAGGAAAAATACAAAGAAAACAGGTATCTATTTGAAGCAAACAGCTGTTCAGAAAGGAAACAAGCAACTTTTCTCCCATTCAAGTTTCCATAAAGGATACAATCCAGCAAGAGTTTAGTAAGTGACTGGTATGCTGACAAGTCTTGCATTTTAGGTATTTGATTGTATGAAAAATCTACTTCCTAAAGAAAAAAGGAGACAGAAAGTTACTTTTTTTTCTTCAGCACTTGCAGCTGTCTTGTGAAACTAAACGGCTGTTACATTAAACTTGCGATCAAGGGTGTAGAAGAAATAAGAAGATCATTAATATTAATATTAGGGACATAACCAGAAAGGGTCTTTTTTTTATGACACATAGAATTCACATTTTGGGAACTTCCAAAACTATACTCTTCCAACAACATTATCATTAATGGTCCTGTAATTATGCATACATATTAAAAAAAATTAACAGAGAAGACAGAGAAACATGTAACGGTCATATTTCAAAACAACCTCCTGCTTTTTATAACCCAAAGTGGGCAACAAGAAAACAACAGCAAAGGGAAGACTAGCACACAGCTACCCTTTAAGTACGTGTTTCACAATAACGAGTGGCACCAGTCAATTTGAAACGTAGGAACTGATCCCACTGAAAGTCTGACGAATTTGAGAAGCAAGGAAAAAATTCTGGCTATATTTACCTCTGGCTAGAACAGTTAGCTGTACAACACACCTTCCCGTGGCATGCCAGGGTTCAGAGTGTGCAAGAAAATAAAAGACTCAAACG
This sequence comes from Nipponia nippon, assembly GCF_047370975.1. NCBI lineage: Eukaryota > Metazoa > Chordata > Aves > Pelecaniformes > Threskiornithidae > Nipponia > Nipponia nippon. The sequence goes on from NW_028262347.1 coordinate 2,585,041, forward strand.
TGCAGTGTAAAATATCCAAACATTTGGAAAAGCTATTAAAATGTCAAATGAGGTAAGAAAGAAGAATAAGGAAGGCATAAAAATTCGCTTTTGCGCGTGTCCAAATACAATTTCTAAATTAGATTTAGAAAACGGTTTTGAATTTAAACCTATAAAATGCATTTTTTGCAACTTACCTTGAGATTTTTAGGTGGCTTAAAAACGAAATACGTAGTCAATTCATTGTTGGAAGCATCCAGTTCTAGTAAGTGAGGCATGTGACTGATACAAGAAAGATCTAGTAACAAAACAGAATGTCAAATCCTGTACATGAATGCACTGGTAAATGCAGAGATCATCATGTCAAAATGTGATAATTATGTCCAATAGCAATCAAGAATCAATTTGTAGTTACACATTCAGAAAGCAATGTTTGAAATGCAGAAATCGGATATACTAACACCTTCTACTAGAAAAAAAGATGGTTTCTAAACCACGAAGAATAAATATTGAAAGTTCTACATTAGATTTCCGTTATGTCAACTGATTTGTCTATAAGCCAGAATACAGTTTTATATTCTAGCTACCTCTAGAATGACAGAGAGACTACCTCTGTCCTAAGTTATTAATTAGTGGAGAAAAATATTTAGGCCACTACTGAAGACTAAATGACTAGTTGCTATGGAAAAGTCCCTGCTCTGTTCCAACCTAGCCTTCACAGGCAAACTGTTAGTAAAATGAGCACGGAGAAGTGCCGCCTTACAAAAGTGCTGCTATTATTAGACTCCAGCACCTCAAGTGAAATGAACTTGAAAGAAATAATGCAACAGGCTGCCATCACAGCTTATTCCTTTTGCTGTTGAATTAAAAAATGAGTGGGGGAGTACAAGGGAGAGGGAAAGAGTACAAGATGATGGAGTTTACCCCAGTCTCCATTTGTTACCTTCTAAATCCAGGATATAATTTTTTATATTTTGTCACCAATGGGAAACCTTGACAAAGGAAAGCCCAAGGCTGGCAAAACTGTACCAGACATAACTTTAAATATTATGAGATCTGCACATGTAAAATCTCAACCTTAATGTTGTATTGACATGCTTGCTTGCATTTTATCTTTGGATAATAAACTGGACAATAATCTCCACGTTCCCACTGATAAGCATATGCTGGTGCAGCTGTCTGAACGGTCCATACATCACTCTCAGGAAGATCTAGCCATTGTTTCAGCCTGTAGAGCTGGAGTAGTTACGCCATTAAAATGTAGACCAGGCTTTGTGATATTAAAGCTACACGGTACAGCGCATTTCTCATCTTAAATGATTTCACAACCCAAGAATTTACTAGTGTATTTACTACATACCATTAATTTTATTATATGAAAGTTCCAGCTTCTGTAGGTGAACGTATCTGGAGAGAATGGTAATGTCACTTAACTCACGACCCTGGAAAAATAAAGCAAAGAGACTTTAATAACTAGTTGTATAACCTCACATGCTCTCCCAAGAGATACACAGTAGCAGGAGACATTGAAGGGGTGCCCCAAGGTCCCTCCCGCTGTCAGAACAGGATGACTTATACAGAAAGTGATGTTAGACCTGCAGACCAGCAGAACGGAGAAAACGTCAAAAGATGACTTTAAAACACAACCAGGAGAGAGAGCTGTAGCTAGGAAAAAAGCCAGAAAAACAAGGCTGCATAAGAAAGGAAGCGGCAGCAAGTAATCTGTAAAAAGACACAACCATTTTAACTTTCTGAAGGGACAATGAATGCAGCATTCTCAGGTGTTTAGCATGTTCCTCTATCTTTTCTCCAGCTGGCTGAAGCAGGAAGATACATTTTCACACCCGAAGACTGGGTAAGGAAAAAATCTTACTGCTGCGGCTACTAAGTGAAAAAAACAATACCGATATGGCAGTTGTCAGCAGGAAGCCATGCTGTGTCTTGTCAAAAGTCCCATGTACGTGAAACGGCATTGACAGGTAGAGACAAAAATCTGCCTCTTGAAATTTTTTTACTCGACCAACTATTTGCTGTTAAAAAGAGGAAACCTTTCAGCTGAGCAGAGAAGCACTTTACAATGATGTTCTTTGCTTATACTCACTGAAAGTGACAGATTAAGATAAACGAATTCGATGCCAGGGGCGGAGCGCCCCAGCTTGTGGAGACCCTCAGCCACAGTGTCTTCATCCAACACTCCATCAAACTGACCCTATAAAATACCAGAAAGGGGGGGGACAGAGAGAGGAATGGATTAAGGGGAGATTTATGAAACGAAATTCCACACTCCGTAGAATCTGGAGGCTGCTTGGGATGCAACTGGGAACAGAGTTTAATAAAAGTCCTCAATCAAATGCTGCTTTCAGTGCTGTATCACCCTACTGAGGCACTACACATTAGGAATAATGATGAATACAGCCCTCAAAACAGATAAATAGAAACATGTCACATACTCGCTCTATACATTTAAAAAGGGTCAATGGTTTTTTCTTGGGATTTTTTTTACCTTATGGTTTAAATGCACAGCTCTAAGCAGGACCTGTTTCCAGAGACGTTGAGCCATGAAACTCACATTGATTATGGATGTTAACATCTCAGCAAATCGGCACTAACATAACCCCAGTGTTGTACCCCAATATGCACATTATTGGAGGCCCTTTAAATTTGTTCAGCATGAGCAGCTAGCGCTACTCTTCAGAGAACAATCTTTGCCAAAGAGGGTACTTGACAGATGGCACTAATGAACCACTGCGTAGGTTTAATGAGAAAATAAGCCAATGGCTTGTGAAATTCCTATGAGCTTGGAGAAGTCACAAAACAATTGCTAATCTAGGGACCAAGATAAATAATGTTTCAAATGATAATCATCTAAATCATGGCACCTACACATTATAGCAATGGTGACTACAGATGCGTTTCCACTAGGTAAAAGTATGAGGTGATAATGCTATTGCAGTGGACACTTTAGAGCCCAGCAGAGCAAGGAGAAAAAAATCCACTTGGGTCCAGGGGCTTATTGAATCTCAGGGCTGGGCATATAAACATGGAACGGGTTTAATTTGGCCATCCATGTGCCAGCTTATCCTTAGTCTTTATATAGCAAGGAGAGAGAGGGGCAACCCAGAACTATCCTAGACACCACGGGGATGGAAGGGGCCCTAAAAAAAAGACAGAAATGAGAGGTGAGGGGAAACAGACCAAACCAGCCTTTCCCCTCTTTGGGAAAATGAGAAATCACTACCTGGTGACCCCATCGATTCCCCCTTCTTTCCCCCACAACTACACTGAGTGACGAGCGGGGAAAGGGCTCTTCCCTCACAAGCACACCCCTCCCCAAACAGCTGGGGGGCACTGAGCTGAACCTCTGTGTGCTGCGACTCCTCTTCCTCTTCATCCTCCTCCTCCTGCTTGTCCTCTTGGTGAGGCAGGCTGAGCTGCGGCTGCCACAGGCTGGGCCTGTCCTGGGGTAGCTCCCCAGGGATCCCCTGGGAGAGATGTTGCAGGAGCCCATGAGAAGGGGGAAGCAGCTCACCGAGGCCGCCACCTCCCCCCTTCTCCTCGAGCCCCGCCATGAGCTGTAATAAGAAGGGAGGACGCGGAGGGAGCTGCGCTATCGGTGCTTCGCACTCGAGCACCGCCCCGTCACCCCTCCGACCAGGCCGCCGCCATCTTGTTTGCTCTCCTGTTGTCGTGGAGACGGGAGAAGCTCTACCCCCCCGCGGGGACGGGGATTCGCGCCAGCCCGACAGCCAGCCAATAGCAAAGCGGCTGGTGGAGCGGTGCAGGATGGGAGTTGTAGTTCCCGGCATAGGGGCCGCCAGGCCGCAGAGCATGTTGGGAGTTGTAGTCCGCTTCACAGGCGGGCTCCACAGGCGGGTTCCACAGGCGGTGGCACCCGGCTCGCTGAGATGCTTGCGTGGCTGAAGGCACCGCAGCCGCCCCTCATGCAGCACATCACCCTTTCTCTTCTTCCCCACACTTCCACAGCAGGGCTCTGCCTCCATTTATGTGTTCCAGATCTGGACACAAAGCCAATACTGTCACACAAATAATCATCAGGGCACCCTTATCCAGCCACAAAGCCCCAGGCCAAAATGGACTCTGTGCAAGATGGTGGCTTTGCTCAGCAGCACCGTAACGAGAGTAAGGGCCGTGCGGAGTCTGTGGCCCTGACTTCCAGCCAGCTCTTTTAGTCCCAGGCCAGTCCAGGTTATCCTAGTTTTTGTCTGGGAGGACTGGTGACATTGATAATTCATATTGGGAGTCTCAGCCATCTGCTGGGGTGAGGGTGGGGCTGTTTGAAATGGTGAAGTAATGTGCTTCTTTAAGAAAAAAAAGTACAGTTTCAAAACTGGTGGAAAAAAAAATCTATATATTTTTTCTGGAAACATTTGGGAAATAATGAGCACTCAGGCTGTCACAGTGGGGAGAAGTAAAATGACAGCTTTTGAAATGTCTTTGCTTTTTGTCTTGTTTTTTTTATCACCACAGCCTGACTGGCTTCTGCGGTCGATTTTGGATCCGTCTTGGCACGCAGTGCGCCCATGGGTGATGGCTGCTAGAGAGGGCACCGGTGCTGCAAACTCTCCAGGACAACAGTTTTGTTTAGCCCTGCAAATCACTGCTGCACTGTGTTAAAAATTACTGATTTGTTAGCATTCCTCTTTGAGGAAATAGTAAGCTCATCACACCACATTTCAGAGGAAGACATAAAAATCCCTAATCGTAGCAAACAAGAAGCTTTGGGCCACAAAAAATGTCTTACAGATACCAATCTGCTCTTAATATAAGTTTTAAGCAAGGACACTGAAGAGTTTTGTGCAAGCATGGTTCATGTAAGTTGTGCACAGGAACTGCTTGGCTCCCGCCATGCCCTGTGGCAGTCAGTTCCACAAGTTCATTAGTGCAGAGAGAAAAAAAAAGAAAAATTATTTGGTTTCCCTCATTTTAGGCCTCCCCTGTTCCCAGTCCATCATCTACTCTTCTTCTTACATTGCAGAACAGGGTAAAATTGAGAAAGTAAAGGAGGGGAGGAACAGAAGATCTGCCAGGATGACTCCAAATTCAGGTCCCTGGCAAATAGACATGGGGAGAGCACTGCTTCTCATTGTAAAACAATTTAATGTTGGGGAAAAGGTATTCCTGTCAACTGCAGTGGGTCTCCAACATGGGTCACGACAGCCAGGTGAGCCTTGAGAGTTTTGTAATTCTGGGTTTCAATGTCACATAATTGCCTTCTCTGTGTTCGCAAAAAATGACGCCCTGTCTTTGACTGCAATGGCTATTGCTTAAAAAAAAATAAAAAGAGGAAGATATAAAAACTCCTTATGGACATTATCCATTGCCTTTACCTTTGTGCTTCAGGGAAACATTATGATAACTGCAATAAAGCTACCCCAAATTACCTTCCTTCATTATCTCGCTGGCCATAAATGTTAAAACCCTTAATGAGATTTACTCCTTTTCCACTAAGCACCCCGTGCCTCCCCCACAGCCCTCTGGGCAAAGAGGCTGCTGTGCAAAGGATCTTCTCCAGATGGTGCAGGTCTGGGACTGTGTTCAGGGCTGGGCAGCAAAGGCAGTGGCTGGAAAGCTCGGGAAAATCCTGGAAGAGAAGGAGGGATCTGATCTGGGAGTAGGTTTGGGGAGGCTTTTGGCTTTGTTGTGATCTAGGAGAACAATTTCTGAATTATCAAAGCCAAGTAGGAGCTGCTTGAGGACAGCAGGGCTGCTGTAGCTGTTTCAAGCTTTCATGGTATCTAGGATCATAGAATCATAGAATCGTTAAGGTTGGAAAAGACCCTTAAGATCATCGAGTCCAACTGTTAACCCAGCACTGCCAAGCCCACCACTAAACCATGTCCCTCAGCACCACATCTCCCCGGCTTTTAATACGCCCAGGGATGGAGACTCAACCCTTGCCCTGGGCAGCCTGGGCCAGGGCCTGACAGCCCTTTGGGGGAAGAAGTTTTTCCTAATATCCAACCCAAACCTCCCCTGGCGCAGCTTGAGGCCGTTTCCTCTCGTCCCATCGCTTGTTCCTGGGGAGAAGAGACCGACCCCCCCGGCTCCAGCCTCCTTTCAGGCAGTTGCAGAGAGCGATGAGGGCTCCCCTCAGCCTCCTCTTCTCCAGGCTGAGCCCCCCCAGCTCCCCCAGCCGCTCCTCCCCAGCCTTGGGCTCCAGCCCCTGCCCCAGCCTCGCTGCCCTGCTCTGGCCACGCTCCAGCCCCTCCATGGCCGCCTTGGGGTGAGGGGCCCAACACTGAACACAAGGATATTCTCTTTCTCAAAACCATGCTGTTTTATAGTTACATCTGCAGATTTCGCTTTCTGCAAACAGGGAAATTCACTTTTTGATGTGAACCCTGCACTCTCCGACTGCAGGGTTATCAGCGCCTGCTTCCCTCCCGCGCTGGGACTCCCTGTGACCCCAGGACGTGGCTGTCAGCCACCCCGTACCCTCCTGGAAGCCCAACGCCACAGTGCATGGGTGAAACAACGGCTGCCCATCCCCGTCACACACCTGCAGTGTCACACATCGGGCTGCAAATGGCACAGGAGGGCTGAACCCCACCTGACCAGTCAGTCTGCTCTGGCTGCCATCCCCGCACAACAAGCACAGAAGCACCATCAGCTGGGTGGGCTGGAACACAGAGAGCAAATGCTGAGGCCATACAAACATCCCCAGTGCTCACGGCAGACCTGAAACACTGGCTGCTTCATGGCGCCTTACGCTGCACAGACCTGGGGAAGGGTGAGGAAGCTGGGGCAGGGGCTGGAGCCCAAGGCTGGGGAGGAGCGGCTGGGGGAGCTGGGGGGGCTCAGCCTGGAGAAGAGGAGGCTGAGGGGAGCCCTCATCGCTCTCTGCAACTGCCTGAAAGGAGGCTGGAGCCGGGGGGGTCGGTCTCTTCTCCCCAGGAACAAGCGATGGGACGAGAGGGAACGGCCTCAAGCTGCGCCAGGGCAGGTTTGGGTTGGATATTAGGAAAAACTTCTTCACGGAAAGGGCTGTCAGGCCCTGGCCCAGGCTGCCCAGGGCAGGGGCTGAGTCCCCATCCCTGGAGGTATTGAAAAGCTGGGTAGACGTGGTGCTCGAGGACATGGTTTAGTGGTGGCCTTGGCAGTGCTGGGTTAACGGTTGGCCTCAATGATCTTAAGGGTCTTTTCCAACCTTAACAATTCTATGATCTCTTTGAAACAGCTTCCTGTGTGAAAAACACTGCTGCAGTGAGACAGGACAGTCCTGCTGTCTCTCTCAGCTGCTGTGGGGGTTTTCTTACTGTGCCTCCCACATTTTAGAACAGAGGGCAATTGGGTCACCCCCATAGGAGGTGGGACATCTTTTACCCAATGGAGGTGCAGAAAGATCTATCTTTAGCTGAGGCTTGTTGAAAGGACTGTTAAAGGGCTTCACGCTATCGGCAGTCTGGTCAATGTTTGTGCTACAGAAAAGCTATGAAGTTTTAGAGAGACTAAAAACCTGAAGAGAACCTTTCATTCTAGAACACATCTGTGGCTGAGTCTGACATCTTGCAGCCACACAAGGAGGAGCACCCTGCCTACCGAGCCAGGCTGCTACCGCAGCCAGAAACACCTACAGCAGCGGAGCCCTACCAGGACCTGGTGCTGCTCGTGTGGCTTTCCTGTCGCTCAGCTGACGGCTGTTGGAGACTTGGGGCAGAAGGGGATGACCTACAAGCTCATGATCGCTCTGGAGGCTCCGTCATCTGTGGTAGGTGGCAGCGACAGCCACCAAGTGCAGACATTGCCTGGCAGAACCCCCTGTGGTTTGTGGGGTGCGCGGGGTGTGCGGTGGGACAGGAACACCACCACAGCCCGCGCAAAGCACAGCAGTAACATTCGGCTGTGGCTGCGCTTAAACCCCTTTGCGTGCATGTACATATATGCCTTTTTTTTTTTTTTTTTTGTCCAGTGCTCTGCCTTTGCAACCTGGAAGGCAGCCACATACCTCACTATTCCCCAGGCTCCGCGTGCGCAGGTTTGCATCAACCGAGTGGTGAGCAGATGGGTGGCGTGAAGGCAGCTGAGATGCTTGGATTAGCGTGCAGTAGGTTTACGGGAAGATACTCGCCCGAGCTCTAAACTCTCCAAGAGGCAAAGGCCACACGTAATCAAATTAATAGCTAGCTGGGCAGCTTGTCCGTGTAAGATGGGGCTGGAGATTTCATGGGAACAGATGATAGAAAAAGGGCAGGTCCAAATACAGTTTACATGGACTGCCATCGAGCTTGGAGCAGAGCCAGCAGGGCTAATGAGTTCTCATCGTGGAAGTGTCCCAGAGTTTATTTCCTACCATCTGGAAAATGCCTGCCCTTCCACTGGGATTTGTGATCATTCAGACAGGAGAAGGGATTATTAAAACCTCAGAAACACACTTGTCCTCCCTCCCTGCCTCCCCTCACCCCATCTGTTTGGCTTGGCAGTGCAGGGACCGGCTGCCTGCTCACCCGCTCCGAGACAAAATGGCTCCTTTAAGACCCCTTTTCACAGGGGATGGCAACTGGGGTGAAATTAGCCTTATGTATTTTGGGCTGGAGACAGATTGTTCCTGAATGGGGCCATTAAAAAAAGAAGCAAACTTGGGGAAACAAAATGCCTAGGTGGTAATGGTAATTCTGGTAGACGCAGAAAATAGTTGGGGTGGTGGGAAATGTCACACCAGACCTCCTCCTACCAGTGCCACATCCTTGGTCCAGCACAGCACATCCAGCCAGGGGATTACCCAGGACACGTTCTCCTTCCTTAGCAGAAACGATGAAAAATTGAGCTTTTTTCCTCCATAAATCTCAGAGTGCAAATTGCACGCTGAAAGCTAAGCACTGCCACCCCAAAGGGTCAAACGATGTCGTCTGTCTTCCTCCAGGAGCCGCATCCATTTTTATGCCTTGCCAAGGATTTGTGCACTTCCCTCTGCCTCCTCTTCATCCCTCTGTGCCCCTGGCAGCTGCCATCGCATTTTAGCTCCAGCTTCTCCGTGGTCCTGGCTGGGCACCATTTCCTGGCAGGGTTTGGTGTTCCCACCCCCAAAATATTCCCCTGCCCCCCTGGTTTGCTTCATTATTGTGCTCATCTGGCCGCTCCTGGAAAGCAAGGCTGGCCGGGAACGTCAGAGAAGCCATTCCCTGGCAGCCGCCCGATTCCTCCATGGAGAAGGATCAAATCTGAGGGGCGCTGCACAAAGTTGTGGGGTTTGGTTTTGCGCCCGTGCCTTTGAAGTTGTCAGGCGAGTGGGGGGGGCGGGGGTTAGCAGTAATTATGTACATGTAAATAATCTTCAAACACCACCCATGAGCTGCTCTTTATTAACACTTCAGCAGGCATTCGATCCAACTGGAGCCCCTGCGCCGTGCAGGCAGCCTTCGCCACCGCGGGACAAGCACGTGCCAGACCACGCTCTTCATCTCATCGTGCGTGTGGTGGTGGTGGGTGCTGGAGCACGCGGTGGTCTCAGCCTCCAGGGAAAAGGCCGTGCTTGTGTCTTCACACAGCTCATCTACAAGCTGCCTGATTCCTTTGGTGCCTGTCCTGTTTGGAGATCTTTGTACCAGCCTGCCTCGCTCCTCCGTTTGCAACCAGCTCTCCTGTCTCACTGCATCGCTTCGTCAAAATTTGGGGAGGCAAATTTACAGCACAGCCGCACAAGGAACCATTCTGTTGGGATGAGCAGGCACGGATGGCTTGGGGAATGTGACAGAAAAGCCAGAGCGCCATGATTTCATGGGCTCCAAATGGCCACCTCTGAACCTGCAGGTCTGCAGGGTGTGGGGCTTCACATCGTAACACAACAACTTGTGTCCTGGCAGCAGGAGCCCTTACTCACCCAAATAGCCGTGCTGGCCACAATGGGACATTGTACTGACTGCCTCGTTGTGGCCACTGGATCTATGGAGGGGATGGAACATCTGCCCCTGCTGCTGTAGAAGATCTGTCAGGTCCCGTGTCACCATCTCTCTCCATACTTGACCAACCATCTGTAAGGTGTCCCCTCCAGCTGTCACCTCTGTGCCCAGACCACTCTTACTTAACCTTTCCCTCCTCCATGTCCTCCACATGGCAGGGGTGACCCCTCCGTGGGAGTCGCTGGCTGCGTGCCCACGGATGTCTTGGTGTCCTCCCATCCAACCTCTCTGCCTTCGGTAATGCGGACTCTCTTGATCCACTAAATGGAGGGGGGAGGATGGCACAAGGGGTTGTCCCTGGTTGCCCAGAGCTTTTGGGGTAATCTACTCACGTTTAAGGAATCATTAAAAACACAGGAGCTGTTCAAAGCGTGTCCTTCTTCTGTAATCAGCTGGGAAAGAGCTAATCATGCAGATGAGGGACTTTTACAGTTCCCCTAAATGCCTGGGCTTCTCTTCCAAGTGATTAATGAGCAGCAGCTCAGTATGCGGGCTCAGTTATTCACAGCCTCATCTGACACATTCCTGCTCTTCATGTGAGAAGGGAGATTTCTGGATGCACCAAGGAGAGATAAATCTTCTAAGCCAGCGTTCGATCAGGGGAAGGAGAAGGGCTGTCTGGTAGCCGGGAGGGTAAGGGAAAGGGCAACCAACAGCACAGCCAGTCTGGCCCAGTGAAGATCAGTGGTTTGAAATAGAGTCAGCCCCCAAAATATGTCTCAAAGAGCCCTCACTGCACTCAGCTTCTCAAGCTGGAAGCTCAAAGAAGGGGCCGGAGTAGTTCAGGCAGGTGAGAAGTGACTCCAGCTGTGCTAACGAAGGAAAACTCGTTAATCTGCTGTTCCCTCCTTGCCGAAGGGGCTGATGTGGCACAGAGGGTGAGAGATGTTCCCCCAGACATTCAGTCTCATGTCGCATTTCGAACAGTGCTTGGCTGTGGTGTGAAATGTTCCCCAAATTCTCCTGGCTCTGGAACAGCAAACACTGAACGGAGCATTAAAAAAAAAAACAACCCAAAACCAGAACTGAAGCTCTAAATCAGCAGTTATTATCCTAATAAAACCTTCCCACTATTGACAGAGGGAGCATTTCATACTCGGAAGTGTTAACGGCAAGCGCTGGCCTTAAATACATTGATTTACTATTCAATTATAAAAACAATCAGCTCCCACATACATGCCACATGCAAAGCAGATTTATAGGCAACCCTAGCACTCCTTGCACTTGCAAAAGCCCCATACAAATTCACTCTGTGCTTCACCAAGAAGCACCAGGTGATGAAAGGACCCAGCTGGATGGAGGGAGGAAGGGGAGACCTGAAATGCCGCCTTGGTGCTCCTGAGTAGGAGGAGAAGCAAGGTGTAAAGCACGCAGCGTGCACGCTGTTCAAATCACGCTTAACCCGGCTTTGCAGGTCCTAGTTTTCATGGTGACGGGGCAGAGGTGTGAGTCTATTTGACACCTTCCCTTCAGCTTATTCCTATGGCTGTGTTATTGCTTTGCTATTCAGCCTCCTGGGAACGCAGCCAAACTCCCTAAATCAGTTCCGTGCAGCCAGTGGCGCGGGTTTACTCATTTCATTGTATCAGGAATAGTGTGGCCAGCAGGAGCAGGGAGGTGATCGTCCCCCTGTACTGGGCACTGGTGAGGCCGCACCTCGAGTACTGTGTTCAGTGTTGGGCCCCTCACCCCAAGAAGGCCGTGGAGGTGCTGGAGCGTGGCCAGAGCAGGGCAGCGAGGCTGGGGCAGGGGCTGGAGCCCAAGGCTGGGGAGGGGCAGCTGGGGGAGCTGGGGGGGCTCAGCCTGGAGAAGAGGAGGCTGAGGGGAGCCCTCATCGCTCTCTGCAACTGCCTGAAAGGAGGCTGGAGCCGGGGGCGTCGGTCTCTTCTCCCAAGTAACGAGTGATAGGACAAGGGGAAACGGCCTTAAGTTGCACCAGGGGAGGTTTAGGTTGGATATTAGGAAAAACTTCTTCACGGAGAGAGTGGTCAGGCGTTGGAACAGCCTGCCCAGGGCAGTGGGGCAATCACAGTTCCTGGAAGTGTTCAAAACATGTGTGGATGTGGTGCTTAGGGCGATGGTTTAGAGGTGGACCAGGCAGTTAGGTTAATGGTTGGACTCGATGATCTCAGAGGTCCTTTTCAACCTTAATGATTCTGTGATTCTATGATTTCCCCTTGATTCTCTTGTGTTTCTTGCTGCACCTCCCTGAGCTTTTCCACTGGGGAGTTGCATGGCGGGGCATGTGTGTCTCACATCAGAGCTGACTGCCTTGAATTTCATAGAATCATAGAATCATAAAGGTTGGAAAGGACCTCTGAGATCATTGAATCCAACCATTAACATAGCCTCTAAACCTTGAATTTGGAGAAGTCCCCATGTGGGGACAGTGGCCAGCACCCTGTATGAGTGAAGCAATAGTCTTAAAAGTCTTGGATGAGGAGTCAGAGGTGTCTGCGGAAGTCCAGGTCTCTCTCTCTTTCATTAGCTCCCCATCATTCCAACAGTCTGCGCCCCCTGGGGACTTTGCCCATGAGGGCAAGATGGCGGCAGACCCCTCTCCTAACATCCATCCCAACCAGGAGATGGGATCTCCCTTAGAATCATAGAATGTCCTGAGTTGGAAGGGACCCACAAGGATTATTGAGGCCAACTCCTGTCCCTGCATAGGACAACCCCAAAATTCACACCATGTGTCTGAGGGCGTTGGCCAAATGCATCTTGAATGTTGTCAGGCTTGGCGCCGTGACTGCCTCCCGGGGGAGCCTGTTCCAGTGCTCCACCACCCTCTGGGTGAAGAACCTTTTCCTAATGTCCAACCTGAACCTCCCCTGGCATATCTTCCTGCCGTTCCCTCGGGCCCTATCATTGGTCATCAGGGAGAAGAGATCAGCGCCTGCCCCTCCTCTTCCCCTTGTGAGGAAGCTGCAGACCGCGATGAGGTCTCCCCTCAGCCTCCTCTTCTCCAGGCTGAACAGACCAAGTGACTTCAGCCGCTCCTCGTACGGCTTCCTCTCTAAACCCTTCACCGTCCTCGTCGCTCTCCTCTGGACACTCTCCAGTAGCTTCGTGTCCTTTTTGTGCTGTGGGGCCCAGAACTGCACACAGTGCTCACGGTGAGGCCGCACCAGTGCAGAGCAGAGCGGGACGATCCCCTCCCTCGCCTGGCTGGCGATGCAGTGCTTGATGCACCCCAGGGCACGGTTGACCCTCCTGGCTGCCAGGGCACACTGTTGGCTCATGGTCAACTTGCCATCGACTAGAAGCCCCAGATCCCTCTCTGCGGGACTGCTCTCCAACCTCTTGTTCCCCAGGCTGTATGTACATACGTGTATGTAGGTATCTATGTATCTACATGTATGTCCCTTACTCCAGTCCAACACCCTGTCTGCACCCAACCCCTCATATCCCAGAAACTCTGCTCTCCTCTGCTCCCTTGCTGGTGGTGGTGGGATGCACCACCAGTTAGGGGACAAAAATGGCACCGTGGGGGATCAGAGACACCTTCAGACTGTCCCTTGGTCTTAGGACAAAGACTCTGACAGCGAGTCCTGCTGGAGAAGCACTGTAGATACCATGAGAGAGCTGATGTCTGGTTATTGCAGAGCTGATGGAGTTGGCTACCTACCTTCAGAATCGCGAAGCCACTGCAATGTTGTGTGTTGTTTCTTCTCATTGCAAGGTGTCTTTAATGGGGCCGGGGGCCAGCAAACAGTACAGCTACCAAGGGAAGGAGAGACATGCGGAGAGCTATTTCATCTCCAGGCCAGTTCCTCTTGCATTTTCCCCTTGACGACCAGGAAAATGCAACTTATATAATAGAAATATCACCAGTTCTCCATCGGTCTCTCTCTCTTGTGGATGCCCTGGATTTTAGTCCCTGCTCAGCTCAGGTCTGGCCTGCTTGTGCTTGTCAGAGCCCAGCGATGGAGGGGGGACTTCACCAGGAGCGAGAGCAGTAGCTTTGCCTCAGCTGGGTGGCAGAAGCATGAAAAATAACCAATATATTCATTTGAGTCACTGCAGCCTTTGGAATTGCTCAGCACCAGGGTAGGGATTCAGGCTGCTTTCTGTTTCTCTTTCCCCCAGACCTGCTTTCACCTCTCCGGTTGTCAGAGCCACGGCGATGGCTGGGCGCCGCCGGAGGAGCACACTGAGCTGTAGCAGCGGAAGGAGCGATTTGTCCGTGCCAAATACATTTCATGCTGCAACTCGGTAGAGGAAATTACAAACACTGAAGTCCAAGGCCTTAACAGTCCAATTTTCTCCACTGATTGCCACTGTGCCTAAGCCTAACAGAGTAAATAATGAACACCGATGCAATGAACTTCCCAATAAATCGCTCCTGATGAATTTCACGCAGGTCATCCAAAAGCAAATTTAATGATTATATGCTGGCCGCAGCTACCTCATTTTTTTTTTTTTCCCTGGCTCAGTTGTTAGATCCAATCCGCAAAGGAAGGAACAGAGAATAAAATAAAATGCCTCATTTCTGAGCACGCTCCCTGTTCGATGCAGAAAGCTACGACATGAACTGCAGGGCACAGGCAGCTCCAGCTCGGATTGACAAGATGGTTTTGCCCAGTAATGAGAAAGCAGGGCTAGTACACCAGGGACCATGGCCTGGAGAGCAACATTTGACTTCCCTGCATCTCAGCTTCCTTTCGAGTTTATCATCCATCACGCCTGTTTGGAGTGCAAAGTCTTCAGGGCAGAACATCCCCTGCTATGCACGCACACAGCGGTGGACATCCAGCCTTGCCCGAGGCTCAGGTTGCTACTGTGTTAGAATTGATGTGGGTCACCGGGCACTTAAAGTGCGGTAGGATGAATCCTTGGGTAATAAATTCCTGAAATTAGAGCACAGCCAGATTTGTGGCCAAGGTCTGCAGTGGTGGACGGGGCTTGTGTATCGTCGTATGTGTCCACTATGGGAATTAATCCCCGGGACTAAGGATCAGTGTGCAAGTGACCATTCGTGTGACTTCTCCATGTCTCAGCTCAGTAAAATGACTCTCTTCTCCTCCCAAAAAAGCTCCCTGCTTGTCTAAGAGCAATAGGATCAGTATTACTGCAATGCTAATTTCCTCTTGGCAGCTCTCCCCCGCTCCCTGTCTGAGTGCCCTCCCCTTTATTGCTATCTACCGCATTCAAAAAGAAATTTGCAATTATGACTCATGCTAATAAAATAAAAACACAGCCAATAAAAGGCGAAAAGAGAGTCTCAGTGGAACGACTCCTCAGCAAACCTTTCCAGCCGGCACTGTCATCAATGGCTGCACTCATCGCATGTGTGGCAGATTATGAGGTTGGGGGGACCCATGCCATGATATCCCTGGGGGGCTTATCTATCTATCCGTGCACGTGTGTGTACATACACACATTTGTATGTATGTCTGTCAGACAGGCAGGTTTATATCATCCTTAATCGAGAGGGAGGAGGCACTCAGGAGAGGACGAGCTGGTGACTGATACGCAACTGAAAGGAACCAGAGCAATTTGCTTTATCTTCCACTTCTGCTATTGTGCCTGGCGCAGGCTTCAAAATAGTGCGATAATTAAAACCCAATAAAGATTATGAGGCTGTAAAGAGGAAATTGTGAAACCCTCGTGAACTTTTACAGCCCCCATGAAAATATTTCGGTTTGCCGTCTGGAGAAGTATTTCCTTGTCTCTTTAAGCACCAAAGGGCCACCTCCATGTAATGATTACCCTCTAAGCGCTGAGAGCATCTCACTTGCATTGCAGAACAAAACCTCTAGGCCTTGTCCATAAACCATTGTATCCTGTAGTGTCATGTCAGGACTGCAAAACCACTGTAGGCAAGAACTGGTGCAGAGAACAGAAGCGGAGATGTTATCTGCAGTCTTGTAAGAAGGTACCAGACGGAGGATTGGGTCCCTCCTTTGGGACAGAAGTCATGCTGTGCATAGCTTAGATCTAAGATAAAGGGGGTTCCTGGGTCTTTGCACAGTTTGCAACACCCTCATGTGGTTTGTTCGCTTTGGGAAACCACCTTCCACTGTGAATGTGTTACAAACGCCCCATCTGTGAGACCAGGTTCCACGGGTTGGGTTGGAGAAATAGTAACCAGACAACAACACGCCAAAGAAAGGAAAAGTAAATGCTGGCAAAGTAGTGTCAGAAAGATTCCCAAGGGCTGGTACTCTCAGGAGACTTGAGCTTCTGTTGAATCTATAAGAACTGATAAACTCAGGACAGCCAGAGCCTGCCAAATCTGCACAAGACCATGAGCACACACGAGCATCAACAAGGGGCTGCGTGACTCGGACCATACCCAGGAGGGTGGTGGCTGCTATATGGAGATGAAGAGTACAGGATAGAATCATAGAATCATAGAATTGTTTAGGTTGGAAAAGACGTTTAGGATCATCAAGCCCAACCAGTAACCCAGCACTGCCAAGCCCACCACTAAACCATGTCCTTGAGCACCACGGCTACCCTTCTTTTAAATACCTCCAGGGATGGGGACTCAACCACTGCCCTGGGCAGCCTGGGCCAGGGCCTGACAGCCCTTTGGGGAAGAAGTTTTCCCTAATACCCAACCTAACCCTGCCCTGGCGCAGCTTGAGGCCGTTCCCTCTCGTCCCATCGCTTGTTCCTGGGGAGAAGAGACCGACCCCCCCGGCTCCAGCCTCCTTTCAGGCCGTTGCAGAGAGCGATGAGGGCTCCCCTCAGCCTCCTCTTCTCCAGGCTGAGCCCCCCCAGCTCCCCCAGCCGCTCCTCCCCAGCCTTGGGCTCCAGCCCCTGCCCCAGCCTCGCTGCCCTGCTCTGGCCACGCTCCAGCCCCTCCATGGCCGCCTTGGGGTGAGGGGCCCAGCGCTGAGCACAGCATTCGAGGGGCGGCCTCACCAGCGCCAAGTACAAGGAGATGAACACACAGTATGTGTTGGTTTTACATCACCCACTCTCCCTGCTTCTTTCCAAGAGAGAGGAGTAAATAATCAGCAGGCCCATCCTCTGCATGGTGCAGTTACGCTTTGCTAAACCATCTCCCAGTAAGTTTCCCGCTGCATGTGTGTTTCCAGATAGCGCTGATGGCATGGCAGCAACCCGCCTGCTACAAAGCACCTGGACAATATGAGCAGTGAGGGGGCTATTTTGGCACCAAGCCTGCCTGGAAAAAGAGAGTCCCCTTGCAAGGGGTCTGGCTTGTGTGTTGGTGTTTGTTGCAAATCCTCTCTCACTAATAGGGGATCGAGTGGGTGGGGGAAAGATCTTCTGGGAACATTTTTTTTGTTCATTAAGCTGTTATTGCGGGTAGAGTCAAGCTGTTATGTTTCATAGCAAATAACTATTCAGACAACACGTTGGCTTATCCACTCACAATGTCCACACACACTCATAAGCACCCATCTGGAGCCACAGTTTGGAGGCCAAGGCCAAAGGTGGAAAGGGCTGTCAGGCCCTGGCCCAGGCTGCCCAGGGCAGGGGCTGAGTCCCCATCCCTGGAGGTATTTAAAAGCCAGGGAGATGTGGTGCTGAGGGACATGGTTTAGTGGTGGGCTTGGCAGTGCTGGGTTAATGGTTGGACATCATGATCTTAAAGGACTTTTCCAACCTTAACGATTCTATGATTCTATGAATAGAATTCTATGCACACACAAAACTAGGTGCATTGCCTAAACATGAGCTATCTGGAGACTTCTGAGCTTCAAAATCATTATCTTCCTTGTGTATGTTATACTTCTGAAACACCTGTTGGCAAGAAAACACGGTGCATTCAAAAGCTACCTTTCCGGGAAAAAAATATTCAGTAAGGATTTGTTAAGGCGGATGAGGATTCTTTCTGTGATGCAGCAAGAAAGCTCGTGCAGCGTGTGTCAATGGGTGGCTGAAATACGGTGCTCGAGGGCTGGAGTCCTACATGCCACACGCTACTCAGGCCTTCCTCTGTGCCCTCTGGCAACCTCACACCCTTCGTGCCCTTCGTGTGACCACTCTAATACTCAGAGAGAATATTAACTTCCCTTGTGAAGGTTTGGAGAGGACAGAGTGAAAACCTGAGGAGAGAGACACAAGCTAATTACATACTGTAATTACCTCAGTTGCAAAATCTTTTCTTTCCTCTACACCAGGCTCTCGGCAGCTCCCTGTGTGTCACTGCCTCTCTTCTCTCCACGGCCACGCCATGGTGTTCTTGTGCCACGCAGTCCAGCAAATGCCTCCTCACACCTCAGGCCAGTGCACAGACTGGAGCTAGGGCTTTGTATTTACGTCTTGTGGTGGTGTGATGGACAACGTGAGGTGCTGTTCAAAGAAGAGTCTTTTAAATAATTTGCTTTAGAAGCAAACATACTCCCAAGTTTGAAATTTTCTTGATTTCATGCAATCTCTCATGGCACCCACCAGCACAGCTGCTCGGTGGGTGGAAAATATGGCTGGCAAAGCTCGAGATCAGCCCTGTGAAGACGAGGCAGAGCCTTAGATTATTAAGCAATTAAAGAGGGAAGGAATAAAAAAATAGTCTCACATTAAGCCACAGCAGCCCAGTCTGAATTCAGAACTCCTCACACATCACTTCTGTACCTCAAAGGGTCTGAAATCTGTCTTACATGTACCACGCAGCTTCCTTTCCATCCTCCAATGTCTGGATACGGAATAGCCTGCTTTCCTGCATCTACACCGCAGCACGTCTCGACGTTTGAGCAGGTGAATACAGATCTCATGTGTTACCCCAGGAACACCCTCACATCATCATACGTGTCACCATGATGGTGTTCTCCACCCTTACTCATGCAAATTCATCAAGGAAAGGAAGGAACTCCTGTAGTTAATGGCCAATATCGGCATAAGAAAAACTGGGTTCATGAATAAAATAAGAAGAGAAACCAGAAGATTCCTAACAACTCGAACTGTTGGTTCTGCTTTTAACACGGAGGTTGAGAAGCTCTTGTCCAGTTGGCCCGTGGTAGCTGGGGATTACACTGAATGATTCAAAAGAGCACTTCCACACTGATGTGGAAGGAGGACACCATATGAATTTGGGCTCAGAAGGGAATCTTTTAAATACCACAAAAATAACGGTTCTTAAAAAAAAACCAAACAGACAAAGCACCAGAGCCTTTGAGGAGTCTTTAAACATCCTTTAATTTTGCAGTTTCAAGACCGATACACAAGCAGTTACACAGCTCAGAAAGAACCTATCTCAGGACGTGAAACCCAGCTGTGTTGACAATTTACTTGACAAACACAAGTGCAGTGTATTCTCGATTTGGAGGGATGGTATAAACTCCTCAGCCTCCATGAATAAGGAACCTTTTACCAGGTGGCTTTGTACGGTCAAGGCAGGGCAGAACTGGTGACCTGAGCGCACCGCAGACTGCGGAGCTGGGATCTGCCCTCCTCCTGCCCTTGCTGATCATCAGTGCTGAGCTACATAAGCCTGCGTGTCCTTCCAGTACCTCCAATGACAATTACAAACTATCTTTTGAGCTGGGGAGACTCAAAAGATATATTCAGAATGAGAATTAAGTTTTGCTATTACCTTATATTGGCAATTTTCTCCTACATCCACCATCATCCAGTGCAGTATGCGCTGTAGAAACTGATGCCATATGGCTCTGTGATAATGAAAAAGTAGAAGCGGAAACAAATGGTCCCATGTTACCTCCCACTACGAGAACTGGCTTATCACTATCCGAAGGAATAAGTAACTAAATCTCTTTGCAGTGGAAACGGCAGAAAACTTAATGCATCTACAACTGTCATCGAGAATAGTACTGGCAGAGCTGAAACAGGCTCCATGCGGCAACGCTGCTGGAATGGCTTCAAAACCATCAAGATCTCACATGTGCCCAACAGGTCTGTGCTTGACTGTTATGGTGCTGTTTACTTTAGTGTGGTCGGAACTTCCACTGAAGACTCTGACCTAACCCAGTGTGAAATCGAGTCTTTCCCCACCCCACCAGATAGCAGCTTGCCTCACATCTCAAGGCAAAGCAGCAGCAACGGAGCAAAGCCGAATATCCCACCCCAAACTCTACCGGGATGCCTGTTCCTGCAGCGCAATCACTCTTGGGAGAGCACGTTAAGAAAGCATTACGTGATTACACACCAAAACCCCCCAAACATCCCCAAAACCAAATCTCAAATGGCATTTCCCTTCTCGCGAGTACAATGCCACCCAGAAGATAGGCGCTTTTGCCTTTGATTATAACAGAAACGCAGAGGCCTGGACCCACAACCTGACGGCCCCTGCTGCTCAGTAAATAGGAGCGACAGAGCAGATCACACGGTGGTGATTTTCTTGTCCTTGGTGGCCTGTTTGATAGCAGCCTGCTCGCAAATGATCTCCTTCAACCGCTGCAGCCTCATGTTCTGGGTGGTTTGGTCTCCCACACCCGTCTGGCTCCGGTGCAGTAAGTTCAGGGCGTAGATGTATTCCAGCTCTGTGTACTTCACCCCTTGATCCACCACGAGGTTTAAAAGCTCGTCTGCTGTGTTGTAGAGCATCTCATAATACTGCCTGAAAAGCAAGCAAACAAAAAAACTCACTCTGGTGAATAGTGATAGATAGGCTGGATCGTTGGGCCGGGGCCAACTGCATGAGGTTCAACAAGGCTCAGGGCCAGGTCCTGCACTTGGGTCACAACAACCCCAGGCACCGCTGCAGGCGTGGGGAGGAGTGGCTGGGAGCTGCCTGGCGGGAAAGGACCTGGGGGTGCTGGTTGACAGCCGCCTGAACATGAGCCAGCAGTGTGCCCAGGTGGCCAAGAGGGCCAATGGCATCCTGGCTTGTATCAGGAATAGTGTGGCCAGCAGGAGCAGGGAGGTGATGGTGCCCCTGTGCTGGGCACTGGTGAGGCCGCCCCTCGAGTGCTGTGCTCAGTGTTGGGCCCCTCACCCCAAGGCGGCCATGGAGGGGCTGGAGCGTGGCCAGAGCAGGGCAGCGAGGCTGGGGCAGGGGCTGGAGCCCAAGGCTGGGGAGGAGCGGCTGGGGGAGCTGGGGGGGCTCAGCCTGGAGAAGAGGAGGCTGAGGGGAGCCCTCATCGCTCTCTGCAACTGCCTGAAAGGAGGCTGGAGCCGGGGGGGGGTCGGTCTCTTCTCCCCAGTAACAAGTGATAGGACAAGGGGAAATGGCCTCAAGCTGCGCCAGGGGAACTTTAGGTTAGACATTAGGAAAAACTTCTTCACCAAAAGGGTGGTCAAGCACTGGCCCAGGCTGCCCAGGGCAGTGGTTGAGTCTCCATCCCTGGAGGTATTTAAAGAACAGATAGACGTGGTGCTGAGGGACATGGTTTAGTGATGGACTTGGTAGTGACAGGTTGACGGTTGGACTCAATGATCTTAAGGGTCTTTTCCAACCTTAACGATTCTATGATTCTATGATTCTATGCCTGATGTTCCAGACCTTTATTTCTGTAGAATACCATCAACTGTTACTTTTATTCAGCAGAGAAGGCTGCGTCAGGTGCTGTACAAAGAGAGCACAAACCTGTTCCCGTTGGACATCAGGAGATGCCAAGCGGGCACGTACCTACACGGGGGAGCGAATCTCACAGATCTGCTGCCCGCGCTCTTCCACGCTCAGCTAAAACACAAACTATGGGGAACTGAGGGCTCCTCTTTCCTCACAGTTACCGTCAGCCAAGATGTCACCGTTTAGTATCCAGCATGTAGAAAGCAGTATATAGCTACAGATGCATAAAGATACATATACGTGGTGATGTGCAGATGTGTATCTGGTCACTCAGCCTGCAGGAACAGGAGGCTTCTGGAAAGGAATCACAGGGGTAGGGGAAATGGAGTTTTTTTGTCCCTAATGAACCCCCGTTGCAGAGAGATGCTAATATGGAGCATGGGAAGAACTCCAAGCCCAAAACTCCAGAGACCTCCAATGCTACTGAGACACACAGTTTGAGAGAAAAAATATTAAATAATGCAAAATAAAATTTGAGCCAGGAGCCGAGGTGCCTCTTTTAATAAGTAAAAGATCATCCGAAGAGAAGGCCTAATATAGAGGCTGCAGTGCAGGCTGGTTTAAATTAATGTAAAGTGGCATTAGTGAAAGAACGGATTTCCAAGGAAGGGAATTTAAGCAAAAACTTACTGGAAGGAAAAATGTGTCACGGGCCAAGGAAGCAATTCTGACAGCTGCCAATCCAACCACTGCAGGAAAAATGGGCTGGGACTGGATTATTTGCCCTGACTTCACAGCCCAGGTAGAAGAGGTAAAACTAGTGATAGCTGCTGGGATCCTTTGAGACATTTTCTTCCTCCCCTTCTTTTATAGCACAAACTGATTAAGGTCTTGAAACTTGGAGAAAAGCGTGTGACTCTTGGAAAGCACTGCCTAGAGGTCATGCAGCAGAAGGGGAAGGGATGCTAGTGCCCTTTGTATAGCACTTTTGTGAATTCCTGGCACGGCCTTTCCAATTCACACAGCTGTGCTCCGTGCCTCAGTTTCCCCATCTGTACCAAGGGGTAAGATCTGGTGTCAGGGGTCTGAGAGGGTGTCACCGAGATGAAGCATCCTGTCTAGAGGGAGCGGTGAAAATATAAGGCTTTACAGAGCTTCTTTAGGCAGAGGGGTTCCCAATTCTGGGCTGACCCTTCGAGGTCAGGATGAGGGGAAGGGTCTCACACACGATTCCACCACAGCAAGCTCCATCAAGCAATGAACCTTGGCTGTGGGTTTACGTCTGTTTGGGGTATCGAAAACAAAAAAAAGTGGCGCATGGATGGAAAGTACCCCTTTTTCTAGAGGAATTGGTTAACTTTATAGCTTCATACAGATGTTATACACCCTTGTAAAGAAACAAGGATCTGAAAATCTCAGGGAAGGAGAAGTGAAAAGATCCCTGTCTGTCTGCATGCATCGCATGGCAGCGAGGACTTGTTTCAGCCCAGCACTTCTTTGGCTGAAGAGCAAAGCGAGGCAGAAATGGGCCAGAGCAGCTGAAGACGAGGTCCCTGCATGACTCCTCCACGCTTCTGCAGGAGGACAAGGGCAGGCTGCAGTCTAATCTTTAGGTCTTGGTGGAATAAATTATTTAAAACCCAAGAGCAGGGGCTCTGGGAAAAGTTATCTCCTCCCTCCCTTTCTCTCCTCTTTGAATGCATTAAAATAGCAATCAGGGCAAACACGGCAAAGCTGCATATTAAATTTCTCTTGTTCTTTACTTTGCAGGTTCTCAGGTCTGGCTTAGCTCTGCCTTTGCAGAGCATCCAGCATGCCGCCAGACTGCAAATCACTGCAGGAATGACTGTAACCAGCTGTAGCAAAGCCACACGTTTGGAGTGCCTCGGGCCTCGCCTCTGCTAGCGTGGCCAGGCTACCGGGTGTCAGAGCTCTGCATTTTTATCTCCTCTGTCTCCTTCAAGACATCGCCTGCTCCTGTGACCTGAGAGTTTGCTCCTGTGGTTGAAAGTCTGCACCAACGTAACGGGTGTCAGGGGCCAGCTGGGATCAGGTGGGAGGAAGAGGACTCCAAAATCAGCGATTCAGAGAACAAGGATTGACAGGATTTGGGTTGTGTGGTCAAAAGAAGGGAGTGTGCGTAAGCGGGGGAGGATACCTGTAGAAGACACAAGACAAATAAAAAATAGCTTCTGGGGATGAATGATAAGCTGAAAAATACAATCAAGCTGTTTAGGCTCCACATGTTTGACACACAGGCTATGAAACTCCTGGAGGTGAGGGAGGACCAGTTCACCAGCATCACAGACTGCCCGAGGGGACTTTGAGGTGGGCTCTGCTGCAAGGACACGTTGTTCCCTTAGAAGCAGGGGGTAAATGGGGCAAACAACTGTCTCAATGAGAATATTTCCCTTAGAAAAGAAAAGGAAACCACGCAAGCCACTTGAGAACAGGCTTGGTAACGGGCCCCCAAATCCCCCTCACTTACTATGTGATAAAAGAGGATGTCTGTGCAGCTCAAAAGGCAGGTGGGTAGGTAAGGATGGAGGAGACCTTGCCCATCCCTGTATCGGCTGCTACTTAGGTAACCCCTACAAGCTACAAACTCATCAGGTTTGGGTAACACCGAGTCACCCTGAGTCAGTTACTGATTTCAGTTGTTGTGCCTGTGACGGGGGACCCAACGGCACAAGTCGTGGTCCCCCAGAAGCTACTGTGCCACCACATGACACGATACGATATACTGCTATACTCCCCTCAACGTTTGCATCTCTTGTTCACTCAGACTGCGATGCTGAATGAAGCCAGTGTTTGACACAGGAATTGCAAATACCTGTGTGGCTCAGACAAGAAGAATTTTGCAAGGCTGATCCGGTCCCCTGCAGAGCCACAGCATCAAATCTTAGCTTTTCATAAAACATCAACAGCAGAAGCCGCAAAACCTTGGGAGGATATTTCTCGGTACTGGATTCAGGGAGGGGGAGACTAAACCCAACCTCATCTCCAATCACAGGAACAGATTTAGCAGTTTAATTGCTAACGATACTAACACTGTAATCCCGGCACAACGACAAAGCCCCAGCACTCTCCTGAGACACGCACGGAGAGCTCCCCAAGAACCTCTCGGTATGGAAAACCAAGACTTGGCTCAGGAGCACATCACGGTAAGGCCTGGGTGTCCCATCCGCCTCCTGCCATGCTAATGGATATTCTTTAAATCTTGGCTCATCTTGCAGGCAGACGCATAAAAAACAAAATATAGCTGATCTTGTGCAGTTCCAGAAGCGGCAATGCAGCAGCAGGCAACAGAGGCACAGCAGAGGCTCAGACGCATCCCCTTTGATAACACTGGCACTGCTGCAAACTCTCTCCCAGCCAGAAAAACCGTATGAAGTTTAACAAGGGCAAGTGCCGGATTTTGCACTTGGGACATGGCAACCCTGGATGTACAGCCTGGGGAACGAGAGGTTGGAGGGCAGTCCCACGGAGAGGGATCTGGGGCTTCTGGTCGATGGCAAGTTGACCATGAGCCAACAGTGTGCCCTGGCAGCCAGGAGGGTCAACCGTGCCCTGGGGTGCATCAAGCACTGCATCGCCAGCCGGTCAAGGGAGGGGATCGTCCCGCTCTGCTCTGCACTGGTGCGGCCTCACCGTGAGCACTGTGTGCAGTTCTGGGCCCCACAGCACAAAAAGGACACGAAGCTACTGGAGAGTGTCCAGAGGAGAGCGACGAGGACGGTGAAGGGTTTAGAGAGGAAGCTGTACGAGGAGCGGCTGAAGTCACTTGGTCTGTTCAGCCTGGAGAAGAGGAGGCTGAGGGGAGACCTCATCGCGGTCTGCAGCTTCCTCACAAGGGGAAGAGGAGGGGCAGGCGCTGATCTCTTCTCCCTGATGACCAATGATAGGGCCCGAGGGAACGGCAGGAAGATATGCCAGGGGAGGTTCAGGTTGGACATTAGGAAAAGGTTCTTCACCCAGAGGGTGGTGGAGCACTGGAACAGGCTCCCCCGGGAGGCAGTCACGGCGCCAAGCCTGACAACATTCAAGATGCATTTGGCCAACGCCCTCAAACACATGGTGTGAATTTTGGGGTTGTCCTATGCAGGGACAGGAGTTGGCCTCATAATCCTTGTGGGTCCCTTCCAAGTCAGGACATGCTATGATTCTATGAAAAACACAGCTCATTCTTCAGCTAAAGCAGTTAAGGGGACACCTAGATACAGGCAGGGATTGATAAAGCCCTGTGGATCAGTGGTCTAAGGATGGGTCTCCTGAGTTTTAATTTCAACTTCCCTCTATATATAGACTATATATATATATATATATATATATATTTTGCCTCTATATATAGGACTATAATTAGTCCTGTAATGTTTATGCTTGAACTTGGCATAATTAAATAGTTGTATCTGAGGCCTTGCAGAAACAAAGATCCCAAATTTGAATGGCAGCTACCGACCAGTCGGCTCCATAGCATCCCTCTGGCACCTTGATGTGTGGCTCATTCACTGAGCGCCCAGAAGCTGCTGTTAGCCTTAATGTTTTAGAAAATTTATCAAGATGCTTCAATACACAGTCAGAAATCTAATATAAGGTTAACTTTGAGAGTATTGGCAATATCGCAAGTAGAGTTATACACACAGCGCATAGAAAAAACCAGTAAGGTTGCCAAGGTAAACACTAAGATTTAGAAACATTGATCACCTTCAGGGAATATATGCTGAGCAGATGTGAAATGAGATTTTTACCTTTGCCAGCTCTGGCTGGGTTTTCAACAAAATAACAGAGGATATCTTGGATGGGGCGATCTCCCTGAGAGATGGCAAGTCTTTGCTCCAAAGCACAGGGCTGGTGGCCTTCCCAGCGCGACAGAGGACCTCAAAGGAAGGAGCGAGAACCGAAGCTGTTCCGTCTGCGGCCCAGACCGAGCACCGGACGAGCTCCGCAATGCAAGCCCATCTTTACCCCATCCCCTTACAGCTGCCTTCCTTTTTAGCCTGTCCTGAATCTTGGACTGCTGATGAAAACTGCACCTAATAAACACAGGAATTCATCTGTCACTCTTTTCAGGATCAGATTATTTTTTAATTAGAAATTTCCTACAAAATAAAAAAGAGAGCAAGCGAGACAGTACGAGTGAGTGAAAGGTATGCATTTTTAATTGGGTGCAATTAAAAAACTGCCGCTTTGGCATGGCATTGCCTTCGGCCAAATCCTATTTGCATGAGTAATTATTCACTCCATTACGAAGTCTGCTCAGCTTTGCCTCCCTTGTCTTTGAAAGTATTAATAAATATTGATCAGACACACTCCTGTTTGCCTTTGCCCAAGCAGCTCTGATGGACTCATCTTCTGATGTTATCAAATAATGAAATATGAAAGAGTGAGTGGGATGAGCCTCTTGTTCTGTGATTTTTTATTTAGGCTCTTCATTTTACTTTCAGAAGTGTATTTGTCCCTGCCATTATAAATGCTCTTTTGATTATCAAGAGGAGGTTGAGAAAAGCAAGTTCGTAAGGGATGGGGGAAATAAATGGACAACAGGTGAGGGAAATCTCTATTCACTGAAATGCTGGCAAGCTGCTCTGTTTTTTTAAAGTTGAGATTTAAAACCAGAGAGAAGAATTAATATTTATCAAAAGCTGATTCTATCACCTGACAAATAGGTCAATAAATAATAATAGCGGATTAGCATACCTAACCAAAAAGCAAATTTAGCTTCCCAGGCCGTCAGTCGGCCTGAGCACATGTAAGCTGATTTACCCTGCGCAGATCATCAGCCTGGGCAGCGAGATCCTCCCAGTGCTCAGCCGTGAGATATGTGGGGTGAGAAGAGAACAGATCAAAGCTGAACTCATGAGTCTTTCCTCACCTGAGTGTGAAGTCAGGAATGTGGCTGATGGGAACAAAGTGCCCTGGGTGCCTCAGCTCATCAGGGAAAACTTTTTGTTTGTATGCTTACTCGCACGGTTTTTATTTATTTGTATTATGCTGAAAAGCATAGATGGGGCTCATGGAGTCAACCTGATACGACAGATTTTTTACCCATAAACGTGGTACAGGTTCTTACAGCACATCTCTCCCGATTTGCTATGGAAGTACCAACAATTGCTGTTTCACAAGGGGAAGGAATCATCAATCTGGCTGCAAGCCTTTCGCTCTTTAGGATGGCAAATACCTGGCCAAACTCTTCACTTACGTTCCGCTTCGGTGCCGATGGCCATATTTTGGGGGAGCAAGGAGCGAAGGACTGTCTAAGGTGTCCAAAGTCCTTACTATCCTGCTCATACAGGATGATGAATTAGTTCTGATGGCTTGAATGACAAAGATTTGTTCTTTTTTGAACAACAAAATCCATCCTTACAATGCTCCTTCATGTGATTATCTCACATTCCCGCGAGTCCACCAACCTGGACATCTGTGACCTGTTCTTCTGACTATTGGCAATGGGAGTCAAAGTTTCTGAATTAACCCTTGAATTCTATGGGTGTTTTTTTAGGACAAACACATACCTTAGAGCAAATAATGCCTAATCCAAAGCCCAAATACAACTGTACTTTTTCCGCTCACTTCAGCAGGCTGGAATTGGCCCAGGAAGATCTACCATCATCTGAAGAACATCTTTCTACTAAGAGCAGATAGGGAAGGATAAATATCACTGGTGGAAATGGTTCCCAGGTGAAAGAAAAAACATCCCATGGGCAAACCAAAACTGAAGAAGTCAATTAACAGACAAAAGAGACTTCTTTTTCTTAAATAGCAGTTTTAAAACACAACATCAAGTTGGCAACAATGAACCCATTTTGTAAGGATGCATTTTGAGTAAATATATATCAAAAAGGGTGGTCTCTTGAACTCTATTCTTGGAGAAAGAGAAAAAAAATAAAGCGGCTCTCTCATTTAGAAGAAATCTCTGGAAAGGCAATCAGGATGAGACAAGCTCCTCTGAGGGCTATTAATACCGTTCTCCATTTAAATGCTAATGTTAACCTATAACCCAGGGCCTGCACACAAAAAAGTTTTTCAAAGGATGGCCAGGTGAATTCAAAATTAAATTCTGATTTCCCTGAGAATAACTTGATCTCTTCTTAAGAGAAGGACCTTCAGATGAGCAGTGTGATGTTTCAGAATAAAGGATCTTACTTTAATTATTCCTTCATTATATAGCTGGGTGCCCACTCTGTAGTAGTGCAGACAGAAACAGATTCACAAGGCGAGAACTCAGATCTGGGTGCTGACTTACCCAAAGGGAACAAAAAAATTCTGTACCTTATCTACCTCCCTTTTGGGGATTACAGCATCACTTTTATAGCACCCCAAAATATCTTAGGTAATAAGAAAGTAAAAAAGGTTAAGTATGAAGCATTTACAGACTAAATCTAGACAAAAACCACAAGGTAGAACAAGGAGCATGCAAGCGAAGAGGAAAAAAAGACCAACGCTGCAGTTATAAAGTCACTCAATGTTGGTACATGCAGATCTTGGTGGAACCATTGCATTTAAATATACGGAGGAGGTGGGTGAGTGCAAAAAGGCAAGATACAGCAAGAAATGAAGTAACTTCAGTTCATGTAATGCAGAAGAAATGGATTTTCAGGACTGGCTTGACCGAGAAGAGAAGCCCATGGGGCTTTTCTGTCTACGGAGCATGGGACATTTGAGGTGGGAAAGGGAAAGAGATGAGGATGGAGTTGACGGTTACAGGGCACTGGAGATGAGGCAGGAAAGATGAGCTCTAGCATGCAGGATTTTGCAAAGCAAATTCTGAAAACTTGAAATATCAAGCAAGGCAAAATCCACATAAACCAGCAATTACTGTAATTTCTACACCTCATGAAGACTGCAATGATGTTTGCATACAGGCATCAGTGATCAGCATTTTAAAGCAAGAGTCTGCAAGTACAGATGCTGGTTATTCTTCCACCTTGGGAGCTTATGATAACAAAATAGAAACTACTGATGGAAGGTATTTGCTACGTCATATATCCACTCTCTAACTGCTGCTCGTCTTCAATTGCATCCTTCAAGTCCTCTATGCAGTTACAGCCCTAAAACATACCCGAGAATATCATTGCCCTCAGGACACTATTCCCCAAGGGAATGTCTATCCTGATCATCATTTCTTAAGATTTCTTTCTTGATTTTTAATTAACCTGGGCTGGTTCTGGGGATAACAATAGTAATGCCCCTTCTCTGCCTCCAGAAGTGCTTTGGGGGAATTCACACAGCTTTAGATGTCCACATCAGAGATATTATTGCTGTCCTAGTCAACCTCAGCTCCTCTTACAAACCATGCCAAGAAATGGAAACCTCTCATGTCCGCCTGGGGTGAGATGAACTGGGGACGAGAAGCACCTATTTGTCTCCATGAGCTGTAGAGAGAACCCAGAATGAGGCTAGATCAGCCAAAAATGTCTGCTTGCTGCTATGATCTACGTCCTCTCTAGGTGCACCAGGGACCACCTCATTCACTGCCTCTGGGAAGCCCAAAGGCAGATGCCCCATCACTGAACACTGCAACACGCGGCACCATTTGGGGCAGGACGCACCGATGGCTGGGAGCTGTGTTATTTATTACAGCAGGAGACAGTCAAGAAAGTAAAAAGCACTTAAAAAGCTAAAATATGCAAACACCCATGATGTGAAATGATTTGCAAAAGAAAATAAGACATGAGAGGAAGAAATAAAAGTGAATTTATAATATAATGGTGCTTTACGCTTCTGCGGTACCTCTGCAAATCACAGCCCTTAATAAATAATCAGGGCTGTGATGTAAGGATAGTATCAGGTTCTTTTTACAGCCGGAAGAACTGAGATAAAAGTTAAGTCATTTGTCCAAGGTAGGAAACAGTTATCAGAGATACGAAGCCCTCGCACCTTGATCGGTACCGTACCCACTTTTGGGACTGCAGCGCACAGAACTCTGAAGGGAGTACAGAGCCCGGCAAGAAAAGCAGGTGTATTTATTCAAAAGGCTATAAGTACAGTCTTCTAATTAAAGACAATGAAATTATAAAAACCAATTACTTTTCTTTTTAAATCTTCAACCACACAGACAGCGTACAAAACGCTATAGACAAATCAGCTCACCTATGCATTGGCCTCTGTACAGATTAAGCAGCTTTGTTTTAATGGCTAGTTTTGGAAAAAGAAGAAAAAACCAAACAGCCAAGACCTTTGGGTGCTACATGCAGCTCTGTGTCAACTACAGCACTTGGTTTTCTCTCTACTGCAAATCTTTTTGTAAAACACAAGTGATAAATCACCTGCAAAACGTGGAGCTAATAGCAAAGGAAAAGGTACGGTATGTGCAGGACATAACTACTCTTCCAAAAGATCTCTCCTTTTCTCTCTCGTCCTTTTCATAGAATCACGGAATGCTTTGGGATGGAAGGGACATTTAAAGGCCATCCAGTCCATCCCCCCTGCCATGGGCAGGGACATCTTCAACTACATCAGGTTGCTCAGAGCCCCGTCCAGCCTGGCCTTGAATGTTTCCAGGGATGGGGCATCTACCACCTCTCTGGGCAACCCGTGCCAGCGTTTCACCACCCTCATCGTGAAAAATGTTTTCCTCCTGATACCTGCTAAGCTCTACCTTGTCTCCTCGTTTATTACTATTTCCTTCTTATTTCCTTTTCCGTTCCTCCCGTGGTTTGTCACTCATGACTTGGACAACGTTGCCCTGCTGGAACACGTGATGCATGGGGATCTCTGGGCATCAGGCGGCGTCATCGCGGAGGGGAACACGTGCACGTGTCATTTAAAAACCACTCCCTGAACAACTCCAACCACCCTCGCACTGTGCAGCAATACACAGTAATTACATGGCTTTTCAAAGGAAGGATAAATCCATTAAACCCCATTAAATAATTTTTCAAAAACAATGTCTGAGACACTCCTTGTAGCTCCATGCTGGCTGATATAACGAAGGATGGAATTTCTCGCTCTCCAAATGGAACTTTATAGGGTATTAAATAAGCACCCTCAGCACTTATCTAAATCTTTAATTAGTTCTATAATATACTGATGATATCAAGGCTAATTAAATTTATACAGATTAAGAGCAATGAAATTCTAGCCAAGTGAGCTGGAAAGTACATATTAAATAGTAAATTTAATGGTTGAAGCAGATAAATGCAATTTTATACAAAAAAATTAAATTCAATTTACATGTGGTATTAAAATTGATTTTGAGTGTGCAAATGATTGGAAAAAATCTTTTTAATATATCAGTAAAAGTGCTAATCCGGCCTGTTTAAATATCAGTTATTAATGCCAGCATTTGCAAATAAGCCACACACATTTACATTTTTACTGCATATAGTAAAAAGAAAAAATTATCTATACCATATGCCAGTTTATAAAGAATATTAAGCAATTTTTCCCCTTGCCTCATGCATAAATGAGAGGAAATGTGGAAATGAATGTAGCCTGAAAGAAGAGAGAGTCAGCAGTTCGATGGAAAGTACAGCAAAGATTGCTCCAGTCAGCAAAAAATAACACAATTTTAGCTACCCTTTGGGAACAACAATTACTGTGGCAAAAACCCCCAGCCTTATTTAGGATCAAGTGGCTTGGAACGAGATACAAAAACCCGACGCTATAATCGGGGAGATGCTCAGCGGTGCAAGTTTGCTGATTTTTAATAAACCCAGGAATGTTTGGTAGCTACCGATGGGTGAAGGACACATCTGAGGGGATCTGCTGGCTGAGGGGCAGAGCAGGCTGCAACACGCGAACTGCGGAAGGAAATTACAAGGTCTGTCAAGTCAATGTCTGTCTGTAGTAGGTTGTGGTCGGGCCTCGGTGCTTCAAAGGACGTTTGAACCACTTGCTGGAGTCAGGCAAACAGCCCCAAATTCTTGAAAACTCCAGTTCACCTTTTTTTTCTGGCTACCTTTGTTCATTTGGTTTGAATGCTGCAGTGGCTTTGGAAATTAGGGAACGGAGATTCTTTGTGGACGTGCTGACACCAAATTTGGTTAGTTATCATTTTTTTGTTGAACACATTGCTCTTTCTCATGGAAGAGCCCTTTATTGGATTCACTTGCCTCACGGCACTATCGTTTCTTCTGGTAGTACTGTCTAGCGTCATTACCTTCTGCCAGCCTAGAAATCTCTGAGGTTGGGGAAGTGACCTACAGACCCCCGCTTGCTCAACACTGTGCACAGACCTGTCCAAACCAGGAGGAAAACAAAATGGTGCAGCAGTCTCAAACCCTACCCGCTGGCTCATCATCACCAGTTACTACCACCACCAAGACCTCAAGGGGATTGATTGCCATGATCTCCTGCCTATGAATGGAGAAGAAATGAGGCAAAGTCAATTCATCCTACACTAAAATGGACAGTTATATTGGGTTGAAGTGCCCTGTGGAGGCTCTTTATTATAAAGAAACCAGACAGCCAGGATGGATTCAATGCCAAATTTTTACCTGGCTGGAAGTAGGGGACATCAACATGGGTCTCCTGGATGAAGGAGTTAATGCTTAAGAGCTTCAACACTCTCCTCCATGCATTCTGCATTGGCCGCTGGCCAGAGTAACATTTCATCACACCTAATATGCCAGTTCTCAATACTTCTCCTGATGCTTAGAAACCTTCAGATTTGCAGGCTCGTGGTATTTATGGCCAGCTGCTACTCATTTGCTCTTGCAGCAATATTCTAGGTTGAAATTGCTTTTCCCTCTCTAACGTACTTAAGGCAAAAGACATATTTACAGAGGGAAGCCGCTGCCTCGCTAAGGTATTGGTGCAGCAGGCAAAGCAAGAAGGCCACTTTTAATTGCTCCTTTTGAAAAATACCGCTCCTGGAAGAACATTCACCTAAGCCAGAGCAAGTACTGACACTGCTGTGTGCAGTACAACTGTGGCCTCTTCTGGTCATTCTTGGTGAAATTTTAGCTCCAATGATCTCAACTTTTTGAGCCAACGGATCTGCACTACAATATTTTTTGCCAGACAGCACAAACCCTTAGCATTTAAAATGAAAACATTATCAAGGCAATGTCAGTGCAGGATAAGACCCACAGCCATAGATGTGGTTTCTATCTCCGTTCTCCATTGCATGGAGCCAGGCCTGGTTGTCCTACTGATGGAGCATCTCGGAGATGGATCCTTTTGCTCACCACTCCTTACGTACAGACTGCAAACCCCGGACAGGCTCCACTGCAGTGTGACAGTGGCTTCTTGGAAACAAAGTTGGTCCCTATAGAGTGAGAAGAGAATCCCAGCACTGCTTCTAAACTGATGGAGTAGTTCATAGCCATGAAAAGCTGAGAAATTGCTCTGAACTGCTATTTTTATCTCATTCCAGAAATGCATCCTCTAACTGTACAAAACCTCCAGACTATCAACAAGAACTCTGCTGGGAGAACTGAACCTGTACGTTTTTGTATTAATTTATTAACCTCCTCTTTCAATTCCCATTTGTACATCTCAAAGCACTTCAGAGACATCATGTACAGAACTTCTCCGTCTTCTCAAAAGGCTGCTTTCCAGTTGAGAAAATGAAGGTCTGTTGAGATGAAGGGGTCAGAGTGAAGTCCTTTGTATGTGCAATGGGATGGCTACAACCCAGTAACAGCCATCCCCATGCTGACACACACTGAGTAACCTCCCAGGGCCAGCTTCCCCGCTGGTGTCCACCTCTGAACCCCCTCCAGGGACAAAAAAGCACGTTTTCCTGATGATTCTCAGAATCTGCACATTTGCATGCTACAAGTGAAGGAAGAATGAATTTCACACAGCGCACCAAACAGTTAACAGATGGCAAAAAATTACAATCATTTACCAAGTTGCATTGGGCTTAAGAAAACAACCTGGAACACGAAGGCACTGAATCTTATTAAAAAAGACATATTTTACATACTGCTTCTTCATAATACAAGCTGTTCTTCATGAAAGCATAAAACTTGCTATTATTTGTACCTCTTCTTCTCTTTGTTTTTGCACACATGACAACGTGGAATACGTATCTGGTATATGACTTCTGTATGCACTTGAGAGACTGACTTCAGCGTTAGATGTTAATGCACTTAGGTGATGTGAGATGTCATCTGAATTTTATATCTTTTCGATATTATTTGATCTCAGATCTGGAATACAAATTGTAAAATACAAGGCAAGCTTTACAGCCTCCAATAAAATCCCGGTAAGAGATTACATGCTGCAGACCATTTCCTGAAAGCGATACATATCTGTATATGTTGACATCATAAGTGTATATTCAAACACAGTGGTCTGGCTGTAATTATTTTAATATCTTCTTAAAATACAAGAATGGAGGGGTTTGGTATTTACCTGAGCGTATGGATTTCTCTTGGCTACGAAGCCCAGGTTCATTACGGGACAGATTTAATTGCTACATCAGAGTTTGTGTGTTGATATTCTACATCTGACGTGCGAAAGTTCAGGGACGCCAATCAGGCACGGTGCAGATGCCACTCTGCAAAATGTTCTCAGACAGTCTCCATCTGTCAGATATGGTAATACTTGCGCTCCATCAATAATTCACCTCCTTAACTCCATGTTTCCTGCATTTGAGTCAGAATTTTTAATGTCAGCCTCACCAGAGGATCTACCTTGGATAGACAGGAATTGCCTGATCTGCATTCCCCATTCAGACTGCGTGCTTTTGTGCCCTGGAGCCAGTCGCCTTCTGCAGTTGAAGAATCATCTCTCAGTTGACTCAGTTTTTTTACCGATTTAGCTGCAAAAAATCACAGCTTTCCCTTTGGGGCAACACTTTCATCTCATTCAAGGCTGGAAGTCAGACAGTAATTATGACAATCACAGCTTAGTATCCAAAATCCAACTCAGATGGACCACACCTTTTCTGGGAAAGCCCATGGTGAAAAACACTGGGGTGGCTGAATACCAAAACTGGATGCTACCAGGATGCTACTGCATGAGTTTGAGGAGGGAAGGGGGAAAACCAAGAAGATGATGTGGAGCTGCTCCTCCATGGGTCAGAAACTGCCGAATGGCAACTTGTCCCCATGGGAAGCAACTGGCTCCATGGAGCCTGCAAGAATTTGGTTAGATCCCAGAGCCAGGAGATGGGCTCATTGGTGGTCTCCTCTCTGTGTGGGGCTGTGACTCCTTTGGGTAGCGATCAGTGGTCCCTTGCAATAGAGGAAGGCAGTGTGGAAATCCATAGGAAATCAGCTGGAGGTGAGAATACTCCCTAGCGCGAGGGCAAATTACCGCCTTAATCATCAATGCTTCGGAACCAGTGAGAAAGAAAGGTTCCCAGGTGCCCCAGTTAGCAAAGGCCTCTGCATCAGTCCCAGTTCTCAGCATTTGAAATGTGGGACGACAGTCTTTGAACTTTCTTTGGCCAACTCAGATGCAGCATGTGACACGGGAAAAGAAATCCTGATGATACCATGCAACACTTGTGAGTTTTACAGATCCTGTCGGCCAAGAATGACCCGTCACCTGGAGTGACCTGCACATCCTCAGGCACCAATCTTCATCAGGTGGAACGAAACTACTGGTTGCACAATGCGGCTGGTGGAAATCCTTCTTTAGGGATACTGATAAGGACACGTGGCGTGGCAACAGAAGGACCCACTGGCAACAGAAGGACTCCCTACTAGCCTTGAGTTGGCCAAAAACTCCAAAACAGACCAAAAGCGAATGAATTCAGGATCTTGCTGGTTAGAGAGTAATTAACTGTAGAGGGAAATGGAGGAACATATCTCAATCTGCCTAAACACAGGTGTCTAGTGCAACCAGTTCAGATGGGGTTTGGGTCTCCTGTAACCCGTGTCACACCTGCCAGCCCTGCTCACACAGCTGCGCTATCCAAGGGTCTTTCAAATAGCACTATATTTAGGACAGTGAATCACGTCCTTAGCAAGTCCCCGGTAAATCTGCGAACACAGCCTGCTCCAGGTAGGGTCAGAGAGCTTCTCAAGCCAGCTTTTAAGTGGCAGAAGCAGTTCAGCCACTTTAGCATGCCAATCTCCTTCTCGGAGATGGACGAACCCTGAGCAAAGGCCATGCTGAGCTGGCACCATGGAGGTTGCAGCCAAGCTAAGGCCATGGAGCTGTGTTCAGTCCTGAAGCAATTGAGCATGGCTGCCAAGCCTGGAGCATGTGGCATGGTGAGCACACGTGCTTGTGCACGTGATGAGCATGTATGTTGGAACGTGTTGGCACAGGCCGCTGGCTGCAGGTATCCTGGGGTCTGCTCCTCCCTGCAGTGGAAGACAAGCACCCAGGGAGCTGCCATGCAGAGCAAGAATGGTTGTACCAGGCCATACCACGGTCCACCAAAAATCCATGTCCTGGTGTCCCACCTCTGACCGTGGCCAACAGCACCTGCTCTTAGTCAGTGACGTTTCTCTAGATCACCATCCCAGCTACTGGGGACTTGCTGGGCCAGAGGGATGTCTGTGAGACACCCTAAGAAGTGCTCTTATCTCCACGGGCACGTGCTACACATCTTGGGCCTCCTGGTTGCGGAAAGATTTCCACACATGACTTAAAGGAGCTGGAAAGTTGGCTGGCTCTGCTGTACGGTTCTTGGGCTATACCTGCCCTGGACCCTACTGTCGAGATACTTTGCTCTGCCCTAACACTATGTCATGGCTTGACCTTGTCGGTCTCTCAGTTGTGCTATTTTTGTCCCTTGCCCATCTTCCCTCTTCCCTCCTAGCAGGACCTGGCCTCGGGCCCTTGCTACCCCCTGCTCCCCTCTCCTCAACTGTGACCTTGAAAGCACCGTTCCCAGAACTGGCCACGTCCTCCCCTGTCCCCCTTGTGTCCTAGCACTGGTATTTTACCTCCTACCAGCCGTGCCCTGCCTGCTCCTACACCTTCCCAGTGAAACATTTCTGATTCTCGGATGCCATTGCGTCGGTAGGTTGAAATGCTCCGCTCCCCAGCTCAATCTAATTAAGAGAGAGACCTCTGCAAAAGATACGACTTTAGTGCATAGAAAAGTGATGAGCAGTGGCTCTTAAAAACGTATCGCATAGCACCAATATCTGTTATTTCCTAGCAGATTACCGCGTATGAAGCATTGCGGTTTCTAATGAGATCTGACTGACAGGGTAAACCAATCTGCTACTTAAGGACTTGCATGTGTCTTTCTATCCGTGGGGCTTGTGCTAGAAAGATGCAGCCTACTGTGAAAAAGGCAGGACATTTTTCTAATTGCTTCCATTTGCAGGCTGGAGCTAAGCAATAGAGATGCATTTCAAGCTGACAATCCAATATTTACCTTTATTTCAGATGCAGACAAATGCCTGGGATGGTTGTTCTTCACATGCTGATGGTTCCCCCTTTCTTTGCAATTTTTTTTTTTTTGTGTCACGCCAACTTCCCTTCTTCAAAAATCTGTCCTTCCTCTAACAGCTCTGTTTGCTGTGCGTTTAAGCAGAAGCTCCTGGCAGGCTACCACACCTTCAGCACACAACTCGGCCCAGGTAGAGCCCACCTTTAAGAATGGGAGCAGAAAGCAATTTCTAGATCAAACAGCAGCTCCAAGCAGGTTGTGTGAGAGCTCAGAGATGGAGTTCACAGTCACATACACTAACAGGGCTATCTGTTCCCGTGGGATGACGCTGGATGTTTGTTCAGGCTCAATCTTGAGTCTGGGGCTACATTTTGACCTTGTTTCAACAATGTCAATCAAGGCAGTCCAAGGCTAGATGACAGAGACACTGAAGCCCATTCCTTATCCTGGTAGGTGCCACTTTTTACTACTGTAGAGGAAAAAAAAAAAACCTTAAACTAAAAGCAAACCCAACTGAGTTCCCTCTTTTTCCTTGCTTCTCCCTGGACAGCAATCCCTTGCAAAATAGTAATGATCACAAAAAATAATTAAAGACCGAATCACAATTTAAATACATAAAGAAATGCAGCTAGAGATGTTATTGCACATCCATGGGTACAAAAATACGCTCGTGGCCTCCCACGAGGGTGAAGAGAACCTCGAACACTCCTCTCCTCGAGCTCTGGTTGGTACCCAGATTCTAGGGTAAAAAGTCCCTCTCGGTCCCTCCTCCAGGCTCTTCCTACCACAGAAATCTCTGCCTCCAACTCTCCTGATCTTTGCTGGCCCACAAAATTCCTGGAGGGAGAGCCGCAGGCAAAGCTTTACATGCCCACCCCTCCTTTTTGGCCATTCTGCTTCTTTTTTGAATTAGAAACCAGCATGCATTTGCTCTGCAGGAGAGCCGAGTCGCTCCGCCAGCTGCATGCACAGAGGTGACAGCCGCACCGACCGAAAGACAGCCATTCACCACCAACACGAGAGTCAGGATGCAATGAATTTCACCAGGAGATACAGTGAGATGTGCTGCGGCGCTGCGGGAACGGAGAAGGCTGTGACCCTTAACAGGGGATGGATGAGGACGTTGTTTTCCATTTCGGCACTATTCTGCCTGTTCACAATCAACTTTTGCCCCTTGGAATCATGAAGCACAGAATGGTCTTCCCTTTTCTGGATCTCTCTCAGGTCCCTTAGGAGACCTGGGGTCTGTCATGACATTTAGGATCCATTTCAAGGTTGTAACCTTTTAGTAAGATCGTTACTACCGACCATTCATCTTCCATGCTTGTGTGGCCTGCCTGCCTTCACACCCCAGCTGCTGCATCTCCAACCAGCACCATGCAGGTCTTTCAGATTTCATAGAATCATAGAATCACGGAATGCTTTGGGATGGAAGGGACCTTTAAAGGCCATCCAGTCCATCCCCCCTGCAATGGGCAGGGACATCTTCAACCAGGTCAGGTTGCTCAGAGCCCCATCCAGCCTGGCCTTGAATGTTTCCAAGGATGGGGCATCTCCCACCTCTCTGGGCAACCTGTGCCAGTGTTTCACCACCCTCATCATAAAAAATTTCTTCCTTATATCTAGTCTGAATCTCCCCTCGTTTAGTTTAAAACCATTACCCCTTGTCCTATAGCTACAGGCCCTGCTAGAAAGTTTGCCCCCATCTTTCTTATAAGCCCCCTTTAAATATTGAAAGGCCAACCCGCTGTGCCCAGCAGTGCCCAATATGATAAACACAATGTCTGTTTCAGGAAGGATGCTGTAAAAGGCGTATTTTCACGCCACCTTTAATGAGTCTGCTTGGCTCACCATTTCCATCCCTGCACGTTGCTGCCTCAGCGTCTCCAGTGCAGTTCTAGTTGCAGCCCAACACCTTGTGTGATGCTTGATGTGATTTCCATAGCCTGAAGCTGTGGAAGTGCAGGGGACCAAGGCGAGGCAGGAGGAGAAGGTCCTTGGACTCAACGGAGAGAAGAGGATCGCTAAAACGTTCCTCTGGCATTTTTAAAGCAAGCAAACAAATAAAGCTGCTCTCTATGCACACAAAAGCCTGCCTGGCCCCTTCATGGCTAAAACCAGTGGTGTAGCACATATGTTTGTGCCTTAAGTGGACCCGGAAATGAGCTTTCACATTTGTCTTTCTATTTCTATGGTATAAGAAAGCCTGTATTAACCTGGGCAGCTTCTGCACACCATGGTGGGGCTGTGGTTTTGGTCTCCTGATCCAGACTGAGACCCGGTCTGCAGACTGCACAGCCTGGAGAGCTGGTGGGAAAGCCCTGTGGCCTCTTTCCAGCCCATGTATTTCATGTTTCGTGCAAAAAATGAAGTGCAGGGAGAGACTGAAGCCTCCCCCTGGGTGGGATGGACACCCAAGGCTGGAAACCTGGCAGAACTCCTTGGCCCACCCATTGAGCCACAGACGTGTCCTACGCTGGTTTACCAGGGAGCCACGAGCACGTGGTGAGCACACACCACACCATTGCTGACAATGTACAACTTGGTTTTCCTCCGCATTTTTGCTATGATCACCCACAGAGCAAATTCTGTGTAGTCAAATAAAGCAAATGTTGATGAGTACTCTGTGATTTGCAAGACCCACCATCAACATGACAGTGAAAATCAGGGCTCACACCCACAGGACGTGCTTTCAAAACCTGGTCTGCAAAGAAAACCAACACCCACGCTGCGTACTGCAGACAAAATGATCCAATTCCAGCTGGACAGCCAGAGTTTCCCAAACTTAGTCTTTATTTTTAAAGCAACTGCAGTTCTACAAGTAACTGGTCAGTGGCTAAGTATCATCACAGAGGCCAAAGTCACTAAAGGTAGAAATTAAGAAGAAAAACTTCTAACAAGAAAAATCCCTTCCCTTTAATTACCATTAGCAATGCAGCATGACAGAGAGAGATAAACACACATGCACCTACACAAATAAGGAGCTTGGGAACACAAAGTAATTACTTTGATTTTTTTTTTCCCCACTGACATTCAAAACTTATTAGTCTCAAGAAAGCACATATCAGCAAAAGACTGTCACCTCAGGGATAAATGAGGAATTTGTTTGTAATTCATTTCCAGGAGAATATATCCTGATGGTGTTAACGCAGACTAGGAACGTGCTCTGGCCAAGTCTAACAGCCAAGAACACTTCTTAAAAATATTTATTCACATCTTCCTAAGCTTGTGTCCCTGGAAATGTGAACGCCGGTTTCTGCTGGCTGAGAAGTTCACCTCCGTTGATTGTTTCACTAACACACCAAGAACCAAGCAAAGAAAGTCAATGAAGCCTCTCCGTTTTTCAGTCCATTTCCAGTTTAGGAGAATTGAATTAATCGCTTTACTCAGAGCAACTCAGACGTCCACATTCAGGCACTGAAAATCATTACAGAGGCCACTAAAACCTCTATCTTTAAAGGTTACAGTGCGAAGATTAAAAGCGCCTCCGGGAAAAACTCAAATAGCTGATCAAAATAA
Organism: Nipponia nippon; assembly: GCF_047370975.1. Taxonomy (NCBI): domain Eukaryota; kingdom Metazoa; phylum Chordata; class Aves; order Pelecaniformes; family Threskiornithidae; genus Nipponia; species Nipponia nippon. Next base: position 2,626,091 of record NW_028262347.1, read on the forward strand.
AACCGTTGAGTCAACAGTGGAAAGCCTGGGCAGGACCGGCACCTTCCAGCATCGACTGGTATTTTAAGATGCTTCCTCTGCTATACGGAGCGATGCCAGGGAAAAGCGGATGCTATGGGATTTCGCACATCGGAGCGTGTTCGGACATTAGGGATGTAGGAACTGCCGAACGAATTCAGCCCCATAATCTAGTTAATACGGGGCTGCTACTGGGTGTAAAAACCTACTGAGGGCATTTATGGATGGATCTGCCCACCTGCAAATCACCTCCTGACCCCAGCCAGCCGAGGAGGGTTCATCTTACCTAGTGACAGATGTCTGCCATGGATAATTCTACCTGAGCAGGTCGCCTCTGCTCCCCGATCCTTGTGAGAAAGCAACAGGCACTCCTAGGAGGCCCTTCATCTCATTTCAAAGAAAATTTAACCCAATTCAGAAAATCGCACTCTAATCATGCTCACTTCTCGCTACTTGCTGTAAAGGGAACCGAGGGCAACCAGCTCCGATGGAGATGTGACTGTGGCGGACCTCTGGTTATAGAGCAAGTGTTCATCGGTTCAACGCAGATATCTGAAAGTTAATCTCAGGCTTAAATACTTTGTTGGACTTGAGTGCGTGTTCTTTGGGCTGCCATGGACCACGTGTCTATGAAATGCCTGGTGTGTGTTTTAATTACAAAGCCAGCAAAATCCCCTCCTTGAGGAATTTATAAACCATGCAGCCACCAAAGGAAGAGGAGTGACGTGCTGTCACTACCCCGTGGTTCAGCCACTTTCTTTCCTTCTTCATGTGTTCAAGTGCTCTCATTACACGAAAATTACTTAAGGACAAACACGAGAAATGTCGTCCCCCAAGAGTCAGGCTCTTTGCTTCCGAACATCTGGTATATCACCATTAGGGCATTTTTGAGTTATTTCCTAATGTGGAGAATCAGCACCAGGCAAGGCATTTCCCAGACACACGCAATGAATAAGAAATCTGCTGCTCAGCAAACCTGAGCACAAAAGTTGTCCATCCTTAGGCTGGAGTGAGGCCAAACGGCCCAAAGATGATGAGGGAAGAGCAGTGTCTTCTGCACAAGGACACGTTCACTTCTCCTGCCTCCCCTCTGCTCCTGCCTTGAGCCATTCCCTTCTTCACCCCTGATGTCTTATCCTAATTTAAAATAAAGTTCCATTTTCAGGAACATTATCATTTCAGAGCCTTACAGCTCATTTCCTTGGTTGCTCCCTCTCCTTCAGTTGTGCCAGCACAGCTGTTTGCAAGGCCCGCTGTGAACCAGACTGGGGAGCTGATCCTGCCAAAAAAGAGAAAAAGCTGATGCAAAAAACAAAACATAGGCCTTCCCCCCAAGCTGGGTCGTTTCCCTGCTCTAATTTACTGCGTTGCATCAGGGCCCGCTGTACAGAGAACGAGAAGAGGAAGGTGATATTTGCCGAGGAGTCGGCATCGCGGGGTATATGCAAGCGCAACTGCAAATTCTCACCGAGTCTTCAGAGCTGGATGCTGCTTTCCTCCTGTACGATGGTGGGCTGTAAAGAGCTGCTGATCTTCTGATCTTTTGTTGTGTACTGACTACACATTGCGCGTAGCAAATAAAATACAGTATGTTTTGGGGGCAGTTTTCTAGATGAGGCAGATAAAGCACCAAGTGCTGTTCTAGGGAATATTGCGGACCTGCACAAACCAGGAGCATTTGGATCTACTCACATCCGATGTCCATCAGGATGCCCAAAGATGGGAGAAACAAAGTCCTTCCAGCAGCTGATTTAACTGATCTGCTTTGGGTGTATTGGCTCTGCAGAAGAGGACAGGGCTGAAAGGACCCAGGTGACAGAAGACCGGCCAGAGCACAGCCCTAACACAGATTATCCTGGGAATAAATTTACCATCTGCAGTCACTGACAGTGAATTAAAAGGAATTTTAAGCCTTCAGACTTCAGGAGAGAGATATCAGCTGGACATACCATAAAGACCCCATCTCCAACTGTGCCAGGACACATCAGGCTCCACGAAGAAATCTGTTTTTATGGCAAAGAAGAAATACCTGGCGGAGGTGGTCATGGCTTAGCAAGAAGAGTGCAATTACTGGCGCTGGGAAGGCTTTCCTTCCCAAAATGACAAACCTGGGAGAGCAAGAGATGGCTTCTGAGTCCTGGGGTAACATGGGATTCAGAGCACAGGTCCTCCTCGCTCTGGCAAGATGACCTGAGAACCATTTTCAGGCTTCAGGACACAGGTGTTGCCTCTCCTGTACATCTCGGCACCACGGGCCAGTGATTCAAAGACTGGCCAAACTCCTCTCTAAAACCCTCAGGGACGTAAAGCTTAGATCTGAATTTCCCCAACCTCTTATCCTGGAGAACTGAGCAAGGGACAAGGAGATTCTTTTGGTTCCCGGCACTGCAAGGAGACTGGGTGCATGCATGAGACTGAAAACAGCCAATTTTGGCACAGATGTGGTAAGCAGAAACGCTCGACCCACGTGAACTGGGACCCATCTGAGATCTCCAGTCTCCAGGCATCAAGGTGAGCTATCTGGGAATACTGCATTCTCCAGTGTTGTCTCCATAAATACCCATAAAGCTTCTGAGCCACTCAGAGGAGCCGAGACCTCTTCCAACACACGAGTGGGGCTCGGTGTGGGGTATGCCAACCTCTAAGAAGTGTCGAGTGGATATCTTGACAGGAGACCTGATTCTTAGCACTGCTCTTACTTCAGCAGCTCAACGAGCTTTTTGGTGTCTTCCTTCTCTGTTGTGACCAACCAGATGAACTGTGCGGCCAACTACGCGATATTTCCCTGTGCACCTCCATCGAGGAGAGCGGACCAGGGATTTGGGTTCCCCCAGATCAGAGTCACGTCTTCCAAAAACTCTTCTTGTTTCTGTGCTGAAGAGCTGGGCACCTCCAGCAAGGGGCATGGCCATGCCATGGCTTCCAGAAGCTCATGCAGGACTGCAGAAGCTGAAAGTTTGGGAAGTCTTGAGCAGGCACCTTGCTGTAAATGTATGGTAATGTGGAGAGCAGTCAGAAACCCCACGAAGCACTCTATGAAATGTTGTGAAGGCATAAATTGGTGTCCTACTAAAACTCAAAGCAGCTGCAGATTTAACTGGAAACTAAACTACATGGATGGGTGATTTATTCCAGCGTAGGTTTAATGAGCCCATAACAGGGCAGCTGTTTGGGATGCACGGGGCATCACGCAGCAGCGCCTGTCTGGTGAAGGACCGTACGGGGACAGGCTCCGATCCCCCAAAGCCCATGGGGGAAGCAAAAGGAGGAAGGGGAGGGAGGGGGGCATCAAGCTGATGGGTGTTTTTTAATGCTCTGTGGTTGGGATTTTTGGTTAATGCAGTGAAACCACTAATTACAGCTAATTAAACCTGCACTGAGATCAAAGCTCAGTGGAAACTACAGGGGGGAGAAAACAAGAGAGAAAAGAAAGGAAAAGAAAATGCGGATTTTGTTGTAACCAAGTCCTTAATTGAAAACTAAAGCATCTTTGTTAATTAAAAGCAGCAAAACCAAAATGAGGGCATGCTCCACAGATACACAACATGAGTCCAGTATCATGATGGAGATAACGCGTCTTTCCCACGCTGTCAGCAAAGAGAAGCTTTTCTTCCAAAGCCTGTTCTGCTTCTGGCTCCTCTATAGGGAAGGGTCTTCCTAGGATCCATACTGCAAGGCATTGGTGACTTCTACCTTCCACAGCACTGAGAACCTTGGGGATAAAGTGGGGGGAGAGGAATTCCTCCAGACTAACACATTTGCAGCTTTTATGAACAAGGAAGAGTTTTTCCCTCCAACACAGAGACAAGAGGGGATGGCTCAGTGACCAGCTTGTCTACATCAGGCTACCAAAAAAAGCCCATTGCAAAAGGAAAGGGTTCAATCTGTAGGGTTGCCTAGCTCTGACAAGACATTATAGGATATATATGTGACAGCCACCTGCTGTCCCTGCCATGCAGAGCACATTGCTATGTGTTGAAATTTCACTCCCAATCTTGATACCCAGCAACAGCGACCAAACATCTGGGAGATCATAGCTATTTCACGATGGAAGTGGCTTCATTGCACCTGGGAACCAAAAATCCTCACACCTGACCTGCGCGAGAGGTAATGGAGAGGTCAACAGGGACCCAAGACTTCATGCAACAGCCGCAGCTAGATCTCAGCTATTTTACTCTTTCTCTTGTGCCCATGCCCCTCATGTCTGGGTCCACATATTATCCTGTACTCAGTGATTAATGTGTCACAGAAAATGAGCCGTGGGTCTGACTCGTTGCAGTTTGCCCCCTTTTCTCTGCAGCTGAGCCCCGTGATACTGAATGCATCACGGCGTCTCCCCAGCAGCTTTCCAGGAACATCAGCCCCTACAGGCAGGCTGCTCCTAACGCAGGGGCAGAAAGACGCGGCTGTCAGGCAAGGAAACTTTGAAGTAGCAGGACTACTGCGTTTCCAGTTGTTCCAGCAACAGGGAGGGAAGAAAGAACAGACCTGCAGCATACTCAACCCCGGCTCAAGCTCAGTTCTACCTGCAGTAGAAAGATACTACCTGTGGTATCCTTTCTAGTGGTCTGCTCCATTTGCTTTTGAATATCCTAAGTGCTGTGGACGATACATGAGTTACAGTGCCTGGTACCCAAGCTGTCTACCCAACTAATGTGCGTTTTACTCCAATGGAATGATCTTAAGCGCCCCAGATTTTCTCCTGGCTTGAGTGCAGCCCCAAGGGAGAACATCTGAGATACCCTTCTCATCCAGTTGTGAACCACAGGCAGCAGAGGAGCATTACAGGAGCACTGCGGAGGCACCTGGGAGCAGGACAGCAGTCTGCCGCTGAACGAAGGGGATCCAGGTCAGGAGCTGTTGGACCTGGGGTTCAACACACACAAGTCAAGCATCAAGAACAGCTCTCAAAGGAGGTTTCCCTCGACCAGCTACATCCTCAGGCAACCTGGGCACCCAGGCAGCAAACACAGCCTGCTGTTCCTGTATCTATCAAGAATGAAATCAGAAAGAGAAATAACATTTGGCAACACAAAGGACTTCTTTCCGAGCGCTGGGATGTCTGAGGAATCTCTAATGCACACTGGCTTCCCCTTCCCTCTGCAGCACCCAGCAGATGGCAGCAAGTTATTGCTTATTCCTCCTGCCTGGGACAGCCTTGCGCATTAGGCAAAAGGCACAAATCTCTCCTGCCCCTCTATAATCGAACAAAAAAATCCCCTGCCTGCCAGTCGTAGCAGGAGAGGAGCCCTGAAGGCTGAGCATCCAAACCAGAACTGCACTCTGAAAAAAGCACCCTCTGATATCCCGCTGCCGCCGTTTGGAGATTATTCCCGGTGGTGTTTTCCAATTCTCCCCATGCAAGAATCGGAGCCAGACGGGACAACCCTGCCACCTCCACAGATGTTTGTGCTGAAAGCGATGGACCTGTTGGCACTGCGAAATTGTAGCATAAGGCCATCTCTGCCTCCTGTCACTGACTGAGCTACTCCTAAATGCAGAGGGTCTGTATCCACTCTGCTGCTGTGATTCACTCAAACTTACAAGCAAAACCAGAGTGCTTATTAGGTGCCAGAGCAGAGCTGAGGCAGATTCTCTGCTTCCCAAACCCACGCTAGTCTCTTCCCATCACACCGTGTAGGCCCGTGCAGACATCTCGGCACCTTGACCTTGGTACCCAACCCAACCAACGCTGCAGCAGTTTGCCACTGGTTTGAAAGAAAGCTCATGCTCCAGCTGCATCCTCCTTCATCTATACTCTCTTACCCTCCCCACCTAAATAAAGCTGGGTTTTGGGTAAAGGGCGTGTTTCCAGGACCCATTTAGGGTAACTGGTGTTAGTTGTAACTGCTTCCTACAAATGCCTTGGCAGTTCTCACTTACTTTGAAACCCGTATGAAGACTGGTGCCGTTCTCTCCTGACTCTTCACAGGTGGCTGTATGGGTGGAGGGAAGACGTTTGCCCCGGGAATGTAAGAATACAAGCAAGTACATGTACGTCGTAGCCTCACGGGTGTCACCGGGAGAGCACAGACGCAGAGGAATCGGCAGCTGTAGCTGTATTTTGCCGGGGAGCAGAAGCAAAGGTCATTCTCTTTTGTGAACGATAAAAATTCAAGCAGCCCTTGTATACCGATAGATTTGATCACAGGTGTCTGAACTACATTTCAAGGGCTTATTCCCAGCCAACCTGTGAACAACTGTCTGGCATGCTGATGGCTTCTCCCCATGCCTTCTCCCTGGGGACTTCTCCGGAGTGGCTGGGATCCGCCAGCAGTGACAGTGTAGGTGCCACATCTACTAGAAAGATATGGTCAGAGCCAAGGGCCCTGATAAACATCTTCAGCAGAGGAAAAGAGATTCCTGGTCCCCGTGGGATGGATGGCCATTGCAACCACTAACTTGAACGGTAGCAGCAGGGAAACCTCCGATCTAACTCTTAGGTGTAGAGCCACCTCTGGTTTTCTATGCTGCAAAGGGATGAAGGACACTTTCAGACCCAGTAACGATGAGTAGCACCACTCAAAAACCTTTATCTCAGAGGTCAAAATGACACTGTGTTGTATGAAATGTTCACATTTCATCACTGGTCTCTCCCTTCCCCTTGCAACCACCTCAATTAACTTTCAAGAATAGGGCAATTTTATCACTGCTGTATGTCTGAGAAAGTTTTTTTTTTTTTTTCAATGAAAAATGAACATCTAGGAGTTGAATGATATTTCATTTAAGGATAAGTCTGAAGCTGAAACCTAGCCCTTTCTGACTACCTCTGATGAAATCTGCATAAACATGCAAGTGTAATTTTTGGCGGGGATAGAGGGGGAGCAGGAAAGAAGGCACAAGGGAAAAAACCTGAACTGGAATCCAAATTTGAAGCTGAATTTTATCCCTCTAATGCCATAAATCTAATTCTGGGTCTGAGACTTCCAAAATTTGGAGGTATTTGGAACTCACACTCAGTCTCAGACTTTGCAGTATATGCCTAGGTATTATACACAGGAAGAAAATACTGCTTTTTCTTTAATATAGTAGTAGATGCCCTAACAACTGACTGCATTTCTGCTGGCCTAGATACTGAACACACAAATAAGGGAAAAACCTGTTAATATTTGCAGGAAATTTAGCAAATGCTACAAATCCTTTTGTGACACCTCAGCAGTCAGGACCAGCCTATTTTACCCTTTCTCCTGTCGGTGGAGAAACTCCTTGCTAGAGCTCGCAGAACTTGGCAATTTATTTTTTTCAATGGAAACGTGCTCCGGCTCTGCTTCGTGATGCTCTGCAGAGAGTTTTCCTACCCTGCTCTACCTCGAACTGCGAATCTCGAAGCAAAACTCATTTGAAACAAATTTTCCCCCTGCCATGGTACTACTCCCAAAGCAGCAAATCCTGCTGTTGTCACCCGCAGGTTACAGATCTTTTGAAAAATGTGGTTTAAACAGCAAGAGTCTCACTAGAAACAGTGAGTGGTACATGGGTTAAGATTTTGCTGCAAATCGTCTACGTGATTTTGGCTTCAGAGGAGAAAGATCTCCCCCCTCCGGCTTCCCTGGCTGGGGTTTCTACTGCCTAAGGCACCAACTAAGAGAAGAACAGGGATGCCCAGTGCTCTTTGGGGCCCATAGAAAGCCTTGAAGAATATATAAAAGGTGAAAAATAAAACCAAAACCAAACCCAAAATCAAAAGCATGACACCCAGGAACATCTTGAAAGTCTTGGCCCTTTCTCAAATGGCCCTGTCTTTCCTATGAACTTGAGCATCAGACTTTAAGTGCGTTCACTTTCAGAAAAGGACCACACAGCACCTGTTCCAGAATTAAAACTTAACGTATGAAGAGTGACGGTATGAAGAGTGATGTATTGAGCGTTAATTGTGGCTAATTGCTTCTTGAACCCTGAGTGTCGCACTCTCCTGGACAAAGAAATATCAAGAGGGCAAGGGAGCAACGGGGGCAGTGAACCGACTGTCCAGTGAAGCGTAAGCCAGTCGGCTTCAGATGAGGCTTAAATCCAACCTGGAGGGCAAAGAGCTCCGTAACTGCCTGAGAAAATCTGTTTTTCTGTGTGTGTGAAAAAAACTTATGTCTTTCCCTGATCAAAGGAGCCCATGACTTCTAATCAAGGTTCAACCAAAGACATCGGAGTAAATGTTGAATCATTTGGCACAAGGGCAAATGCAAAGACCAGGGATGGGGCAGTGAGTCCCAAGCTGGGTGAGACCCACTTCAGGAATCTTCTTTCCCATTCAGTAATGATCACCCAGTTCCCCGGAGAAGCGAAGCCAGGAGGTGGAGGGGGGAGGGAAGAGCAGGTGAGTCAGTATTTCTCCATCGGCTCTGCCACTGCTCCCGTACGCAAAATAACCACTTGCTCTCTGTTTCTCATCTTTAAAAAGGCAAAACTGATAGTTAGCTACTGCGCAAAGCACTTACAGATTCTTATATGAGCAATATCACAGAAGTACAAATCACTTTTATGCTACATTGATGTTATTTTATGCTTTCTGGGGGTGAACTGTTATGTTTATTTTATAGTTTGGGTAGACCTCGGTAACTGGAGTCCCTGGGGTAACATAAGAACTTGCTCAGGTAATTGTAAATTCAGGTGAGCAGGGCAGGGTTTGGATGCACGAGACGCCTTGTTTATGTAAAAGGAGAATCTGGATAATAAGCATTCAGGAGTCATCTGAAGAACAAAAGAATAAAACATACTCTCTAGATCACAGAGATCTGCCCCAAAAGAAAGAGGGAAGCGATGCGGTCATGAAAGCTAAAAAGAAATGTTGTTGAATTTATATTATGGGAAGAAATCTGCATCATAGGTACCACAAAGCAGCTGATGCTGCTGTGCAGAAAGCTCAGGTGTCTTTGCCGAGCTCCACAGCTGTCGATGATGGTACCCAGCAGCTCCAACGGCCCAGGAGAAAACCTCTTTGCCACGTAACTCATATATGAAGAAGGCTGGTATGTGTTTGATGTTGTGAAAACTGCTGGTCTGGCATATCGCCCGTTAAACAAGATTGGGATTCCTCGCCCTTCCCTTCAAACTCCACGTCAAATTGTGCAGCACTACGAGTCAGAGCTCCACGGCTGTTCAACCCTTACTGCAAAGGCCTCTCCAGAAAACGGCCTGCCATGCCCTGCCAGGCTCCAGCAGCGCTCGGTCAGCATTTCACTATTTGGGTGCCAGTTGCTGTCAGCGCATGCTCAAGCTCTGTTCTGCCTGCCAAAAAACTGGGCTAATTTATTTAATATTTCAACAGATCAGGGAAAAAAATAATTTAAAAAAGGAAAGATTGAATTTGGGAACTCTGTTCCTCAGAGGGTTAGTAATGGATCTTTCTCTCTCCCCCTCCTCCAGGCCTCAGCATTCATAACTTCTCCATGTCAATGTTATTATGAACAAATTAATTCAATAATGAGATCATTCCCCATATGAGAGCCCAAGTAAATGAGGCACTCAGTCATACCTACTCTCCCTTATCTGAGGGAGCCATGCTTCTCTCGTAATTTGGTCTCCAAGACCGATGGCCACATGATGACACCAACTATTTCCGGTGTTTGTGGTGGGTCATATCTGAGTGTCACGCAAAACTCTGTCGTTTGACCTACATGCCTTAATTTGCAAGTTCCAGCCTCTTCCTTTGGCTGTTTCTTGGGCTCAGCTGCCTGTTGCTGAATCAGCTGCTGCCACAGAGGATCAGCCAATACAGCTACTGGTAGTCAGCACCCTAGGTCCATGGGCAAAGCACGCACCGTTTAGCATTTGCTTATTCCTCAAATGATCCCCCTTCAGTGAATAAAGCAGCAAGACTGGTGAGAAACTTGCAGAGGATCTATCATGCCCAGTTTTGTTTTTATTTTGCTGTTACTACTATTTTAAGACCAACGGAACTTGAAGGAAGACAGCATGTGGCATCCCTGAGCTTCACACACGCTGTTCCTGTGAGCTGATAAAAGTTTAAGCCTTCAACAAACCAAAGTATTACTTATCTGGGCATGAATCCAGGCTCCAGATTCATCCAGTTTAAGTTCCACCCAAGACCTACACCTAGGTTTTCCTTGCCTGGGTTTTGGACTTAGGAGAACCACACCAACAGGAAGGCCCAAGCACGGACACTTTGGTGGGACCTCCAGTTTGAGCTCATGCTGAGCTCAAGTGATCCAGGTTGCTCTGAATGTTGCTCAACAAGGGGGAAAGTGAGTATTACGATTAACGCTTCTATGGGTTTCACTTGATATCCATCCAGGTGGACGCACGAGTGGTGAAACTTTTGGAAGGAGCTACCTCTGTAGATGTGGACATCAGAATAGTAACAAATACAACACGGGGCGCTCTGCTCACCTTGCAAAGTCCAGGTCAGCCTCACGTGACATGGTGATGTTCGTCAGGTTTTGCTGGAGGATGAAGATGTTCCTACACATTTTCTTGATGCCAGATTCACTGATGCGCTTGAAGTAGTGGGCGCCGTTGATAAGAATGCAGGAAATAAGGTGGCCCAAACCTGCAAGGGTAAGGGGGAAATAAACAATAAAATCACAGGAGGAAGACATTTAGTGACAATAATTCATCATAAAACCCATGAATCAGCACTGTTAAGTGGTACATGTGAACTGGAACAGCTGATACACTGGAGTGTACGTGGAAACAGCCCTCAGTATTTTCCCTGTGATTTTAGGAGGACTTTCCTCAAGGTTTCCTTCTTTAGTAAAAATACAAAAATGCCCCAAAACACTACAAAAACTCAAAGCTGCATTATCATAGCCATTGCTATTTCCAGGGCACTTCCAGATTTATAATCATGCTTTGCATAATGTCCCTTTCAGTCCCTCTCTCTGTCTGGGCAGAGCAATGGACCACTACTGCCCCTACAAAATGATAGTATTTTAATCTGTTATCAAGGGTGGTATTATTCCCTGGTGAACCCACAGTCCACAAGAGCAGAAATGATCTGCATTTCAATGCACTTGATGCGTAACCTCTCTCTCATCAGTCCTGAACAGTTTCTTGTGTCCGAATGATGTCTCCATCTTTCCTCTGCTGCTGAAGGACGTAGCCAGCTGCTAAAAGTCACAGCCACCCCCAAAATGATGCACCCATTCATGTCACATTCTAAATGGAAAAAACCCCAGCCTAATTCACTCAGTACACAGGTCTGTACAAGACTAGACCTCGATTAAAAGTCTGAATTAAGAAAATATGTTCATGTACAAGCAACCAGCACAGGGTATATGTAAGTCCCAAAACTGGGCTTTAAGAGATGCCTACGTTTCATGAAGACCACGTGTATGAATTTCAACCTCATGGCTTAGCAAGATGCGAACAGTCCTCGAACAGACGCAGCAGACCTGAGCTGTAAGAGGAGCTCCACAAGGCGCTGGTGATCACTCAGTTTGCCTCGGATTCACACAGCTCAGAAAATATGTGATTAAAAAATGCTCCATCAGTGGCTACATGAGTACAGGGGGGAAGTACACAGATACTGAAAGCCTTCTCTAGGTCCAGTAAGCAGGGGCTAAAATAAGGCTAGCCAGGCTTGCAAAGCCTTCATCCCTGCTGACACATTATATTGGGCAACGGGTACATCTCCAGTTCCCATCTTCTCCTGACTGCGAACAACCACCACATAAAAGGACACGTATCCTGGTGCGCAGGCAAGAGAACTGTGCGTCAGCACCACAAATAAATACAGGGGAGATGAACCAAGATATGATTTGTATTCTCCAAGGTAATCACAACAGATGAGACATCAGAAGAGCTAATGTTCTCTAAATTTAATTTTAGAAATGGAATGGCTACACTTCGGATAGGAACTGTGCCATAATAGAGCTGTGCTTGTAATATATACATATGCCCTACGGCTTCCCAAGGAAGAACTGTCTGGCACGTACATCGACTTATTGCTTTCCCACTCAGCATGGGCCCGTCTCTCCTATTCAGGCAGATACCCTCAGAAATGGTGTGGAGGCAACAGGGTTTTTGGGTGCCCTGTGTTTGCATGGGTCTCACTTACCAATCTGCTGTAGGTGGCAACAGTACCACGGTCTGCCTTACCCCCAAAAGGAATACTGTTGAGCTTTGGGATGAGAATGAAAAATCATTTAATGAGAACCAAACAAAATGCCTGACCTTCGAAGATGTACTGGAACTTGTGCTGCTGGAGGCTGGCGCTCATGGCTTCCTCGATAGCACTGATGTCCTTGTTGAGCCGGACAACGAGAGGGTCATAGTCCATACTCTCCACGTTGGCGACGATGGCGTAGTTCCCTTGTTTAGCCAGCGGGATCAGGTAGTGGAAGCAATGAACTCTGTGAGACAGAAAAGAGAGATGTTACAATGCAACAAGCCTGACGTTAAAAGATCTGTGGGTATGCAAAGTGTTGCCTTCTTATTTTCCTTCCAACATTCAAGCAAGTAAAAAATAACAATAATTTTAAGAAATGGGTGGTTATGTCTGCATTAAACACATGCTCCTCTTGACATGCCATTGTCCCATCTTGAGAGGTGAATACAAAGGATCCTTCATTAACAGATCTGACCTACATGATCCCAGTAAAGTGGCCAAGTACCTTTTCACCAGATTCTCCAACTTCGCATGTGCCGGTTCAGCAGCACTTCCATACTGATTCTCAAGTAAGAACTCCTTCTATGTACCCTAAAGACCTGATAACAGTTATAACTGGCAGAAGGAGTGAGCCAGGGGATATGAAACGATAATTAGCAGGCCAAGGTTGCGCCTATTCTCAAGCATTTAACACTATTGCAACTTTTTTGTTTTCTGTTTGCCTGCCTGGTAGGGATGGAGGCAATGTGCCCAATCATCATCTCTCCATCGAAGGAGAAATTCTGTGCATTCAAATCACCTATTAGGGTTCTGCAAAAAAACTGTAAGTAACTTCTCTCGGAAAGTGCTATGTCCAGCAGAGTCGATAGCAAAACTCCTTCTACTTTTGTAATTCTTGGGTTTCACCCACATCACTCAATGGGGACAGGAGGTTGGTTGGGTTCTTCTGAATTTCACTTGTCAGGGAAACACGGCTAAATCACAGCCTGGGTGAAATATCCTTTGCATTCAAAACATAACTCAGGATCAGCACGCTGAGACAGAAAGTTCACACCAGACTGGTCCAGACAGCTGGGAGTTGTGCTGGGGTGTGGGAGAAGCTGTGATGGGTATGTCCTGGCTTTCATGTCCCCCATCCTCCTAGAAAGCATCCTTGAGGTGGCCATCACAAGCAAGTTCAATTTAGGGCAATGCCAGGAGTAAAACCATCTGTTGATACTCTTTAGTCCCTGCTCCTATGTAATTCTATATAGGGCTTTTTAAAGGAAAATACTGTAACAGACATTAAGTAATCTAAAACTCCATGGTTATTTGTAACAAAAGAAATGGTTTGTGATCTGCCTGTGTCAACAGATTTCCTTTAAGGAAGCAGATAGAAATCCAAGGAGCAGGATCTCGGCGATCACTGTCCTCAGGTCATGCCCACATGGTACTGGAGGAGGAGAAGCCAACGCTGGGCTGGTGCCAACCTGCATCTGGCAGAGCTGTGAACAGACGGGGGGCCCTAAGGGAGGAGAAATACAAGGGGATAATTGCGTCGTCTCAAATCTGCTTTGCTGTTTGCTGGTGTTTTCTTAGACTGCACCTGCAACAGCAAGAGGCCGGATGAATTCCCAGGCTCTTTACAAATGTGCTCTGAGTGCTTTAAGCACAGGGTTTCTGTGAATGAATACACATTGTACTGTGCACCTTGGAAATGGCACGGATCCGGGGAGCTGGTGTAGGAACCTCAGAGAATCCTGCTAGTAACAGCCATCAGAGGGACCAGGCTTTTTCTCTGTTACTGCAGGTGCCTGCAAAGGCAGAGTGATGAATATGGGGAAGCTCCCGCCCCGCTGGGGATTTTCCTGGTTGTTAGCATCTCTTTTTCTCAATCCTTTCCACCCGCTGCACAGAGTAGCACGCTTTGGTGTATTTACAGCATCAAACTGGGGCTCCTGTTAGAAGCGCCGGAGGAGGCGGACAATGGTCTGCTCTAAAATGACAGTGAAAATTTTTCCTGAATTACATTTGCACTTATTTCTGCTTAACCCAAGTGTGATGGAAAGCCACAGAGGACTGAGGCCAGAAACCCATTTAGGCTGGTGCCCATACCACGAGCCCGGGTTAGCTTGGGCATCACCTCGCATTACATCGCAGCTGGAAAGCTGCCCCATTTCCATACCTTAACAATCTTTTCCTTGAATCCTTTAAACCCCAGCTCATCTGTGATGCCTGCAATCAAGTGGCCAGCAGATGATGGATAGCAGGTTGAAGGGCTGCTGACAATAACAAATGTGTATTTTTTTTAAAGCTACCTACTGACTTCACCAGAGCTCCGCCAATGTACACAAGGACACAATACGGCTCAGGATATGTCACGGCAAAACACACTGATGGTCCATCAAGTCCCATTGCCTGCCTGTGACATCCACTTCTATCTGATGCTTCAGAGAAAAGGGAAGCAATGAAAATACACCTGGCCAATACAATATATAAGGGAAAAATGTCTTCCCAGCCCCAGAGTGGACAGCTGGCAGCCTGAAGAAAGGGATTTGCTGCCTTTGATCTTTGCATGTGAAGTCAGAGTCATCATAAAATTATCCATCCCTTTAAAAAAATTCAGCTGGTTTCCCAGTTTCTGTTACTATTTGAAAAAGTAGTAAGAAAAGCTCCAAAGCGCAGTGGCTAATGAATGTGCAGACACCTGTTAGACTATTAAAACATCATTGTGCAATTTTCTAAGGACAAAGCCCCCGAAACCCCATTTTTCCTCGTCTCTGACATGTAAGACACAGACCTCCCTAGGAAATTCCACTTTCGGTATCCTGGCTCCATCCCACATTTGGCCATCCGTGGTGGTGGGATCTGGCACTTCAGGACTGATCTTTGATGCTACAGCAGTAAGTATATCTGTCTCAGGTGCCATAATATGTACTCTGGACACAATCTTAACCTGTAGCCTCCCGAGCTCACCCGCAGTACCTGAATTCAGGGCTTTTACCTGACTTCCAAATGCAGAACCAGCAGGCAGCGGTCAGCCATCTCTTGAAAAGACCGGGCCAGCTCACTCAGGGTTTGCAGGATCTGTTCGGATGCGGGAAGGTGTTCCATACTGGCGTGGCTGTCCTGGCCAGGAGACATGGCTAGCAAGAGAAGAGAGTATAAATTTGTGACATACTTCATGAATACCGCTCAGCTTTAGCGACCATAGCATCTTGTTTGCTTCCATCTAAATATCTGTGTTCTCTCCCACCTTTGGCTGAGCAATAATGTCTGTAATTTGGGAGTGTATGAAGCAACAAACTGCCGCTGCAATTGATTGAACTCCAAAGCGAATCTGAGGGGTTTAATCAACCACCAGAATACATTTGCTTGGGAAGATATTGCTCTGTGATGAGTGTTTCTGTAGCTGCAGAATCCGGGAACATTTATCTTGCTCTGCTTGGAGTGAGAAAAGAGCTGCTCGGGAGCCAAAGCACAGCACCGACAGGAGAGATGGTCCTTTTTGGTCACCATAGGCTTCCCCATGTAATCTCAAGTGACTTTTTGCCTGCCCCCCATCCCTTCAGAGGCATCTGGGAGGCTTTCTTCATTCTTGTTAACAAAACACAGCTCTTGGGCAGTAAAGCAATTAAAAAGCAGGCAACAGGTATGAGTTGGTCATGGACCAGCTGTTTCCCTCCCACTGAGATCTCTTTATAAAACCACCTTGAGTTTACCCCAACCACGAGAGCATCGTCTCTCTTGGAGAGGTGTCAATGCAGCTACAACTCTGCAGCCTTCATCCCTTATATTTTATCCCAGTGCCTGAACCCTGAACCTTCTCCCCTGCAACACAAATCGCTGCCACTCGAGCTAAAGAAGGAGCTTCACTAACAAGAGTAACATGCTGTTATCATATATTCCGCCCTAATTAGAGGAAGCGTATCCCAAACATCTGAGTTCAAGTCCTCATTCAAGCAGCACTTTAGAAATGACTTCCTGCATAGGGTGATTAGCAATGTTTGAAATCAGGCAGCCCCGCTCAGGCAACTTCCACTTGAATTAAATAATGGGATTGCAAGGGATCTCCTGGATCACCAAGTCCAGTCCCCACGAGCCCTGTGTCCCATGGCCTTGCGTATAGATTTCTATGCCATATTAAAGTTGTTCAGATTTCTACCCTTGCTGGCTCCTTCAAAACATCACTCCTCTAACAGCGAAGTTAAAGTTTGGGATCTAATTTCCAGCCTAAACTTATTCACTGGTGTTTTATATTTGGTTCTTCATATGCTGACGTTATTCTTTGCCTTATGGAGCTCTCCATCCCTGGCATCCCTCTTCACAGAATCATCAAATCGTTTAGGTTGGAAAAGACCCTTAAGATCATTGAGTCCAACCGTTAACCCAGCACTGCCAAGCCCACCACTAAACCATGTCCCCACGCGCCACGTCTACACATCTTTTAAACACCTCCAGGGATGAGGACTGCACCACTTCCCTGGGCAGCCTGGGCCAGTGCCTGACAAAAGCAACTCTCTGCACCCCTTCTGGTTTCAATGAATTTGTCTTGAACACGGGCAACCAGAGCTGTACGCTGTATTTGAGCCATAACTGGTGCCATAACGGGACTGGAGCTTTCTCGTCTCCCCTTGGAATACTCTTTTCCTCTGCCCTATCTGCTTTTTTGCATGGTTGCTTCACATTTTCAGCTCATAGTTGTGCTGCGATCAACCTGAATAATGGAGGTATGCTATCTGCTGGCTTTAAGAATCATCTCCTTCTCTCTTTTCTTGCACTAACGTTCATTACACGATAAACACTTAGTCAGACACCAACGCAACTCTGCACAGAAAGGATTTGTACATCACCAAGGAACTGTTGACAATAAACTTTCATTTTGATGGAGGTTGATTAAGTAAATGTCACTTGCTGCTGTTTGTACAAAGCCAAAGACCTGCTTTGAAAGAGGAACCTACGCCAAGCTTTGGATTTGCTCCTAAAATTAAATACACCTTCAGATCTACTCCGAAAAGGAAAAAAAAAAGAAAATGAGGAGATAAAAAGCCCCAATCTGTTTTGCGCAAAACAAACTGAAACAGATAAACACACAAGACAGAACTGTACAACTAAAGGAGTGCGGCAAAGCAAAAGGAGAAGATTGCACACAGCAAAGGGCCTAATTGTGCATCTAAATGTACCGTGAATTACAACAGAGAAAAGCGTGCACGGATGAAGCCATGTAAAACACAGCTCCTGGAAGTAGCCTCCTTCAGCAATTCCTGCAATCACAGCAATATTTATGAAGTTTTTTTTTAACCAAGGAACATGGTGGAGAAATTCATAGCCTGGCAAATACTGCTGAAAATAATCAACTGGCCTGGAACGTAAAAGAGAAATAAAAAGGGAAACAAGAGCCAAAATCCACCCAGGGTGAATGGGAATAACAAGGAGGCCCCCTCCCTAGCACACCCCGACACTTCTCCAAGCCTCTCCTTGCTCACTGAGGTCTCTCCCACACCGAAAATGAAATTATCAGCGAGGGGGTGATGGGCTTATTTACGCAGCCTCGAATTGCCAGGTGACGGTGTTAAGAGATGACCCTTGGAAGGCGCTTTGGAAGAGCTGTTTCTCCAGCTGCCGCCCACCTTTCAGGTGTGAGACCTCCAAGTGACTTTTGTTTCCCTGGAGGGTGGCAGGACTTTTGGATCAGGTCTAGGGGTGCTTATTTGGTCGCAGCAGAAAGCAGGAAACCTCATCTCTATTATGGGGGGAAAAAAATCTGTTTTTAGTCAAAAATCCTACATTTTGAGAAGTTTCTATCATCAGCCTCACTACTACAGATGGACTCGCTGCAAGAACCATCTCTCTTTAGCAGTGCCGGGGCTGCAGCCTCTGGTTAGATCGTGCCAGCTCGCTCCAGCGATGCCTCTCTGCAAGCGGTGGAGATGGATGGACCCATCATTCGAAATGCAAGAGTCAGCTAATTTCTGCAGTGGAGAGGTACATGCACAATTTTTCTACTCTCCAGAATTCATTTACAGCAATTTAAGTGAGGCTGTAATTATATTTGTCAGTGGAGATAAGAGGAGGAGGGAGATGGGGACAATCTGCTCCTTATTTAAAGCCAGAGCACTGAAGTCCTTTTGGGTGTTCAGAGCCCCCACGGCGGGGAGGAGGGTCAGCTGCTGGCTTGGGGGATGCATACCAATTTCTTCCATGCATGATGAGGACACTGAAGTGTACTTTTGCTTTTCAAGATCAAAGGAAGCCTCTCAGAGTCCATCAGTTTTCCTTTCTCCTTTGGACATCCAGAAAGGACCTATTTCACAACCAACGAGAAAATCCCATTTCTTTAAGTCTCACTCAAGACAGTTTTACTCCATCATCCTTGGCAACACGAACCCACAGAAGGAGCTGTAGCAGCAAAAAATAATCAGAGCCTAAATTGTTAAGGGGCTCTGAATAAAAAAGGAATTTGGAGCTGGCTTTGGAGTTGGCCAGTTCTTTGGGCAAAGGGTGACTCTGTGTTGCATGGACATTCAACCCACCAGAGCACACTCTGAGCTCTCTGCTTAAAGAGGGAGATATCTCCAACTGGAGAAGCAAAACAGCAGATCAGCAGCCATCCACTTCTTCTTTCCCTTCTCCTCCTTCGTAACCCTTTTACACCACGTTGAACATGAGTCTTCCTGGCCAACAAAACACCCAAGGGTTGGGTAAGCAGTGGCCACCACCTTGGTCCACTGGCCCTTATCATCTTGCAGCCTAAACACATGAATTTCACTTGTCTTAAGCGATCTTCCCGTGATGCCAGATAACAGTTACGATTTTGTTTGGGATTTCTTCTAGCTTGCTGTAAGCACAGCCAAGATATCTCACTCCAAGGAGAAAGAACATTTCATTTCAGCGAACCTGAGAAAAATAAACTTAACACACTCGTTGTCACCAATGATTTCAATCATTTTGCAATTCAATGCGATGCTGGTGCCTCTTGACAGATTGTGCCTTGTAAATCGATGGATGTAAATCACCAGACCTGTGGAATATTAAACAAAACCTGCCGCGTTGCCCATAAACAAACCTCTGTAACCAATCAAGGTCTACAATAGCGCGTCCTGCCCACTCCCTGCTTGAGCAGAGTGACAGCTAACAGATTCGAATGATTTAATAGAGCAAGGAGAAAAATCAGTCCAAGGTTACAGGCTCTGCCTCGGGTCCGGTGCAACCTGAACCTGAGAAATAACCTCCAACATGCTCAGGCTTTACATAGCACTACCCGCATTTGCTTTACAGGGGAAAGGCTCACGTGGAAATTTTACAACTCTGCTGGGGAAAAAACCCTCTTATTTGGAAAACAGATAGAGTATGAAACACTTGCTTTGCCCCACAGGTAACATTAGGGACGAGATCACAGCTTTTTAAATTTTAATTTCTTACTCCCTTCCTCTCCAGATGAGGAAACTCCAAAATAATTGCAAATACACATACGGAAAAGGAAATTTGTTACCGGTTATGTGCTGGACTATGCCTTTAGAGACTCAGGCTTAATTCTTCTCTCTGCTGGAGACTTTTCTGGGGATCTCATGCACCACCTTCTCTTTCTGTGCTTTAGTTCCCAGCATGTAAAACCTGGATAACGTGTTTTTATCATCACTGCCATTCAAGCTGACTCTGAGCTCTCCGTGTCTCCTGTTCCTACAGCTTTTAGCATCACGAGGTGATGATGCCACTGGGAGACAAAATTGCTACTCTAACACCAACAAGAAAGAATATCTGGTTATTTAAAAGGAAAAAGCATTGGGTGAAGTTGGGAAGAATTAGATATGTGATTGTGTGGGTTTTTTTTAAAGGAGATGATAGAGTACAGCAGTACAGTGTGCACATTAGATGCAACATCAAGGACTTATTTTGGCGAGATTTCTGAAGGAAGACATATGCCAGGAGACCTCTGCCTTCTGAAGCCAAACAGCAAGAGGAAACTAATGTTTTTTTAAACATGTTACCATTAAAAAAACCCCTCTCTTTCTGTTAAGCCATGGTCTGTCAATCTGGGCCAGAGCCTAGTAAAGGAAAGCTGCTGCTGCTGTGATGCTGGTGAGCAAGGGCTTTGTGGGGCGACAGGAACATCGCCGAGATGCCCACAGCTCCACCGAAAGGTGACGCAAGTGGCACGGGGCATCGCCTCCACCTAGCTGTATGGAGACGGCTGCGTTGGGCCGCAGGAGCTGGGAGATATGTTAGAACTTGCTGGAGACTAAAAAACCTAAATAAGCAAAGAGAACCAGACAAAGCAAATCAACTCAAATGATTTTCTCTCTGTGGGAATAAATACCAGGACCCTGCTCTCAAGCTGCTTTTCTTTTCGTGGTTACACATCTTTCCTCCCACTTTGATCTCTTATCACTCTCGAGATGCTGTCTCGATCTAATTTAGAGTGTAAGCTCTCCGAGGAGCAGGGGCCTTCTCTTTTTATTCTCTTGTAAAGCGCTCTGCACACCTGTGGTGCTCGAGAAATAATGAACAACAACAACTATATGCAACCCATATGGCCACTTGGACCGGTTTCTGGCTGCAGGAGTATTATTTGAAGCTCTAAGGCATAGATCACTCACTGCCTACCTCTAAATTGGTGTGTCTGGGGATCTCAGAGCTGCAGCTTTATAGAAAAGAACTGGAATGAGCCATAAAATCTGGAACTGGATTTTGATTCTCCTAAAGTTCACGAGTTTCATTTCAGAGCTATAGGAATTCAGGAACCAAAGCTAGATTTTGGGTTTGACATCCTCCCCTTCGTTTTCAGAAGTGCGAACCTTTGAGCCTCTTAGATATGGCAGGATACCTAAAATATTTATGCAGATATTTCTGCATTGCTCCTTTCAACCTAAATTGTTCTCTTTATAGATTTTAAATATGGAGAAGAAAATCAATAAGAACAATGACATCTCCCAAGACTTCCAAGATCACAGAATCATCGAATGGTTTGGATCGGAAGGGACCTTTAAAGGTCATCTGCTCCAAACTCCAACGTATCTGGCATCTAACACTTTGATTTTGGATGTCAGCCGTCTTCTTCACGTAGGCTCCAAACCGATAGGCAGTTCCTTAAGCCATGCAGATGGCAAGGACGGTGGCTCTGCACATCAGTGCTCTGACCTTCACTTCCACAACGATGGGTAAGATTAACTCTTGACTCCAAGACGAGCTTGTCTCTACAGACACTTGTTTTTACAGACATTTGTCTCTACAGACAAGACAGTGCGGGAGAGGGGACAAGGCCAATGAGCAGAGGTGCCGACAGTCAGCGCCTACCTAAGCCAAGCACTGAGTCTCCCATGCAATGGCCGCCACCTCCTCCTTGACTGTGACCCCTGCAAAGCTCTGAGATATGGAGAACATTTACCATGCGCATGCGAGCTGAGCACACAGCTGCCCGTATCGATCGATAGAGAAACACAGGAGAGAACAGGGATTCTTGTTAAAACAAAACAAATACCAAGAAAGGACATACTTTAAGAGGTCGGGACCTTTCAAACAAGAGATGGGAGGATGGAGTTATCTAAATACTCAGCACTGGTCTGGCTCACCTTTTACTGGGATCAACGGCAAAACAACTCACTGGTGCTGAAGGGGCAAAGTTATGCCAACACTTAAAGGACAAGCAGAAGTAAAGAGAAAGCAAGCTCAGGGAGAGCTTCTCATTAATATTACTCACAGCCAATTCCTACTAATGAAGCGCGTTCTCTAGTAGGGGCAACCAGGATCGTATGGGAAGATCCATAAGGAAGGGATTTTCCCTTGTAAATCTCCTTGAGGTTCTGATGAAGATGGAGAAGGAAGGAGAACTTGTGCCCCAAACCCATGAAAAACAAGATGAAATTGAAGGCTGGCATTGAGAACTTTCTTCCATTCCTTTCTGCCCTTCGCTCCATGTTAAAATGCAAGTCCGGGAGAGGGGACAAGGCAGCCGTGCTGGAAAAAAGCATTGCGACCTCATTTGCGATGAGTTGTGATAAGAAGGCTGGGCTGCAGTCCCCATCAGTTCAGTAAACACTAATGATGAGGAGAGCACAGACTGTCACCGGTGATAAAGAACAGGCTAAACACTCTATTAGTTTTTCATTTTGTGAATTAATGTTTTTTATGGCGTGTGTACACTTGCTAGTTAATGAATTGTCTCGTTAGAGCTGCCTGCGGAGCTCCTCGTCTGCCTCTGCTGGCAGGCATAAATTTCACAAGGAAATTAGCACTTTTAGAAAGGCAATAACTCCTCTAAAAGTGGTTTGTTTTCCATTACTTTCTGCAAATATGCAGCCCCGGGAAAGGGATTATCAGGGGGAACAAAGAAGGTGTCTCCGAGCTAGAGGGGCAGGGCAAAAAGTGACTTGATTTAGAAAGCTTAGTGAAAACCCATTCATCTGCTTTTGAGTTATGGAAAGTATTTTTTGCCTGTTTGGTGTTTCCCACCCTTCTCTGTGCTTGGTTAGCCAAAATCAGCCATGTGCTTCCCCTAATTTTCATTAAAGACAGGGCAAAATCACAGCTCCAGTGAAGTCAACAGAGACACTTCCATCAATCTACACAGAGTGAAAAATTCACCCCCAAACTCATTTCTCTACCCATTTGTCACTGGTTTCAATATGCGGAGAAGAACTTGTAAAAACTGTCAGCATTTGTGAATGAACGAGCAAAAATGAGTGGAAGGAAAACAGAAAACCTCAAGGCCAGCTGCTTCGTACGAGGCACCATGTCCTTAGAGCTGATGGTGACGATTGTGGCTCGACTGTTAATAAAGAATGCTTCACAGCGATGAATATCCATGGGAACTACAAAGGGTTTTCAAATGTAGGCCGAAGAAAGGGAAACACATAGAATCTACTCCCAGGAAAAGAGACAAGCACAAAGATGACCTTAATGTCAGCAGGAACATTAGGTACGTTTTGTATCAGCTGCATCAGACTCATAGTCTGACTTCTCCACAATTCCTGCTTATTTAAGAGTCATTTCCCCCAAGTCCCATACGAATATAAATGCTTGTTAGATCAGAATGATCCTACATCCCACGCGCCGTGGCAAAATGACTCACTGGTGACGTCAATGATTGACCACACTTTTGAGTCCGGTCACCTAGTTTTGAAAATTATTTTGCCCCTTCCACACTATAGTAAGCTGCCACCTCTAAGAAGCCAAGGAGAAGCAGGTGGACTTACTGCTATCAATCTTCGACACCAACGAGTCATCTTCTTCAGAAGAGATAAACAGATCCTAACGCAGTGAACCAACTGGAGTGGACAGCAGGCTCTTTGGAGTTATTTCCACAAAAACCTTGATTTGCTGGTATGACTCATGAGGCATCCTCATTGTAAAATGGTTTGAAAGCACTGCTAATTAGGTCACTTATTTACATGACAATCCCCTGCGTTTAAGGCTGGTAGGTGGGAGGAAAGAAAGATGGAGAAGAGTAATTAGTGTAATCATGATGGTAAGCTAAGTGCTGACCCCATGGCACCAGATCAATACTGGGACTGCATCACGGTGGTGTGCCTATTGTGCGAGGTAAAGAACCATAAATGCTGAGCATCCAGGTCAGAAAAACAACATCTCATTTTCTAACCATTAAATATTTGATGTAAAGCATTGAGGCTGGGGAAAGCTGCAACCACTAATCCATAAGAACAGTTTCACTGCAGACATTCAAGGGAAAAAAAGGCACTGAAATGCACTAGGAGATCACTTTGACAAGAAAACAAGAGCTTTCAGTTGGCTGATGACTATGTGGTTTCATTCGCTGAGATCCAGCAAAGCAGACCCACATTTAAGCTATGAAATTTTATTGCCAACGTTATAAAACAAACCAAAAGAATCTCTTAATGCTCAGGTTTACCAAAACAGCTGTTTTGTCTTCACAAGGTCAGCAGTTCCCTGCTGGTCTTGAAGGTTAGTCTTAACACTTTGTTGTCCCAAATTTTCCATGGTTTTAGTCCTTCAAAAGCCAACTCAGCTAAGATGGTACCAGCGGGACTCTTATCCGCTGCCCGGATTGCTCGCTCAGCTCTTGGTCAGCTTCAGTTGGTGTCAAGAGACCAACAGACACAGCTTTGCTTTTGGATCCAAGACAATTTTGCTGAATTGGCACTGAGAGGGGAAAAAAATAATCCCATTTTGACATGTTAAATCAATCCCTTCAATCTGGAGGCTCTTTAGGAGAAAACACATCCAATAGCGTTGCTGATGGCTCTTGGAGTCATTGATAAAAGGCTCATAAATGCTCTACATCAGGATACCGATGGATACTTAATATTTTCTCTCCAAACGTCTTCTGAAAGGCCTCTGCACTCTGACACTGGTTCCCCCATTAGGCTTTTACCATTCAGTATGGAGTAACTCCAGGTGACATGATGTATCTGCTGAACCCAAAGTCTAAATATTACCTAGGAGTCTCTAACCTGTTTGTAGCAGCTTTACGTAAGTGTAAGTACATTTGTAGCTTCTATTAAAACTACAAATGGCAATTAATTAGCAGGTGATCACAGATGGTTTGGTTTGGACTTGATAGATCCACATTTTACTGTGGCTGAGGATGGCAAAGCTCCCCTGTCCTTGCTCGAGGGGAGTCCCACCTGGGGAAACCCATGACTCGAGGCGGGTACCTCGATTCTTGATTAAATACCAGCCCCAAGCATGCTGTGGACAATGGTGGGATTTGTAGCAGCAAGGAGATGACATTGGTCATCTCTGCAGCATCCCAGGGATGTCAGCACAAGAACAGGCTGAGCTGTGGGATTGATGAGAGGGAGCTGTGTGGATATGAGCCACAGTGATGCAGATAAGATGCCCAAAAAGACCTTTTCCTTTTGGCTTCCTCTAGTTCTCCTCTGAACCAACTAGGTCTGAAAGAAGACGTCCAAGACCACTTTGAACCAGCCGTTCCCAGGCGAAATTAATACACACTACCCAGGTGCAGGGCTTGACGTCTTGAGCTTATTGCAGGACTACCCACATTCATGTAACCTGTGGTCACCTCAGACCATGGACAGGGTGACCTCGCATTCACCTATAAAACACCCCGTAGAGACAAAGCGAGTTAACATGATCCTGATCAAACAGTCTGCAAGGCGAAGGTGGAGAGGGATCACCCCAGGCCACCGGATCTCCATTCAGACAAAGGGTGCACAGCTAGGAGATGGAAAAAGACATTATGGACGATCGTATTATGAAGGTCCAGAGCACCTGAGAAGGTGATCTAATCATGCTTTGAGCATTTGCAGAAGAGCACCAGCTGTTCAGTTAGTGGAAGAGGAAAAAAAGTATTGGAAAATGAGACTGCTTAAGAAGCTAAAATGGAAAGCTGTCATTTAGACTAAGTTATATTGAAGCAACAGATATTCATCAAATAATACAAGCACTCAAGATTTATCTTTTTCAGTTAATGGCAGATGTTTCGCATTTTGAAAAAAATTGCAGCTTTTTTCTGTTTTAGAAAGAAATTTACTTTTGTTGCAATAATAAAGCAACAGCATTCACTAAGTCCTTCTCCTGCATGAGGTCAGGCACGTGTTGATCATCTTTAATCTGGCTTTTAAATAAGGTTCTCTATTAATAGATCTCTACAAAAAAGTTCCCCATGAGCAATCAATACAGCAAGATGTGTTACAAGTTCAGTGACAGAAAAAAAATAAGCTCCAACTTGAGAGAAATATAGCCCCATTTAAGAGCTGAATTCAGTTCATTAGAAACACTGGGGTTAAACACAAAGACCCGTCTGAGTTCACCACTGCTGTGTGGCCTGACTACGAAATGAAAGGCATCAATTTTACCACCGCATCGGGCTTGATTTTCATTTGTACTGAGACCCCTTTACACCACTGTCAGCAGAAAGGGGCCTTAAAGTGACTGTAAATTATAGCTCCTTTACTCCGGCAGAGTGGTATAAAGGGGCTCCGCCATCAATTTTAAAAGGCATCACTTTCTCGAGTGTTGCAGGATGCTTTCTATTAGCCATCAAAGCCTATTTCAGTGCGAGGAGGCATCCAGAGCCAGGCAAAAGGGGAGGCTGACCCTCCGGGTGCAAAGTGGTCCAAGATAGTCTTGATCCTGTTATGGCCTTCACTAACCTTTTCAAAGTATTTTGAGATCTATGGCTGGAAAATGCGATGCAAATGCTCAGTATTATCATTAATAAGAGATAGCCAGTGCCAGATTGCTGCAGTATTTGGTAAAAAGCTGTAGCACAAACCTTTTTTTCTCCTCCCTGCTTTTGAATGAAGTCATAGCTCACCTGAACTGCTGCAAATCTCGAGGGTGAAGCGCTGCCCCTCTGCAGAAGAAGTGGTGAAGGTGTCTTCCACACGTTGCCCTTTGATTTTGGGGCGAAAGCACCCCTGAACAGGAGAAAATAACCTACTTAGGAAGCATCCTGGATTAAGAAGTTAAGAAGCTTGAATGCCCTTTCAGATACTTCGGAAGGGCGAAACTCTGTCCTTCCACACCCTGCAATGCCCCTAAATAAATCTCCTCATTTTATAACACCTTAAAAACACACTAACAGACCAAACTGCATCCTGACAGCGTTCCTAACCAGACCCAGCTTCCAAGGAAGAGCGATGCTCTTTTTGCAACACAAGTAGGTGAAGCCAATGACTCCTAAGCTTTATTGTTGGGTGTCCTCATTGTCATTTTACTTCTTAGCATTTCTGCAGTTAAATCCGGCTGGTTCACAGCCCCACGTGGGATGGATTTGGAAGCCACAGGACTGCAGTGCAACATGGCAGTGGGAATTGAGAGCGCTACAGGAAAATGGTCGCATTCCCGGATAAAGCCTGTGACAGTAGCAAACTCCACGCTGGCTTTTTGTATGTGGCAAGGTACAGTTTTAATTGCTCAGAAGAGTGAAAAAAGAAAGAAGAGATAAGAATCCATTGGGAAGGGACTTCCTTGGGAAGAACAAGAGGGATTTATCTCCCGATCTGCATATTGGCATCCGCATCACTTTGACATATTGACACCACTTAAACACCCTGCTTACGGCTGTCACGGTGGGGCTGATGGCAGAGGTCGGGGCATGAAGGCCACGGTCGGAGGGGGCCTGGAGCTGGGCCTCTGCACCCGGCCAAATTCGGCTCGTGTGAAATGGGGAGGGAGAGCTGCAAAGCCACATCCTTCCAATGGTCTGTGCAAACCCCCTTTTGGAAAGGGAGCATGGCATTTCCATATTTCTCCTTAAACCTGCATGCAGCTGGCTTAACCAAACACAGTAATTAGCTCTGTGTCTGATGCAAATCGATGGAGCTGAGACCCAGCTCCGCCAGTGAGCAATTGCAATTCATGGCTGTGGAGTGACAAGCAGGTAGCGGAGAAACGGCTTCATCGCGTTTGGTTTGCTGCGGGTATGGCTTTGCTGACAGCAGCAGGGTTAAGTTGTCCGCAAGGGCATGGCGGTCCCAGCGATGGAGCGAGCCCTCGGAGAAGGTCTCCCATGCACCTCCTCTAATACTGGGGTGCTTCCCCCATAGGTAGGCAGGGTTGAGCTGCAGAGGTTAATTCCCAATATGTACTCATATTTTTCCTCAATTATTGACAGTTCACCTTCTAGTTTCTGCCACTGCAGAAACAGGGTCAGCCTGACGTCTATTTGAAGCCAGGTTTGCGTCGAAGACTTTGAATCTGCTTTTTAAGGAATCTTTGCTCCAGTGCCAACTTCCAAGGGACACTAGGAGACAGGGAGGAGCTGGTATTGAAAGTCAAGAGCTTTGACAACTGTCAAAGAAATCATTTGTTTAGGTCTGGTTTTAAAAAACAGTATGTTTTGAGTCCTTCATGCTTCTGAAGCTTTTCTCTAAGAAAAAGGGTAAGTGTGCATGTCTGTGTGTGGTTTACAAATACAGTAAGATCCTCACTCAACTGCATGAATCCAGGACCTGGGGTGCTACATAAAGCCAAGAAACAGCCCACAATAAAAACACTCGAGAGTTTTTTTTCCATTTCTGCCTTGATTTCAATACCCTGCTGACCCCATGCTTCTTCTTGGGGGGCTCCTTGATACGCCTCCCTGCTTTGACTAAATATTGAGCCTCAGGATCCATTTCTAAAGCGATTTTTTTTTTTTTTGTGGAGAAGGTAATGACAGGAGAGGAGGTGTCTTTCTTGAGACTGCTGCTGGAGTCCTGTTTTTCTAGATAAAATTGTTAAGGTACTAAAATGGTATTGGTCTTCATTAAGGACAAGAAAGAGAAAGCACATGCAGAAAGTGAACACGATACGCTAAGCAAAACTTTGGGTGGACGCCAGGGTATCTAC
This sequence comes from Nipponia nippon, assembly GCF_047370975.1. Classification (NCBI taxonomy): domain Eukaryota; kingdom Metazoa; phylum Chordata; class Aves; order Pelecaniformes; family Threskiornithidae; genus Nipponia; species Nipponia nippon. Next base: position 2,654,430 of record NW_028262347.1, read on the forward strand.
TGATCTATAGATGGACACATGGTACGCATGCAAAATCTTTACTTCCAATAAGCCATCTAGAAGAGAAAGACAATCTTATTTTATGTGAGCTCCACGAGAAAGTAATTTCAAACTCAACATTTAAGCCAGTCAGTCATTAACTGCTGACTGCAACAATCTGAAGTCACGAGATGCCAACAGCCGGCTGAATTTAAAAGGGTAGCTGCAACTCAGTAAGCTAATGGCTAATCTTTCATCTTCATACCTCCACACAGCATGCAACCATCTTAAAAATGTAAAGATTGTCCCAACTCCTTCATCGTGCATAGTAATTCCTTGTAAAATATTCAGAGGGCTTCAGAAGGCTGAAGCTCCGGCAAGGGAAAAGGATGAGTGTATGTTATATCTGCCTATGACAAGGCAGAGAAGCAGGAGAGGAAGAGGAGAGGAAACCCTACTTCCATTTTCATATAAAACCTTTTTAAAATTTACTTGACTTCCTCAGTGAATTCATCTTCTTCCAGCAACTTTAATCCTTAAATGGTTATTGTTAAAAAGAAGTTTGTATTCCCTCAAAAGACAAGAGCAAAATAAAATGACTTTGTCATATCTGACTGGTTCGGAAAATATAAAATCCAATTCTGAAGGAGTACAGATAAGGGAAGAGCTATGGAAGAGCCATCAGCTTAGCAAACACTAAATAATGAAGAATGCAGAGACTGCCCAGCATGATAAAACACCCTATTAGCAATGAGTGATAATTGTGGCACATCCACAGCAAAAGGTTATTGAATTTTTATCTCTAGGAAGGGGCCTTTTGACAGCCTAACCAAAAAGTCACTAAGAGGTAGCCCCCTTTTTAGGATTTCCCAAAACATGTCCATACCTGCCCAACTCCACCTTGTGGTTTCTGAATACTTATAGCTATGCCTAGAAATTGCCCATTTGCAGCCAAGGAAGCTTTGCTGGAAAAGCTACCGACTTTCTACAGGGAAGGACGACAGGGCCACCACCACCATGTCATGGACTTGTTGGAGATTACGGTATTTCTGGCATTGCACCAAAAATTCTGCTCCCAGTCACTCACTAAGCACTTTGATGATGCTCTGAGCGGGACCAAGATTTAATCTCAAGTTGCTGGGACAGAAAAGAGAAACGATCAAAGACCTGGACGTGTGTTCTCATCATGCATTGGCCCAACATGTGGTAAGCACGGAAGATAAAACCCCACCACTGCTACCAGTTACTGAGATTACTGCTCTTGTTCACGCATAGACACTTCAACGTAGCATCTAGTCCAAGGAGAAAAATAAAGCAGAAGACAGAGTTGCTCAAAGGAATGTCACAACTGCCATCTGCCCACAGTCAGCTCCCCAAAAAGCGAGCTGGGTGACTAACAGCCTGCTGACTTGCGTATGATGAACCATGGATTCCAGTTGCATTGAACTGGAATGCTTGGGTTTCACGTGGGCATGTCTTAAAGTCAAGTTACCGATGCTGAAATGACAATGCTGGCTGCACTTACGGTGATCTGAATCTGAATTTGGTGAGCTTCGGTGCGTGGCAGAAAACCCCTTAATTTAGCTTTACTTTCGGTCAGTTATTTCCCTCCCTCCCTCCTCCTGATGCTCATTAATATGCTGTGGCTTCCAGCAATGAGATGCTCAGAAATTCAGATGATCAAACCACGACAGAAAAGAACAAAATAACTCGTATGACAGTTGAGCGTTATGGCATTAACATTGTATGAATCTTTGAAACAAAAGGTAATTTCAATTTTTACTCCTCTCAGCTCAGTCCGAACACATTTGCATTGCTCTTCTCCCCCTGTCCAGGTGGGATGGGAAGAGACATCTCATCTCATTTTTCCTCTGTTGTTTATTCTTCCTACTCTTCCCCAAAAGAATTGCACTCCCCTGTATATCATTGTAGCTTGCTGGATTTGTAAATACATCTGACTTATACCATCACCTCTGCCCCACGGCATCACTTTTTACTTCTCCCATATAGATTGCAGTCAGCTCTATTGATGTTCCATTTATGAGATATACTCCACCAGGTTTCATTTATAACCATGAGGTCAACAGCCTCTATCATTTTCTAACACTGCTCGTTCTTCCTCTTGTTTCAGATACTCCTGGCATTTTTGTACAGACATTTTAATGCATTGGTATAAAGTTATTACAAAGGAAGATGAATTTTTATTGTCAGGAGGACGCTGCCAAGTGAAATATTACATTTTGTACTTTTATGTTTATTCACTGCTGCATCTAACGTCCTCTCAGAAGCCTGAAAGTCACGCTCATGCCCTTTTATGTTTGGAAAATATTGATTTATTAAAAAATTTGAGTTTCAGCTAGAACTGAAATTATAAATGATGTTTTTATTTTTAACAACTTTGACTGTCAGAGCACAGCTCCTCAGCCCCAAGAACTCTCCCAGTAACTAAAGTTCTGTGAATAAATATTTGGCTATTGAACTTTGATAGCATTTTCCATTGGGTTTTGTTTTCTTTTATTTTTTTTATAATCTCCTAAAGTACACCCTGTGAGAGCACAGCAATTCTTCTTGTCGCTCAGGTACTGATAACTCAAAGTATGGGTTACAGGAATCATAAAGCTACCCGTAGTATTTTGGGTCTTTAACTGTTAGCTGATTGTATAATCTTAATTATCCTTCTGGATCCCAACAAACTGATTGAGGACAGCGGGAGTAAAGAGTTTAAAGGTCCTGCTCCAGAGCAGTTATAAGCCACAGGAAGGATTCTCAGTCAACCAGAGACGCTCTGCTGTCAAGGGACAATTATTTTAGCAGAGATATAACACTACGACTTTATTTAGCACCAGCAAATTTCCCCAGAAAACAAGGCTGAGGCGATTTTCAGCGCCAAATTCCCACAAGAGCTCAGAGGATCTGGCTGCCCACAGCCCTGCTCCTTTGTGGGTACCTTCCCCCAGGACTCTGCTCCGTATTTGTGTGACAAACTGCAGAAATGCCGTGTATCCTCACTACGTCCCCATGTGTCCTGGGATCCCACCAAGGTGTGCAGATGTTTTCAGACAATGCTTTTCTTCTCCTCTGCTCCTCATCTGCAGCACAGCGTAGATGCCTCCTTCCACACCCGAGGCAGCTGCATTTAATATAACCCCTAGACAACAGGGGATGTTCAATATTTGTAAAACACATGATATTTTATTACAGGGATCTAGTATGAAATGCTCTAACAAATGCACAGCCACCTCCCCAGGGTCAACCTGTGACACAGGACAGCTATTGGGAATGTCTCGGTAGGCAGGTGAGACCCCAACCCCTGGTCCTAGGAAAAGCTTAACCCCATGTCAGCTGAGCTATAGGTGACTCCTCATGAGTTAATAACAGTGGAAAGGTGTTGGTGGAAAGCAGCAGAGCTGAGGTCTGTTTATGCCGAGCTCTACTTCTGGGGCACAGCCACAACCATCCTCTGAACGTGACCCCATGCAGACAACGCCAATGACAGTGATAAGAAGAGAAACAACACTAATCACATCTCTAGCACTTTCCAGGCAGAAAAAAATCACTATTCCCCAGGGGAAGGAGCAAAAGCCGAAGCACAGAGAAGTGAAACGATCTCACAAAGGTACTGTGGGCAGTCCTTGACAGCCAGGAGCAGAAGCGGTGTCTCCAGGCTCCCCTGTCTCTGCCCTCCTGACACCTCGGTTCACCAAGGGTTGCTTCTGCCTTTGCAGGCTGAGCATCAGTGCCGCAGTGACATGCACGTTAGGGCATTCCTCATTAAAAGATGTTCAATTTCTCTACTGAATTTATAATACACATACATTTTTCAATATTCAGCGACCTAGCAAAGCTGTAAAGAAAATGAAATCTGTCTGGGCACTGATACGTGCTCCTGTGCAATGTCACTAGCAGGGACAGCTGAAAAGCTCAAGCATTGAAAGACCCTTCAGAGCTTATGCTAGAAGTGATGCTCCTGGCACCCTCCTGTGGTGCCCACCACAGTCTGAGCAGATGTCACACCACAGCATTCACTAGGAGGAAAGAGATGGAACTGCTTTGCTTTCTCCTTCCCCCTGACATAAACCTGCTTTGAAATGAAGAACAAAAGATGCTCGCTCCTGCTATAATTGCGTATTTATGCTGGTTTTCATTTCTAAGACAAAGCTTCTCCGATCGGAGCTACTCACTCTGGGTGGCTGAGAGGTTGGAGAAGGCTGCCTTGGTGCGACCTGCTAACCACTCCAGGCTCTCGTGCATGTTGGCCAAGGCCTTCAGGTCGCTGACGTCCCGCAGGATCTCCTGTTGAGGGATGAGTTTATCTCCCAGGTTGCCAATGAGAACTTCTGACTCTTTGCCGAAAGCAGCCCTGAAATGCAAACCAAAGCCACCCTCAGAAATACAGCACAGGACAGCAAGGGGGAGACATCAGTTACCACCATGGAGAAGGCCAAACCAGCCAATGTAGAACTGTTCCAGCGTGGGGTCTCAAGAACGTTGTCTGGTGGAGTTTTTGAAGTCTTGTTATGACTTGAATCAGTGAATGACACCTCTGTCTCAGGGAGGTTTTTTCCTATCCTTCTCCCTGCATTTACAAGCTCTGAATTTCACCTCATTCCTCACAGTTACAAACGTCATCGCAATCAACTCCCACACCTCTTCCCCCCACCCAGCGTTTACACCTTGCTGAGACATGCAGGTCCTTTCCAGGTCTCCCTGCGATATGTATAAATAACGCACGTGCAGTACTTTTAATCCTTCCTTGTAAATCAGCTCTTTCAATCCCCGATTCACTTTTTTTTCACATATCTATCAAAAGAAATCTCCTGTGAAACCTGATGGCTTATCATGACAAAGTGACAAACAACTGATTTTGAATATCAGTCCATGTGTTATTTTCCTTGCACAGAGATAGCACCTGGTGAAAAATGATGACCAAGACAAACGCGTTTACCCCAAAAAGGTGAAAAAAGTTCTTTCAAGGTGTGTAACTGCTCACTCCACTATCACATTCCACCTTTTGCATTCAGATTTAGGTTTCACAATACTTGTCTCCACGAAGAGCATGTTTGGTTATGTCCCAGAAGTATTTGCATGGCAAATATTCTTACCGCTTTTGCAGGTAAGGGAGGAGACTCCGGCCTGATTTTTTGTGTACCGTCAGGATGGAGAAAATCAAGACACGGTTCCTACATCTAATTACAATAGCTCCTGGCTGAAACCAAGTGCATTTCATTGAAAGACTCTAAGTGACGGCACATTCACCATGGTCCTCGGTACACTCTTCCCATCATTAGTTGCTCTTTTTGTTATGAATTTGCATTCCACTTTCATTCAACTTTGCAAATCTCCACTTCCTGTCATTAGCTCTTTTATGAACTTACAATGAGGAATCATGCTGCTGAGCATAATAGCTGCAACGAGCTGCAGCAAAATAATCCCATCAGTGGCATTTTATATACTATCTAAGCAGTTTTATTGCCAGCATCTCCCTAGATTGGTGGGACTTCACTGTCACTTGAGGAAAAAACAAAAAAAAAGAACAACCCTGAAATGGTTTTAAATTGCTCAATTGAATTCATTAAAGGCAAAAAATAAAAATAGCCTTCATTAAAAAAATCTCTTTGAGGATTTTCTTCTGCTTGACAATAAAAAATATGCTACCTTAGGCTGTGTCCCGCATAGTATGGTTTGGGAGGAATCCTTGTCTGTTGGCTGTTTCTGAGGACTAAGACAGAGGAACGTCTCCAGTGGACTATGGCAGCGGTAACTCAGGTGTTCTTCCCCTCTGTAAGAAGGGGTTCATTTTGATCCGCTCTGGCTACTGGAAATACATTAAATCCTTTCTGAACTTCAGGAAAGCCCTTAACAAGCCTCCCTGACTGGGTATTTCTTAGATAGTCCTAAGAGGCTACAAAGCTTTGGGGAGTGAGGACAGCCGAGAGACTCATCCAAAGTCCAAACAGGCATCTGAAGGTGAATACAAGGTTGAACTGGGTGGACAAGCTCATAGCCGGGCTAGACCATTATTTTTTGGTAAAGCACGATCATTCTTTCAAGTAAAACACATTATTGACTTCTACAGCAAACATGAAACACCTCAGTCAGCTCTACCCACCTACAAACACTCAGATATCCTCACCTCTTCCTGTGGAGCAGAAGATTTTCATAGATATGCTTTTTCTCCTCCAACCAAACCACTCCTGTTGACTTGTTGACTTTTGTGGACTATCAAATCCCACCGGCAACTGCATCAATCTTGGCAGTGTTTGGTTTGCGGTTGGACTCGATGATCTTAAAGAACTTTTCTAACCTAAATGATTCTATGATTGTATGATTCTATGTTAATCACTCAGAAAAATATAGGAAATGAAACATTTGGTGAATTTCTACCTTCGTTAACACGGCTTTCCAATACAAAATGCCGCAGAAAAAGCAATTCTTTGGGAACCACAATTTGAGAGCAGTTAAATGAGGAGTCACTACCACACCACTGCCCACAACCGCGACTACGAATTTGGTTTTATCGCAGGGACGACTCTTCTGCCTTCCCACACGCAAAGAGAAACGGTTTCGGCACCGCTTTGGGTGGGTCCCCCGTGCGTGAATAATACAGTGCTTTCAGTCAGGCTGGGAAAAATCCATATAATACAAAGCATGGTGTATTTCCTATTTTTGCTCCTGGGAGGAATACAAAGAAGGTCTTCGACGGGAAACTATACTCTCAAATGTTGTTGGGATGAATGTGATTCTGCCACTTGCTATAAAACAGCAGAAGTTTGTATCAAAAGGGCAGCAAATATATTTAATTGTTTTCTTTAATACATATCCTTGACTGCAGTAATCCCGATTCTCTCTTTTGCACAAACTGAAACCTATAATACAGACAACCTTCAGCAAGTAACTCCCTTTTAGAAGATAACTTTAAAGGGTTCTGGTGGATTCCTGTAATTTCAATTTAAACCCGCTGTTAGCGAATGTCTCCCTGAAGCAAATTTTCACTAGTGTTCTGGATGCCTGCTTGAGAGAATATTCACTACATGCCTTTCTTTGTCTTTATTAAATTTGCAAGGCTAAACACTTAACGGGAAGGATATAAAAAAACAAATCAACTGAATATCCAACCTTAACTCTGCTCTTTTCAATACCTGCATTAAAATAGCATTTTCAGACCTTTGATTCCCATACAGTTTCTCAGCCAATACTTGTCACATTTATATCTGTAAGTGTGTATCTAAGACAGAGCCAGCACATACAGAGATCTGCGGCCACCTTCTGCATTGAATTTACGAGTTTTTGATGGTTCAGTGGGTAGCCTTGGTTTGAATTACCACGATTTTGAAAATTCAAATCCCACCTTACCTTACCCATTAAGTTGCTTTGGACTTTGCCAAAGCTTCTGAGAACAATAAAAGATCCTGCAACTTTCGGTGAGCACCCAAAGATGGAAATTTCCAGCCACGGAGATGATACATTTTAGAAAGCAAGAAAACCTCATAACCAAGTGCTTCATAAGAGTGTTTTACAGAACGGTAACAAAAGGCTGTGCATATACCCATGCTCAAGACGGAGATTAATATTGCACATCAACTACACTGTGAATAAAGCAGATTCGAGGGCCTTTCTTCACTGTCCAGCTGTTTCTTTGTGGGAGCTCACTCTTATACCGATATCTGATGCTGGTGCCACACCGCTTCACTGCCCTTTAGTCTCGATTCCCGTGGGATTTGCGTGCACTGCAACAGGGTTCACTCTTAAATCTCCGCTTTGTCAGAGCAGGCTGGCTGCACTAGCTTAATCCTCGGATTAACTAAGCACCTCATTTTGTTTCTCTTTGTTAAACCGTCTTAATTTCTATTTTTTTTTTTCAGTTTCCAAACACAGTGAGCAGCAGTGCGTCAGCTTTAGATCTCATGGATACTGTATGGGATGGTGCCAGCAGGGATGGGGAGAGGCCAGTGTCCTGCTTCCCCAAAGAAGTCTTCAGCAGGCAGACCGGCTTCTCCCTCCTCTCCTCCAGCAACCAAGAGCAATGGTGATGTTTTTAAGGGATAAGCTGTTAATAAAATTAAGCAACCTATTGAGCTAAACTACCTGGAAACAAAGGGATTTATGACAATGTATGAGGCTTCCCCTCCTCCGTATTTCAGCATATACATGAGAGGACGGGAAACTCGTACGCGAGGGAAGAAAGGCCAGGGAAGAGCATGTGTGATAAATCAAGATGACCTGTGCTACGTTTAAGGCATTCTGACTGTGCTGGAGCAGGGCTGAAAAGCAGCCAAGTGTCCACATCGATACTGCGGAACGAGGAAGGAGGTCTCTGATGTACCCTTGGCAGCAGCTTTACATTCACTTACTGCTCCTCTCCCCTTTCTCTGCCAAGAAATTAGCGTCAATTATCTCATCGGCAAATAACGCCAAGGAAAAAGCTCGCTGGGAGGGTGCGTGGAGCTGTAGGAGGAGGGGGGGACACCAAGCAACCCCCTTGGGATCCCCCCAGGAACCCACTGACCCATCCAGGACCTCCTGTCCTTTCTCACACCCTCTCGACTGCAGACCTCAGAGCGATGCTTTCCGCTGAGCATCGGATGCTTGCAGAGGAAAAGCAACCAAATGAATTTAAACCGCAGTTAAGAGCAGCAGGCAGAGCTGTGGCTGTAGAGGAAATACCCTAAAAATATCTATTAAAGTGCGAACAGGACAAAGATGCAAATGGTCTAGGAAGAGCTGGCAAAACAAGGATTACTGCTTTGTCACGGTGTTGTACCGAAACCACATTAAATCAAACATCCATGAAAATGTCAGTGAAAACAATTACCAGGTAAAAAGCTTGCCATATAACAACTCAATATGCCACCTAATATAAAGCACTTAGAATACTTATAGTATATTATATATACAGTCTCAAAACATGATACACATTATAATGGAACGATTATAATGATAGTATTTGCATGAGTTTCATTGCACCTTTCCAGCTTCTTTTGGATCAGTAGATTTTTCTATATATTTATGCCATATAGAAATTTCTATAACCCATTTATTTTCTATTCCTGCACTTGAGTCAGCCTGGAGACCGTGCTTAAAACCTGTATATAGAAACTACCCAGGCAGACAGATTTCCCCTTGACAAATTTGAAGAAATTCCTATTATGTCCTTAGTTATAAAGAAAGAGAGAAAAGGTGGTTTGTTGCTTCATCTTGCACCAGAATTTGTTCAACAATCATAACGAAATCGTGCAAGCACCAAAACAAATAACCCACATGGGCTTTTTCCGCAAAGGGAAGCCCTCTGAAATGATTTACTGCCACAAGAACAATAAAACCCAGCCCAGCCATCTTCCTGCAGAAGACGCCGTTTCACTTCTTTCAAAGATTCAGCACCTGAAGGTATTTTAAAAATTCAGCACATGAGGACACTTTTCGCAGCACGTCCAAACAGCACTGCGGTCCTGATGAAAAGCTGCTGCAAAGGATCCTCAGTGGATATAAATCCACCCCGCCGACCTGAGGTATTCGGCTTTAAAGGACTGAGGATCTAGCCCTTTCTAAAAACGACCCAGATTTGAGGTTCATCGGGATTTGCAAAGCCTCGACAACAATTTGTGCGTCTCTATTAGGGACTGGTGCGATCGACGCCGGCGCTCCCCGGCAGCTCCAAATCTCTGCTGAGAGGTCGCAACACTGTCAAAAAGCAGACATCACTAATTGACAATTTTAAGCTGTAACATCACACGCCATCTTCTCGCTTAAATTTATTTGAATATTCTGGTCTTGTTAAGTTTATGTTATACAATTTATCACAGCAGACAAGGAAGTGTCTTGGAGTATATTGTGTAGCTCTAATGATGTGATTTAGTGATACAGAATCTTGTTAAAGCAGGAGCTGTTATTAAATCTTTGCGGAGAAGCTGAATCTCCACGTTTCTGCTCTGCTGTCCCCCTCCATCCCTTCTACACAGTTTAGGGGCACACACATTACCCCAGAAAAGTACGGTGGAAGAGCTGGGCATTGCTGCACTCATTTCAATAGACAGTGTAATTTGTAGGGTTAATGAATCTGAAGCTGGGAGATTCTGCCTGGATTCAGTTTTAGAATATATGTAATCCTCAAAAAACCTGAAGTCCAGCCCAAATTCTCCAAAACTTCTTTGCCTTCGCAGGACAAGCAAAGGCAGAAGGCAACTTCTCGGATACGGAGGTGCCCTGTGAAGATCCAGGTGCTCACTCAATTTTACACCTCTCTGATGAGACTCCCAATAGCAATAAGATTTAATATCAGCTGTGCTCATGGTGAAGCACGTTTTCCCATAGGATCCAAAAAAGAGACCTAGAAACCCATTTCACATAAAGGAGTAGGCTGTCATCAAATGGAAATGGCTCACACCTATGGTGTGCTCAGATTCATAGTCCCAGTACAGGGGAAAAAGGTCTACAGTCTGCTGCCAATCTTCCAAAATCATCCTTTCAGCCTTTAAATGTACTGTGAATATAATAAATAGAGCCTGAGAAATTGGAGAGGGAGATCTTTTATTGAGAGAAAAAGAAACAATGAAAGAGAGACAGAAAAGCTACAACTGAGAATGGGAGGGAGAGCTAAGAGGTGAAGAAAGGGAAAAGCCTTCCATAAATCATCAGGGTTTCAGAAAAGGACCGTGCGGCAGGAGAAACACTAAGACAGCAAAAGAGAATAAAAATAATGGAAAGCTCCAAAGCCAACGCTACAAAAAACACCCACCAGACAGCAGACGGAACAACCTGAGATTTAGCTTTGGATGAAATCCTTGGCCAGTGCCTTCTGGCTGCCCAGAGAGGTGGAACAAGAGAAGACCACCCTACCCCAAGGTAGGACCTGAACTCCATGCTTCTGCCATCACGGCTCTCCCTTTGCATCAAGGGAAGGACTTGATGGTCCAACGCAAATTGTCCCAGCTCGTTCTCAATTCTGCTTTCTGGGCTTGCACAGACTGTTTATTCACACAATGGGAAGCTTACGAAATGTTGATCCCTTTGGAAACAGATGAAGCAATTCAAGTTGCGACCAGTCCTAGGAGCTCTGTACCAACCTCCTGAGTTTACTGCCCTCAAGCACCCTCCGGGGAAGAGCTCACGGGAGCCTTTCTAATTCACTGCGGTGCAAAATCGTGCCTCAGACCACTGGCTCCTTTAACTCTGCATCTTGCTGCCAGGGCTAACCAAAGCTTTGCGTTTGGAGTACAGATGGGCTTGATTGCCCACCATCAGCTGTGCGCGCTCTGCCCCGTGGAAAGGAAAGGAGAGGAGATTTCATCCTCTGGTGGGTACCCCGTTGTCTTTGCTGCCGTTGCATGGATGATGTGCTCTCCCAGGGCACAGGCGAGATGTGTTGCATGCCCCAAGGGAGCCGAGGCGAGCTAGCGGTTCCCACCACACAGTCCCAATACATAGGAGGGTTCCTTCCTCGCTCCCATCATGCCTTCTGGAGGGATGCCCTTTAGCCCATCCCTGCTCTCTTCCTTTAGCCTGACATTTTTGTCTTGTCCAACAGCGACACATTTCCAAAGCAGCCCCACATCTGCACGCAGGCTCCAGTTTTACATTGGAAATACAGTCAGAGGATCAGCATCGACTAAACCAGGGGGAGAGAAGAGATCCTAATAAGCAGCAGGGATAGTGTAACTGCTCTGACCAATGCCATTTGGGATGATTTGGTGAACGATCTGCTGTTGCACAGGTATCCTTTCATGTTGCTCGAATATATCCCCCTCCTTTTGGTGCACAGCAAGCAAGGATGAGCATCCTCAAGTGAACAGGAGATGCAGGAGAGGAAGCAGCAGGCAGCTGGAGCACCCTGCAGTCAGGGTTATCCTCATTAAAAAAACAAAAGCAGTGAAAAGAAAAGTCACGTGGTACATGGAGATGCTGAAAAGTCATTTTTTTTATTGCTCTATTAACTTTAGCCTGAGAATCTGACCCCAAGTCTGGTGTTGAGGAGCTTGCTGCAGTCAAAAGGTGTGAGGGAAATCACCATCCCCCTCCTAAAACAGGTTTGGTAGCTCAGATCTGCAACCAGAATAATCTGTGCTGTGGTGGGATCTTCAGACCAGTGTTGGATTTCCAGGCAAATGTGTTGCCCCGTGAATTGCCAGCACGCCTTCCTCAGCGCCCCAAAGATGCGGTTTCCCTTGGGTGCACAGGGCCCCTCGCCACCCCTTGAGCTGCAGAGCTGCACCGAAGCCCAAGAATTTCTGCTGTAACTCCAGCACGACCAGATCTGAAGCTCTTTTTACGTTACTTTTCTTCATCAAAGGCAAACCTGGAAATGATACGTCTCTGGGTTTTATCACCAACATATCTGATTCATTAATGAACTGAAGGCTAACCTTTATAAAGCGATAAGGGCAGCATATTTCACACTCGCCCCAGTGCCAAATAGCCTTCAGAGCTTTAAAAACTAATTATACGAATAGAGGCATGGCTTTTCTTTCCTTTCTCCCCTTGCCAAGTCCCGAGCTACTATAATATGCTCAATCAGGTGCCTTTGTCTGGTCAACCCCACCAGAATATTAATGGGGAGATTCTGCTAGTATCTTCCCCTGCCTTTTGACATCTATTCGCAAAAGAGATAGTGGCGGGTTAAGACAACAAAATCAATCACTGTCAACACAGATATGCATGAGGTTTTTTTGCAAAGACATCACGTTTGGATTCTTCTTTTTAATGAAACAAATGAGTTACAGGAAACCTGGGGAGGGGAAGGGAAAGAAAACTGTCCACTGATACCTCTTCCTGCCACAGTACAAAAACCGGTGGTAAACTTTCAGGACATATTTAATTTAGCAACTTTCATAAGGGGATGCTGCCGAGTAGTTCAAGCACTGCTGTCAGCCTTGTTTTGTGTCCAAAAAGAACATGCTCCCGTGTTTCATTAAGCTTAAACCTTCCTTTCCAGGAAAGGATGCTTAGTGCTGGCCCTGCTAGCTGAGGAGTGGGGTCCGTGAACACAGGTGGGTATCTACAGATCAAGGTTTTAAATGTCTTGGATGGTTAAAATTGAGAATGAAATGAGCTGTCCCAGGTTCTCCCATCACAGCCATGACCCTAATAACCAAGGTACCCTCAGGACCCATTTCCCCGTGGCTCCACCGCAATGTTCAGGCACTGATGGCTACAGCAAAATTATTCCCAATTCATCAGCAGCACCAAGAGGGAGAGAAAGAAGCAACAGCAGTGAAGAAATCATGTTCCTTTATATTAGGAGAAAGTCTGAAAAAAGTCTGCTTAAATGGAAAGAAGATGACAAAAAATTGGACAAGCAATTAATTTTATTTTGAAGCTTTCAGGAGAGATCTATTCAACCATGAACAGATTCTTGAGGAAGTTTATAAGCCATGTCACTTACCATCAATGGCTAAAACTGTCCCAGACCAATTATTATCATTTAAATTAATGCTACAGGAGCATTCACATGGCACTTTGAGGAGCTGAGGCTTAATACATGATGCTCTGTGCAAACAGATACCGAGAAAGGATCTTTGCCCTAATGTCTAGGCTAAAAAAAAAAAGACACAGTAAAGGAGATTTTCCCAGTGAATTCAATGTAGATGACCTAATAGGCTTTCCATTCTAACACCTCCGATACAATTTCACAAAATACTTCAATTAATGGATAGCAAAATGACAATATTGGAATAAAATGCATATTAGGATCAAAATGTTGGCACTGCTAGCATCAGGTGGAGCTTGGCCATCAGATTTAGCCTGGCCTGGTACACTTGCAGGTTAGCAAGCCAGCAGTACCCAGCATGGCATCCACGGGAGCTCTGGTGTCCCGTGCTGATGGCTCAGAAATCAGAGTAAGAGCCATGAGGGCATCCCAGCACCTTTCTGTGCCAAGAAATAAAGGATAAAGGCGAAGGCAAAGACGGATGCTAGGACTGAATCCATGAATCTCAAAAAACCCAGGGACTGCACAAAGACCTCAAGGGCTCTGCAGCCTCACTCTTCCACTATCACTGAAGATTTTTTAAAACACTGGCAAACCTGATTATCCCCACTGCAGTATGAGCAAACATTTCCGTGACTAGACATATTTTATACTCTTCGTCGCTGCTCTCTCTAGACTGCATCATCTTTATGTTATTGTGCTTGCATTCAGTGAATAAGTAAAATGACAATCTGGGCAAATTAGACTTTAATTTTCAACAGCTTCACTTACTCCTACAGTTTCATAGCCAAATGCCAATCAAGGAAGTGATGAATAGTGATGGGAATGTGTAGACAAGCTTTTTGACTTGCTGGAATGACAAAGAGGACCTGTTTCTTTAGGATGCATCAACAATTCAGAGACTAAGCCATTTACAGCGTGCAGGGAAAGGCAATCTGCCTACCTACAGGCTTTCACTTGCCTGAAAAGAAAACGTAGAAACAACCTGGTTTGGACACAGTAAGTTGCCTCTGAAAGAAACCCCCCCTCTGGAGGTACCAGTATTTTTCATTTCACTCTCCTTACATAGCTCCTGGGGTTGGGACGGAGGAGAAACACCACCAAGTCATGGCTCAAATGGAGGACAGCTTTGGTGACAACACCAGTTCTGGGAATTGCTGCCCAGTACAACCAGTTGGCCCCTCCATTAGGTTGCAGACTGCTGCACCCTTCATTGCATGGGTGATCAGGGTAAGCACCATCAACCCGGACAAGGATCTACCTGAATTAAAAATAACCATTCCTTTCCCTCCCCAATCCCAGCCACTTTCCTGACTCGTTTCACAAGCAGGATTCTCCAAATAGCCACGTCTGAGCAACAGAGCGAGCAGAAAGGAGCAATAAGATCAGGAAAGCAGCAAGCTGGCGCTGCCACTGAAGACTCCTTATTGAACCATGGCCTCTGTCCTGGTTTCAGCTGGGATAGAGTTAGTTTTCTTCTTAGTAGCTGGTAGAGTGCTGTGTTTTGGATTTAGGATGAGAATAATGTTGATAACGCACTGTTGTTTTGGTTCTTGCTGAACAGAGTTTACACTGGTCAAAGACTTTTCAGCTTCTTGTGCTCTGCCAGGTGCATAAGAAGCTGGGAGGGAGCATAGCTAGGACAGCTGGCCTCTCTTCTGTCCTTGCTGCATCTGAGATGAAGCTTCTGCTTTCTCCTTTCTCTTGAAGGATAAAGAGCTTCAGGATGGTTTATCCACCAATCCATCGTACGACTGATAAGCAAAGCCCAGAAACATCTCCAAAACAGATAATTTCCCTAATGATTTCTCGTTCTGAACAGAACCAAATCCAGGCAACCCGCAAGAAGTTCTCAGTTCAGCAAAGCTGGTGCCTGGCTTTAAAATCACGCGGTGTAACGGCACATGGACTCAAGTTTCCTTACTCCACTCGAGGAAAGACCACATCTCAACCTCTTCTCACACCTGGGGACAGAGCAGCTAGACAAACACCATAATTACCGTGTTTCCAGCAGGTTTTACCATTGAGCTACTCTCCTGGAAAGCCTTTTACAACTTCATAAAAAATGTTACCTTATAAAGTCTTCCTCCTCCTCTCTCTTGGGTCTCAGTTGCTTGGGCTGAGCCATGTTGCTCCAGTTGGGCAGAGATTTCAGGAGCCTGCTAATATCATCATCTTTAGCCCAGGACGCGCTGATCACCAGCTTTTCATCCGACTGCACAATGCTCCTACGGGGAAAGTAGCAACAACCACATTAGTGCGAAGCAAATTGTATTTTTCACGCAATTCTGCACATATTCATTAAAATCCCTATCACATATAAATGTGCATTAAGCATTAAGGAAAGGGTCCAAAGAAGAATTCAACAAAGAGCTCATGCGGAGGACATGGCAACATGGGTGGACAGGATAGAAAATTCTCTCAAACTCGCAACTCTTGATGTAATTTGATAGAGTCCTTCAAGGGAAAAAAGGCCATATTCTCCCCACCCTTGAAATCAGTCAACTTGCAATCATTTACACAACCGGAGGAGGTCATTCTGTACTAGAAGAGAGAGAAGGTAGTTTCTCCATGGCTCATTTATTCTCTGCAATCTCAATCGAGCTCGCCAGCCGCTGCTGATTGTGTTGTGACTGCAACGTGGAAACCTGCCCAGGAAGACCTGGGTGGAAGCCACCAGCTCACCGCACACCAGCTGGTCCAGCTTGGGGACCAGGCCTGAAGGAAACGAAGGGTCTCGGATCTTCTCTCCAGTCATCCAAAACAAGTAATAACAGAGATTTCAGCTGAATTGCATGTATGTGTAAAATTGAATCAAAGATCACAGCATATTCCAATTACGAAGACTTTCCCTGTTTAATATTTTTGGCAGTGTAACTAATCTGAAATCCTCACTGGCAATTGCAGGAGACAAATGGGATGCTGTATTTGGGGGAGTCAATTAGCTGCCTGTTTTTTGTGTTGGGATTCCTCACGAACAACCATCAGCATAGTCGTTGTCAATGTTTGCTACTTCACTGGCACGCTGGTGTGTAGAGAGAGGAAAGTCCTCTCCCATTCTTGGGTTGTTCAGTAGACCACAAGGATCTGGGAGGTGTTTTTCTACCTCTTAGAACAGGCAAGTGGGAGTTAAGGCTGCTGCTGTTTCCTTGTAGATCCTATCACTGATTTCCTTCTCTGGTGAGCATCTGGAAGGCTCTTCTCCTAGGAGGTCCTTGCATGGTGACCAGTCTGGACTGGTGCCACCCATCCACATCACTCAAAGCAAAAGCATGGTGGTGACCTCTCTGATGGGCAGCAGTGGGATCTTCTCTGCCCTCTGTAGTGGGAACGTGGCAAACCCACCGAGCAGCCAGCACAGTGTGACTTGAGGAAGGAAGCATCTGAAAAGACAAGGGCTCAGTGGTCCTGTTCCTATGGAGCGGCTTAGCTGCAGGTTAACAACAGAATCAAGATCTCCCTCATGCGCTAAGAGACTGATCACCTTCTACTATGCAAAAATACGGAAAAGGTCCCGGGACCTGTGTTTGCCCCTCAAACGCCCACCACCCCTTGCTCATAAGGCTACAAGACACTTAGAAATAATGCATTTTTGCTGTGTCCTACAATGCACGGGGTTGGAGAAGTGTAAATGCCAGACAGATCTTTTTCTGTTACTGTCTCCCAGAAGAAGTGGCTCCTCCAACATGGATAGAAACTTTGTGCATCAAAGAGATGCAGACATTCAACACTGGGTCTGTCAACCAAGAACTGGAGTTGCTGGGTGCTGCAGTATGGACGCATCTGTGCTGGCTCAGCCCATGTCAGCTCAATGTGGATATTGCAGAGCCATTTAGAATAGGCTAGAATAGACTATTTTTCAGTTGGAAGGGACCTACAACGATCATCTAGTCCAACTGCCTGACCAATTCAGGGCTGACCAAAAGTTAAAGTGTGTTGTTAAGGGCATTGTCCAAATGCCTCTTAAACACTGACAGGCTTGGGGCACCGACCACCTCTCTAGGAAGCCTGTTCCAGCATTTGACCACCCTCTTGGTAAAGAAATGTTTCCTAATGTCCAGTCTACACTTCCCATTTACTCAGCTGCACACTTCTGGATCCAAGCCAGGATGCTGCATGGGGCAAAGAGATGCTCAGAGCTGTCACTAGCATTCAGGTGGTTTTGGGAAGGGTCATGCAAGATCACAATGAAGACCCCACACATTTCTAAGGGGTTGATGTGGATTAACCCGTCTCATTTTAAATTTCCTGAAAGGTATGTTTTGGTCAATAAATAGAAATAAAAGTAACAACACACTGCGTATCTGTGTTTTGAAAAGGAAAACAGTGAAAAAGGCACTGAGATAGGAGCCAATGTTGATCTACCTTGAAAGAGAGCAGATTACTGCTTTTCCCACCAGCACAGAGCAACCTATCACTCCTTTCACCGACCACCAAGAAAACAACCTCTGCTCAGTAAGTACACACGATTTGTGAAAATGAATTTGTCACATGCACTTACATATAAATTTTCCTTCTCTTTAAATTTCATGTTCAATCTGCCACAGACAAAAGAATGAATTTTGCTTCCAGCCACAGAAGACCTCGGTGTCAAAATTTCAATTTGGCCTTCTGCTGCTGTTAGGAACTTGGTGTGTTTCCGCTAACAAAATAAGCTCTCTTTTTTTCACCCCGGTGAAAACCGAGGGGGAAAAAAAAAGCTCCACCAGAATCTCTGACATCTGAGATGGAAAAACTGAATTTCATGATATCTGGCCATTTTTCTGCCAAGGCAAGACAACTGTTCCATTGAATATATTAGCCAGTGCTTTGTCCTCTCCAGATTTAAATGACTAAAGTAATAGTCGCCTTCCCTTGGGAGTCTATTTCACAGTTGAACAAATCTAACTCTTGGACAAAAAAAAAATCCTGATACTGTGCTCATGTTTTATTTTACTCAATTTCATCCCATTACTCCCCGTTATTTCCCCTTACAGCTGCCTCAGCACTCACCACTTTCACTATTTACTTTCTTCAATTATTTACAGCCTTATCATAGCCCTTCAGTTGTCTACGAATGCAAGTCATCTTTGGGAGTCTTCTGATGGGAGTTATACAGAGGACAGAGCTACCTCTCTGTTTTATGATCGTTATTATCTGCTGTCCTCAAATATCCTATTGCTTTTTGTAGTGGGTGTCGGGGGAGGAGAGAGGGGAGGCTCTTTAGCTGCTATAGCAAGCTGCAAATCGAGCTTGGTGGCCTTGCTTTTCTAGGGTCAGTGTTTTCCAAGGGCCTAACCCACACGATTCCTGCTTTGCGCACCTTTCGGCCATGTGGGACTCATGGGTCCACGAGCCACTGCAGCCCTAAGCCAAATTCCCCATTGAAATCAATAGGCAGCTTCAAATTAGTCGATGTTGGGACGTTGCCACCGCTATGTGGGTCCCTTGGAGTTATGTCCCCATTCTTTCCCATGACTGCAAAACCTCCTGATTTTTATTGACAGGTTGGTTTTAATCCAAACACCCCTTCATTACGGAAGATGTTAAACAGGGTGGTACATACCCCGATCTCCATTAGACGCCCAGCTTTCCCCATCAATTAAAACCTCCTTTTTCCCCCACCTTTTCTTTCTAGCATCTCAGCCAGTTTTCAACCTCCGTAACTTCTTATCAATGTCAATCTAATTCGGGTCCTCAAGTAAATTATCACAAGACAGGATGACATGTTTTAGTACAGCTCAGAATGCTTCCTCTCAAACACCCCCCTTCTCCCAACGCCTATGTAATTATTCCTGCTGCTGTAATAGGGTTACTTGCTACCACCAGTGCCATAATCAACTAATTAATTCACAGCTCAACGGGCCAAGGAAAACGCCATCTGTTTGTACCCAGCTCCCGGGAGCAGGTAGGGAATAGGTGTAACACTTAGGTGATGGCACATGAGTGAGGAGGGTTCGTCCCTCCACAGCTCAGTGGGTTTTATCCAGCAAACATCTGCTGGTGGTAATGGTCCCAGATTTGCACCACTGTCGCCCCGAGCTGGGAGCAGAGTGATGGGGAACATCCCCCAACACAGCTGGGCAGCCATGGCTTTTCATTAGGAAAACATCTGGGGCCACAGGGGCTAATTGGACTCCGTTGCCTTGTGCCAAATGTATTTTTGAATAATTTTTTTCTCCTTCCAAGGCCGAGATGATGTTTCCATGCTGAGCACTGCTAAGAGTTTAAAAGCAGCGTGCTCAGCGTGTGCCAGGTACTGAACGGTCTGAGGGAGACAGACCCCTGCCCAAAAAGAGTCAAAAAGACAACTTGAAACCCAAAAAGTTAATGCAAGAAGGGGAAGATGCCAATAAGAAGCAGTAAACTGAGTGGCAAGAGCATTTCCCGGGGACTCGAGAAATCCTGTTTGACCGCAGACCCCACACCTTGGATGAATTAATCTGCTCCTCATTTCCTTATCAATAAAAAGGGGCTTAGTTTTATTTTGCCTGGCTAGAAAGCAGGAACTGTGATTTTTTTTTTTTTTCTCCCTCCATCATTTGGAGAGATTTAGGCCCAGTTTTACCCCACCTAATTTTACAGATTGAGCTAAGACAGTTCAGCCAGGAGGCTGGTCACCATAAGCTGCCTTCACAGCCGATGGAGAGAGCTGGGCACCTCCAGAGAGTTTAGGCACATTTTAATTAAGGCAAATCACTCTTTGGAGATGTCCATCTCTTTTTACAGACCAAAGAGAGTCATTTGGGTGACGGGTGCCTTTACTCAGACTTCAGATAGGTTGAAAAACGTGCAAGAGGATGGTTGTTCAAAGGGGAGAGGATGAAGATTGATGAGAAGGAGGTGGACACACAGGACAGAGTTTAAATTTGGACAACAAAATAAGACTGTGCAACTTCAATGTGAACATAACTAAACGTGGGGCCAATTTCTGTAGAAGGACATGGAAAGAGATTAGTTTTAGTGGTCAAGACAGCAAAGCTTGTCTGAGAAGGGTGCTGGGAAGAGACTAAAAAGAAAGACTCATGTCAAGGGTAGCTACCCTGAACTGGTCAGGTTTTTTCCTGTCCCTGTGATTCCTTCTATGGTCTTTCAGTATTTCCCAAAGCCTTGTAAAAATGGTTTAACTACGCAAGCTTAACTCATGAGTAGAGCTTCTTTCACAGCAATCTGCTGAAGCAGCAGCTAGACGTGGGCTGGACAAGGCTTAAGAAAAGCACTGCCAAGACAGCAGGAGGTTTTGTGGCTCTGCCTCCCATTTTTGTTTTCATTTTAATCCCTAACCCCTCATAAACTAGTCAGAAAACATAACTCACATTTGTAAACAGTCAAACTGAAATTGCACTTCTTACAAACACATAATTTGCAGAAGACACCTAGATCAGATTTAATATGCTGCCAAAATTCGTTATCAATTAAAACAGGAAAATCCATAGTGCTACTTATATAAATGTCCAATCCCTTCGTCTCCACCCCTGTTAGGTTTGGTTTTTTTTGCATTCCCTAGAAAATCAGAGCCAACTGGAAATCAAACATGAAAAATCTCAGCTGTGCATTTCTTAGTGCTGATGTCCTGACAGAGCTATCTGTTCTGCAAAGGACTCCGAATAAAACAGTCTTGCTTTGAGGAGCCTGTATTTGAATACATTTCATCCACGTTTGCTCATATTCCCCTTCCAGAAACACATGCACATGGGGAAGGAACGAATGCCATGTGCAAATCTTGCATAAACCATCTCTCTGGCTTCTCAAATTCTTACTATCTTGACATCTCAAGAACAGACACACACTCCCTTGCTCCGATAGCTTCGCCTGATCATATCAATACGCAGCTCTAGGGAGTTTATTTTGATTTTAAGCAGCTATAAACGATCCTTCCTCCACTAACTTTATCAACATGAGGATTTATCCATCTCAAACCTCCAGGGAAAACCCTGGACCAAAGGGCAAGGCTGCGCGGAGCCGTACCGACGCGAGATCCCTGCAGAGGGCATAACGTCCCCATGGATCGAACCGCTCGCCCCGGGAAAGCCGGGTAGCTGCTATATTCCTCTGCATCATTTGAAATGTATATAGATTTCTATTTCAGTCAGTCATTTGCTAGCAGCAAAACTAGAACGTTTCCTGTTTTTCCTCCTGCTGTAATCAGGATATTGCCAAATTAGGGCTGTCCTAATTACTCCTCAGCAGGTGCCAAATCCAGGAATGGTATCAGCAAAGGAAGGAAGGAAGGACCTTTAAGTTCAAGCCAAAGAAATTACATCTATTGTCTGGCTCAAGTCAGTGAAGTTTCATATAAAATATGAGCATTTTGGACAACGGCACACACGCGGCTACCAATTTACACGAGCGCTCAGATGAAGTTTAGCCCACATATGTGCTCACTGCTATTCTTGGCGTTATTAATAATAATAATGAGCCTGTACACAGACGCTCGCCAGCTGAAGCTTCTCCTGAATGAAATCAGGCAATAGGAAATAATTTCTTAATGCTCTTGGTCAGAAAACACAAGGGGCTTTTTCAGATTCCCCTGCTATCGCCAGCCTCAATTAGCCATTAAAGAAGATTATGTACAGCAGCTATTATAGCCCGTATTGCCACAGCATCTTTACTGTCTTTCAATGCAAGTATTCATCCCCGTGGCGCGGGGCACGGTTCTGGCCCCCCTCTCCAGGGAGGGCCATCTTACAGATGGGCAACTGGGCTGTACAGAGAATAAGTTACTTATCGACGGTTACCCAGGAAATCTATGATAAAGCAGGTATCCGAAGGATTTAATCCCCGCATCTCGGCATGATAACCCCGTGCCCAGTGGGACCACGCTGTGGTTGGGGAAGCAGATCACCCATCACCCAAAAATGCTGATAAACAAAGACAGCCCAGGATAGACCATTTGATGACCCCTTGAAAGAATAAGTTTACAGAAAGGTTTTTGGGAAAGTTTCAAAAAAACCAGTGTGCGTGTATTTATATGGTGTGTTGTGGTTACTAATTTCTATATTGCCATGAGATCTGAATACCCAAATGTCAATATAATTAATTAAAATATAGCTGAATCTCTTGGGAACACTCAAAGAGAAGGATCTGACTTGCTTTACAAGCAAGAAATAGCTATATACAGCTATTTATGTTAAAGATGATGCCTTACACTCTCCATCTCCAACCTGAGGTCACCTTTTGCCTGATCAAGAGAAAAGCCATGGGCTTTCTAAGCTCTACTACCACTGTCATCCACGTTTAAAGAGCCTAAACCACAGCGTGATGTGTATAAAGTCACCGGGAAACCAAGATTCTTCATATACCAACGATCACTATTTCAGATTTTTTCCCCATCTAGAAAGAAAGATCTTTGACGGTCCCAGCAGAGATGATTTCTACAAGTAGCTCCTTCCTACTTCTGCCAAATAGCAAAAGCCCAAGAGCAGTATCTCCAGCATACATTGGTTTCCAAGCCTGCCTGTACCTGTAGGCAAGGGTGCAGGTGTCCTTGTACTCCTGGAGTTTCACACACACCATGTTGAGGAACTGATCCGAATAGGCGCTCAAGTCGTGCATTAGGTTCATCAGGTCTTGAACAGTCTTCTCCACAATTACCGTGCTCTGGAAAAGAAAGAAAAGCACAAGTATGAATAGCAGGTTCAGCGTGAATCTTAATTTCAGCCTTCTCATGTTTTGCTAATTAGCGTCACAGATGCAACCGTACAGCTGATGCTCCCCGATGCTGAGCAGAT
Source organism: Nipponia nippon (assembly GCF_047370975.1). Lineage (NCBI taxonomy): Eukaryota > Metazoa > Chordata > Aves > Pelecaniformes > Threskiornithidae > Nipponia > Nipponia nippon. Next base: position 2,677,539 of record NW_028262347.1, read on the forward strand.
GCTGGAGCGGCCCATGCCACCAAGAGATGTAAACCAGAACCAACGAGGAAAAAGCAGAAACCATGCAAGAGAGGAAGCGCGGTGGCTTAGGGGTTTGCATACCAGGTCTGACACTTTTAATTTCTGAGCCAGTGGGTCAGGACCAGCGGAGTTCACCAGGTCTTTCCTTCCCTAGATGAAACCTCAAAATGCAAAAGTGTGATTTTCAGAGGAACCAGGTACCCGCAGCTTCGCTGAGCTCTGCTTGGACTTGCAAACCCTGAGAATTTCAACCTGACCAATAATTCTGGACTCACAGATTGCAGACCATCCTAAAGACCAGGGATTTCACCCACCCCTCCCATTCATACAAACTGCACGTGCAGGGCACGAGCTTTCTGCCGGCGGCTGAGGTGTAAGCAGCACCTTGCAATCCTTTTGTTACCCCGAGCAGTGTATTACGATCACAGGAGCAACAGTGCAAATCTGCAAACTGAAAATGCTGCTCCACATCCTACAGATGAGCAAGTTTGGACAGCCTGCAGAAGGAGGTACCAAAATATCTGATAACGTCCAGCTTTAAAGCTTTAAAGAGTCCTGTATGAATTTTGGAATTTCTGAGGCACCCCAAGGTGACTTGGTGCGGTTTGTATTTATAACGTTGCCTGCTGTATCTAATTTGTTTGCTACAAACAAGACAGAAGGGAGGTTATCGAAGTCCCAGGCTGATATAAATTGAATTAATATTAGGCTCGGTAGAGTGAAGGGTTATTCCTGAGCTATGCACAAAGGCAAAGGAGGAGACCAAAGCATTTGGGAGCCCTGGTTCATTTGAGAAATTCTGCCCTCAAATTATACAGGGGGACCCCAGGGACCTCGAGAGAGCTGCATCAAGGCTGAATTTAGCCCTTTCTCTGTGTTAATCAGGACGTGAAGAAGAGTTAGTGACTCAGTTGTTTGCAGAGCAAAAATCTCATCAAACTCCGAATCACCGTCTCTGCCATATCCCCGCAAGCCCAACTTCCGTCTCTCTATTGATTTCCAGATTAAAGTGCGGCAGCATCGCTCTGATCCATAATCCCGCTCCTCCAGAGCAACCCCTGAGTGACAGGAATCGATTCGGCTCCGCTACCTGTCCCTGATTTGGTAAAAAAGCATCTGCAAACCTCATCCTCATTCAGAGCACACGACTCCTTAGCATGTGGGGGTTTCAGTGAAGGCTTAGTCACCGCCTGTGCTGCTCCCGATACGTCCTTGGCTCGCAACGGTACGTGGAGGGAAAAAAAACCCAACCTTCTCTTTGCTTGCTCCTGTATCTTATTAAGCTTGCTCTTAAGCAAATCACAGGAATTAACCGATCTTTCATATTGTAATTAGCAACAATTTAGGATTATTTTGTCCAAACAAAAATGTAGTCTGGCATAGCTGCCTCTCAGATGCTCTTGTTTACGCTGCTTCTCCTGTTAGTACAAGTATCTGTGTTTCAATAAATATTCAATCCCACCCTGAGCTTGATGCACACGGAGAACTACCAACCCTAAAGGCCTTGCAGCCCAGAGTCATCGCAAGCAAACGAAGCAGAGAACTGCAGAGAGAGGCTGCAGCAGCCACGGACGCTGTTTTCATACCGACAGGCTCCGAGGTGTGAGCGCAGCTCATGAGCTGCAGGATTCAGGTGTCACCCAGGCTCTTTGCTATCTCTGCTTGGCTGCTGGCGAGGATAAGGATCCACCCAAATGCCACGACAATGGGAGACCGATCTGGCACCTTTCCCTTGAGAGTAAACTCAAAACCACATATGCTGGGCTGATAAATGCGGTGGGAAAATTATCTAGTGATTTGGGGAAATTAGATCCATTAGATCCATTGGGCTAGAGGTAGGGCATAATCACACCTTCATTGCATTTGGGCTCGTGAAGGAGCTGCTCTCCTTCAACCTTCAAGCACCAATGACCACAATCAGTGCCACGGGGTTAAGCAGAGGTGCTTGACTTTGCACCTGGACGGCTTAAAGGTGCTCCCATGGCCAGCGTTGGTCTGTCAGCAGAGGAAAAGGCGACTGTCCAACCTGCTGACGTGAGCCACGGGAACATCTCTGACTGCACAAATGGAAAATAGAGAAGTTCTGTGCAGCTTCAGTCCAAATCTAAATCTCCTTCCAGGGGCTGATCCTGATCCTTAAGGGTGAGGCATTAAAGTTAACATTTACACACAGGGAAGAAAAACTCATGTAGCAACCTGGAAGACAAAAGCAATTCTTCTCCTCTTCGCATGGGTAGTCATACTTTTCATTTTCCACTGGTATTTCGCTGGTGAGACGTGGGTGGGATTTTCAGCAGACCCATGCTATGAAGTGATGCTTCTTAGCTTACCAGGGGAAGGATCTGTCCTTCCAGGCATCCCTGTGTGATAGCAAACTTCATGGGCTGGACGTGCAACCACATGAAGAGGAATCAAACCTGGTTGTGACCTTCCCCATTTCTATTTCTTGACATAACTCAACATTTGAGCAAACAACTTAAAAATCCGAAGACTGTATGTTAAAAGAGAAGGTATTGGTTTCTGCGTAGTTTCTCCCACTTACTTTCTCCTCTCTACAACAACATTAAAATCACAGCTAAGCTCCTGCCAATATCTTGATTTTAGAATAAGATCTTTTGATTTAAAGGAAATACAAAGCCACTTGCATGATTTAAAAAAAATAAAAGAAAGAAAAAAGGCGATTACCATATGAAAGAAGACAGTCCCAGATATGTAATGGCTATTTTTCTGTAACATTTTAACCTTTTCCAAAGCAATCCTGACACATCTGCATGTGTGTCTGGGGATGCTATGTATGAGGATGCATTAGGCCACGTTAATACAGCTGGATTCGTTAGCTGGGCCAGCGTAGGATCTTCTGAAACGCCGTGCGAGAAAATGAAAGGCAGCGCACGTATTATCAGAGTTACAATCCAGTTGCCTCTAACCCATCTGGATTCATTAACAGCAAATGGATATGATCAAAGCATAATTTTATGGCAAGACACTTCAATGAAGCCTTTTAAAAAAACCCACACTAACAAGGAAACTCATCCACAGAACAACATTCATCTCCTCGCACCTGAAAACGCTGCGTGGTGCTGAATCCTAACATCACGCCGAGGGTATGATTCATTACTCCTACAGCACATCGGGGTGAAGCTTTTAAAAGAGTCTTAAGGCTACTAAAAATAAAAAGAAATTCCTTCTTACGACCTCCTGTCCATTAGCTGCTGTTGAGGTGATAGGATAAAACAGAGCAGCACCACTCGTGATTAACACCGTGGGCTTTATCTTTAATGTATTTTGCAAACGTTTATCATTACTCCTTGATACGGCCCTTATTCTCCGTTGTGCTGATGCTTTAGGAAACATAAAGCAGCTCCAGGGCAGGTATAATTTACACGCCGACCGCAGGGCTTCCACCAGCCCAGAGGGATGGAGAATAAGCAGACCCAGAGGTATTATCCCAATAATCCCTTTGGGATTATTCTCTTCTGCAACCCCACCTAAGTTTTTAAAATGACTCAATTCTTCTACAGCAAGAGGGCACTCGATGTAAAATGATGCAGCTGGAGGTATGTTTTCAAGGGTCATAGAACCATAGAATCGTTTAGGTCAGAAAAGACCCTTAAGATCATAGAGTCCAACCGTTAACCCAGCACTGCCAAGTCCACCACTAACCCATGTCCCTCAGCACCACATCTCCCTGGCTTTTCAATCCCTCCAGGGATGGGAACTCAACCCCTGCCCTGGGCAGCCTGGGCCAGGGCCTGACAGCCCTTTTATTGAAGAAGTTTTTCCTAATACCCAACCTAAACTTCCCCTAAAGTCCCTTAAAATGCAGTTTCAGTCCAATAAAGATGGTTCCCCAATGATTCCCCAACATGCAGAAGTTCAAAACAACAGGTCAGGCCTACACAAACCTTCAGGTTTTCAATCTGTCATTTTGTTTTCCCTAACTTCTTGGCGAGGAGCACTTAGATTAGAGGAACAATCTCCACCCTGAATATTTTTTTTTTGCAGAAATTGCAGCTTCTCCCATGCCTGTTCCCTTGGTTCCTTTTTCTTGGGGGAAGAAGGCAAAGATGGGAATGTACCTGTGCAGGGATGTCTTCACTATGTGACGGGCTCTTGAAAACACAGCAGATGGAGGAAGAGACCTTGGCACTGGAAAGGTTGTCAATTATTAGTATATTATTGCCCATCACTTAAAAATCTCCTCGAGATGCCTTGGCAGAGGACGGCACCAGATGAGTGCAGGACGTGGCTGCCTTAAAGGAAATAAAGCCTAATCTAATTTTTAATTTGGAGTATAGCTGACACCCCATGATTTAGAAAGTGCTGTATGGAGCACAGCTGTAATTAAAGGCAGGACAGGAGAGATGTAAGGTTTTCAAGCATCTTCAAGCTCAGAGCTGACCCACAGCTCTGGGTTTGGGACCATTTCCAAAGGACACCGGTGGTTACGTCCCACACTGACACTTTGACATGCAACATTTATTCGTGCGTTTTCTTGTTGGGTTTTTTTTTGGTTTTTCTTTTTTTTTTAATTACAGCTTCTCAGCTACCCCCAAAAACGTTAAATTCACAGCATCTTCCTTTCTAAACCATTATTCATCCTCCTTTCCCAGCACTGAGAAGGTGTATTCAGCAGAGGGCTCCAGTGACCCATGCTGGGGCACTACTATTCCAGCAAGAGCCGCAAATATATAAATCACCGTGTCAGAGGAGGAAGCCTTCGCCTGCCCCAGCAGGAACGCACCATCCATATAGATTTGTTCCGCTCGATGCAGCCTCACCTGTCTCGGGTGCCGTGTCACCAGCCATGACGGTGACAAACTTCCCCACGAATTGCTCCAGTTCCTCCCGTGGAGGTGGGGTGCAGAGCTGGGAGCTGCACTTGGAAACTGGGTGATTGTGGTTTAGGAGATCGTGGAGTGTCTTCTTTCCTACTGGGAAGGCTGGCATTGCTTTCTTGTAGTACCTGTGGGTGTCAGGCTGATTCCTCGCTCTGCGATGAGTTGCAGAAATTAACTTGCAGAGGTTGGGACAGAGGCAATGAAGCTGATGGGCACGCGGTGAGAGCTGGCTCTGGATCTGTCTGAAGGCCAGCAAAGCATGGGGTGGTCTCCTGGCATCTCGCCGTTGGGCTCAAGCATCTTGCAAAGCCGTAAGCCAGGGTCCCGGCGGGATGCCATCCCTGCCCCACGGCGTGCGCTGGGGAAAGCTGCATGCCGGGAAAGTCCCCCTCTTTAACGCAGGCCCCAAGGAAACAGCATCCAGCAATGATCCATTTCAGCTTCTTTTCTTATACCAAAACTTCACTCTTCCTCATTCCCCTCTGGGCCCCCATTGCCGTTCCCATCCCACTTCTCTGAATCTCTTTGCAGGCAGCTGCAAAACTGCTGCCTGTGCCGTGCCCAACGCAAGTGTTCAAATAACAGAGGAGGTTTAGGCAAAATGCTCCCACCAGTCCCAGGGCACCTGGGATCTTGTTTGAGTATTTTTTCTGTCTTTCTGCTCAGTGGCTCCATCTCATCTCCTTCCAGGTTGGAAGCTGCTTGGCCTGAAGCGGGGCCAGAGGCTGCGCAGCGTTTCCCTCGGCACAGCAATGCCTGCGGGAGTGCAAAGGGGATGGAAACTTTTGAAACCCAGCTCACCATCGCTGCACTTGGGTATCATGCCAGCATAAATGCCACCAGATGCAATTAAGTGTTTCTAGCACGTAATGGGGTTGCGGAGAGAGAGGACTGAGCTCAATGTGCTCTTAGATACTGGCCTGGCATGCAGAATTCTGCATAAAAATGTGCAATTCCTCAAATACTATATAGGATCCGGGGTCTAGGATCCAGGATCTGGGGTTAATTTTATTATGACATTATCCAGTACTTAAAGGGTGGCTACAAAGAGGACAGAGGCTCTCTCTTCACAAGGAGCCACATGGAGAAGACAAGGGTCAATGGGTACAAGTTGCACCAGGAGAGGTTTCATCTCAACATAAGAAAGGCATTTTTTACAGTGGGAACAGTCAGCCACTGGAACAACCTCCCCAGGGACGTGGTAGCATCCCCATCGCTGGAGGGTTTCAAGATGTGAGTGGGGAGGGTGCTGGATAATCTCATTTCGGCTCCCTTCCCCCCAAGAGGTTGGACCAAATGATCTTTTCAGGTCCCTTCCAACCTGGGTTGTTCTATTCTACGATTCTGTGATTCATTAAAACGATGACTAATTTTATTAGGACATTTACAGAGACTAATGGTGTTCCAGCAGCCATGGGAGCGTCGCCAAAATCACACCCAAGGCGCTCAGCTCTACCATAGGAAAGCCATCCTGCCCGAGCTGCCTCCCCAGCCCGTGCCCCCACCCGCGCTCTGACCCGCGATGCTCCGCAGCATTCGGCTGCCAGTTGCAATTTGGTTATTCTGCTGTCAATTAATAACGGTTTGTTACTTGGCAGGCGGGTGAAACGGAGCTCTGCAGCGATCTCCCAGCATGTGCTTTGCTTTACCGGTGCTTTGCTTTACCAGTTGAGCTGCTTAAATACCCAGACAGGCTCTTGTGAGCTGATAAATATCAAGTGCTGTCAGCGCCTTGAAGGGCAATGGGAGATGGAGATAAAAAACACAAATGCATTTACTCCCTTTGCCCAAACTCCAGCAGTTTAAACAAATATCTTGCAAGGCCACTGAAAAAAACTATTCTCTCATCTCATTAGATGATATTATGTTACCAGAGTGGAGTTAGAGACGGAAATCATTCAGAACTGAAAACCAGGAGCTGAGGACCCAGTTTTCCCCTGAATATTGCGATTAACTGGCTGCTTAAACCTATTTGATGTCTGAAAAACACCCAACAGAAGCCCTGTGGCCGGGGGAGCGGGCATGGGCTGGGCAGGAGAGCTGGGTGCTGCCCCAGCTCCATCGTTGCCACGCAGAGCCAACCTGCACCCCTATTTCAGCATATCAGCACTGTGGTTACCCCCCCTAAAACAGAAAAAACCCAACCCCTGAACCAACTAAAAATTATTTTGTAGCTAACAGAGGAAAGATGGTAGTCTAAATCGTCTGTTTCACTGATTAGCAGTTATTTCACACTGAGCGATAAGGGGGCTTTTCAATTTGTTTTCTTCTGTGGCACATCCAGGGTTTACAAAGGGCTGGAGTTTTTAGTATGTATCAATTCAAATACGTGTTTAAATGCAAAAACTCTTTTTACGGTCTCAAAATCTGATAGCCTACTTTTCTCATACAGCATTTTGTTCAGCAAAATTCATTATTCCAGTATCAGTTCTGCAGAATCCTGCCTGTTACTATGGTTATACTACATCCTACTACAACTTTGCTTCTCAAATGCTCCTAGCTCCGAGGGATTTTTTGTTTTCAAACTAAAATTCTGCCTGTTTCACTGCAGGTGATATTTTTCTTTTTATGGGCTTTATTTGGAGAGGTCCTGAGCGCCTTCAGCCCCACAGATGTGAAGGGGAGCCCAGGATATGCTGTATTTCTCTCTCACCTTTAAATGTGATGCTGCAGCAGCTAAATGGGTGCACAAACAAGGTCTTGGATAGTTCTTATTTACCTGGCACTGTGGGATCCAGAAAACACTTGCTCCACTGAACTAGAATATTGATGAAGAGCAAAACGTACTTTTTTTTTTTTTTTTAAACGGAGAACATGTACCGTAAAATCTGCTTATTACTGTATTACCTTTGACCATGCAGAAGAACTGTTTTCTTCCTCTAAACACTATATTCATTATTTAAGATTTCACAGAGTCCGTAATTTGAACACACGAGCCTGTATTATACAGAAAGTTAACGTCAACTGTGGCCAACCCTGCTGAAGTCCAGTAAGTGTGCAATCAATCACAACTGTTTAAAGCGCAGAAAGAGGAGTCTGCCACGAGTATTTTCGAACTACGCTCTGCAACGATTTGAAAAAAAGGTAAATGATACTCATCGGCTCTGCAATTTGAACAAAAGCCCGCACAGTCTAAACGCACACGTGCCTTTTCTGCAATACGTGAGGCCAAATCCCACAGCCAGGGAGGGCTGGAGAGGAGGCACAAGGACTGTGGGCATTGCTGGGTGCAATTTTTTTGTTATATTATTTGTCCAAATTTGAGAGAGGCTTTTGCTCCAGATTGCGCTTCACAGCAAGGAGAAGTTTTCTTAGAAAGATCTCCCCAAATTTCTGATTAAACTACATCCCCTCTTACAGCATCACAGGTCAAAATCGGCCAACATCTACCTTCATGCTTTCTCCATCATGTAGGACATGGACTTAACATCTGGGTTGCAATTCAGCTCTTCCTCACTATCCTTAGTGACCGCTGTAGACTGATGTTCCCTCATGTACGAGACCAGAGCTCATTTGTCCCACCAGAAACCAATTCTGCCACCATCAAGACAGAACGATGTGACTAGATAACTACATATGAAAAGCTTTTTCCAATGAGAAATGCTCCGCTCAACTGCTTGCTCTACGTAGCCCAGATGAACTAGACTTGATGGTTATCATGACACTTCTCCTGTTCAGACATTTGCGTAGAAAAAGGAAAAAAAACTTTTCTTTTTGACCTCCTGAATGCCTATGACATTAGAATATTTTTCAAGCTCCTTATTTATTTTATTTAAGCCTTCTAAGGCAGCCATAACGAGATCCAGCGGATGGGAGCTGAAACTGGATCATACCAGAGCAGAAATGAGCTACGTGGTTTTTAACGGTGAAGGTAATTAACCACACGAACACCTTGCGATTGCGCGTGCTGGATTCGCCATCTCTGCAAGGCTCTAAATCAAGCAGAGATGCTTTTCTGAAAGATAAGCTACATTTAAACCGAAGTTATGGACTTGATGCAGAAATAACTGGGTGAACTTCTATGGCTGATTATACTGGAGATCAGATGCATTTACTCTGATTTTGAGCTCAAATACATCTCATGGCAAAAGATGCCCAAAAACAACTAGCCAAACAAAACCACCTTGCCATCCCAGAAGCTTTGACACAGAAACACCTAAAAGCAATGGCATTTTCTTCTCCAGAACTAGCAATGCAAATCTGTCCCCCAAAAAGACACCAGAACTATTCAAATCTCCCAAATTCTGCAGAAAATGGGAATTCTCAGCACGTCAACTCTCATCCAGTGCCCAGGAGCTTGCCAGCATGCCAAACAAGGGATCGGATTCTCCATCCTGCTGGAGACGGACCATCAGCAGAAGCCACTGAGCATCCCCTGCCAAGGCGGTTCTCACCTCCGAAAACACTCTGCTGTAAATCACAGCCACGGGACGAGAAGTATCTGCTCGAGGAGGTGTCTTTTGATAGTCTTCAAACAAACAAACATGTGTCTCCGATACCAAGCAGGCTGCTAACTCAGCATCGTTACAAGCTTAAAAAGCAGGACATACAAAAGTTAACACTTGGATAAGGATTTTCCTCCATTTATTCCCATTGCGCATCCACACGGGCAGTGCAGGAGATGAGCAGGGAAGGCAAAATTAGGTTGCACACAGGGGAAAGTTTGTGACAGTCCAATCTTCCAGCCTTTAGATTACTCTCCCATCACAGGCACTGGCACTTGAGACATTTAAATCTACACTGACTGATACAGTAGTAACTGCATAATAAGGAATACCGCTGCCTTGGCGGGGAGATGGACTGGATAACTTAATAGGTCTTTTGTATCTCTCACTTTTCTGATCCTGCTGAGTTCTGTAGCTATTATTAAAGGCATTTTTTAAGGTATTTTAATTTACTTCTCTAAATGGATTTCCATTCATTCACTCTCACCAAGTGAATGTTGTCAGGGACATTAGCAGCATGATAAAATAGCTGTAGCTTCATGCTGGTTTTAATGTGTTACATACACAAGAAAAGTCATTAGCTCTTACCCTTTAATATACCCTCTTTACTGCCGCATAACTGTTTATCACTCAAAAGTGCCAGGCACAGGCCACGCTCTTCCTTTATTAATCAATATACATTTGTGCAAGGCTGCAATGAAAAGGAATAACATCCAGTCATTTCAAGCACAGTTTGTACTGCAGGAGCTGAAAAGCTCGTCCCTGAGATTTTCAGCCCCCCTGAATATTCCCAGAACTGGCTCTTCTTAGGATTTTACACAACTTTCCCAATTACAGGTAAACTCACGGCAAGGTGATGATTTATTTCCCATGCACTGAGTGGCAGTTTTCTTCCTCCTTTGTAATATCTGCTCTAGAGCATCATTAGCAGCTGCAACACGATACAAATTGAATGCGGACCCTGAAATTAATGATGCTCAGAAGCAGGCCATCAATTTTGGAAGCAGAGTGAACCTCATTTTTTAAGAAATGTTTTCATATGGCTAGCCCAGTTTGGAGAATAAGACCCATCTGTATTATTTTTTATGAATACTCTATGTGCTCCGAGCTCTATTTTCTTCAGTCTTGGAGCCCCAGCATTTAAAGCGTACTTACTTATCAAAAGTTTCTTGCTAGAGAGACGGCATAGACATGCCCCATGTGGAGGAGGGATGCTCCTGGAAAGACACAGTGACCACACCAAGGGCAGCTGGCTGATGCAGCAACAAAAGCAATTGGAAATGATAGATGGAGAATGGCTTAGCAGGACTGAGCACCTAAAAGAAGATGATATTGTGCCCCTGGATTTATGGTGCCCATGTGGACACCAATGCAAAGACTGTAACTATGAGTGAAATTCAACAAGAATTAATGAAAATGCAAAAGATCACCAGAAACAAAATGGCCAAATAAATACACGAACTACATGTAAAGGCTTAACAGTTAACCCAGGCTGAGCTCTAAGAGCTAACCCAGGGTGAGCTTCCAGAATCAGAAAGAGGCCATTTCACTGAAATTACAGGCCCACTTGTCAGATTTTGGAACAAGTGTCTAAAAGCTACATTTGTAGGGTTAAATTACAATGTAGAGTGATAAGACCAATGTCACTAGTGGGTTTCTAGAAGGTAGCACCCAACATAGGGTTGTTCCTGAAAGACACAGGTCACTCAAACCTCACCTTAGAGCACTGCAATTCACATTTCTGTCTCGCTCTTCATTAACTCAGCTATAATTAATGTGATTAAGAACTCTGTATTTCCCAAAGCAATCTTTGGGAAACATGAGGAGAGTGCAAAGGCCCTATAAAAGGGTCCAGATAGCTACGTGCAATGGATTCAATTCCTACTAAGACATCCAAAAGTATATTAAAATTGGCAGTTAAATTTATTGTATTGTTTTCTGTTGCTTGACTTTATAAGCGAACACAGATGAAAATGCCGTTAAATGACAGGGACAGTATATGTTTCCTCTTCCCAGAGGCAGTTGTAAAAAACAGTAGACCAACTCAGCCTTGTTTAAGGACCCTCAACTAGTTATAAAAGCCTTTTTTCCTTAAACAGTAGTTTAGGGTTCATCTGTACACGATCCTTTTCTAAATGCGGGAACTAGAGAGTAAAAAAGAGAAATCTCAAATATTTCAAAATGCTTTTAAAGGTCACCTACCAGCAACTAACTTGAGATGGATTTCTGCAACTCAGCGGCTGTATTTTTGCTAAAACCCTTACTACATCAGTTTTGTGGAGAACTTGTTGCTACACGTAATGTAGCCTTGTGCACACGGGGCTGGACATTACCATTGACAGCTATGACTGATGGGCCACATCAATAGCCACTAAGTTGGAACTACTGGATTCTGCAGGGCTAAGGTTGATCTTAGTTTTAAAGGGGCAAAAAAATATTTATAAGGGGAATTTACACTCCAATGCACACAAGAGGCCAGCGATGGCCAAAGGATGACAACTTGGTTTCACAGCAACTTCTGATGCTTCTAATTTAGGTTGCCCCCAACAGAATGGGCAAAATCAAGACCTCTTCCACATGTGCATTAGAACAGACCTGTACTGAAATGCTATTTATAGACAAAACAGATCTCTGCCTGTCTCAGTGGTTAGGAAACCAATAGAATGGAGAGACATTTTTCTCCTAGACCATTCAGTCAGCACAAGGATTTGAACTCGGATGTCTTCTTGCACAGGCCGATGCTCTAACTGCTAGACTCTCTAGGACAAGAGACACTGGACTTCCCAGCCCTGACTTCCTTTGCTTCCAAAGGATTGCAAATATGTTGCTGGTATGGAGAAACCACAATACAAGTCAGCAAGAAAATGCCTTCCAACCACCTCCAGACATAACCTTAGTAGAGCTGAGGTCTTCTCAGAACAGCTTCCCCGGCTCCTCCTCCCAGGTACGGCTTAGCAAAAAGCAAAGCCACTAGGAAATGAGAGGCAACATACCTGAGGTAAAAATTCACACTCACATATGTCTACACACACAAATAGAATCCAAATATCCTTAGTCATGTGAAATCTTAATTTTATAAAACGCTTGGAATTGTGCAGAAGTTCCTAAGTTGGAAACTACAAAAGGATCAATTGCCTCTTCTCCTGCAAAAGGCAACAGAGGAATTAAAAGCTCTATAGTTTCATTTATTCCCTTTGTTTACTTCTCTGCGTTTACTCTTGTGACATGAGCAGGGTTCGAGTTGACCAATTTAAGGACAACTGAGGGTGCCCTTGCACAGGACTGGAGTCCAGCGCCAGCCCAACAAGGAAGATGCAGTGTTAAGTGCTCTGCCCAAAAAGCACAGAGAGGAGAAAACTCATACATTGCATGTGACGGCATCACTTGTGATTTATTCAATAAATTAAGCCTTATGTTCTACACATCAAAGACTAAGGAGATCACAGTTCTGTCCCTGGATGTCCCCAAAGGATTATTTTGAAATTCCTCATGCATGGAGATTGAGAGCAGCTCTCTCCAAGTAGCCGACAGCTTGTATTAACATTGCATTAATCAAAACAGAGTGACCACTTCAAATCCCTGGAGATTCAGGTCTGACAAACTCTTCTGCTCAGGAGATGGGAGAACAAACACCACCAGCCTTTGATTCTTGCAAAGACAAGCAGCAATTACAATGAGACTCATGGGCTGGGTGCAAAATTTAAATGCTATTAAAACACTGTTTTCTCCTGCTTGAAAAAAGCTACTTGCCTCTTCTTGACTCAGACCCCACCTGATGAGAGGTCCAACTGTGGGACCATTTCTGAAGCAGGATGCTTCCAAGTGTGAGCCATGGCGTGAGGATGGAAACCGGGAAAGCCATATTCATGTAGCACACCTTCTGGGAAGCAGTGATGAATCTGGAAAATGCCATTAGCCTACAGGACACCTTCCCTTTCAGACTGACCATCTCCAGTAGGAAAGGTTGGCCACACCAGCTTAAAACAGTGTGAAAACCAGATCACTTGGATGTTTGCAGAGAATCTCATAGACAAGGCACAAGCAACTTTCACCATCCTATTCACGTAGAAAGGGATGGAAAAAGAAAAGCTCTCAGAGAGCTCCATCTAACACCTTTCAACATAAAACAAGGTCTGGATGGTGGCCAAGCTCTACAGTAAATATTTGTGTTAGGAGCCAGCTGCACTGTTTGCCCAGCACTGTAAAATCAAATGTCATGTGTTGAGGAACACTCCTATAGATAAACCCTGACGTACGCGTCAGGGGAACCCTTACTTCCTCCAACTTTGTCCTCTCCCCCTTCCACAACCACAATACCCAGGCTGCCAAGACCCCAGCTATGCTGCTATGGTATTTTATCATGGTCTGCCCGCAGACCTCTACCTTAATCCAAAAAAAACAAACCAAACTTGAAGCAAAAAAGTATTCTGTTGCACTTCACAGTTTCCCACACTATGTGATGAATTTTCCTACTCCTTTGAGCTCCCTGCAAGGAGCAAAAAGAACTAATGAACTACTCAGCAGTTCAGCAACCATCTGCTTCTAACTCAGGAATTCCGTCGTAGCAAAGAAACGCAGAGCCCTGCGCAACCGCAAAATCCCGCTTCCAAAATACAGCAAAAGGGCGGTGAAAAAGAAGATGTCTTTTCCCCCAAATCACATTCTAGGGTGGGGGGGGGGGGGAGATCAAATTGGGAAATGAAAGACCCACTGGGTCAGCTCATTACGAGAGATGTCTAATAACAGCGGAGATGCCATTGTTCAATTCCCAGCCAGAGCGGGCAGAGCAGTAATGAGCAGTCCCGCTCAGCAAATGGTCTGGATGATACTATAGATCTTCCCTTCCCATCTCTAACTTGTGTATCATTTCCTGACAGTCCCATCTCCTCTTCCGAGCAGATGGCTCCCTACAGTACATCTTTAAGAGACCTCCCAGGCAGTTATGGATGGCAGAGAATGAGCATTTTGTTTTATCGCTTGCTCATACATTATTTTCCCCATGCTAATGACAGTCAAGTTATTGTCCTGTGAATAAATCCATTTAGGCCTCGCAATGTTGGCTGCAAGTGAGAAGGAGAGGGAGCAGAGGAAGCCAAACTTGGCACCAGCAGAGCACAGATACAGTCATCCACAAAACATTCATCTATTAACCAAACAGCGGCATTTCCAAACCCAGCAGGGTCACAGCGGAGCCCTGCTGGGAAACAGAAATTAACTCTGAATGGAGATAATTTGTCTCTTGAATGTTGTCATATTTGCAAGATCTCTCTGGCAATGCCGTGCTGCTAAGAGGAGCGATATTGCCGACAAGTGAACCAGATGAAATGCAAGCTTTATCGGGAAGCCAGGTGGCACTCAAGATCGCTTGTGCTGTCTTTCTGCCTCTGGGAGTAGCGCTTTGAATGCAAAGAAAGCAGAGGAGAAATTTGTCTCCGACATCAAATGTTGTTGCAATTAATGGCAGCAGATTTGATTCAGGTCCACGTAGAAGGAGCAAATTACAGTAGCTCGCCTACTACCAGGCTACTACTCAGATACTGCTTGCTTGTTTTTTTGTTTCATTCCTATGTAGGAGAAACATTTTTCTTCTTATCCAGTAAAAGCCGTGGCCGGGCCTGATGGGGAACACGCATCGGACGTGCCAAGGCACTGAAAGTGTTGAAGAAATGGGACAATCATCCCATTTGGAGTTTGTACAGGGTGGGAAGCAGTTAGACATTTTGGGACTGCCACTGGGCAAAAAACATGGGAATTTTTGGAGAGCGAAGAGCCATTTTAAATATTAAGTGCTTAAGAGGGAAGATGCATTACTGCAACATGGGTCAATCTATATTTATGCATCTTCCAGTCAAGTAGAACGAAGCAGGCATGTGACTATATAATCTCTCCAAAAAGAATTTCCTTAACTCCCCCCAAGTGAAGAGCCAACTAAATACCCTTGAAAAATTTATTTTTTTTGGCCAAACTGTATACACAAACTTTCTTCTCTCAGCAGAATCACTGCTTGTTGCTACAGAGCACCCTGTTTGAAAAAGGGAGGAAATTCTCCTGCAACGTCCAGCTGTGAGAGCAGTCAGGCCAAGCTCTGTTTTTCAAGAAACCAACTCCACACCTACGTTGGCAAATTTTGCATCTTCCACGTCAAGAGAAGCCAAAACCTGGAAGATTAGACCTGGATGGCACTGGGGATGAAACCTTTCTCTAGTACAAGACTTCTGCGCCTAAAAACCACCGGTGTGGCCCTCACGGGCTGCAAAGCTGTTTTCACAATTGGCTTTCTGCAGTGAAGGGTACTCTTGGTGGTGGACCACGCAGTAACACATAGGTAAAAAACTATTCCATTGCCATTTTTCAGACAGCCTGAGAACGCCTATGCCCTGTGTTAATTCAGCAACTTGATGGCCAACCATGAATGGGATCAAGTAGTGCAAGTGATACAGCAAAGACTTCTGTTGTCCTGCCCATACAGTCTTTTGCCCACGATTAGGGGGTGTCTTGTTTAATCTAAATGTCCCTTCTCACTCTCTCCTATTTGTCTCCAAGCTGCAAACAGGGCAAGCAGAGAGCTCGTTCAGTGCAGGCAGCAAAGCCTATGAAGTGCTGCACAACCACACCAGAGGCAGAAGGAGAACGTGCACAGCACATCCATCACCCCATGTCAGATAAATCTCTTCCTCACTCCTGTGTCCCATTCACCCACAAGTCATCTCACTCGCCGACACACCTTCGGCTTGAGGAACTCAAAGGCAGAGAGTGTTTTCTGATAGACCTCAAGGAACAAAAGTAGCTGAGGTCAAGTGCTCAAGGTGATCCTGAGTAGTTCAGTTATCACAAAGATAAAGCATTCCTTACTACTGAATCTGGAAGTTCTTCCAAACCATGGTTGCTGAGACCACACTTTGACCAAGAAGTTGGAAATGGCTTATAATAAGCCTGAGTCCTTTGAAAAACAGCTCAACTTTCTACTGAATAAATACAGACCTCTGAAAAGGTTTTGTTGGTCTGCTCCTTAAAAAAAAAAAAAAATCACTAAAATTAAGTCCCGGAGCAAAACGCAAAGTTTTGGATCAAAAACTGGGCAAGAGACAGCCGAAAGTATTGCCACTGAAAATGTCCCATTTGTAACAGAAGAAGATTGTCTTAAGCCTCCATATCAAATCTCACGTTGTTTAATTTACTCATTACTGAGCAGCAGAAAGGCTGAGGAGCTCTGAGCAGACACATTTGCAGATGACTCCAAGTTACCTACACCCCTGCAGCCCCAAGGGAGAGACGGCAAAGTTGAGGTGGACCAAACTCAGCAGCCTGCATGAGCAGGCATTGATAAACAGCCTTGAGTATTATTATTGCTTGGAATTAGAGGAACAGTAAAGCACTAAAGCAACGGAACTCTACATACCCTTCAAGAGGAGCTATGGGGAATGAATGCCTGGCTGCTTTGAAGACAGACTTAATATGTTTATGAAAAGCAGATTATACGATGCTGTGCATCTGATGGCAGGGACCGGGACTTCATGACCCAAGAGGTCCTTCAGCACTGTGCTTCTAAATCCAGCCTAGAGGGAAAATATCAGACCTATTTTCACACCTCGCTGGACTCTCAATTAATTACTGGCAATTCAAAACTGAAACAAGCAAATAGTTTTTATTCGACGCGTAATGAGAGCTCAGAATTCACTTACACGGGAGCGCGTGATTAGATTCAGCGATGGAAGGTATCAGGGAGGCACGGGTTTCGGTGGCATTCACAACGGGGCTGACCGTTTACACATCTATCAAGGCAATCCAGAGCTGTCAGACTTAATGTGATTTGGAAAGGATATTGCATGCAGCATTCAGGGATCGAGCTGAACTATCAGAGACCATGATGAAGCCTAATGAATAGGGAAGATTTCCTGCAGTTAATTTTATTTATTTATTTTTTACAGCAGGCTCCAACAGCACTTCTTCCTGACCATTCCCAAGATGGAAGGGAAGATTGGGTAAGTCTTCTTATGGTAGCTCTTACATTCCCCAAATACCTACTTCTAGAAAAGAGTCAAAGCGTAGACAATATCTTCATAGCACCATGTTTGCCATACAAATATGCCTGCTGTCCAAGCCATGGGGCCAGATTAAAAAAATCATCTCTTAAAAGTTCAGGAGCTGAAGAGGAGTGAGCAGCAGGACACAAATCTGACAACCTTCAACATGGGATATACAACAGCTCTGGTTTTCCAAGGAGCCAAGTGTCCTGCTCCCACCAATGGCATGTAGGAGTGCAGATCTCAATATCTTCAGGGGCTCAGAGAGATGAGGTGATGGATTAAAATTCGATGGCCAAGACATCTCCTCCACTACACTTGATAGCATGATCTAGGGATATCTTCTCCCAAACCTTCACAGCACTCCACATCATAGAATCATAGAATCGTTAAGGTTGGAAAAGACCCTTAAGATCATCGAGTCCAACCGTCATATATTAAGGTAAACAGAGATCAGGGTACGTCTGCTTGAAAATACCGTGAAAACTAGATGTTTTCAGCAACTGATTCACAAGTGGATCAGATATCCTCGCCTCTCCAGCAGCAACCACTGAAGGGACAGGCAGATGGCTGGGGGCAGTAAGTCAGTCAGCCATGTAATTTTAATTTGCTGCCACATGTTTATTAGAGCTTTCAGAAGATACTGGCTCAACCTGCACTGTCCTAAGTGATACTGAATTTTAAAATTCACAGGAGGTAATATAAGAGAATATAAGGCACATTTTTTCTGAATAACATCAGTAAGACAGAAAATGTGAGAATGACCACAAGGAAGCTCTGCTGCGTTAAGATTGTATTGGGTAGACATCACTGCTGCGGGAAACATTCCTGGTCAAGCAGGCTTTCTAGAAGATGAGGAAACAAAAGAGAAAAAAGCCCATAAGCATCAATATGATAGAATTACAGCTTGCCAGGGTGTTTTTAATCTTTCTCATTACCCCATGCCCATGGGGGACATGGGGCCGGGCAGGCAGGTGGGTGATTTCATTACTAGGGCACAGTCCCGCACTGGCCAGGCTCTCAGCCAGCTTCTCAGCGATGCTTAACCTGCTCCAAGAAGCCAGAACGTGTTTTTGTGTCCCCCAAAGCCTTCCTGAATACAGTTCCTTCAGATCTGAAGACTCCTTGGGCGATATTGGGTCCCCCTTGCAGACAAATGCTTATCCTACCCACAGTGAGAACTCCTGATGGCTCCTTCTGTCGCATTATTCGAACTGTGCGGCAGAGCAACAAACACTCTGGGGAAATGCAAACAGAACCCACATCAGATGCTTTTTTTAAAATAGTTTGTCTCTAATAAAATCAGAACAACTGAAAACAAAACATTATTCTGTCTCGCACAAACCCAACATCAACAGTTTCGTAAAGTAAGTGTTTTCGAACAGCTGTATCTAAATTTCATCAACATGTTAATAAACACATGAAATAATAATCACTCTGGATGATACAATTCTGAAAACCCACCTCTGTCATTCTGTGGTTACCCAAAATGTAGCCCCATTAACGACAATGTAATCAATCTTCTTTTGCTGACATGTTTGACGTAAATGTGAAGGATGTATAGGAGACAGAGAAATCTCATTCCCCCTGTGTTAAATGAATGTGGATGCAAGTGCTCATGAAAATATTGCTTATAGATGTGCTTTGGGCAAACCTGTGCTTGGCATGCACTACCAGACTCATTTACCTTCATCTACCAACACACCTTAGTCCTGAGCTACAGATCTTCAGTCGTTGGAGCCTTAAGCTGTCCCAATATACATCAATTTAGAGTTAAGTGCTGCATCTTCCCTGTCCCTACCTGCCCAGGGTACCAGCACCCAGCCCCAAGCATCCCCAACACTCTGCCAACGGGTTTTTAAAATTGTAATTTAATAACACCCTAAAAGTTGATGTCGCTTACGGCACTAGGAGATTTATTTTTGCTTAAAATCCCTTTTTTTGGGAAACCTTCAACACAAAGGTTTTGAGCCATCCCTGAAATTTCCTTATTATAGAGAAGACTCGAATAGCAATATCATGAACAGGGCTGCAATCAGGCACTTAAAGAAATATATGGTCCCTTCTCATCTCTCCCCTAAGCTGAAAGCAGAACCTTTAAGCCTCTCCTCTCTGTTCCAGGAACCGCATAGCCCTGTGGCCACCACCGACACACACGGCCCCTCCCATCTCCCGATGCTGGCGATACGCAAAGCTGCTTGTGAATGCTGGAAACGGGACAAATCCTGATGTTTGCCTTCGTAGACCTCCTTAGCTAAGGAAAATTCAGTGAGCAATCATGGAGTAAACTCTGAATAAAGAAAGTGCGGGTTTCACCTTGTGTTGCGACCCCGCGTATCTCGCCCAGAACCAATTTATAAAAGTCACCCAAGAAAAACGGTGCTAATCCATTTGCAGCAAAATACACAGAAGGTCCCCAAAGGGTCAGCGGAAAGCATGCTTTTGTTGACCAATTTCCACTGGCCTTACCTAAATATTCCCACCATCCATTTAATAATTTGCTGCACCAAGGATATCTATGTTAGAAGACAGCAGAAAAGGGAGTTGAGCATTTTCCTGCAATAAGTTGGAAACATAAACATATTTTTAAATGCTCTTGCATTTTGTTCCTACAGCAGGACTCTCAAATTGATTGAAAAGCAATTACAGTATTCAAGTTTTCTCTGCTCCTTCTATTTTCATTTTCCTTTCCTAACAGCATGGTATACAAAAATAAACGAGGAAGGATGCTGGAGGCTCATGCGATCCTAAACTGATGAGAAAGCCGAGAGAGAGCAGATATGGACAGTTATCTGATTAAAAGAATAGATCACAAAAGTGAAAAGCACTTTACATTGTGACTTGACTGCTATTTTTACCATGATAAAGGTGCTTAAAAATGGACCGCTCCTGCTTTATTATGCAATTAAATGAAAAAATAATTTGGGGGCATGAACTAACTCTTGTAATAAATGACCTTTAAGCTTAATTATTGCAAGGATACGGGTCCAGCAAGCAGTTGTGGACTTACTGTTGTCTGACATGTGTCCAGTGAGGTGGGAGATGAAGCAGGGAAGAGGCCTTGGACAGCTAATGCAACATTCTGGAGAGGATCTTCTCATTGAAAGTCCACCTGCAGAAGGCTGTCAGCTCCCAAATACTGCCCTTTTTCCCCTCCTGCCTCTGGAAATTTTCCTTTATTCCTCCCCATCATCTGTGGATGTCCATCTCCAAAAGCAAAGGCTTAAGGACAGATCCACAAACTTCTGCCACAACTTTTTTTTTCCTGTGTTAGACCTTGTCTACACTGACCTGCTCCATGAAGCTACCATCAGAATATCACCAAACTAAAATCAGCTTCCTTTTCCCAGCAATGAATGCAACCCAAAGTCAGCACCTTGAATTAGATCCGAAAAGAAAAACCCAGATGAGCTGATTTTGACCCAAGCTTGTACGACAAACTCAGCTCTCCAGCTGCTCTGTAAATACCTGCTCCTTGCCTGTGCTGCCATGAACTTTCCGACTGGCTGTTTCCCGAGTTCCCTTCCATTCCGCCAGACTTCAGTGCAAAAAGAGAAAGGATTATCTTACAGCCTGGACCTGGAGCTGAATTTTAGTAGCCTCTTGAAAAAGTTGAATGCACAAAATAAATCAACGGTAGGGATGGGAACTGAACAGCTTCCTTGGCCAGACATGCTTTACTCCATCCCAGCCACTACATCGCTGCCTGCTTTTGTGTTGTGTCTTCCTCTGGTACCAACACTAATCTTGACCGTGTCATTTATCTGTCTCCAGTGTAATTACTTCAGGATTTTTATGATTTCTTATGCATGGAAAATCCTCCACTGGCCAGCCAGGTCATCCCCACCTTCCTTCAACTCTCTCTTGAAGCCTTGTGCTACCACCATACCTGCAAGAAATGATGCAACTAAAGAAGGCAAGTAAGGAATAATCTATAAATAACCTTAAATTATGTACGGCTACAAGTTATAACCAGATATTGGGGGTTTAGGGAAGGAAAAGGGAAAGGGAAGAGGCAACAATGTGTACCATCTCCTGCAAAAGCAAGCGGTCAAGTAGAGATCTGGTACTGGTAGCTGAGGTTGGTGTGAATGGTACCGGCTAGTAGAGATTGACTGGACTTAAACAGTATTTCCTTGAGGCCACCCTACACCTTCAAGAGCTGTTTGATTATTAAGGGCAAAGCAAAAGAGCAAGTGCAAGGTAATAAACCTAGAAGAAAAACCCAAAGCCTGTCAAGAAACATGTTTTTCACCACCGCAGTAAACTCACAGGGAGATGCTCCCCTGTCGTTATTTCATTACATCAATTTCAACACTTGCTAACCTATTAGAAGAAAAACATTTAAAATAATTTTCCTCATCAGAGGGAAAACAACCTCTCTCATTACCTAAATATGGATCAGTGCCAAACGATACAGGGTGGAAATGCACTTTAAAAGAAAAAAGCCAAGCTGACACCCCATAAAAATACCAGAAGAGGAGTTTGGGGGAACAGCCCGGGGGAAAGGCACATTGCACAGAGCGAGGGTGGCTCAAACCAGCCCACCAACAAATATCTGGAGAAGAAGATCTCAAGGGGGTTCAAACCCTCATGTCTACTCCAACGACAACCTGCCAATACCATCAGCACACATTTCCCCTCTTCCTTCTTCCACCGTTCACAGCTCGGTGCCTTGGCTACCATAAAAAAATAAATAAGATAAAATATATAGATATTTCGACCATTTTTGGAAGGCTTCATGGTGCCGCAGATCTGGCATCATTGTCTGAGCCGTGCCCAAAACTCTTCCTTTCCGATTCATGTATAAAGGAGTTGGAGCCCTAACTTAGCTGCAGATTATCAAGGGATTTTGCTTTCTCAGCTCCATTAGGGGAATTTCTTTCTTTTTTTTTTTTTTAAAGGTTATAAAAACATGTCAGGCTAAGACCAATGTTCAGCAAAACAAAAGTGAAGGTGCTGTTAAACATCTTCTTCTCTCCAAGGCTGGATTGTTTAATGTTCAAGAGCTCTTCTTCCCATTATATCAAAAATGGATTTTATTTGTGAAGCTCACATCTTTCCAGACACCCAAACATACCTGCCTGAGCACATCAGCTCCTGGGTTAAACTCTTTGCATTAGCTCACTCTCAAATCAACACTTTGATTTGAAAAGTCTTTCTCTCCTTTTCAAAACTTCAACCAGCTCTTTGTATCTCCAGTGCTACGGTCCTGGTGAATTATTAACGTAAAAATTAGCAGGAGGACTTGTTCCCCCTCACTTGAAACCTGACTTGATGAAAAGCAGCTTTTCTGGCTGCTCTTCAGCCCAGCTGTGAAATGCAACGCCGAACGCAATTAAGAGATGCTCAGCCCGCGTTACCGGTTTGAGGCCGCGATACAGAAATTTCAATATGCATTTATACACACACAGGCAATTCATTTCAATTAAACGAGATTTTGTTGGCTTGACAAACAATGCAAGTGTTGCCAAATTATTTCTAAGAACCTAAAAGACCAAGTAAGCCCTGACACCCTCCAGCTATTTGTTGGTTTACGCTCAACAGCGGGTAGATTCTGCTTGCCTGAGTCCATTTGTCATGGATACTCCTCCTTGATCTAACAGCAGGTTCTTATTTTCAGAGCATCAGCTGCTTAATCTTAACCTCTCTTTTTTTTTTCGTTGGTTTTTTTTGGATAGTTCAGACTACAGTCTCTGCTTTGTGGTGTGGCAATTGCTCTAAGTCCCGTTCCCTGTCCCTTCCAGTAGTTATTGGCAGATGGTTCACAGGAAGGGCTAAAAAGCATCATCATGGCCAGATGCATTTGATGCTGCTCTGAGCAGGGACATTTCTTAACATAGCGTGGTCCACTGATTTGAAGAGGCAATGATAATTAGGAAGTCATGGGTTGTTGGTCACTCTTTGACAGCCCTTTTGGTAACTCTTTGAGGAGCTCACCTGACACCTACACCTCTGCTGTGGTATAAACTCTTCTATCTGCAAAAGCAAGAAAATTCACCTTTCTAGAGCATGGGGCTATTCCCCAAGCCCTACCAATGTAAGTGGTGCTCCCCAGGGCTCAGCGTTGGGGCTGGTCCTGTTTAATATCTTTATCTATGATCTGGATGAGGGGATTGAGTGCACCCTCAGTAAGTTTGAAGACAACACCAAGTTGGGTGGAAGTGTTATCTGCTGGAGGGTAGGAAGGCTCTACAGAGGGACCTGGCCAGGCTGGATCGATGGGCTGAGGCCAACTGTGCGAGGGTCAACAAGGCTCAGGGCCGGGTCCTGCACTTGGGTCACAACAACCCCAGGCAACGCTACAGGCTGGGGGAGGAGTGGCTGGAGAGCTGTCCAGTGGAAAAGGACCTGGGGGTGTTGGTTGACAGCCGCCTGAACATGAGCCAGCAGTGTGCTCAGGTGGCCAAGAGGGCCAATGGCATCCTGGCTTGTATCAGGAATAGTGTTGCCAGCAGGACCAGGGAGGAGATGGTGCCCCTGTACTGGGCACTGGTGAGGCCGCCCCTTGAGTACTGTGCTCAGCGCTGGGCCCCTCACCCCAAGGCGGCCATGGAGGGGCTGGAGCGTGGCCAGAGCAGGGCAGCGAGGCTGGGGCAGGGTCTGGAGCCCAAGGCTGGGGAGGAGCGGCTGGGGGAGCTGGGGGGGCTCAGCCTGGAGAAGAGGAGGCTGAGGGGAGCCCTCATCGCTCTCTGCAACTGCCTGAAAGGAGGCTGGAGCCGGGGGGGTCGGTCTCTTCTCCCCAGGAACAAGCGATGGGACGAGAGGGAACGGCCTCAAGTTGCACCAGGGGAGGTTTAGGTTGGATATTAGGAAAAATTGCTTCATGGAGAGAGTGGTCAGGCATTGGAACAGCCTGCCCAGGGAAGTGGGGCAATCACAGTTCCTGGAAGTGTTCAAAACACGTGTGGATGTGGTGCTTAGGGCCATGGTTTAGAGGTGGACCCGGCAGTTAGGTTAACGGTTGGACTCAATGATCTCAGAGGTCCTTTCCAACCTTTATGATTCTATGATGATGATAATATTTATTTATTAAATTATATTTTTATTTTTATTTTTATTTTTATTTTTATTTTTATTTTTATTTTTATTTTTATTTGCTTTGCCACTCTTCCTAGAGTTCAGACTGAGCACTAGAGATGAAATCTGGATGATGTTCTGGCTGCTCCTATGCACACTCCTGCAGGATGCGATTGGCTTTACAAACCCGAAAACAAGCACATCTCATACACGATTTCGTCAGGAAGAACTAGGGATCAAATCAAAATCCCCAAATACCAAGCAATATTAAAAGGAATGAATCTGAATGTCAAAACATTGCTTTTAACCCAGCAGGAGCGCAAGGAGCAAAATAATTGGTCAATGTTGGCTGCTACCTTTAACCTGGGAACAAGAAAAAGGGCTTTAAATGGAGAAGCAACCAGGAGCAGAAGAGCCACCTTTCAGATGCAGCTTTGTTTTGAGAGGGTCTCTAAAATGACATCACCTGTGCCGATCTGGGAATAAATGTCTCCAAACATTTCTTCCAAACCTGCATCCCTACAAGTCTGCAAGTGCAGCTATTACACCACAGCACCATTTTCCTACATCACCCACTGGGACCTGGCACCATTCCCTGCTGGTTTGCAGACCACGCTCTATTGTATCAGCGGCAATGCAAACAGCAAAGCCAAAGTGTTTCTACTTAGAGGATGGGAAACAGTTCTTCAAGTAACTCCAGGAAGACGCAAAACACATATAGTTTTATTTTCAGATCAATGATTTGAGTAGCACCTGGATGAGAGCTCTAACGCACCAGCTCATGTACATACTTCTAGGCAAATGGGTCATCTTCACTCTTTTGAAGTGTCTCACTAGGAGAACGGTGATTAATAATATTTTTCATTTTGTGGCCAATAAAGTGCCATGAAAAGAATAAAGCAGGAATTAAATATGAAATGCCCTGTTAATACCAAAGAGGGGTATTCAACTTGTCACCAACTTGCCGTTAATACAGTTTCCGACACCACCCTTAAATGAGAAAAAATACAGTTAATAGAGAAATCTCAGTGCCTTTTGCTGGAAGCGCCTTGGAGCTCCCTGGAGGCTTGAATGTTTGGTTTCCTTCATTTTCAAGCCTGTTTTTCTTTTAATTGTATGCGACTCAAGAGGTTATCGAGGCTGATGCTATTCATGCAAACAGGAGTCGGATGCAGCTGAATGACCATATCTCTTTCTGTCCTTTAATGTTTAAAATGACTGACTACAGATATTATTTAGAGCTAATGGGATAGATCTCATCTCACTCGCCCTGGAAGAAATCCGGTGTAACTCCATTGACTTCAAGGTCAGCCGAGATCAGAATCTAGGATACCATCTTCACAAATTCAATGCTTTTCAATTCTCTCTTGACTTTACCTTTTCCAGCAGCTATAATCAGCACCTAATTAATTAAAATAGAACACAGCCCGGGGCAGGGCTCTCCTGTAGAGTTGTATCATTTTACTCTATTTTCATTCCTTGTTGCAGTTTACTTTACAGAGACACAAGGTCCCTGAATATTTTAATTAAAGAGCCCATGGTTTAAATTCCCCAGCGAGTCCTGGATCAGGCCCACAATGACCAGAACTGGGGCTGCAGAACCTGGTGCCACCCAACAGCTTTACGGTGCCGCTGCATGGGCGACGCGAAGGAAAAGCTTTTACCCTCTGTATGGTGAAGTTCACCTAAGTAAAAATCACAGCACAAAAGCAGATCATTTGCAAAATATTACCATTCTGACAGCTTTGTGTGCATGAGTGAAACTATTATTTCATTTTATTTTTTTTTGGAACGGAAAGGGCCTATTTACAGATTACTAGCAAGAGGGGAAACTTTTAATTTACTGCCTTCTCTCAATTCTTTCAGATGTAATTTAGAGTGCTATTAACCTTTAAAGTGCTAGCAAAGTTTATACACTCTAGCAGAAACCTTTCTCTCTGCCAGCGGCGGGGAGGAGGGGAAACCCACCGCGCGAGAAGGAATACTCTGCTTGCAGCATCTCTGCATCTGTTTGTCATTTTTTAATTCTCCTGTTGACAAGTCCCTTCCTTCCAAATCACAGGTACTTCTCTGCAATCCTCCCACCGAATGCTGCTTGTCACGGAGGGGCAGCCCCTGACAAAAAAAAATAGAGCTTCTTTACCTTTCCTTTTAACAATAGATTAATCTCTCTTTTGTTCTCTATGAGAACTAGGTGTCATGTTTCAAAATGCACTTTTAAAACAGGTATAATTAAACCTCTGCAAAAGGAGGGAGGCAGAGAAATTAGCAGCAAAAGTAGTAATAAAGGCATTTTAGAGCCTGCGTGAGCTGGAAGGTACTTCATCCCTCCCCCTCGCCGCACAGCTACACTGACACTCTGCAGTGGAAAAAAAAAAAAAAAAAGTAATTATAAAAATGAACTTTTCTTAAAAAAATGAGCATGTTGTAGAAGGATTACTCCTTTGAACATCTGAGCACTTCAAAAGGAGGATGAATTAGTGCTGACAACTCAATAAAGTAGCCATCAATTATTTAAAATGCAATGGCTCTTCTCATACAGCACTTCTGATTAGGAAAACATTTCAAAAACTAGAAATTAGAGTTATTCTTCCTAAATTAAATGGGCCCAGGCTTCAAATGCAAGGGAAAAAAAAAAAGAATGTGACTTTCAATGAGTCTGGCAAGAACACGGGCAAGTGTCTTCTTTTGAAGCCATCTGTAAAGTGCATTGCATGAGATTGTGTTACAGACTGGATCTGGGATTCACGAAGCAAACCAGAGGGAAGGGAAAAAATACCTGCACTGTTGTGGTAGAGAGAGACAACCTTCAGCTAAGGGGTGCAGAGAGTCAAAAAAAGCCTAACCAAGACCCCCCCAAAAAAAGCCCAGCCAAGACCCCGAACTCTACCACTGCTGTGCTTTGAAAAAGCAATTAAACTTCCCTAGTGAAAAGATACTTATGAAAGAAACTCCTGGAGGGCTGCTGGCGATGGAGCGATACGGATCTCCTTTAGGTGCAGTTCATCAGACTTTGCCTGTGTAGGTACTCAGAAGTGGATGCTAAGAGCCTCCTGGACACTGCGGATCTGGTCATCCATCACAGAAACAACCCTAGCGAAGTCAAAACGCTGGTTTAAAATTGAAGAAACACCTAGGGAAAAAGGCAGCTGGGGGAAAGAGGAAAGATGGGTGAAGTGTTGCCTCTGCGGTAGCTGTGTCTGAGACTTCACGCTTACTTTTCGGAAGCGCCCCTGGGTTAACGAGAAGGCCAGCTCTGCCTCCGCCTCCCAGGGATGTGCTCTCCTGCCACAGATGCTGTACGTTTAACGAGGTTGCAAATAAGAAATGTGCAGCTTAAGCTTTAAACAAACAGGAGGGTGGCCAAGCTAAATGGCTTCTCCTCTGGACAGAAAGATAAGAGGGGCTGTTTCTGACACCATCCACGTGGGCTCAGCCATGTGAGGCAAAATGAGGATTTATGAGCGCAATACTACTGCTGAAGGAGCCTGTCTGGGCTGTTTTGGTAATTAAAATAATCAGTCAAGGCCTGTGAGCGAGGCTGGGGCAGATACATGTGGTTTACTCCCAACTTCTGAAAAAAAAACAGACTGCAAGAAGAAAAAAAATTAAAAATAAAATAACTTACAGGGAAGTTTTAGTGGTTTTACCAGTCTAGCCATTACTCGATGAACTGCCACTGAAAGACAGCCGCACAGCCCAGGGTGAAGGTGAACACTGTAAATGCCATGACAGCGAAGGTCCCTTAAAAGGCTTAATCCTGCAAGATACGGATGCTCCTCTGCATCTCACCGACAGCAGTGGGAGCCGATGGACTCACCATCCCGGAGGCATTCCCAGCACCACGCTGGTGCGTCTCCCCCAGCCTCCCTATGTGAATTGCTGCACGCTCCCGTTGACTTCTGGCCAAGCCAGAAATGGTTGCATGCATGATGATTGCAGGATTTTAAAATAAAATCCTATCAAAAAGAATAGGAAAGACTGAAGCAGACTATGAATGTAGTTTCTCCCATCACCCTAAAATCCCACATTAATTCAGGAGCAAAAGAGAAGGGATAAAAGCCCTACCAGCTCAACAGATACTGCATCTATGGAGACAGGATTAATCCAGGAGCTGTACGGGGAATTGCAATGACATAGACAGGATCTGCTAGTGAGCTGTCAATCTTCAAGGCCAAGAAGACAGTGACAGCTATTTTTTATTTCTCTCTCTCTCTCTTTTTTTTTTTTTTTTGCCAGGCCATCTCCAGCATGCGAGAATTGGAGTATGTTTCTGCTTCCACTTTGCCTTGAGTCCCACTTATCGCACTAATGGCCAGAAAAAACAGACAGAGACAGAAAATGCACAGAGGCAAAGCCGCCCTCTCCTCGCACTCATTCCAGCTCCCAGGGTGACCCTGGGGGCTTTAATGCCCCTTCTGCTCCCCTACAGCAGCCGATGCCCACGGATTCGTGTTGGCCACGCAGCTATCCGCCTCTCCCTTGACTGCCTGCTGCTCTTCCCATGGAGGCCAAAAACTGAGGATGCTTTTGATAGTCCGTAATGTCAAATAGGTCTCAAAAAAGGCAGCTCTTAGAAGATGGGATTGACAGAGTGATAATGCATTTCAGTCCCTGTCAGCAGATGTGTCAGAAGCCATTACTTTTCTACGGGTTGTCCACCAAAAAAATCTTGCTGCAGAAAGATCAAAAGAGACAGCAGCCAGTCCGCACCCTCCAACCCACCCTGAAAACACAAGGTTTGACCCCATTCCAGTCAGGTTTCTCAGCACCAGCAGCTCAGGAGTTGTGCTTTTCCAACGTGAAGCTGCTGGCTCCCAAGGACGTTCAGAGCAATGATCATTGCTTTTGCTCAAACTCAGAGCTTAAGGCTGGAAACAGAGCTTTCCTGGCTCAGGTCATCTTCTAAAATAACCTGGCAGAAACAACCCTGAGCAAGCAAAGCTAATGACATGAATTCACCCTGAAGTATGAGCTCTTGGACCCTAGGAACGATGTTGACTGATGCACTACAAAGACACAGATTGAGAGATAAAGCCATGTTAGAAAGGCAGTCTTTGAATAGTAAGTTTTGCCCATTAAATTAAATTCTTGAAAAAACATTTAAGATTTACTAATCAAATGCACAATGTAATTGCTAAGAGATACAAGACTGGGTGATCTCTTGTTATTAGTTGGTCACTTCTGCCCATAACATCTTTTGATTAGCCTCATTGGTACAAACCCTCCATAGACGCTTTCATCTCTAGTACTGTCACTACCACTGTGGCTAGACTGACCCTAGGGAGGTATATTTTAATAACACTGTAATAATTTAAACCAGATATCAGCCAGAACAAGACACAACCGCAGGTAGAAGTGTTAAGACCATAATGTGGTCATTGGATTAGTTATTCTGCTTCACCCCTAATGTGCCTTACACAGATGCAAGAAACGCACTGTGTCTAGGCTTCACATTTCCAGAAATAAAAATAATATGTGATTTAAATGAAGACTCCTGGTCTGTTCTATGTATCATACGTGTGACATAATGACGGACAGCAGCCAAAAATTCTGGCTAGGAAAAAGCTTTCCAGTAGGAAAGTAATGCAGAACCGTTGCCCAGAGGATCTCCATCTCTAGAAGTTTTCAAGACTCACTGAGACAAAGCCATGACTGACCTGGTCCAGTGTTTGCCAGACTTTGCTTCTGAGCCAGTGGTTCAGGCAGATGAGACTGACTTCCAGAGGTCCCTTCCCACTAACATCATTACAATCCTATGATTCTGGGTATGTAAATACTAAAAAAAATGGTTATTAAAGATCTGGAAATAATGGTAACCTATCATTTATGAAGTTCAAATCCAGTCTGGGTTGGTATGGGCCATATTGCTGTCATATGACACACACTTGTTGAGGTGATCAAAACAAGGTGGTGGTCTCAGGTAGGACCATGATCAAAGGCATTTTGCACCCAGCTCTCACTGCTTTCAATCAAGACTTAGGGTTTTACTTTTTTCTGTGGTGCTAATTTCTAGTAGAGCATGCTCCAGGTAGAGCAGCTGTGATTTCAGCAGCTCTTAAAAAATTTGTTTAAATAGGAGAGAGGTTCTCACATGTTCTAGAGAGAAACCACATGGCCAAGACCAGCTTGGTGTTGAGCCTCAGGTCACGGCGGTGGGGAATATTAACCTGGATTCAGCACTGGACAAGCGAGGGTTATACGGATTCTGGCTGACTCCAATGCAAAATTGCATCTCCCTATGGAAGAGATACCCAACGACTGCAGGGATTAATAGGCTACAGAGACCTCAAACGTGTGACTGTTTCCTTCAGGTCAAACGTGAGTCACATCCGTGGGATGGTTTGTGAAACCTGACTTTGCTTTTCCAGATCCAGAGAGGAAGAAAATAATTCTGCCTGCAAGGCGTGCTGCTTCAATATGTCCATATGCAACTTAAAGCCATCTCCTACCTAGGCTTTACTGAATGTGCATGTTAAACTTGGTTTTTAAAATAAATTGAAGCATTGCCATAACAGTTTGCCTAGAGCTAGCAATTGCTTTTATATAACTTAGATCTCCATGATCAGCCTCAGTGGAGAACTTACATATCTGCAGATGACTTACGTGGGAGCCTTGTAAAAGCTTCCACAAAAGGCAGTAACCGCACTAAATGTTCCCCCCAGAGGAAAAATTATCTAAAGAAATATTGAAAGCAATAGGGAGATTCAGACTCCCACGGAGAGATAATTTTGTCTCTCATTTCAAACTGAAAAAGAGGATTCAGCTGGAAACTGAGCCATGGACTCAGTTGGTGGGTCTTAACCTCTTGACATTTCAGCTGTGCAATGGAAACAGATACACCACACAAGAGACGAAAACATCTGCGAAGCACTTCATCCGATTTTAGACACCATGCCACTGCAAAAAAAATTGAAATATGAGGACCAGAACCACAGGTGCTGGCTCAAAAGTCACACTTGCCCTTGAATGGGAAAAACCCAATTGATCAGCCATGCCTGCTCCTTAATGGATCTTGATCGTTGGAAGCCAGCCTGGAAAAACAACTAATTTGTTTACACTAATAAATAATAACATCCACTCGCTATCAAAGCATGCACCCTTCACTACTGGTGAGCCATTTAAACGCCACTCACTGTGACCATTTTTCTTCTTAATAACCAGTAATTTGATGGGAAGAAAACATGCCAAAGCTACCAGTGATGTCTCCTTGGAACATCACAAGCGAGTGACTTCAGGCATGTGATAAGCGGTGCAGGCGATAGCTTATTTAGCTCCAGCAAGTCATTATCCTGCAAACAGCTGCACACTCTGACTTCTGAAGGAGTTTTTCTGCTGGATTTTCAGCCACTGGAGCTTGGCCAGAAAACCATCACGCCCATCATCTACACAATACTGCTCTAAGAAACAACGGTCCCACTGATGCTTTAAAAATCCCACTCTGTTGCTATAGAGTGGAAAGATCAAAGCAACCTGCACTTTTTTTGTTGGACAGAGACAGGGCAACACATTTTTAAGGCCAGTATTAGTAGTGACCACCTAGCTGGAAAGATTTGTCACCTCGACGTGAACCGTACAAGAACAAGCTATAAGAAGCTGTTGAGCTGCTTGTAACCTAATTTAGTATTGATTTAAACAATTACAGCATGAAGTTTAATGCAGAATAATTTTGAGACAAATTAGTTTCATGGTTATTCAGTCACTCTTAAAAGGAGAAGGATTTACAATATTTTACATTTAAGGGTGGAAGAATGGCAAACAAGACGCTCCTTCTACTCAAATGTAATATTTACAAAGGCAGCTACATTTTTTTTTAAAGCATATCTTTATAGAAATGGATGATTCATCCGTGAGGACATGATGGCATAGGATGCTAGAAAACCCCTTATCTATAAGCTAATTCAGTTCAAACATGTGTTGATAGTTATCAAAAAGTAGCTATCATCAGCCTGTGCAGTGGGAACTGATAAATTCTTGAGTCGTGTTCAAATCACAGCGCCAGCTCCTGCCGCAGAAGCTTCAGAAAGGTCTTCAGGATAGAAAGGAGTGGGATGGTGGAACCACGAACCCCTCCACGAATGACACAAGGCAAGAAAAAGTAACACAGCGCTGGGAGAGAGGTGCAAGGCTCTTTCATGCTACACACTCTATTTTCATCGTACCCATGAGGTGACGAGGGCAAACATTTCAGGCGCCAGCACTGTCAATGCAGATATAGCCTTTTTTTTTCTTTTAATGTAAAATCAATAAAATTATTTTAGGGAGCTATTTGGATGACTTGGTTCAAAAAGGCAGCAATTTTTCTTCTCTTTCACAAAATTACCCGTCTATAATGTCAGGAACAGGCAGACATTCTGACCATGTACATTTTGACCAAGAATAATTCCAGTTCAAAATGATTTCCATCCATCATGAAGAAACAAATTATAGGAACTAGACGAGAAAATTCCAAGCCATTCTGACTCTTCAACCCCAAATGAACTTTAAGAAAATGCATTGATATTATAGAACACATTCTCATGGCTACAAATGAAGCCACAATCCACAAAAATACATTATCACGTTTAGAATCCAAAACAAATTGGTAAGGTTAACAACCTCCATGGTCCTGCTCCAAAGCTTGTGTGTTAATGCTACAAGAAAGTATTTTCAGCTCTCAATGAGGTCAGACGCATGCGCAGGCTGCGTTTGGGTTCTCGCTCAGTTTAATTCTCAGAAGAGAAAACAAAAGAAAGGCAAACAATACAAAATACAACACAGAATATACCTATTTATTTCCAGATCTCTCAAAACGAACGTCAAATAACTTCTTCAACGGACTCCTCAGACCATGATTAAGTAGAATTTTGCTTTCTATTGTAACTCATCGTTTCAATCTTCCAATACTTTTCCTGTTGTGGAAGCCAAAACTGCCCTAAAATTTATTTTTTTCAACCCTGTTCTGAAAATCAAGTCTTGGAAGACCTCTACGTGTGTCAGATTTTCCATATTTCTGTTTTCCTAGGCACGCGCAATGGTGCGCAATCACCAGTATTGCAGATAACCGCAAAATGAGGCCGCACTTTGTCCCTTCTTGCCCGGCACAGCCCCTCTCTGCTGCGCTCCTGCCATCCCTGCTCTGCCAATCCATTCGAGTTCTCAATCTACGAAACCTCTTCTGCTCTCGGTAAAGCTGTTTCCGATACTCTGCTCTTGTTTCATGACCATTCCTGCTGCATGTTTACTATTACATCTTACACCCGAGCGGCACTACTTTTGCAGCACCAAGGGAAAAAAAAAGACAAATGCCATCAAATCCACCTTCAGCTCACGAGAGGGCTCAACACGAGATATCCAGGGATAACCTGCTCTTGGGGCAATGCCCTGTTCTCATTGTATGCTCTGTGAACATTGATGCTGAAACGACGTTTATGTTGGTAATTAATTACAATGGATTCTATTCCTCCACTTTTCGGTTTTCATAACCGAGTTTCTAAGAAGGCTGGTAAAGCTGTTCCTTGGGAATGAAATAATTCAGGGATGCTGTGCTGCTCCAAAATATCACAAAACTCATGGAGATTTTCTAAACCATGTAAAGAAACTTTCTCCCTCCTTCTAAGGAAGCTGTTCCCCTCTAAAGACTTCTGAAAACTCTCTGCTGGAATCTAATTTTGCTTTGCCTCTGTAAGAACCATCCCATACCCACAGCACCCAGGCAGGCATAGTGTTAGTGACCACTAATACATGCAAAAATCCTAATGACTTCCTCCAAATAATAACAATAATAATATTTCTTACTATTATTATGTATCATTATAATATACACATATTTTACAGATATAAACTAAGATAGAAAGCGGCCATATAAACCTTGGGAGATGTGTGCTACTTCCTAAGAACATTGCCAATATTATTAATCCCTGAGGAGCTGATTTTACAGATAAGAGGGAGTAATTTAAAAGGATTAAAAGAGCTTGACCCAAATCACAGCAAGAGTTCGAGCTGACAGTCAGCTCATTCCTTTCAGTCCCATGCAACATGTATAATTCAGAATTTTTTGGGGGGCTTCCACGCTGTCCTAGTGCCCATGTAGTTGGGATGAGAACTGTGCTTGTTGCTATTATCACTGCTCCACATTAGAGCTCAAAAAAGCTTTTTCAAAAGAGACTTCTCATCTAAATACTCTAACTTCAAAGCCAAATCTCTCAAATCTCTCTTATCTGGCTGAGGAAGCAATACAGCTGCCTCGCTGCAACAGCATCCCATCAATCACAAACACGCTGCACTTGGGAGGCAGCAGACCTCATCTTTGCTCCTCCTGGTAGTCTGGCACGAGTATTTAGTCCGATGACACGGCTCTATGTTTTGCAGGTGTCCCCAGAACTTCTAGGGGAGGCACACGTTATTGAAAATCTTGAAAATAAACTTCTGTGGTAGGGGTTTAAGAAAGCTGGTAACAATTTGTCACGATGGCTACAAGGTGCTTTAATAATGGCACATGCCTGGCAAGATGCAAAGATTGCTCTTAGCTTGACGTATTTAGCAAGACAGACGTACCCTCTTGCACAAGCAAAACATAAGAACGCTTAACGTATGTATACCTACCTACTTGCACAGAGACTGGAAGAGGAAAGACTATGCTAGCAATGACACTGGGCCAGATCGCAGTTACAGTCTCAATGTTGAGACAAATTTTGTGGATCACAGAATCACAGACTCATAGAATGGTTTGGGTTGGAAGGGATCATCGAGTTCCAACCCCCCTGCCACGGGCCCGGACACCTTCCACTCGATCAGGTTGCTCAAAGCCCCACCCAGCCTGGCCTTGAACACTTCCAGGGATGGGGCATCCACAACTTCTCTGGGCAACCTGTTCCAGTGTCTCACTGCCCTCACAGTAAAGAATTTCTTCCTAATATCTAATCTAAATCTACCCTCTTTCAGTTTAAAAGCATTACTCCTTGTCCTATCACTACGCTCCCTGATAAAGGGTCCTTCCCCATCTTTCCTGTAGACCCCCTTTAAGTACCGAAAGGCTGCTGTAAGGTCTCCCTAGAGCCTTCTCTTCTCCAGGCTGAACAACTCCAACTCTCTCAGCCTGTCCTCATAGGGGAGGTGCTCCAGCCCCCTGATCATCTTTGTGGCCCTTCTCTGGACCTGCTTGAGCAGGTCCATGTCTCTCCTCATTGGATATATAACCAGGTTATGGCTTGACATGGACAGAAAGGTATATATTGGTAGTTCACTCCGCTCCTACCTGCAGAAGAGGCCGCTGCACACCTAGGATCTTCATGGTATCCGCATTAGCCAATATTTTCAGGGGATCAGATGCCTTCGTGACGCCTTCGATTTCTTTGTTGATCTCAGCCAGGACCTGATTGAGGAAGATGTTCTTGATGTACATCGTGAGGAACTCGCGGAGCGGACACTGCTTGGTTGGGCCAAGCTCCATGGCGTGCTCTATCTCCTGGATAAATCTGGAAAACAGAAGGGGAAGAATGCAATGTAGTTAAACCATGTACTTACTCTAAATGTGTTAGCATTGCCTTTGCCATTCCTACATCTCAGAGCCAAGCACCAGCAGTGAGGGAATGACTAGAGACTGTGCCAGCATGAGGCACGAAGAGTAGAAAAGGTCTATAAGGTAGCCTTCAAAAAAACACATAAAATGCCAACAGCTGGTGAGACAAAGCCTCAACAGCTGGAGAAGAACAGACAAAATGGGCAATTGGTGAAAATCCACAACCTGGGCACAATATGTGTTTATTGGTCCAAAAATCACCGACTGCTCTATTTGAGACATACTGGAAAGATGTCTTTTTAAAAATAAACCCCATTAAAAAATTCAGGATGTCAGAAATCCCTTCGAAAAGCCAAACTTCCTTCTGGAGTTGGTCACTCGATTCCCTCAGGTGGGTTTCCCATCTCTAAATCGAAGAGCAGGATACTCCAACTTAAAGTCTAGAGATATCTCTGAAAAAAGCAATGCATATGTATTATGCTGATATCATACTGCATTATGTATGGCTGTATTATGCTATATTTTTATTATGCGTTATTGTTTCATCCCAGGATCCCATTCCTGCGTACGCAGAACAGCATGCTGATTCTGGGAATATTTTAACACAAAATGTTTGCCATCTCCTCCTGCAAAATATCTTTATCTCAGTGATGCCATCTGTTTAACACATAGGAGCTTCTTCTAGAAATTACTTTTCCTTTCAAAATTGTAGGTATCAAGACAATTAGGAATTGAGTATCAGGAGTCATAATGGATTGAGACATGCTGTCCAAAAGGGAGAAACGTGTGTGGTGTTTCCACAGCCCTCTTCATCGATGCATGCGACTGCCTCACAATCTTTTAAATTTTAATCTCGCTCCTGGAGAGGCTGGGATTGTTTTTATCTTTGTTTTACACAGCAGCAGCAGAAGCAAGTGTTTGACCTTGGATCTCCCAATATAGGTAGCAACACCCTCTGCACCCTGAAAGCCACCTCTTCTTCACTAGGAAAGACTTTTTTTACAGTAGACATCACTAACAGTTCCAGCGTGGTTAGCATTTATTAGAGATGCCTCACCACTAACCATTTTCCCAAACACTTCAATGAGGTCCGCTTAATTGTCTGTAATTTTCTACCTCCACGTTCAGCACTCCAGAGGAGGCAGCTTCCCTTCAGAGGACTGACTGAGGAGCTCCTGTCAATTTTAGAAGCATAATTCCTTTCAAATCTGAAC
Source organism: Nipponia nippon (assembly GCF_047370975.1). NCBI lineage: Eukaryota > Metazoa > Chordata > Aves > Pelecaniformes > Threskiornithidae > Nipponia > Nipponia nippon. The sequence goes on from NW_028262347.1 coordinate 2,714,604, forward strand.
AATTTGCTCCCTAAAGCCTCTGCGCTGTTGACTCCATCGGTCTAGAGTGACACATTTGGGCCGATGCAGCTATTGCTTCCGTGGGGGGACCCATTCGCAGTTAAGTTTGAAGATTGCCTCTCCAACGAGAGATGCTGCATGGAGAGAAGTGCAAAGGATGGCAGTTTTATTCCCTGGCTTTCACAGATCAATAACGTGACTTGGCTTTATGAAACATGGAAACAGCGGAGTCATCCGGGAAGAGAGCAGAGAGACCACCACCAAGCTTATCTCTGAAATAACAGACCTAATGTCACCAGCTTGGGGTGACAACCACTGATGTCCTTAAGGGCATGTTGTCAAGGTTGATGGGACCATATTAAACTAACTTACTGTATCTTTTCATGTCTGGCAATAAATTTGCAATGTTCTCCATTCTTTCTTTATAAGCCTATTTACACAGCGCTTGTGATGCCCTCAAAAAAATGTGAATTAACTCACAATACCTGCACCACGCAGCCCGATACCATTTTACCTCTTTCGATGGGAAAGGAGAGGCACAGCAGCTTGAATTTGAAACAAGCAACTTTCAGTGAAGCAAAGGGAATAACTTTGAAACTCTTTAAAATCCAGCACATGCTTACAAACGACCAAACCAGCAGAAATGGAAGGCAACTTTTAGAGGGAGAACGGCCACGTACAAACTAGCAGCAAACTATCAGAGCTCAGATGTGCTGACCTATGGCAATTCCTTATCCCACAACAGCCTGATGGCGTTTCTAAGTGTTTCCTATACCAGAGACTAAATTGCTTGTGCGAGGCTGTAGGAAAGGTCAGTGCTAGCGAAAGGTGTAATCAAGAATTTTGGATTCCCAGTACCTGGCATTAATCACCATTTCAGATCTCTCCTAAAGACCTGTGCCCTAATCTCCAGCAAACTTACCTTGATTAGAGAACTGAGTCCTGGTGGTTGACATGTTCTAATAGGCTTTAATTTCTTGGCATAAACAAGACATCAGTGCTTCGCTTAATACTGCTAAGGATCAAAAACAGACTCCTGTTTTACTTGATACAAACCATAAAGTAATCACAGATTACGAGAAAGCTGCTAGATAGCAACGACTCTGCAAGAGGGGATTTTATGAATGCTCAGCAACACTTGTGATAAAGCACAAATGGTCAAGAGCTTAGGAAAGCAGATTTAAACTCGGTATCAGGAAAAAGTTATTAAGAATGAAACTGCACGGCGTGGAGGACTAGAGGACATGGATGAGAGACCTCAAGTTTGAATGTTCAAGGATAGCTTGATTAAATGATAATGGTAATGAAAAATAGACAATTTCTGAAGTCTTCATTAATCAGAAGATCTCTACCAAAGGAAATGGAAGTAGGGAAAAGGTAAAGAAAAATGTCGTATGGATGCCAGAGCATCTCTTAGGGTAGGGACCAGCCCTAAGAGTTCAGAAATTTGATACTCCAATGGTACAAGTACATTATCACTTAGTACAGCCTAAAAGAAGGACAACTGGGATCCAATTTGCTATGATCTGCTATGGTTCAAGGATGACCTCACCATGTCCTTACCAGTCAGGATAAGTCCCACATCTGCTCTGCAAATGGAGCACCCGAGACAGCCACTGTGCAGCTCCAACCTTCATCCCACCAAGAGGAAAAACCACACCGAGCACACAACCAGGGTGCCCAAGCAAGCATCACAAGGCTCCAGATACAGATGTACGGCAGATTTGCACCAAGAATCCTTCTAGCACTTTACATTACGCAACAGTGATGCACCGTACGTGTTCTGTATTGGGAGGATTATTCAGAATGCCATTAAGAACAGATTAACCTAATGGAGAACATTAATTTTATGTATTTCTTAAGAGAATTAGGGATGCAAAGTCAAACACTGACAAGTTTGGAAAAGCAAGGATTGGAGTCACTTATGTCACCTTAATTTGCCCTGCTGTGCGTGACGCTGCAGTGTAATTTTTTATTACACAATGGCACACTATTGCTCTCAGCAGCAGATCCTTGTCTTGCCCTAGGAACAGGACGGTCAGCGTTCGGACAGCAAATGTCACAGCATTGGGACTTTGCAACTCTCGGCCGCGTGACTGGAGTAGCACACAGGAGCAGCCAGTTGTCACCTGCGTGCATCGCTGTGACACCAAGTGAGACACTTCTGCCACAAAGCCCCACGGGGCTGTCCGCACCGCTTCCAAGATTCATTCTTCCTGCCTTCTCATTTCTTCATATGACTCCTGTTTGTGGGAATTTGGCCACCAGTTCTCATATTTTCCTTGGTTCCCAATCCCACTTGTTCATCCCATATTTCTCCTCTCTTCTTAGCATTTCCACCAGGAAGCATCCTACTCCAGGCAGCTGGAGCCCAGCAGGTATGGGAACCCAAAAAACATGAGGGAAGGCAGTCCTTGGCTCAGGGACCAGCACCTTTGCAAGGTCCTTGCCCTTGGCTTGGTCCTGGTCAGCTATGGGCAGAATCGTGCCCATCAGGAACTTCAACTGCTACAAACTGGAAGTCTCTTACGAGAGTGTGAGCACTACACTTCTTCAAAGGTGTATAACTAAGCCAAATTTTGGTGTATTTTGAGGGAAATGGCAAAAGGCACACCCTTTACACAACAGCTCTTCTTACTGAGAAATGTGAAGATGCAAATTCCCAGCCAAAGAAAAGGTCACCAGAATTTGCCAACATGTACAATGTATTTCTTCTTCTCATTCTCAGAAAGAACAAGTATTTTAGACACATTTTTCTAAAAAATATCTAGTCCCAGTTGGCAATGAAAGACCAGCCATATTACAAGAAACTGAAAATGAAGTTTTCGAAATGGGAAGTATTGGGTGGCATTAAAGACCTAACTGATATTCTCTATTTTCTGCTTGGCAGACACACACACATACATTCACAGTCACACACTGTGCTATTTATTTATTTAAATTTCAAATACTGCTGGTTAACTTATTCAAACATCAGTCAGTCTTTATAAAGAAAGAAATGTTTAACAGCACCTAAAAAACAAAAATTCTAAGAGTACTTTCCAAAAATGTTCCCATTTTACTCATACAAGCTATCCGTGTAACTATTAAGATGTCAAAAAAGCAATTTGACCCATGGTTATCCCAGCGATCAACGTTTATGTCTGTGTGTGAACCAGCGTACATGATAAGAAATCACATTTTGGTCAACGACACACTTATATAAAACGCATAAAAGTCAAAGTGGAGAAAACTCTTTGGCATTTGAATGAAGCGGAGCACCAGGGAAGGTCTGGGCATGATTCTTTAAATGGGTTTTGGACATATCTGCATGTGCGTAAATCCAAATGACCAAAAAAACCTCAATCAAAAACCACTGCAATGGTGAAAGGCTCTGTCACTGAGCCCCTTTTATACCCTACTGTTTTCTTTTTACTCTCCAAAGAGTGAAATTTGAGATACAGCTCACTGTAAAAAGGGGCCATAAAGAAGGCCTTGGAGGAGCAGCTTTGATTCACTTTTCATTTGCTCCGATTATTCTACTTGAAAAAGAACCATTCAGTTGTAATTTAGTAGGGTTTCTGAAACAGTACCAACAACCGCATTTAAAATCATCTCTCACCAGCACACAAAACCTGAAGGAAAACCTATAAAGGTTACACGCCGTGGGGTGTATTCTCTAAATGCGAGAGAACGAGCCACGTGGAACATTCAGGATAGAAAATTCCCCTAACGCTGAGCAATAACACTTATTTAACATAACCGCCATAGACGTCAGACCTGTAAAATGCAAAAAAGCTTTCTCTGAATAAAAATGCAGAGCGAGGTGTGTCACCAGATTTTGGGTAACGGTCACTGTAGATAGCCCTGGTAATTGCCTGAATTCCTAAAAAGGCTCATAGGGATGTCACTGCTCTGAAGGACACTTTTATGAGATGTCTGGCCAGGATGGAGTTCTTGAAGAGAGCATACGGGAAAAAAAACCCCGAGAAATCTGCACCTTATCCTGAATTCAGAACCTTCCTTTTCAAAATGATGCACAATTTTTAACTTGTTTTATCCTCCTATGAAAGCATTTGAGGTGATTTGCGGCTGCAATTAAGCATTCCCCTTAGACAGAAAAGCACTTTCAGTGAAATGAAGTATCTTTTTGTAAATGACAGTCATTTGGATTAAAAAAGAAAAAAAAAGGCAAACCATTTCAGAAAATTTAATTCATTCCAACTCACAACTTAATTGGCTACGAGGACGGTCTAACCTAGGCTGAAAGTGTGTAGTAAAAAACATAAAACCTAAAAAAGCTATATGGATTGATTTAGAAACCTACAACTCTCACCTTCCCTAGGCTTTCTTCTGTCTTCTTGTTATCAGATGTCTTCTAAAATATCATTAAAAGGAACTGAATACATGTCATTGAAAGTGCATAACATCAACTTCTCCTTTTTTAATGATGATGATAATATTATCTGAAAATCTCTCCTCAAAAAAATGAATTGACAGCAAAAAAATAAAATATTCCAAAACCTTATTAAGAAAATTTTTACAGACATTCAGCCCAAATTTACATTTCAGCTTGTTTCAATTTTGTATGATCCTAAACTGTTCTTTTCCCTTTATCTTAGTCATAAAACTTCCAAGTACCTGGAATGAACCTTTGGTGAGCTTACACAAAGTACGGAAATACTGACGAAACATCAGAAATCCTTTGAACTGGATACTGGTTACTGTCAGAACGGCAGATCTCAAACTGGTTGTTCAGACTCCATGCAATTAGAGATAAACTATCCAAGACCATAGGTTCTTGAAGGTTTGAAGACACATTCAAACTGAGACACCTGGAAGATCGCAGGTTGTTCATTCCCTATCCAGAAAGCCTGCCCACCCCAACAGCAGGTGTGTCGGGAGAGGGTCAACGGAAGGGATGGCCGAAGATGATGTTCTCCCGCCACGTTCTTTGATAACCAACAAGGTCCAGCTCTGATTCCTAACTTACCGCCCTTGTGATAACATTGCCAGACAAAGAGGCGATTTCAATAACTACGTGCAACCAAACTGGGACCACTGCTCTTGAGCAATTATTTCAGTATATTCACCTCACATAATGATCCAGTCGGAATAAAACCTACTTCTCATCCATCCTGCGGTCTAGTCCATCCTCTGACTCTTTTTTCTGCCAAAGTGAGACCTACTGATGCTCCCGTACCGAAGAGTATTGACCATTACACAGGTACAGAACACAATAAATAAAATTAAATTAAAAATTTCACTGCAGCACATAGACCAGAGACTGTTTGTTATTGAAGACCAATCGAATAGGTACTAAAGTAACAGAAAGCACATTATTTTGCATAAAAACTTGACTACAGAGAATTATTTTGGTTACGTTATCAGTTACCCCAGGATTGATATTTCACTGAGGAGCACACTGCTGATAAATATTGTGGCTATATGCGAGATAATAGAGCTGCTTCTGTACGAAGTAAGTCCAAAGGGAGCTGTATCCAGGGGACAACAGCAGGAATAAAGGTTTAAGCTCTTCTCTAGGTGACCCAAAATGTGATTAAAATTATAATTAACATAAAAAAGTATAAACAGCTCTGGGACACTCAGTGGAGATGTAGCTCTGCTAAGTGCATTTAAAATCTTAGGAAAAACAGACAAAACACAAGCAAATATCAGACAAAAAGCATTAATTTTCTGCTATTTTGAAACATTATATAGCATAGAAAACATCCAGGAAGGTAATGACACTGGAAAATTACTACTGTTAACAGAAAACAACAAGTTTGGGGCATTTTTGACTAAAATATTAAGGTTTCAACTTAACACAAGTTACTGGCAGTACCAGCCAGATTGGTGACCGCAACACCAAGCGGAGTTTGATGGGCTGTTGCAGGCAAACGGCCAGATGATACTGTCAGTCCCCAGCACTTCAGCCCCTGCCCTATACAAACAGAAATCCCCCACCAAGAAAAGCTCGACTACCTGATATAGCTCCTTTGGTTAGTGTCAAGGCTTCTGAGTACGTCCCCACAGAGCTGGCAGCTTTAGTGCTGGAAGATGAAAGAGTCCAGAACTTCTTTTTTTAACAGTAGCTAAAAAATACAAGCTTTAAAGAACTGATTTCTGTGTTGTAGTTGCTCATCCATGAGATTGAGGTAAGAAACACCTCCTTCCCGTGCAGGTGTAATATAAAAATAAGTATTTTGTCACCTCTGAGGTACCACAAACACCACACACACTCAGAAAAAAACATTATAATTTAGCTATCATCTTGTGCTAAAAATATTGCTTATTTAATGCTCACCTATCACCAGAAGAACACAACTTTCTGACTTAGTGCAACTATCTCAGGACAGACCAGGTGCAATTTCTTCTGATGTCTCCAGAGGGGAATATTGGCTAGTATTTGGAGCACAAGATGTAGAGGCACAACTAATTAGATCTAAAGCTTCATAATGTATAGAAATTCATACCTCATACCCTACAGCTCAGATGCCTCTCCAGAACCAGAACCATCATCATCAGCAGCAGAACCACACTGGATTTCTGTTGGGGAGGTCAAACCTTAGAGGCAAATTTTAACGTGCTAATTACAACCTTTTCAACTGCATAATTTGAACAGCCCCCCACATTTCCATTCCCCTTCTCATGGCCTCAAAACTGCTTTTATTTGCTTTTGGGGTTGCTGTTGTAGCTGAACATCTTCGTTAACACCCACCAGCAAGGGCATGAATGAAAATATCCTTCTACTCTGATCCAGCAGAGTAGAGGTGACGTGGGTGCATCGCCACAAAGCCTCTTCCTCGCTTTTCATTTTCACCTTGTCAGAGGTAAACCTCATCTACAGGAGTAACGATTTCCTCGATGAGGCTGGCACAAGGTAATTCATGCATCTCAAACATTAGCGAGAGCCCACCCGGTGGAAAGTTGGACTGATGCTCGCATCTCGTGGTCTCCATCCTCTCATCTCTTGCGAGAGCATGAGTGAGCTTCAAGAAGCGGCTGCATTTCCATCCGCTGCCAAACCTCAGCTAATAGCCAGGTGCGATTTTTCAAAAGTGGTAAATCTGAACAAAGAACAGCCCCGAGTTTTGTGACCCTCAGAGAAATTGAGTTTCAAAAGGAACAAAACGGTGTAACTCGGAGTCATTACTATGAAATGAAGGCTATGAAATGTATATCAACATCACGGTCCTGGGCAACACATGGGAATATATACTGTACAGACCACTGGAAAGGGGCTACATTACTTAAGAAATAGAAACTGCATAGATTTTGAGTCTAGTTGTAAATTTGTAAAGGCATTAGTCTGCAGAGTTAAAAACCAATCCATTGGCCTGTGAATTTACAGCAGCGAAAATCTAACTTTATTCCTCTTCTATCTCTAGATACTGTTCTTGCAAAGATGTTATTTCCCTTTCTGCAGATGAAACAGAGCAATTACCAGCGCCACAAATCTGCGTATAGCATTTATACGTCTGGAAGGCCCACGAGCAGCTCCCTCTGAGAGCAGATGCGGTACTGCTGCTTTTCTTTGAAGGCAGGCAAAAGGAGAGTAACTCAAGTGTGAATCACATCAGCTTGTTCTGTTAACGCGGATGCACCCGAAATACAAATCACGAGCGCTACAGGGAAAGCAACACCAGCTGGAGCTACGGCAGCAGTCGCTGGTGGAGGTTTTGGGGATTTACCCCCCTTCCCATGAGCACTGGGCAGTACCTTGCACATGATGCAACTGGTCTGCTTTAGACCAAGGTGGCATCTCTATGTGGGCAAAATCACTTCCATCTGCTTGGTATGGAGAGATGATCTCCAACGTTGAGTTATGGCTTTTCAGCCAAGCTGTGGCAAGTGGCTGGACGTGTCCTTATCCCTGTTTGACCTGGAATTAAAGTGTAACCCGTGGTTTACTTGGCATCCAGAAAGGGCCTGGAACACGTGGTTGGTAGGCACTAAGTCATCGTCACTTGGTTGTTGCAAGTGATCGCCCAGATACAGGATTCACTGTCAGTCCTCTCCTCACTTTGCCCTGTCCTGACGCTGATGGTCCTTGATCTGCTTCCATACCATTTTTCTACCCATGCTGCCTCTCTGCTTAAAAAGTGATCAGTAACTTTGCCTTAGCAATGCATAATTTTTTATTGCCGAGGCAGAATGACTGCTTGACATTTTGATTATTCGCAATAACCAGCAAGCAAGAATCCTAACTATGGGTGAAAATGTGGCTGGGACATGGCTGAACTCTGACGTGACTTTCAGCACCAAACTAAAAAACACCCCCAGGAGCACATTTTAAGCAACAAGCATTAGAAGGCAATGCTTACTAACAAACGCTGAGTAAAGAGAAGACTTGTCTGTCTTCTACGACGAAAATGCAGCTCTGGTCTGGCCTCTTAATTTTCTTCTGAACTCCCGGTCCATAAAAATACTGGAGGCATCTGGGGCTTTGGAGCAATTTATTTATCCTACAAGGCAGACACCTCATCAGAGAAATCTATCAACTCACACCTCCTCCTTGAGAGCACCTCGATGTAAAGCAGAGAACGGTGGCTTCGGTACGTATAGCACAGCATGGGATGTGAAGGCAACATACTGTCTGCGGCTCCTTGGAAGAGCCGTCCCTTGGCATTGACCTCTCATCCCCCTCCAGCAGACGAAATCCACTTTGCACTACATCTTTGCAGAGGTCTTTTAGATCAAACCTGAAAAACTAGAGCTTTGTTCACATCCTAAAGACCCTCCGCAGCCTATTTGTTAAAAGACGGGTTTTCACCCCGCAACACCAAGACAAAAACCTCTTCAGATGCCGCCGTCGAGCAGCGGGTTACGTTTGCTCCCCTCCACCAGGCTGCATTTCGGCAGAGCTGCGTGCGTGTCCGTGCGCGTGCAGCCACACGCGCCAGCGTGTAATGCAGTCTCGCAGCAGCCCAGCCCACACGGGTGCTTTTGAGAGATGACTTCCACTTTTATTCTGCTCACCCCCTACAGACTCCCAGCTATGCTATGAGGTCTCTGAGTTCATTTTGAGAACAAATATAAAGTAGCTTTATTCCCTATATGCCGTGAACCTCCTTTTTAATCATTTTGAGCAGGTACAGGTTCTTTACAATGTGAGGCTGGAAGCAGAAAACCCGTCGTCAAATGTTTTTGTCTCTTCCTAATTTATTGAGGAACGTTTTGGGGTTGTTTGGGTATAAAGGCCCTCTGTTTCCCCATTACGGCAACAAGCAATGAATGTTTGCAAAGCAAGAGATCCTCAAAATTGCAGAAGGGTACGGCATCATTTAGATGCCAACAAACCCCAACTGTGCACATCCAGGTAAGAGAAAAATGTAAAATGCTGCACCTCCAGTGAACGGGGACAGCAGAGCTACGATGTGCAGCTCAGCAGCCACAGCAACACACTTCACCTTCAGCCTCAAACACAGCTTTGATGAGCTACTACTTTATCATTTGTCACTGAAAATATAAATAAATATTAAGTTTATACCAAACTGAGCAAACACAGCTCCTATAACCAGCCACCCCTTTGCTCTTCCAAAGCTGCACCACCAAATCTCTCCGCTCCAGTCCCTGAAACCATAAGCTTCTAGCCCCAAACTAGACCGATGCTAAGCAAAGCCTGCCAGTTGCCTCAAAGTTACAAGATTGCTTCGTGATGGAGATGATAATCCAAAATGACCACTGAACTAAATTACCCACTGTCGATCCATTTGTAATTTAAATCCAATCCTGCAAAAGCCAGAAGATAAATGTACTAACCACGGTCAATCAATCTCTCTCTATAGAAGTTCTGTGATGTATTTATTTTACGTGAACCCAGGGCACGCGTATGCTTAGAGGCACTTTCTGCCCATGAGACGGAGTCAAACCTGTAGGATCCCACCGCTTCTTCTGCTTCTAACTTACTATAAAAGTAAGGGAAATGCTTTACTTCACATGAACTAGAGCAGGTAAGACGATTTCACTACTACTGATGTGTTCGGTACTGTGCAAGGCAGAAAATACATACAGCCTTGCTTAAAAAGCATTATAATTTTAAACAATCTTGACAGTCAATTCTAAAGGAATTCCTGCCTATCGCATAGAAATATTGTAGGGTTTCATTAAATGCGTATAAAACACTTTAGCATCATGCATCGATAAAGATGTTAACAGAACCACCGTATAACGCCATCCTATTAGACAAAGTGATCTGAAATATGAAGTTCACTAACTTTAGCTTTTCGTATTATTAAATCCCATTTCCTTTAATTCCATATCACATTCAGTTTGTTGACCACCACTGAAACGTAATGATACCCCTCCTCAACTTCACATTCTCTCCTGAGCACAGCAGTTTTGTAAAAATTAACTTATTATTCATATTATTTTTAAATCTGATCTGGCGGCACATTCTTTGTGCTCAAACCCCACGGCTCTCAATCTGGCCCCTGTAAAAAGTAACATATGCTGACTATAAATCTTTAAAATGGCTCTATTAATAGAGTAGCTGTGGTGACAGCTTTGTAAATGGGCACCATCTTTATGCAAACTGTTTTTTATTAGATCGCATTATAATGATTTGTAATACGAATGCAAGGATGGCTTCGGAGCGGCCGGCAGCGAGGAACAACTCCAACCAGCCAGCGGTTTCAAAGCCTGTGAATTTGGTGTGGCAGATTGTGGGCGCTTACAACAACAGACACTATCAGATTAGCTTTGCTACACCTCTCTGCTCCTCTGCTTTTCCCAATCAGACAGCAAACAGTCTAATAACTGGCTCTGTGTCTGTCAATCCAATTACCTCCTATTTGCTATGTGCTGACACTCCATTAAATAAGCAGACAGATGGCGAGATCTTTCATTATCATCCAACTGACTGATTAGCCTCCGGTGTGCGGACAGGGGTAGCGCCAATCAGTTCAATTGGGGATTACTCCAAAAAACACATCGGGACAAATGAAAAGCCCAAACCAAGAGATCGCAACTCCAGGGCCCACCCAGGGATGCCCTGGAGTATTGGGGCTTGATGGAGCTACTGCTTCCAGGAGCACGTAGGGCCAAGCTTAGACGTCCTGCTGTAGACACCTAAGTTAGGCATCGCAATACTGTGGCATCTCCAGTGAAGGGCTGATGAGTGATTCTGGCTGCCCTCTCTGCAGCAGTTGGCTTTCCTTTTAGTCAATGTGGAGAAACGGCCAGGGGGCCCAGTTCAACCACCAGCTGTGGGATGGTAACATCGCATAGCCCTGTGTCCTTGCAAGTATTTGGGAAATGCAGTTCCATGGACAGCCCTGCTCTCTTCACATGCCTAGACCACTTCCATTTTACATCAGGAAATAAGACACGGTTACCCCAGAAATCTGTGGCAAAGCATTAAGTCCCTCTATCCCAGTCAATGTCAAGTTTATCCTTTAACCTTCCTTTCCACTTTTTAATCCTGTACCCAATGCTGTCAAAGATATGGCCCTGAAACACATCAGATGGAATAGAAGAACATAGATCCTAGATGATTTCCATATACCTTATTGCCTTGAGAATCTGGGTGGGACAATATTTGGCTAATCAAGGAAGTTTCTCTGTGTTTCAGTAAGACCCAGATTCATCAGTGGTGAAAGTCTACTCACACACCGTAGAATATTAGTGTTAGTAAAAGATAAAACTCCATAGCCAAGTCACAAGCAGAGCCAAGAAACACGGAGACCGCTCAACAGTCAGATCTATTAATGAGGGAATCTGCCACACCCATGCTGCAATGACTTGGGTTCCTCTTTTGCCTTCCTCATCACCAAGGATAATGACTCAGTTTGGTAGGATCTTGAGACTCCCTGCCATCCCAGTACAAACAGCAATGCCCAGAGGGTACCAGGACCCATAAATGCACAGTTGTAGCAAACAGGGGGGTGACTGCACTAGAAGGAGGGAAGCATTAATGTACTGAGCCACTTCAAGCAGGCAACTTCAGAACTCTTTAATGAGGATAACAATTTTATGGTCTTGGTTTGAGGAAAAAACCACAGTCGTTAAGTACATCATCATCTTTTCTAAATTATTCTGTTCCTTACTGATGAGGGAGTAACCATATTCTGCAGTAAGCCCATCTCTGCCTATTCTTTCCCTCTTCTGAGGACGAACACGATATGCCTAGTGCCACATCAAAATTAAGAGCAACGAATAAATAAATACGAAGCCTCCTTTGAAGATTCTTGTTCCCTATAAGCCTGTCATAATGAATACCTGTTGCTCCGCAAAGCGAATTGAGAAGTGGGGAAAGATGTTGGTTTGAGAGCCTCAGGGAAAGAATTAATATATTGACCTCCAATAAAAAGATGCGCTAGCGCCTCTGGTACTCCTCCATCTGACCCAGAGGGACCTCCGAGGAGATTTCAGCTACTATAGCTAATTCAGCTCCTAACATTTGGCAATTAAGGGATCAAATAATGCAAATCAAGGGTATTTTTTTGCCATGTGTGCAAGAAACAGAACGGGATCCCTACTGATTTTCATGTAGAGCAGATTTGACCTGAGATGTTATTGAGTTGGGTTGGGTTTTAACCATACTCAATCACACTGAAACTATGAGACAAGAGTATGGACAATACAATTCACTCCAAGACACCCAGGTAAGCAAGCACACAAATATTAGAGTGCAATCTGAGCACAATTACTTTACTTTCTCCCTGACCTCAGGCATGCAACACCACAGAGGAAAGCTTGGCAGCTTTCATGCCATGGATCTGGCACCCAATGTAGCCATGTCCTTGCTGCTGAGTTACAGCTATTTGCACAGGAATGCAATGATCCTGTTTATAAATAGCTGCCAGTGTAAAGATACTGCACTTTTGAGATCTAGATTACAAATCAAGCCAGGCGACGCTAAGCTACACGCAGTTTCAACCTAATCACCTTCATTAGTAAGTTGGCAGAAAAACTTAACTCAATTGAGGCACGCTAATATTGCTATTTAGGAAGGCAAGAAAAAGTGCTCAAAGAACCAGCTGTGCTCCAGGCTCTAGTCATTAATAAGTGCACACCTTTTCTACAGAGCCAGAGCTGCAGAAAAAGAAACAACGGAAGTTTACCATATGCCCTTGAAGATATTTATGGCAGGGAAATCACACCACAATTTCAGTAGCCACCACTATTTCTCTGAAGGGTTGAGATGAGGCTCAGTGGGCTCGTTTTACAAGGAGAGATGCTTGCAGAACGTGTTTGGGGAAAACAGAAACAGCTTCCAGAATAAACACAGATGAAAACCAGGTATCTGAATTGCCTCTGATCATCCCCCTCATTTGGCATCCAGGGTCTGGTCCAAGCTAATGAGGAAAATGGATTGGCATCATAACGGACCTGAGCAACAATGCTGCGCTCCTGGAGGCAGCAAATTTGGACAAAGTGGATGCTGTACCTCCATCAGGGATCTCCCTCCTCGTCTCAAAAGAGTGAGGGTATTTGCTTCAATGTCCTCAACAACTTCTGACACCAGGAGTTACACTCTTCCAAATTAAACTAATTTAACTAGTTAAACTAATTCCCTGTGTAGTTCCATTTGTGTATGACATTTTTTTTCAATTCCTGATCTTAAAAACTGAAATAAGGAATTACTGACAGGTGATATCTTCTGCCCAGACAGTTGGTTTCTGCCCACAGAGCGATCCTTATAAAACACACAAAATTCATTAGCCTAATAAAGTGAGTGAAGTTGCTGTAAAACACAGCATAAACATATACGGGCTGTATTGCCATTGGGAAAACTATTTGCTGACCCTGGAACACGTCATTTTATGTTCATATGTGTTTCAGTTTTATTATCCTATAATTACTTTGCACAGATGAGCAAATCATTTGGTTCTGTAAACATATAATTGTATAAATCGGGGCTGTAAGAACAGTCTAAGGCACACTACGACTCTTGATTGCAGACTGTCAGGTCAAAGGACCCATGGTTTAGAGTAAGACAAAATTACCTTTAGACACAGATGCAGAACAGAACCGAATGCAGCGTATTGACTGAACACACTCCTTACCAAGCTCACAAATCAGGGCTGGAAGAGGCCAGTAAGATGTTACTGAGGTTGCAGAGCCTTTCCATCCCACAACGTGGGACACAAACTGCTCGGTAGCGCTAGCGGTGGCTCTGCGGATGACACTGTCCTCCCGCCACCATAAATCAATGCTTGCAAACGCACAGGTTAAATCATTTTCGATGGCATAAAGTGATGTGAAATGTGCTTCCCTGCATCGATGAGATCTCCTGCGACGTTAGGAGTTGAAAGAGGAACTCTCCTCTGAAACGTGCATGAAATTTTAGCAAGGATGGGGAAACTCCTGTTTATGATTGTATGGGAATTATACTAATTAAGGGTATGTAACAGATGGGCTGATATAACAAGCTTTCACCCATGGTGATCCCACCCTGCCCTGCCAGCCAGCACTACTCTAGTTGAAACGGGATGGCAGCTTTCTGGTATCTCATCTTCCCAGCTAAAAAGTGTACGGCGATGGGCTGTGGTGTTACACTCAAAATCTTATTATTTGCAAAAGGGCCACGCCACATGCACAGAGCCAGGAAGCTGTTAGCCTAATTAACTCTTAACTATCTATCAAAATACAGCAAAGAGTTGTTATTAGTTCTTATTAGTCTGGTTACAATAACACTATCACAGATTCAATGCAAAGCTTGTGGCCTTCTGTTAGGGATGGCGAAAAACACACATTTATTGGGCTACGAGGATGTTTCTTACAGCAACAGGGGAAGGCATTTCCCAGTCCAAATTTGAAAGTCACCCTGTAAATAAAGCCTCATGTTTGTGTTTCCATGCCTCCAAGGCATGACAAATCTCAGAGTAAGTCCCACGAGCTTGGGAAGATGAAATAGGTAGGAAAAAATACTGAGAATCATGAAGATATCATTCAGCAGGAATCTTACAAAATATGACTATGTTCTTCTGATATAAAATCCTACCTTTGTGGCTACCTGCATTGTAAATTGTGATCAGTTTCTTCACATTCTCTTCTTGCAACTCTCCCATTTCTTCAATTACCAAAACGAGGTAAAAATGTGAGTACAACTACAAAAAATGTAGCAATGCAGATTCTGCAACTTCATGGGTAGGATGGATGTTGCAGTAGTTTTATTTTGGATTTTTTCCATGAATTTTATTTTCCTGCATTGTAAAAACTGTGCCAGGAATCAGGAACCTAATACTTGCCCTAACTCAGCCAGCCTGTGTGAATAACTTTAGTCCTCTGCGTTTCATCTTCTTCCTCTAACAAATAGTGTGAATAGTGCTTGAATGGTGTGAATAATTTATTATTATTTCAAGTTTATTATTATGACAGATTTATTCTTGTAAAGAAATAAATTTTCAGAATATACTAATTTTAGGTGTCACGTACAAGACAACTTAAAGGAGCCCTACCTTCAGAAAGTACCTAAAATTTGCTTTTTGAGAATGAAGCTTTCTGGGCAAAACATCATCAACTAAAATGTCCCAAATCATCATTTGCATTCGAAAATATATATGTGTTAAAGAACTCTGATGGTGAAATCCTGACATGGAAATCTGTATTCGAAAAGATGGCATTTGCACTTCATCATCTGCAGCCATAAATCTTATTGCACTGCAAAAGTATCTAGGAATTTATTCTTGTACCCCAAAGAGCCAGATTATCAGCATTGATAATTAGGCTCCTCTTTATCCCAGTACAGTTGGACAGAAGAGAAACTTTCCCTACATTCCTGTGCCAGCACACATCACCCGTGACCTGAAGAGAACACATTTTGGGTGAACATGGGGAACTTGGGAGTTCCACTTGAGGAGTGGCTGGAGAGCTGTCTGGCGGAAAAGGACCTGGGGGTGTTGGTTGACAGCCGCCTGAACATGAGCCAGCAGTGTGCCCAGGTGGCCAAGAGGGCCAATGGCATCCTGGCCTGTATCAGGAATGGTGTGGCCAGCAGGAGCAGGGAGGTGATGGTGCCCCTGTACTGGGCACTGGTGAGGCCGCACCTCAAGTGCTGTGTTCAGTGTTGGGCCCCTCACCCCAAGGCGGCCATGGAGGGGCTGGAGCGTGGCCAGAGCAGGGCAGCGAGGCTGGGGCAGGGGCTGGAGCCCAAGGCTGGGGAGGAGTGGCTGAGGGAGCTGGGGGTGCTCAGCCTGGAGAAGAGGAGGCTGAGGGGAGCCCTCATCGCTCTCTGCAACTGCCTGAAAGGAGGCTGGAGCCGGGGGGGTCGGTCTCTTCTCCCCAGGAACAAGCGATAGGATGAGAGGAAATGGCCTCAAGCTGTACCAGGGCAGGTTTGGGTTGGGTATTAGGAAACACTTCTTCACGGAAAGCGCTGTCAGGCCCTGGCCCAGGCTGCCCAGGGAAGTGGTGGAGTCCCCATCCCTGGAGGTATTTAAAAGACAGGTAGATGTGGTGCTTAGGGACATGGTTTAGTGGTGACCTTGGCAGTGCTGCGTCAATGGTTGAACTCGATGATCTTAAGGGTCTTTTCCAATCTTAATGATTCTATGAACAGGTATTTCAGTCTCCAGGAGTTCATGGACCTCCCTGCTAAAACTCTCAGCTGGGGGCAGTTGTAGTCTCAGAGATACCTTAACCCAAGCCTTTCCTTTGTGCTTCTCCAATGCTGCCTTGATTGGATTCCTTATGTCCATACTGGAAGACATATTTCTTCTGCCTGGAAGTCTTGCTTTTCACTCCTGCAGTAATAACTAAGCACTTAGAGCTGCTGTTGCTTGATTTAGCACAATACAGCAGCCAAGGTGGGATGGCTCTCGCTGCAGAGGAGCAATAGCATCAGATTTAAGAGCTGTGTTAGGAAAACACTTGTTATTTAGCCAGTTGGCCAAAACGCCTCGTAACATGCAAAGTCTTCCAGGATGTTCAGTGTCAGCACTGATTTAACACAAATGGGGTGTTAACGGTCTGCCAGGGGCTGGTGGTGCAAGTTCTTCAGCAAGTGGAGAGACAGTAAAGAAGCAGCGAGAGGGAATGGAGTAGAGGACAGGATCCTGTGTTAGCAGCTGTATGCTACACTGAAGCATTAACTTAACAATTCAACATTCATGTAAACATAGAAAAAAGAGATCATAGAGTCATAGAATGGTTTGGGTTGGAAGGAACATTTAAAGACTTCCAACCCTACAGCTGTGGGCAGGGACATCATACGAGCTCTGTCCCTGTGCTAGTGAGACACCAGATATCTCAGAAGGTCAAGGTGATACTTAGCTCTTCTCCTGGCACATCACCAAGGATCACGGCCCCTTCACTGACGTGAGTTAATCCAAGCCAAGGTGCGTGGAGGGGTCAATTCTTGCAATGCTCTTTCTCACCATTTCAGCTTAGTGGAACCACATCAGTTCTGGAGAGGGGATGTGTCCATGTACTAAATTAGTTTTTTACCTTTTAAAAAACAGAATGATGTCTCCCAAGCTGAAAAACTGGATGATGTTTGGTCTATGTGAAGTAGCACAGACCCAGAAAAGACAGGCAGGTGTTGGCCCAAACTGAAGTCCACTAATAGAGAACAACTACAATGGCTGTAGCATCTATAACATGATCTACTGTTAGCAACCCTACTGTTTTCATAGGCAAAACAAACAAAAAAAAGTAGAACACACTCCTGCAGTCTGCCACATCTTCTACAGGCTCTCCCTTGGACATTCAAAACTGATGACTGGAGCAGAAGCCACATCAAAAATAATCCCATTTCCTCCCTCCAGCCATTAAAAAGAAGAAGAGATGTTGGTTTAGATCAGGCATGAATAAGAAAAAAAAAGTCTGTGGTATCATGATTTGTTCCTTTAATATTTATCCTAAAATAAACATTGCTATTAGGTTTACGTACACAGCACCATAGCTGGACTTCACAACTCTATAGACGTACCATACAGCCTCTCATAAACATGAAAGAGTGAGTTAGACTCAAATGAAATCAATCTAAAAATTGTAAGAATTAAAAATTAGGCTTCTGTCTTTTACATTTGCTTTCCTATTTATGACCCTTTATGGTTCATCTCAGTCACAGTTTCAAGTTTACTTCCATAGGCATAGAGACTAGAAAACAACGAAGACGACACAAACCATCCCTCTCCCTCCCAAATTCCTAGAGGATGAGTTGGTGGTGGTAATGCAAATCTGTACCACAACACCTGTGAGCAGAAGACATCACCGGGCTCGTATTGCTGAAGAAGGCAAAGACCTGCCTCGTGCCTTGGAGGTCCCTGCCAACACAAGCACACCCCAGCAGGACTTTGACTTGCCCTCTTTTTTAAAGGAGATGGTATTGCTGACCCACATGCAGATCAACCCTCAGTGTGCACAACCACTGCTTTGTACCTGTTGTTTGCTGCTTTTGAATTACGTCCTAGTTGTTTGGGTTTTTTTTCCTTCATTATTTCCAATTTGGCAAGACTTTTTCTATTCGAAGCCTGTGCTTCAACATACACACAGTCCTTTCTGGGTTGGCACTGCCTGAGTCAAAGAACCTAAGCTCTGACTGACAGTCAGCCCTCTGAATTTCCCAAAAGTTTTCTCAGCCCGTACCTTTTAAAAGAGTGCGTCTTTGCCACAACCGCACGGTGCCCAGCCAGCCAGAATACAGGAGAGCCCATACCCACGCTTAATGAGCTGATTACTCCTTTCTGCTGAAAATAAGGACAACCTTATCTGTTTGTATCTTTGCAGCTCCTGGGGTCTCTTAGCTTTTCGATTCTGTTTTTTTTTTTTGTTTTTTTCTTTTTTTAAATTAGCCTCATAAATGATAATTTCCCCAATGAAACCACACAAGAGTATCTGATCTATTTTGGGGCATAAAATAGACGCAGTCCACACTAAAGCTTAACTTAAATCTTTACTTAAACAATGTACAAAGCAAACTAAGATATCTTTTGATTTGCAGTCTCCTTTCCCACTACTGCAGGTCACCATTGCTTATTTGCACATAAACGGCAGCCGTCCTGCCTAAAGTCCCTCTGCCCGCAGCTGGGCAGCATGGTGCACCCTACCATCGCAACGTGGAGGGGAAGGGCGAGCTCATGGCATCTTGGACCGTGGCGGTCTCCGATGAATCAAGCAGCAGAAGAAAAACAGTTTAGCAAGAGAAGCAGCTTGGGAAGTGTGTAACTGGAGATAAAGACTATATAATCAAATACTTCAGAATAGTACAGCTGTGTACATGGCTATTGAACATATTTTTGATGTCCTTATAGTCTATTTACTTTAGTGGTGTGTCTCTAGGACCTCAGGTAAAATGGACACCAAAGAAAATGGGGAAAAAATGCCGACTCAGGTTAAGGTTAAGCCTCGAGTGCTTCAAAAGCAGTTACAGCCAGGAATCCTCTTGCGTGATGAAGCAGCACCATCTACTCAGTAGATCTGGTTTTATCTTAAAAGTCCATAAACCTGCTCAATCTTTGAAAAGAAACTTTCATCTCTATCTGCCCAGGTCCAAGATGGCTACAAAACGTGGTAGGTACCTTCCACTTAGAGTAGTTTAGCAATTACAACTGTAGAATCAATATTGCTAACAGTTAAAAAGTTACAGAGAGAGAGAAAGAATAAAAACTTTATTCTCAGGTGCCTCAGGTACTGTTGAAGCATGAGAAGTTAAAAAAAACCCAACACTTTTTACATGGAAATTAGGGTACTTTGTTCGGGAATCTTTCCAATAGGATGACTGAATTTGATAGTCTATGTTGTAGGGGTTTTTTTCGCATCTAATTTTTTCATTTTTCTGACTAGGAGGCATCGTCAACTTGAAAGCAATCTACTATTAAAATATATTTCCTTAGTTATGCTTCTGATGTCAACAAAAATGACTCAAGAGAACAGAGAGAAAGAGAGAAAATATCTAATTACTCATCACCACTTCAGAGTGCTTATTTCTGCTTCTCAGGCTTTGTAAAGAAAATACGACTATTAACTTCAGCTTTTCTTTCCCTGCAGTTTCACCCTTTAGCACTGATGCATAAACGATTCTTCCCTTTGGACCACTGCCCAAACAATAGATACGGAACACTTAAATCCCCCCATACATGCTGCTTAAAATAAGCATGCAGAGATTACAGACACACACACAGGTACATCCACACATACACACACAGCGACATCCCCCTGAGCACAAGAGGCTTCTTTCAAAACTGCATTTTGGGTCTTAAGAACTGGAACCAGCAACGCACTTACCAGCCTACAACTCTTCCTACAATGAGCCATGCTCAAGCAGGTTTAAGACAGCTTTCCTGGAGCAGTTCCACACTTGAGCTTCTCCAACACTCGGAAACACTCTCCTCCCTTTAATGGGATGTTTTAGCCTTCTGACTTTTACAGCAGATGCATTTAAGACTCTGTGATGTCATTTAATTACAGACTTAGGGAAGAAGGCTGAAAGCTTTATTATAACCAGCCTGCGCTGTCAGCTCTCCAGATGGAGTCACAAACTATGCCATATTGCTCAGACAGAAACTCCGACGAGGGGAAAGGGGGGACTGGAACAAGGAATCCAATAGCTCACGTCTTGTTTTTTCCTTTTTAACATTAGCATGCAGCATTCAGCCCCAGTGAAATAATAGCTTAAGATCAGTCTCTTCTCAGTTCCTCTCTCTCTTTACACACACACACACACTTATCAATATAATCATAATTGCACAGATAGCAAAGCAGAAGTATACATGCAGCAGCAGACAGGCCTATGTAAAACTTTACATAAAAGCAAAATTCTGCCAATTCTATGTATTCACTGACATATATATTTTTGTATCGCAAACCCACTTTATTTGAGATAGGCTCTACCTAAGTAGGTACAGATCAGCTTATCTTTAAAAGCCAAGCGTATGATTCTGGAGACATGCAGTTTTCAGTAAGAGTGTTAAATAGAAGCAAAAGTGGAAAGAAACAGGACACAAAGTGATGAAAAAGGAGAAATAACAGAACAACAATAAAATGTTAACTTGCTGGTCAGTGACTATGGAGAAAAAATAAAGAAGAGAGGAGAAAGAAAGGGCTTGGTGAAGAGACGTAGGTATTCAGTGCTTTTGTCTTTCCCAATAGATCCATCACCTGTGAGAGGTATCCCAGAATTTGTCCCTAGGCAGCACTGTAAAATAATATGAATGGGAGAAAGAAACAACCCATAAATCATCGAAAGCCTCCATCCAGCAGGAAGCACAAAATACAGTCCTCCAGCACAGTGGAGATATTAAAGGAACATGATGTTGGACCTGTGAGAAAAGGACTGAGGAGACAGAATACAAAATACAGAATATATCAAAGCAATAGAAGACCAGTGGTGTGAGAAGCAAATTCTCAACTTCTCCTACCCCCTCCAAAAGCGCTTAACAGTATTTAGCAAAACTAGCTGAAAATTGAAGATGTGCATAGCTCAAGGATGCTCTGATAAAAATATAACTGCAAGAGTTTCAGACCCAGCTAAGGAAATCAGCCTATACTGTGAATCCTGGAGCTGTGGCGGACCTCTCAGTTTCCCAAGAAAAAAATTTGGACTCAGTTTGAGGTTTGGATTAAAGCAATAGAAAAGAAAACCTTCTGCGTTTCTTTAGCCATTTAATTCATCCCTACCTTAGGATGACAGTATGGTATATTGAAAGGCAATGGGTTTATAGCTCAACAGAAGACGCATTCAACATTAGAGGCATTGACATTTGATCTCAATCCAAAAAAATCCTCATCACTCTTTGGATTTACAAAGTCTTGTGTTGACAGTACAGTAGTGTCTGAATGAAGTCAAGAAAAGTCCATTAAAAAATAATAATGTCCCTCGTATTTTATCCCTCTTGCTGCTCTCTTCTTTCACCTCCTTCTTTTCCTATGACCTTAAAGAACTGAGGACCCCAAAATTACGTTAACGAGAAAAAAGGATGATTAAAGTCATGCAAGAAAAGGCATGCTCAGAAAAAAAAAGCTGTTTCTTTCCACTATTCCATCTTCTGAACAAGATGGATTAATTCTTCCTTGCTGATGAGAGCTGACACACATCAGAAAAACTGAAAATGTCTTCTCAGCACTTGGCTAAATTTCAAATCGGATTTGAAAGGCTATTTGATAAAGATGGAAAGAAAAGGATTGCAGCATATGCCTACTTTTGGGAGACCCAAACTCCACTCCCACCCCAGGGTTCCCATGCGTGGTGCAGCAAAAGCAGTAGCACCAAGGTCACCTCTTCACACTCAGGCTCTGGAAATCAATCTGTGACAAGTCTGCCTGAAGACAACAATCATTAGAAAACTACTTTGTTGGTTTGCTGCGGTCCCTTAGACTGCTCCTGTTCACCAAAACTGCTCTTCCACCACAGGCCAAGCAAGCAGGACTGGGACTTTGTGAAACTTGTTTCCAGGAGATGCCACCACCGTTTCAGTTTGCACAGGGAGAAACAAGCCTTGGAAATACAAATTAAGGGGAAACTTAACCAACGTGTATTTAAATCCAGCTGGGACTGTGGGTTGCTATTATAATTCGTGGATCTAGCTAAATTTGGAAGTACCCATGTAAAGCTGGTTACATCCTAAGTTTAACTATACTCCTCTCTAACTAATTAATATGTTGCCTTCTATTTTCAACCTCTCATCAAGATATAAAGCACAGGGAAATAACAAATCCTAGGTAAATACCAATAAATGTTATTTCAATAAAGGGAAAAACTGTTTATTGCTTGGAAAGCCATTCTAGCAGTATCACCTTCTCGCTACTGACTCCAGTGATGGGTCCACCTCTGTGCAATGTTCTGTATTAGCCCACTTCTGAAAGTAGCTGATCTACAAATATTTAAGATGTCTCAGTGCACATACATATTCTCTTACTGTTTGAAATTTAAGGAACACCCTGTCTTAAAAAGGTTGAATAAAAATCCCTGTACTGTTCCCAGCAGCATTCCATCCCCTAGTTCCACACCCCCACCAAACTTAGCAATTGAATGAAGCGGTCTAGTTTTAACCACCGGATCAAGAGAGAAGACCACCTTGAACAAAACCCAGTAGCAGTGTTTAAGTTGCTTCATTATGATCAAGGAGATCAACCAACTACACAACTTAGTTATCCTTCCGTTATGAAAGATGCTAAGATAGTACGTGGTTTCCATGGACAGATTCAACAAGAACTTCTAGAATGTAATTATAGATATACCCTTGTCATGTTTGACTGAGCAAAGTCCTCCTGAACTTCTACAGGGATGCAGAGAATACACCTGTTTCCCAAACAGGGTTTCTTCAGCAGATAAAGATGTTTAGGAAGGCCAAACCATCATGCCTTCAACAAAGCAGAAGGAAAAACTAAGATCCTTGAACCTTCTCCTGACCTTTGTCACGGTACTACATGACTTAAACAAATTGCTGAGTGAGTTTCGCTATTTGTAAAACGTGACTAGTAGTTACCTGCTTTCCAAAACTTCTTATGAATTAATGACTGTTAGAAAAACTATTGAATGGATGAAACCCAGAGAATGATCCCACAAAGCAGAGATGCTAAGCACTGCCCAAAATAAGAAAAAAAGCAAAGACAGAAGCACGAAAGACCCAGCACCTCCCCTTGCAGCACCACATTTGTCCAATTAACAGGCACCTCACTAGCAGGGTACCGCCACTGCAAGTCTTGGTTCCTTAGAAATCCATGAACCCTCATCCTCCTCCCAAACTTTTATCTTTTGGAGTCTACACTTGTGACTGAACACACGTACCTCGAGCACGTTCCAGCCCCCAGGAAAGACATGGCCCTGTTGGAGTGGGTCCAGAGGAGGCCACAGAAATGATCAGAGGGCTGGAACAGCTCTGCTGTGAGGACAGGCTGAGAGCTGGGGGTGTTCAGCCTGGAGAAGAGAAGACTGCGGGAAGACCTTGTTGCGGCCTTTCAATACTTAAAGGGGACCTACAAGAAAGATGGGGACAGACTTTTTAGTAGGGCCTGTAGCAATAGGACAAGGGGGAATGGTTTTAAACTAAAAGAGGGGAGATTTAGACTAGATATAGGGAAGACATTTTTTACGCTGAGGGTGATGAAACACTGGCACAGGTCGGCCAGAGAGGTGGGAGATGCCCCATCCCTGGAAACATTCAAGGTCAGGTTGGACAGGGCTTTGAGCAATCTAGTCTAGTGGAAGGTGTCCCTGCTCACTGCAGGGGGGGTTGGACTAGGTGACCTTTAAAGGTCCCTTCCAACCCAAACTATTCTGCAATTCTATGACTCTGTGAAATTGCAGCTTCAAAGCCAGATAATTAGCGCATTCCTACAATGACAATGCAACTGATGGCAAACTCAAGCCAGAGTTAGAGGATGGACAAGAATGACATCCTCATTATGCAGACCCCTCAGTCACTAGGCTAGAAAGTCCCTTTGATTCTGGAAATGAAATCTAGGCACGCTTTCACATGAGGCCAGCTGACAGACAACCCCTGATGTGCACACAACAGCACTCATTTTCATACCAGTTCCTGACAGCAAAAAATAGGGCTAAAATTTCTTGCGCTACTTCACACTTTTTTTTCAAATGAAGCCCCAAGTGGAATGGCGATGAAAGAGTACACAAGGATGAGAGGATGTTGAACAGTGCCCAAAAAATCAATTTCCAGCTGCTGTTTTCATTATTTAGATTTAAGAAAAACCCACACACGTACAGAATTATAAGTTTGAGCTATTGAGAAATCAGAGACAAAACGTAAGAGTCAGCAGCATTGAGTAAACTATTAAAAAATATCAATTTATAGACAGGGACATTAAATATTTTGTATTTAAGCTTTTTGCCTGTACAGTAAAAATGGCAACTGGATATAAATTTCATGGGCTTGAAAACGCAGAAGCTTGTAGCCTACAAAAACAAAATTATAATGCAACTTTGGAATGGAAATTTAAACTCCAAAGGTAATTTTCCATTGACAGTGCTCAGTGATGCATGAATTATACTCTCAGGGATGCGTAAATAGGATTTGTTTGATTGCTTTATCATCCCTCCATTATATCAAATCTTCTAAAGCAGTGGGAGACGTCATAGGGCTGTTTGTAGATTCCTTGTCTGAAGACACAGCGGGGGCAAAATTGTATCACTCCTATTGAGGAACAGGGCCTGACCATGAAATCATAATTAATGCCGTAACAATCTGCTTATAAGTCTCTCAAACAGCCAGGATGGGGATAAATTAGAAGCAAAATATTGTTAGCATTTTATTTAAATTAAATTAAATTAAAAGAAGTCTGACATGACAGGAACCATATTACAGACTAATAAGGGATCAGACGAAGCAATTACAGCAAAGGTTTTTTTTTTTCGAAGTGCAAAAAGACACAAGCTTTATCGACATCACTGCTTTGAAGCCCCGATTCTAAATTTTCTCGAGCAGCACACCACCTGCCAACAGTTGTGGTTTTCAAGAAAGTGTCTCAAGTTTAGAAATCCAACCACGTGAATTTTCCTGCCCTAAGCCCTAAAATTCCTAGCAGACACTTTTCAGTTCAGCATCTTACAAATCGAGAGAGATTTCCATGTCAGCTGCTGAGTCACAACAGAAAGTGGTCAATATGGGAAAGAAGGGTTGGCAAAACAACCAGGAGGAGAAAACCCTTTGCAGCTGTCTAGGTACCACGGTAATAGAAGAGAGAGAGTTAAGTGTCTGTCGTGACCTTGGCAAGGGGAAAGTCAGACAGGACAGCAGACAGGACTGCTCTCACTTGGAAAAAATGAACTGTGTAACTGGCTTTACTGGAAAGGGTTTTATTCAGCAATGATTGCAAAAAAAAAAAAAACAAAGAAACAAACAAACAAAAAAACCCACTGTAGGATTCCTGCAGTTATGCTGTGCAAAGCAACTGAGGGTGAAGAGTCACTCTGAGCTTCACTGAAAGACCTATCTGAAGGCCACGCTGGTGCCCTCCAAACATCAACTGAAGATAACTTTTGTCCCACTAAACCTTTATTATCAATGTTAGCATACAAACCAGACAAAGAATTTGTAGCCCTCAGCTCAAGTAAGACAAGGAGGAAAAAAACATGCATAACCTAAACCCAAGGTAACATCATAAATGACAATGGCCTTTCAACAACAGACTTTGTTTTAAAGCCAGGACTTCCAAGTACAGTGGGTAGCTGAGCAATGGGCCAATACATCAATTAATTAGGGGACCAATCTAGAAACCATGATGATGATGATGATGACCTTCAGACTCTGGGATGCTTTTGCTCGAGCTATTCTGGTACACAGGTCCTTGGTCTTGCCTGCCCAGCTGATGGGCAGAACAGCGGCTCAGCAAAATGGCTTCCAAAATCACACGGTGGCACATGGTGCCTTCTGCTCTGGCAAATGCCAGAGATGCATGACAGGCAAAGAGGATGGACATTTGATGTTTTATTAAGACGCTTTCTAAGATCCTGAGTGCCAATTGGATGGCTCATAGCTCCTGAACATTGAGATCTACTGTCTTTGCACTCCGGCCAGAACAAATGAGGTTCGTCCAAAACGTTGTGCTACATGGGAATATCAGCTTTGAGACCATAATGTGGTCGAACTGCCCGTGTACAATCCCAGTAACCTAGAGCTCTATCTCAGATGCAAACAATTCTCTTCCAGTGTTGGTGTAACTCAACTGATTTACACTTGGTTCTCCATCAGTAAAAGAACAACACTTAGCTACCTCCATGAACGCTTCGAGGATCATTTAGTTGGTTTCTGTTCTTTACATGTGTAAAGTACTAGTATCTAAATACCATGGTATCTATCCTCAAACCACCCTGTGATCTATGGAAACCATCACCCTCACTTTACATACCAAGAATCGAAGGACACGTGCATGAACAGAAAGAGTGGAAAGAGGAATACAGAGAGAGAAAGAGGTGGGAAGAAGAGAACTTGGTTCTACATTACAGCTACTCTGAAGCCAATTTTCCTGAAGTATCACAGTGAGCACCAGAAATTGCTGGGAAACAGGATTTTCTGAATTATATAAAAGCTTGCATGAGTGACAACAGAATTACCTCCTTCTAAGGGCTTGACCCACATCTTCTAAGATAATGACGACCCAGTGGAGGAGGAGGAGAGGAGCACCACTGGAGGAGACCTGAAGGATTAGACATCTCTTGAATGTTATAAGGCTTCCCGACAAGTCATCTTTGAGAAAGGCTGGAGACGGGAGGAATTGGGAAGTGTTCCTCCGTGCTACCAGGAAATCGTACCCCTTTCACTTTGCTGCTGTATCCACACACATACAGAACACGGAGAGCACAGAAGGCATTATAGTCCTGCTTCACGGCATGCGGGGGAAGGCTACGTTAACTGTCAAACTACCATCTCATATATTCATAGTTAATTCTGGCAACCGGTTTCAATTAGGGCAAGGAGGGGGGAGGGAGTTCTTCTGTCCTTCATGTTACTAGACATGTATTAGGAATGACAGCCTATGATTGCTGCAGACAGCATCTAATTAACTGTCATTATAAAACACATGTCAAAGCCCGGGGCCTATGCTGGATCTGCTATCTAATTTAGCTCCAGAATATTAAAAATCCCCTTGAAACAAGCTGGTGAATGAATTTTGTTGTCTTATTAAACATTCCCAAACCCCCCCATTCCTAAACCCTCCTTCCTCTTTGGTACTCAGTATTTGGAATAAATGATGGATTAAAACTGTTTCTTTTCTTCCTCCTTACTGTAGTCAGCCTTAAAGAGAAGGATTAGAACACAAACATGACATGAAAGTGGAAGCTGTCTGCAGAACTATTAGATGACTAATGAAACAATTATATCTAAACAACCACGACAATTACTTGTGGAGCTTATTTTTTCTGTAGCGCACTGCACAGTCAGACCTTAGTTCTTTTATTTTTTTTTTTTTTTTTTTTTTTAATTAGAGCAAGCATAAATTAATCCATCTCTGTTTCTGCAAGCATTATGTGCATGGGGAAGAACAGTGGAGGAGCTGGATGGAAACATTAAATTCATTAAATTCCTTGTGACATCTACCCCTTTGCTGCACAAAGTCACCCAACGCAAGACATCGGTCAGCATGGAGGCAGGCTTGAATTTAGTGGGGTAAAAGGGAAGGGACACAGGCTAGCTAAGGGGATTTTAATCCCTCCTTTACACAACTTCATACAAGTAGTTTATTGTGGATTGACATGCGAGCAACCTTCTATCCCTACCCAATTTTGGAGAAAACACCAAGAACGCAATGACCCCATAGTGATATAACACCGGAGTATGTGACCTAACGAAATGCCATGCTTTAACAGCAGTCAGACTTCATTTCTGGATAAACCTATTTACAAGTGGCATTTCTTGATTCTTGAATCTTGAATCAGTTCTTGATTCTCGAAAATTACCTTTGGAGTTTAAATTTTGATGTTGGAATCCACCTTAGTGTTAACAGCACAACCTGCTTGGAGAAACACAGGCTTTTCTGGACTGTATGGGATATATCTCCCAGAATCCTAGACAAATGACGTATTCTGGAATTGTATTCTATCCACTTAATTTTTGAGAGAAACCACTCATTTTCTCTGAAGGCTGTACAGTGTGGCCTTCCTTTCCCAGTCACAGATTACAGCCACCAGAAAAAAATGAAGAGCTGATTATTCCCAGTAACAACACCTAAAAGGCTAGGAAATGACCTTCACTGTGAGGGCAGTCCAGTTTTGGAATGAGATACTCCAAAACCCACAATCCATGAATATTTCTCAATTTAGCCTTCTTTCTCTTTCCCAGAGGTAAAAATTGACCAACAAGAACAGTGTCATTAGAGGATGTTATGATAATGCAACAAGAAGTGTGCATAAAATAGCTCCTAGTATTAAAGTCTTAGTGTCATAATCTAAAGGGTCTATGTGATTACTGCCTCAAATAACTAGATTTTCTCTAACTCTGCTTAAGTGGCTATAACATGCATTACCTGGGACAAAATAGGATAACGCACCCAACAAAGCAGCTATTTTATCATTGGGCCTTTCCCTTCAGGAAAATAGAATAACGAACGCAGCAAAGTAGCTATTTTATCATTGGGCCTTTCCCTTGAGGAAAAACTGAGTTTTTGCCTTATGGAAATGCATGGAATCCATCCAAATGTGCTTACTTTACAGAAATATTCGATACTTTGCCCGATCCACAGGATGGTGTAATGTGCCTTAGCAGAGCAGTGCACTTCAGGTGTTTGCAGCCCAATTTCAGAAACGGAATGAAATTCAGACACAGCCTCCAGGCAGAAAGGAAGATCCAATCTGTGAAAAATACCAACTCAGGGGATATCAGAGAGTCCATTAATCATTAAGGCATGAAGTTCATTTGCTCCACATCTCTGTTTGGTGTTTGTAAATATAGTAGTACCTTGCTATAGTTACAGCTCGATATAAAAAGCAGCTACAGTGCCCCAAGGGCTGATACTGAAGAGCTTGACTTCCTAGATCCAACTTGCCTGCAATCTCTCAAGTTTAGCACTCGCTCCAAACAGTATGATGACAGACACTATCCTTTTGCATCTGGCCTTGCAAAAGAGCCGTGCAAACTCCCTGTTCCCAAGGCAGAAGCCCGGAGATATTTTACAGCTTCCAGAGCTGTGATTTAAATGTATCTCCATTTCTCATCATTATGGGATCAACCCAAGATGTCAGCGACCTGGATTCAAGTATCTCATTTATGCGGATACTGGTAGGCAAGATATTAATTTAGAGATCTATAGATAGAACAGGGCCAAGGACACAGCAAATGAAGGTGCTAGAAGTGCTTTGCATAGGGTAGTATCCCTAAAGCCTCCATGCTAATTAGCCTCTCTTTAAAAGCTGAGTTCTTTCCATGGTAAACCATTTGTTTATGCCATGTCAATGAAAGGAAGGAAAGTTACTATTTAGACAAAGCATGAAAAGTAAAAAGACATTCACAAAAATGCTATTCCTGGAAGAACGTTTTAGGCTTCGAAAATAAAACCTGGAGATTTAGTCCCAAGACAGGTAAAGAATTTACAGTCTCCTTGGGATTTTTTAATTTCTGGAAACTAACAGTTAATATGGGTATTTATCTGCCTTTTTAGTTTCTGTTCTCTGAAAGGAAACAGATCTCTGCTTCCACTTCACAAAGCCTGACTCGTGTTGCCTCACTCACATATTTCGCTTTATATCTTTATATATTTATTTATAATATAAATATATATTTATATTTTTTATATACCTTTATATATTTATTTATTTTCACCCATATATTTAACTTTATTCTCTGTCTTGTCTGCTCTTACCAAATTAGCAAAAATGTCCGAGTTCAAAACATTTCCACTCCTTTGCTAAGTACAAGCCATAAGAGCTGAACTCTCCTCAGTGCAAATCAAAGACTCCACGCAGAAGCCATGGACCCACCAAAGTTGACTGGGTTTTTGCAATGGATTTCAGTGGAAGAAGGACTTAAAACTATAAAATCTCATTCTTCACCCCAATTTTACTCCTGTGTAGTGCCACTAGTAGCCGTGACTTTTATCCTGACTTGGACAGAAAGAAAATGTCAACCCTTTTGAGAGCTTTGTGAAGTGCCAAGGGTAGATGGGATGTCTATTTTAGCAATTCAGTCAACTGGCGTCCAGGCTTGCGATGGCTGTAAGACGTTTTGACCTGGTTACTACCTGCTCTGGGACTTGTTTGCAGCCACCGCCTCGTGAGGGTAACATTAGCAAGTCTCCACCAAAGAAGTCTTTATCATCTTTGTTTAACTTTTCCTTCATCCTGGAATAGTGAAATATTCTCATCCCCTTTTCCAGGTGGACAACAGAAGTGTGAAGAGACTGAGTGGGCGATCTGATGTTTTTCACACAACCCATGTGAGAAAATGTACCGCTGTAAAGCAGAATCTTCTAATGAATCAAGCCAGTCCTGGGGAACCGGGTTCACCTCTCTTGAGATGCTCCCTGTGTGGGAAGGCAATGGTGCTGCTTTACAACTGGAAATGATTCCTGAAACAGTGATGCCCAGAGCCATTAACAGGCATTTCCAGCAGTTCTCATTAATGTTACTATTGATTCTTCCACTTCTCTATTTTTTTCTCCTGTGATTCTTCAATTTCCATATTTTTTTTCCCTGTGATTTTTCAATTACAATATCTAACAGCGGATTTGTGCCCTTCACTCTGTATGTAGGAGTAAACCACTAACTTCTTTAAAATGCTTAACTCCCAGTAGATTAACGATGGTGATTATTAACAGAAAAGATGCACTTTAACAAGTTTGGAAAAAATTTATCACTGTTCAGCAAAGCATTTAAGCACATGGCACAGAAATACTTTATAATTCTTACTGGTTTTACTGATCTATTCCCAAGGTATCTCAGTCACAGGCCAGCATTCAAATGAGAGATTAAAAATGCTACAATTGGATGGACATAACCACGAGCCAAGTTCTGCACTTGCGTTTTAAAAAAAAATCGTCTTTCTGTTGATTGTGTGGCATAGTTAAAAATGACTAACTACAATTAGTGAAGATTGAAGAAGAACAGATATGGCTCCTGTGTAATCTGCGGGGAGACCTCAGGAGTGTTTGTATTATCTGCCCAGTTTCATTTCAGTGATTACGAAGACATCGAAGAGCCTTGTAGGCTCACCACCCTCATCAATATTCTGCTCCTCCACTGATAAAGTTCTCATTCAATGGCACATTTCGTCTTGAAAAATGCAAAGAAACATTCCTAACCCTTCCTGGGATGAGCACAAATCCTCTCTATCTTGCTACATAATCCTGGCCATGTTTATATTTTGCTTTAGAAGAATTATTTTTTCCATCTGCTCCTACCGCATTAGTCTACTGAGTTGCTTCTTTCTTACCGCTTTCCTGAGGTTTTCAACTTAAATACATTAATATACTGTGGTTCAGTGATCCCCCAATACTAAACACATTTTGCAGTATTGATCAGCAGCTCACTGCTCAAATGAGAAACAACCTACAGAAGTCAATGTTATAAAGACAGAGCAGTAAATTTGCCAGATATATATAGAGACGATACATATGGGTGTGGGTGTATGTACATACACAAACTCTACCCATGTTGTGTAGCATCTAGTCATCTAGTTGCAGAAACAATTAGATACTTCGTTATTAGCTTCCTTATTGAACATGATTAAAGACATTTGTTATCACTTTCCTTTCAATTTCAGGGACTAAATATAAATTCACAGATCAAAATTCGAGCTAATGGGCATAATATTAAAAAACAAATGGGCCCCTGGCTGTATAATATGTTTATAGTACTCCACATTTTAAAAAGTAATTAAGGGCTTGGTAAAAGGTCAGAAGTTCCACTGGGTTACATTTGTCTAGCATGAGAAAGTAGTTTCCTTCCAAAGCCTCACGACAAACAAGACAAGTGTACTTTTTCTGTGTCAGATGGGAAAAGGTCTTGGTGGGTGATAAATAGCAGACCCATCCAATTTTGTAATCTCATAAGAAAAAATATACGTCTTTGTGCTGAGGTACAAATCAAACCAGTTTTTCCTCTCTTTGCTTAATCACCAATTAAAAATATAATATATTATGTTAAGTTTTAGTTAGTCTAAATTGAATTTCATTCACATTAAAGAGTGCAACCTATCATTTGACAAAAATGGAGCAACGATTCTTTCAGAAAGCACACAAAATCGGTAATTTAATTTAACTAGAAAGTGTGCGGCTTTTCTGAAAAGAATTACACTGTTGATTGTGTTAAGCAAATAATAATTAACGCAAGTACATACAGCTCTAATTAGCAAGGAATTTAATTAAACAAATATGCCAACATAACAAGATGCATAACAAAGTAATTGTACTATGTCTTGCCAACGTAGTCTTTATTACTTCAAAGTTTTTACACGGTGATTATAAAGCAATTTTGAACAACTGGGTACACAAGAGCAGCAAACCAGGCTCTACGCAGCCCCGCTGAAATGCACAGACTCCCGTAAAGCCAAAGCATGTCAGAAATGATTGCACTGTCTGCTGAATTCCCTGCATCGCTCCATCACCGCGCCTATTTTCTATGACCTGGAAGAGATGTACGTGAACACTTTTGATCGTGCTGGCTTTCAGGATTACAAAGGAGAATTCCTGTTTCCCTAAATTAACAAAATACAAAAGCCGAACTTGTCATCGCTGACCTTTTGTCTTGTTCTGACAGCCTGGAAAACGTAAAGTGATATCAAGACATATGAGTTAGAGAAGAGTTGAGGTTGGAGGATCATCCAGTTCAACCCCTGCCCAAGCAGGGACAGCCACAGCAGGTTGCCCAAGACCATGTCCAGTTAGGCTTTGGATATCTTCAAGGATGGAGACTCCTCAACCTCTCTGGGCAACCTCCTCTGGTTTTTGACACCCTCGCAGTAAAAAAGTGTTTCATTATGTTGAAGTGGAACATCCTGTGCTTCAGTCACTGATACTTTCAGGTGTGGAGATACAAAGTCTATAGTGCCATGCTCAGAGCAACTCGGATTTTCCCTGCATTTTCCCTCTGACAGTCAAGTAAGCCTGAAAAGTTTTCATGAAAAAGGATTCTACAGTCCTTCTTCCAGCACAGTGTGGCTCTTGTCAAGGTACAATTAGTGCTTTACTGAAAAGTCTCTCTAACCAACCCCAAATCCTTCAACAGTTCCCCCACAAAGACAGACCATCATGATCAACTGAAAGTGGTTTATTCCACAAGAAATAAGAGAACCTCTTTCAAAACCTACCTCTAATTTTGCTAGATGAAATATCCACAAATCCCTGGAGTCTAGAACAGGTTTTCCAATGACTTCACTATCCTTTAGATCAAAGTTTGCAAGTGCCTACAATTGCCCTACTACCCAGTTCACTCTACTTTCATCAAGACCAGGGTTTTCAGCATAACCACCATTGTGTTTGTGAAGGGCAAGATGATGGTCAAAATTGATCAGCATACTCTGAAGCAAAGTTGTTCTGCCTGTGGAACGAACTTCGGTGAGTTTAGCATCACTGGTAGGTCACCAAGAGTCTGAAGGAAGATGCCTTCCACTCCAAACGTTCACTTATATTTGGGTGGACATCTTGGCCATCAACACAGGCACAGCTCCTCCACAAAGGAGAAAAAAATCCTTGGGTAGTAAAATCCCATTTTCTCCACACCAGTTTCATCCTCAATTTTTTAATGCATGGTACAGATCTACAGGGTTGTAATTTTCTCCTAAATTATTTCTACAAGCTACATCATAGGAAAGAGGATTTTTGCCTCTGTCCCTCCTTAAGTATTGCCAGCCACAGTACAGACATTTTTAATCAGCAAAAATAGAAAATTGAGGGGAAAAAGAATACGAGGAAACTATATGCTTTGCAGAGCTCTTTATGACCTAGGAAGTAGGGAAGAGTGATGGGCATCTTTGAAACAAATATGCAATACCCAGGCTGCATCAGTTAATATCTTTTATGACTCTGTTTCGAAAGCTGCAGCAGAAGTGGTATTATACAGCCTAATTAAATCAATTCATCTATGTAACTTTGCAATGGTTGGACTTTTTCCAGAAGGGCTCCTTGGAGCATCTTTTGTTCATTCTCTGTCTCTTCCTAAATTTCTGAGGTAAACAACAACAACAACAAAAATGCTAATTTCTTTCTTGACACTCTACAATCAGGGAAGGTTGAAGCCCCAAAGGATTTTTTTCTTAATGTTAAACTCTCTGCTTATCAATCCCATTCTCAGCCTAAAGCTGAACGCCACTATTCTGCACTTTATTATTTCTTAATTTATTATTTGTATTACCATAGTGCCTGGAGGCTTTGAAGTGCACTGATTTAGTGGTGGTTTTTCCTTTCTTTTTTTTTTTTTCTTTCTTGATGATAAACTGAAAGAACAGGCTTCCTATTGGCATAAAATTCATAGAACAAGGACCCTAGAAACTCAACGTGTAACGTGGTATCGCAGGCACCAGGCGTTTCTCAAGGAGCTAGTGGTGTTTTCCCACGACAGGATGTTTTCTATTACCATGTGTCACAACGCAAGCTCTTGCTTGTCAAAGATACTGACATCTGCAGCAAGAAAGCTGCTGCTACTTACTTTTTAACTTGTTTTTCATGTTTTGATTGTCACACGTATCATGTCAGCATCTACTTTTGTGATTAAAAGAATCGGAGAATCTGCAGGCAATTTAATGAAATGTAAAAAGCTGCTGACATTAAGGGCTACTGTACATGACTATAAGCATGCTGAGTTACAACACACCAGAGAACTGAAGGAAGAGATAGATACACTTATCTGAAAGCGAAAGACTCTGGAAATTGCTGTTTTAGTTGTGTTGTGTGCTACATCTACAGAATCCCAATAAGGCTGGGTCTTAACACACTTCATCACCAGGAAGCAATAACGGCCCTGAAGAATTTGGTCTTGAGGTGCTCAAATCCAGAAAAGTTACTGCGAGGCAAATCGAGGTATTAATTCACAGGATCACATACTGCTTGGTCATTGGCAATGTACACTTAGAGCCATGCAAACTTATTTCTCCATGGCACCAAGGTCAGCTGCCAGGCACTTATCAATGGGTAGAAGCAGAAGAGCCGATATGCTCCAAGTTCCTAGCCCCCTATGCTAAGTAGCCTGTGCTCATACAACTAGGGGCAAGGAGAAATAGTATTGTTTACTGGATTGAAGTTGGTAAAAGAAACTTACAATAGAAAAAACTCCAAACAAATGAAAAAAACCCAATCCAGGTCTCCAAAGTCCTATCTCATAACAAGACCATCCTTTCCATGTCATACTCTTGTGTATTTACAACTATTCAATCACCGAATACGGATATCTCATAATCCACATACTCAAGTCATTTTCCTCTCTTAATCCTCAATTTGTTTCACCATGAAGTAATGAAGTATTCTCAGAATTTGATAGTGATGCATATTTCAAAATAAAAAAAAAAAAAAAGGGGGTGAGCTGTGACAGGGAGTTTCTGATGAAGGAAAGCTTACAGGAACTTCGTCTGGGGGAAGAAAGGAAGACTTGCAAATAATACTCCTGAAGAAATGCCGTATTAAAAAATAGAGAAAGGTGTGGTTTTATATGATGTATGTAGACCTTCTCAATAGCAGGAATAGGTTTGACAATATAAATGCAGGTGCAGCTATTTAATCAATGCTGCCTTATACAGAAACTTCTCCAATTAAACTAAAACAGCAGCAGAAATATAAAATAAAACTCCTTCATCCTTTTTCATCTCCACCAGATATGATATTAGAAAGTCCAAGTAGGCTATTTAGCATTAACATTATACCAAGATTCAACCTCTATCCAATCTGATGGAAATATAACCTTTGGAAGATCTTTTCTTTCCCCTACTTTAATCCTATTTAATGTAGAGCTTAAAAGCCTAAGCAGAACTTAAGATCATTACACGTAACAAGATTTATTCAGAAATACATACTGAATCAATATTCAAACTAAAAGAGTTTGGCTTGGGCGCAGGTTCAGATGGACCCTAACTTCAATTTTGTTGACTGTGTTGAAAAATTGTGACACGTACCCCCAGCCCTGGAGAGCATTTTGCACATTTTGGGCACTACACACAGGAACGGTGACCCGTGTGCAGACAGGGGTGTCTCTACCCAGTTCTTGGCCTGGAGTTGTCCTCTCCAGTTTCTGGCTAGAGACTGCAGTTTGCAGAGATCCATCCCCTCCACGCCAGCCTTCGTTTCGCGAAGAGAAGCCAGCCACCCTTTTTTTTACTCTGCTCGTGCAGAGCAGGTTTCTGCTCCTGTTAAGAGCTTCTCCTTCGCACCTTTTCTGAAGACGGGTAATCAGAATTGGTGTGCTGGTTTTGGCTGGGAGAGAGTTAATTTTCTTCATAGTAGCTACTATGGGGCTGTGTTTTGGATTTGTGCTGGGAACAGCGTTGATAACCCAGGGATGTGTCGTTATTGCTGAGCAGTGCTGACACAGGGTCAAGGCCTTTTCTGCCTCTCACCCAGTCCCACCAGCGAGGGGGCTGGGGGGCACAAGGAGCTGGGAGGGGACACGGCTGGGACAGCTGACCCCAGCTGACCAAAGGGATACCCCACACCGTATGACGCCATGCTCAGCACATAAAGCTGGGGGAAGAAGAAGGAAAGGGGGGACGTTCGGAGCAATAGCATTTGTCTCCCCAAGTCACTGTTACGTGTGATGGAGCCCTGCTTTCCTGGAGGTGGCTGAACCCCTGCCTGCCGATGGGAAGCGACAAATGAATTCCTTGTTCTGCTTTGCTTGTGTGAGCAGCTTCTGCTTTACCTATGAAACTGTCTTTGTCTCAACCCACGAGTTTTCTCACTTTTACCCTTCCGATTTTCTCCCCCATCCCACTGGGGGTGAGTGAGAGAGTGGCTGGGTGGGAGTTGGTTGCCTGCAGGGTTAAACCACGACAGTCCTTTTTGGCGCCCAACGTGGGGCTTGAAGGGTTCAAAATAATGACAGATTTGATTGGACTCTGCCAGATTGAATTTACAGCTGTTATTGCTGTTTAGCTATTAATCGGCAGGCTCCTGTGCTTGCCATGGGGCTTGCCTTACTGTATATTAGAGTCTAGTGCTTGTTAGTGGCTGCTTTTTGTTTTTGCTGCTTGCTGTAGCGCTGTATTGTTGATCATCTTGCTCTGCTCTGCCTGGGAACATTTTCATAACAGCAATGGCCATGAGCTGACTCGCTGGTGGGTGGGGGGAGAAGCAGAAAAGGCCTTGACCCTGTGTAAGCATTGCTCAGCAGGAACGAAACATCCCTGGGTTATCAACGTTCTTTCCAGCACAAATCCAAAACACAGCCCCATACCAGCTACTGTGAAGAAAACTAACTCTATCCCAGCCCAAACCAGCACAATCGGTCACAGTTATCACAAGGAAAGTTTCAAATGCGTCCAGTGCAACAGGATTAACAGTTCTCAATGCTTCATGAATTTCCTAATGAAATTGTTTCCTAGACCGCATTTGCCTTTTTCACAGCTGCAGCACCCTGGCAGCTCAGTGTCACCTTGTCTAACACACACCACGTCCTTCTCCTCCTCCGTGGTTTCCACCTGGCCAGCCCTCAGCCACATCTTTCAAAACACCCTTTTCTTCTTGCTTTTCCTTCCTTCAAAGCCACCACAAGACATTTTGAGCTGCTTAAGCAGAGCAATAAAATGTTATTACGTTCAGTAACTTACAGCAGAACCAAATCGTTTCTCAGAAACAATCTAATTCTGAAGGCAGGATCCACTACCTTTCCTGGGAAAGCACAATATAGTGGAAGAAAGACCAACCTCAGCCGCGCTAAACCAGGATGTTAACACTTGCTTACCCCCTCGCTCACACTGGGAGAAATCTCTGATAGGCAATTTAACACAGGTACGTTCAAGAAAATGCACAAAAGATTTCTGGGAATGCATTTAGCCTTTTGTTTTACCTATTGTAAGTTAATAGATGATCATGGAATGGGATGAATGACTTTTTCTCTGGATAAAGCACGCTTTCTGGAGTGATGAAGTAGACGTGATCAGAGGAAATCCAGCTACACCAGTGTGAAAGGTTTCGCATAATAGATTAGTAAAAACCTTAACGCATTATAAACACACAGCAACGCAGTTTACTGTTCAGCTTGCACAACAGTTTTTAACGAAAGCATGGAGAGAAACATTATCAAGTAAATGCAATAGCGGTGTGATGGATAAAATATAAATACCTTAACTTGTGTAGCATTTCACTATTAACAGTCTTGCTAAACAAGATCTGGCTAGGATTTCATAGGACAATGGAAATTGGCAGGAAATTTTGCTTAACAAGCATGGTGACATCTAAAAATCTATGCTAATGCATGCAATTACCCTAGTACTTATTTGCAGTGACCCAAGTCCTTACCCAGGTGGGACAGAGAGCCCATCTGCAATCTCTCCTGCATCTCCTCTTCATTTCGAGGAAATCATCACCCAGTGCTTTTGCAAGGTTCGATGGAGTGGGGTACCGGAGTGCACAGAGCCATTAACCACAATCGCAAAGTGCGTTAAAGAACAGCAAGCGTATTATATAGCACTGGAAGGCAGTTCCTTTTTATGTCCTCTTTAGAAAGCAGCAAACCAACCTGTGGACTTTGGGTGACACATTTTCAACACACAGCCCTGAAACACAGATATCTTTTCAGAAGACACAGTCCCAAGCTGAGTGCCCTGCTAAGAAAGACGAGGCGGGCTGAAGGGACGTGGCCATCCCCAGAGCCACGTGGTGTCTTGGAAGTGCCAGTGCTGTGTCAACCCTCCTCTTCCAGTACCCTGTCCACTCCATGGTCTAAAGTCAATAAATAGCGTTTCAACTCCATTCTACCTATCAATGGCAGGAAAGGAGAGAAGGAAGAAGTCAAACTTTACAACCAGGTAACAGCCATGGCTATCCCAAGGCGTATACAGAAAATCATGCCAGAATGATGTGGCCAACAATTGGCCATTGCATCCAACCTCTGTACTGGACTGATCCCAACCCTGTAGACCTAGACATGACTATTTCCAGTGTTATTAGCCAAAAAGCATTTCCCTGCCCACCATCCCTATACAGGCGGTCAAGAAAAAGGCAACCTAGATGTCTGTGGCGTACTCTGCCCATACCAGGCACCCACCCCTTCTGCATGGGGCGATGGAAGAGTTAACAGCCAAGACTGAAAAGCTCATAGACATTGGTGTTAAGAGAGCTGGCTGACATCGTTGAGAAGACACTCTCCATAATCTTTGAGAAGTCGTAGAGATCAGGGACATCCCAGAAAACTGGAAGAAGGCTAATGTCACCCCCATCTACAAGAAGAGCTTAAAGGAGGATCCAGGAAATTATAAGCCCATCAGTCTTACTTCAGTCCATGGGACAGTTATGGAACGAATCCTCCTGGGGGCTATCACAAGTCAAATGAAGCACACGATTGGGAAAAGCCAGCATGGATTCACCAAGGGCAAATTGTGACTGACAAACCTGATTGCGTTCTACAACAAAGAAACCTGCTTGGTTCATGTGGGGCAAGGGGCACACATTGTCTACCTGGATTTCTCCAAGGCTTTCGATATGGTTCCCCACAGTCTCCTCCTAGAGAAACTGATGTGTTATGGTCTAGACAAGTGCTCTGCGCGGTGGGTGGGGAACTGGCTGCCAGGCCACACTCAGAGGGTGGTGGTAAACAGCTCTTTTTCAAGCTGGCAACCTGTCACAAGTGGGGTCCCCCAGGGATCGACACTGGGCCCAACGCTATTCAGTATCTTCATAAGTGATCTGGATAACGCGATCAAGTGCAGCCTGATGAAGTTTGCTGATGTTACCAAACTGAGTGGGCAAGTGGACACTTCGGAAGGGAGAACCACCCTGCAGGAAGATCTGGATAGGCTGGAAGAGGGGGCTAACAAGAACCTTATGAAGTTCAAGAAAGACAAGCGTAAGGTCTTGCACCTGGGAAAACATAATCCATGAGTGCAGCACAGGCTGGGATCCACCTGGCTGGAGAGCAGCTCCGTGGAAAGGGACCTGGGGGTCCTGGTGGACAGGAAGCTCAACGTGAGTGACCGGCGTGCTGCTGCGGCCAAGAAGGCCAACGGGAGGCTGGGCTGCATCAAAAAGGGCATCACCAGCAGAGAGAAAGAACCCATTATCCTCTCTACTCAGCGCTTGTCAGGCCACACCTGGAACACTGTGTACAGTTCTGGTCCCTGCTATACAAAAAAGATGCGGACAGGCTGGAGGGGGTCCAGAGAAGGGCCACCAAGGTGAGCAAGGGTCTGGGAAGCCTGCCATAGGAGGATAAACTGAGAGAGCCGGGCTTGTTCAGCCTTGAGAAAAGGAGGCTTAGAGGTGATCTCATCACCAGGTACCAGTACTTAAAAGGGGGGCTACAAAGAAGATGGAGACTCCCTTTTGACAAGGAGTCACTTGGTGAGGAAAAGGGGTAATGGGTACAAGTTACTCCCAGGGAGATTCTGATTGGACACAAGAGGTAAATTTTTCACAATGAGAACAGTCAATCATTGCAATAATCTCCCCAGGGAAGTGGTGGGTACCCCAACATTGGACACTTAAGATTCAGCTGGACAGGGTACTGGGTCATCTTATCTAGACTGTGCTTTTGCCAAGAAAGGTTGGACCAGGTGATCCTTGAAGTCCCTTCCAACCAGGTATTCTATGATTCTATGATCTGCTTTATAAAGTGCAATGCAAAGAATGGCTTGCATCAGGAATGAATCAGTGTGGCCAGCAGGACCAGGATCGTGCCCCTGTACTCGGCACTGGTGAGGCCGCACCTCGAATTCTGTGTTCAGTTTTGGGCCCCTCATTACAAGAAGGACATTGAGGTGATGAAGCATGGCCAGAGAACAGTAACGAAGCTGGTGAAGGGTCTGGAGCACAAGTCTGGTGAGGAGCAGCTGAGGGAACCGGGGGTGCTCAGCCTGGAGAAGAGGAGGCTGAGGGGAGCCCTCATCGCTCTCTGCAACTGCCTGAAAGGAGGCTGGAGTCGGGGGGGTCGGTCTCTTCTCCCAAGTCACAAGCAATAGGATGAGAGGGAATGGCCTCAAGCTGCACCAGGGGAGGTTTAGGTTGGGTATTAGGAAAAACTTCTTCATGGAAAGGGCTGTCAGGCCCTGGCCCAGGCTGCCCAGGGCAGGGGTTGAGTCCTCATCCCTGGAGGGATTTAAAAGCCGGGGAGATGTGGTGCTTAGGGACATGGTTTAGTGGTGGGCTTGGCAGTGCTGGGTTAACGGTTGGACTTTAAAGGTCTTTTCCAACCTAAACGATTCTATGATTCTATGAATCAAGACGTTTCCCTCATCGTGCAACTAATGAGGATGGCAAATGGCATCTAGGCAGGAGATGAGAGGCAGGAAAGCCCCAGCCCGTTCGAGGCCTCTTGTTTGCTTGGGTCTTTTGCCCTCACTGCATCCCAGATACTTACCTAATTGAAGTTGCGTATTTCCAGCATGTTTTCAACTGTAATTTGGTGCAGCTGCTTTGCACTGTAACTACAATCTGAAATGATTTAATTATAACATGCAGGCATCAGGAACAGCAATGAAATTACAAATAATGACCATACAAATGCTAATAAATACCACTTTGTTGGGATGGAGAGAAGCAAGAAAATACTTCACGGGAGCAATTAAAGGGTTTTTTGTAAGCAGGAAAATGAACTGGCCTTTAAAACATTTTGAAGGTTTCATTTGCAGATGAAGCAAAGGTCTGTTGAACAATGGGTGGGGGGAAAGAAAACATATCTCATGGCAAAGTTGCAAGAAGATGTTCATGTGTGGGGAAAAATGCAAACAAATGAACACAAATAAATCATCGCTGCACAGCAGTATCAGCTTCAGCACATTTTTAACAGCTTCAAAGACAGAAAAGCCCCTTTGAAAAGCAAGGAATTGCAGGAACTCAGTGTATCCTGCAAGCACCACAGGCAGATTTTGCGAATGACTGCAAAGCCCTTTGGTCAACCTGAAGCCTGACTCTGCTCTCGTTCAGGTCCAGTGTCCGTCCTGCAACTCCCCTTCAGTTATTCCTGCTGAAATATCAGCAGCATCTCAGAGCAGAGCAACCCCTATCTCATGTAAGTCCGATACCTTATGTTACTCTGATTTCCCATCAGATTTCTACAGCCCCAACAGGAATAAAACCCGAGGCGTTACAGATGCTGTGGCACTTCTACAGAGCAGCAGTAAGCCGTATCCTGCACAAAATCCACAGTTTGTGTGATGAGTATTTCTCTTGCTATTTCAAGGCCGTACAACAGTCTCCAACACCTGCCCCGGGCAGTCTGGATGACGGTCTGAACAGGGAGAAGATGCCACCTGGAAGAAACGACATTCTAGCCTACCTACCTACAACTTTTCAGACAACATCTGGTTTTGGATATTTATTTCCAAAGCACTTACAGAACCTTCAGCAGCAAAGCAATCTATAAAATGTATTACAGCATTCACCATAGGATGTATTATACAAAAGATTGGGCTGGCATTTAATCACAATATTCTCTGTGCCTTGCAAAACCGATGCTAAGGATCTCTAGCTTTTCTGATAGCATCGCTCCTCCTTCGCCTCCACGGAGAAAAGGTATGTCTCCCTGGGTAAATGTGCCAAAATATCTGTGCAGAGGGGACAAGTTCACTGTCGGTAAATGCAACCCGAAATCCCACGTTTTGTTATT
This sequence comes from Nipponia nippon, assembly GCF_047370975.1. NCBI lineage: Eukaryota > Metazoa > Chordata > Aves > Pelecaniformes > Threskiornithidae > Nipponia > Nipponia nippon. The sequence continues at coordinate 2,757,664 of NW_028262347.1, forward strand.
GCCATGGGCGACTCCAGTAAAAGCCTTCGTTGTGTGTGATTTGCAAAATGTTACCATGCAAACTTAGAGCTGCGATTCACTTGGCTGGAAAGGTAAACATGACAAGGGAAGGACACTTGCACAAGCCTCTTTACACATCAAAGGGGAATCACCAGAGACAAACTTAAAAGGGCTTCATCTATGTCCTTACTAATGCAGAGAGCACAACAAAGCTGCAGTTCAGTATGTCCACTAAATTACGAGGGAAACTGCAGGATCTTGAGGTAGCCTTTGAAACCTGATTTGCATCAAATAGCCACTCCAAAGGGAGGTAAATGTTGAAAAGCAGTAATAAAGGCAAAGCGCCTACATTAGCGTTACACCATTGTGAAGTGAATCCCCCATCGTCCCCCTTCCCTGCGTGGGTCCTGCTCGCAGACCTATCTGGGTGTGCACAAACGCGACTCCTTTTGGTGGAAATCAACCTGCAAGATTTGCACCAAACAAACTCGGGCAGCTAATGAGAACGTCAGGGACTGAATCACTGCTTGGTCCTTCAGACATCCACACAGCAAAACCACATGGTAGAAAAGTTTAACACATGAGACCAGGTTAAATAGTCCAGAACAAAGCTCTCAAACCACATGTAGTATGGCAACAGGGGCCTTAGCACCAAATGCTTTAAGCTACTGATCTATACAAATCAAGATTAATTCTTTGCGGGAACTGAGATGGATGTAGTCTCAGTCAGAAAACCAAAAGGAATTACTGAGTTCTGCCCTAAAAATCTTAAACGATGGCTAAGAGTGCGGTCTCCTTTCATTTTCTCCTTCTATAATTGCATAGTTGAGGATTTAGGCCAGGAACTCCAAGTGGTTACCTGAAATAAGATTTATTTCCAGATTCAGTCACCTTAATTTTGGTGTCTTCATATGAGGTAGAAGCTCTGCTCAGTTGCAAAGGCCTGGGCAACTAGTGCTATTTAAGATGCCCTCAGATATCTTTGCCTCCGGATCCCACTCTAGACTGACACAGGTCTTCTGTAGGTCCTGCATCACGTCTGCTGGTCCATGGGGACACGCACCTTCTAGGACTAGGAGAACACTGTGGTGTTGCCCAGAGGAAGGAGCGTGCCATCTGCAACATAAGTTCTGATTCATCTTTTATCTTACTGAGATAAACTTGTGTCATAGAATCATAGAATCGTCAAGGTTGGAAAAGACCCTTAAGATCATCGAGTCCAAACATCAACCTATCACTGCCAAGTCCATCTATACCATGTCTTCAAGCACCATATCTATCCGTTCTTTAAATACCTCCAGGGATGGAGACTCAACCACTTCCCTGGGCAGCCTGTGCCAATGCCTGACCACCCTTTCGGTGAAGAAGTTTTTCCTAATATCCAACCTAAACCTCCCCTGGCGCAGCTTGAGGCCATTCCCTCTCGTCCTATCACTTGTTACTAGGGAGAAGAGACCGACCCCCACCTCGCTACAACCTCCTTTCAGGCAGTTGCAGAGAGCGATGAGGGCTCCCCTCAGCCTCCTCTTCTCCAGGCTGAGCCCCCCCAGCTCCCCCAGCCGCTCCTCCCCAGCCTTGGGCTCCAGACCCTGCCCCAGCCTCGCTGCCCTGCTCTGGCCACGCTCCAGCCCCTCCATGGCCTTCTTGGGGTGAGGGGCCCAACACTGAACACAGTACTCAAGGGGCGGCCTCACCAGTGCCCAGTACAGGGGCACCATCTCCTCCCTGGTCCTGCTGGCCACACTATTCCTGATACAAGCCAGGATGCCATTGGCCCTCTTGGCCACCTGAGCACACTGCTGGCTCATGTTCAGGCGGCTGTCAACCAACACCCCCAGGTCCTTTTCCGCCAGGCAGCTCCCAGCCGCTCCTCCCCCAGCCTGCAGCGTTGCCTGGGGTTGTTGTGACCCAAGTGCAGGACCTGGCCCTGAGCCTTGTTGACCCTCACACAGTTGGCCCCGGCCCAGCGATCCAGCCTGGCCAGGCCCCTCTGCAGGGCCTTCCTACCCTCCAGCAGATCGACACTTCCACCCAACTTGGTGTCATCTGCAAACTGACTGAGGGTGCACTCAATCCCCTCATCCAGATCATCAGTGAAGATGTTGAACAGGACCGGCCCCAATACTGAGCCCAGGGAAACACCACTCGTGACCGGCCACCAACTGGATTTGACTCCATTCACCACCACTCTCTGGGCTCAGCCGTCCAGCCAGTTTTTAACCCAGCATAGAGTGCACCCATCCAAGCCGTGTGCAGCCAGCTTCTCCAGGAGAATGCTGTGGGAGACAGTGTCAAAGGCCTTACTAAAGTCCAAGTAGACAACATCCACAGCCTCCCCCTCATCCACTAAGTGGATCACCTTGTCATAGAAGGAGACCAGGTTAGTGAAACAGGATCTCCCTTTCATAAACCGATGCTGGCTGAGCCTGATCCCTCGGTTGTCCCACACATTGTCCCGTGTCATTTCATTGGGTTTTTATCATGCATGTTCTCAAAAACATATATAGAGAAGACACAACTATAGCACTCCTGTGCCTCTTGAAGCAACGAGTGCAGGCAGAGCAACACAGAAGACACCCCTTATAGGCACTAAGTTTCCTAATGAGCAGCATTAATCCACTTAAGGGCTTGTAAAGAGACATTCACGTGCCTGAAAGTACGTTTCCTTGGAGAGATCCAAACTAGCTTCCAAAAGAAGCAGGGGAGAGATGCCTCATCAGGTTTCTGTATCTGCAAATCGTCACCATCACCAACGGAAACACTTCACAAGTCTCTAACATACGATGCTCCTATCAAAGGCAAGGTAACTCAAACCTGCTACAACATAGACTGATCATTGAAAATGATGGCTGACCTGTTTTATCATCTTAAAACCAGCAGTGCTCCCCCTGCAGTGCGTGGAAGCCGGGGTTAGTCCTGCTTGGCTGCAGGCCATCTCCAAGGACAAACCTGAAGTTTTTTTCATAAATGCACATCCCTTTACACAAATTCACAGACTGAGGCCTTTAGTGACCACTACAACTATCTAACCCGACCTCCCGTGTACGTAGGCCACTGTATTTTCCTAGAAGCTGAATTAAGCTTACCTTTTTGAAAGATAGCCGTAACTAATCTCCACTACCTGACAGCTTTTACCTTCCCTGTGGCTCAGGGTAATGTGATTATGCACGGCTGAGACACCAGATTTCATGGTCAGTGTGAAAGCTACCCGCTTCTCTGGTTTAACAGCACAAATTGTGATCCTTTTTCAGAGTTTAATATAGGTGAAAAGATTACCTTCAGATTGGCTCCATGTCACAAATGGCTTAAATCCCAAACAAGCCTCAGTCCTGCTTTGTCTGGGTCAAATTATACTCTGCCACCTTGCGCAACTTTTATCCCTCTGCTCCACTCTGTGCACTGACTACGCCAATGGAAGTAACGAGAAGCCAATTCAAACGGACAGAAGTCATCCTGGAATTGGGAGTGATTCGATTCTCATAATACCCTTGGCGATCACTGGCGTAATATTACATGTCCAATATATCTAAATTGATTAAGTTCATCAAGGCTGCCGTTACCTGCAAGACTGCCAGCGATGCCAGAAAATAAACATGTAGAAGCATACTAAATGAGCGTTACTAAATCCTACCAGGACTAGGAGGGATCCCCCAAAGCTACTAAGTATAGTCCCGGCTATTTAAAACACAACCAAATTCTGTATTTAAACTAGATATTCATCCAAGTAGATCTGGTAGGTCTACAGGTATTCTCTGAATCATTAGGGAAAATGTTTTCTGAGTAGTTTCTGCACCTCAAGTCTCTTGCACCTTCAACACTTCTAGCTGAAATCCAGTCTTTCAGGAAGGAAGCTCAGAGAAACCTTTCTTAGCACAAAAGCTGATGTTGCCTTTTTCTTCAGTTCTAAAACAGACCAATGCCAATTGGTCTTGGCAACAGCACTGGGCAACAAGTGCCTTTTCAGAGGAGAAGGATCTTTAAAATCATGCCTTACGGTCAACATCAAATAAAGATGATCTTAAAGGGAACTGGGAGAAACTTTCAGGATCTCAAGATCAGTGGCTACAATACTAAAAAATATTGACCCAATATGTCTTTGTATGGCTCATCTAGGCCATCAACATACAAGTATTTGTCAACTTTTGTCTTAAACCATATAAATCTGTGCTGGTTTTGGCTGGGAGAGAGTTAATTTTCTTCATAGTAGCTACTATGGGGCTGTGTTTTGGATTTGTGCTGGGAACAGCGTTGATAACCCAGGGATGTGTCGTTATTGCTGAGCAGTGCTGACACAGGGTCAAGGCCTTTTCTGCCTCTCACCCCACCCCCCCAGCGAGGGGGTTGGGGGTGCACAAGGAGCTGGGAGGGGACACGGCTGGGACAGCTGACCCCAGCTGACCAAAGGGATACCCCACACCGTATGACGTCATGCTCAGCACATAAAGCTGGGGGAAGAAGAAGGAAAGGGGGGACGTTTGGAGTGACGGCGTTTGTCTCCCCAAGTAACCGTTACACGTGATGGAGCCCTGCTTTCCTGGAGGTGGCTGAACCCCTGCCTGCCGATGGGAAGCGACAAATGAATTCCTTGTTCTGCTTTGCTTGTGTGAGCAGCTTCTGCTTTACCTATGAAACTGTCTTTGTCTCAACCCACGAGTTTTCTCTCTTTTACCCTTCCGATTTTCTCCCCCATCCCACCGCGGGGGAGTGAGCAACAACAGCTAAACTATAAGGTTTGGGAGAAGGGACCATCTTTTTTCCTTCATTAGGAAGCATCTACATGCACTGAAGCTTGACTCATTATTAAGGCTTCCAGATTCCAAAATAAATTGAAAGGAGAAAATTGAGAGATGCAATTGAGTGAAAATCTTACAAGTCACATTGCCCAACTCTAACATCTTGAATGCCACCTTTGAAGGGTTCAGTCTGTTAATGGTCTATGCCTTGGCTAGAGCACCAGGAGGGTGAAAGGGGGCTACTCCTTGGATACAGTCATTACGATGCAGTGATTTCACCTCCTTTCCCACGAAGCCGCAGTGTAACAAGACTGACAGGAAGCAGGAAAGCCTGGGTCACCACCATATGGCAGCACAAGAACAGACCACCAGAACGTAGAAAATTAAGATTTTAAAAAGCTGCCTTGAATCTTGAGAAATGACAAAAAGCTTCTGTACATTTGGAAAAAGAAAAAAAAAAATCTTACATTTCTCCACAGAGAGCCAAGCTGTGACAGCTCTTTGGGGGCTTTTGCAGGTCCTAGAGCTTTTACAGCTGTGTCTACCAGTACTCCTCACTCTCACTTTCAAATTAATTCCAACACTTCCCACATAAGAAGCAGAACTTTTGGAAATAGGGATAAAAGAAAGTGTGATAGATTCAGCTATTAAAAAAATAAATGGAAAAATCCTGCTCTTTTCTCCCTTTTTTAATGACTGCAGTAGGATCTCTGGTGGATAAGAACGTGCTGCTCAGGGCCAAACCAGAACTGTGTGGGACCCATTCCAGTCCCTCTGGATGCAGGAATAATACAGAGGAGACATAGGCTCCATTTCCATGGCTTTGAAATGATGGAGAGAAAGGATGAAAAGGGCTTTGCATCCCTTTTGAATTAGCTCACGTATCAGTCTGCTCCTCTCCAGCATGACATGGCTCTTACAGCGCAGCTTGTTTGGCAAATGAGATTCATGGACACAAGACCCTTTTTTGAACCCTGGAGTAACAAGTCAATTTTTGTAGGAGCAAAGAGAGTCAAGGATAACGAAACTTTTTTTTTTTTTTTCTTCTCTCTACAGATGTGTGTGTTTAAGGGAGGAAGCCTTAACCAGTCTCACCAGGGAAGGCCTTTCACACACTGAAGCTGAGAAGCAATAATGTGGTCTCCAGACAGAGGATGGAGAAAATGCCCAGCAGACAGGAGGATCCCAGGTTTCATACTACGTTAAAACATTATTTGACTACTTATTGCACAGTGAAGCCAGTATGGATACAAAGACTCTCCAATGCTTCACCAAAGATGAAACAGATCTTTCCCAGGAGAGATCAGTGTGATGCTCTGAGACCTCTTTCACTGGCACAAAAGGGCTTTCCCTCGTGCGCACACATTTGTACATACACGTGGCACACATGTCCAGTTTGTGCCATTTTTACTGTAAGTAATCATCAGGTCTAAATACAGCTACAGTAGGGCTTGAGGGATTTTTTTTCCCCTTTAATAATGAGTTTAACATGACTATGGCATGGTCTTCAAGCCATCCAGAGTCTTCCTCCTTATCCGTTCAGCGTTCCCTCTCCAGATGATGCAGGATCTGGGTGCGAAAGGTTGCACTTGAGGTTTTTCCCCCTTGCACAGGGCACCCTCGCTGTGGTCTGACCCCAGCCCAGCTCTCTGCCACCTCAGAAAACCTCTGCTGATGCAGTGATGGAGATCTCAGGCCTTTCTCCATCACGATGGATTCAAGCCTGCTTGAGCAGAGTTATTAGGCAATGACAGAAAAAGCCGTGGCACACTTTTAATGGAGAGATGGACGATTATTCAGTACTGAAGCACATGGGTTTATGTATTTTTTTCCTTCCATCCACAGCCCAAATAGCAGCGCTATCACCAGAAACCCTGCTGTGGACAAGCCACCAGCCCCCCTTCACTTCTGGATATCAGAATATGACTGTAGGAAATAAGTGGCCTGAGAAATACATGGCTGTGGCAAAGCCAAGGAGAAGCGAGCAATGCATTCCTCAAAACTTTGTGTGTTCCTCCAGATGGTACATCTCCCCAGAGCTCTTCCGAGCAATGCAAGCCCCTGGGTTACTGCCAGGGGAGCTAATGTTACAGGGCATGAAAACGAGGACAAACAGGTAAGAGAGAATGGCACAGCTGCTAGCTGGCACCATCGAAAAATCAAGACTATTCTTTCCCTGCCTCCCTGTGAAGCCCCCTTCATGTGCTGAAACAAAAAGCGCTAATTTGACTTCCCACTTGGCTTTGTTGAATTTTGACGCGTCCTCAGTCAAGCAAGATCCCCTCCTTCAATCAGACACCATTTTCTTGAGACGTTAGAAAAGGAGGAAGCTAAAGTAATTATTGAAAACTCATAAGCAGCAGCTTTCGCCTAATTACCATGACTCCTTTTTAATTTTTTTTATTGATCGCCTCCCGTGAATACACAAGTATTGACTGAACTCGCAGAGTCTTGTGCTGCTGTGATAAGAACAGCAGCCAGTGAAAAACAAAATGCAATTAGGTGACCCAATATCCTGCTGAACATTTGGGATTAGAAAAAAGAAAGAAAGAAAGAAGGAAAAATAAAGCCTGGAAGAAAACACACACATTTGTGTCTTCCAGTCTGTCACAGACTTGGTCTCTGGGCTTGGGAGCAATGTCCTTGTCAAGAGAAAGCAAGTATTTTATTTCCTACATTGCCAGCGTGGTTGTATTTAATTCCATATCGCCAGGGCTTGACCCAAAGCCCAAGTCTAGATGACCCACTGGCTTCAATGATCTTCAGATGGGGGGACTGGCCATCTCTCACCTTCACACCTAGCAAAGTCTGCCTTGAAAGGTTGCAATCACCACAACCTTGCTGAACAGAGTCCCTGAAAGCCAGCCAACCAACTGAAAACACAAACAAAAAACCCAACCAGTTATCTTGCAAAACCACAGCTCAGAACTCGGCCGTTCTCCTCTACGTGCAATACATCACATGCATTGTAACACGTTCCTATTTATTGTGCTGTTTAATTTCTTCACTGGCCTTCTTGGCACTACGGATTCCCATATTAATCCAGATCCATCCAAAATATGTTGTGGCCAAATGAACTTTTGTGGGTTTTTTTTGGGTTTTTTGTTGCTTTTTTCCTCCTCTTGGATCTACCTAGTTCTTTGACCTGCTCAACTTACTTCAACCACTAAAACAAAATAAACTTGTTCTTATTTTCAGATGTCGAATGGCCATCTAGCTGGGTTCTGTTCTTACCACCAAATAATTTTTAAAATGCTGCTTCAATTGGAACAATTCAGTGAGTGATTTTTATCACCCTCATTCAGAGGAAAAAACTCTTTGTTCCATAGCAGCATCTGCAAGTATAACAGAAGAAAGAAACTTATCCTGACCCCTGAGATTCATATGCTTTCAAACAGACAAGGCAACTTCCATTAGGCTTACATTGATAAGCGCTGTTTTGACGTGGCTAGGGATTGCAGGAATTGATTTCTTAGGTTTTTTTCAGATATGATAAGCATAAGTAGTGGAGAAGAACTATTGAGTTAGCAGATACTGCTCTCTTCATCACTGCTCCGTTCCAGGGGAGAGCTAGTAATGATTTTTGTTTTAAAAGAAAATAAACCATACATGAACTCTTAGCATTTAAAACTAATATTATGTTTCCTACTCGGACCACCGCTAGAGCTACTGTGGCTTCTGAACCATGTGGCTTCTTGACTACACATTGTCCAAAAATACTCTTGACAGCAGATCAAAGACAAAGAAGATATTTTCATATTTTCTAATCCCTTTGGTTAATGGGGATTCTTTTAAGTTGTGAAGTCCTGTTACAAGCAAAACAATGGTTATCTGCAATTAAGTTTGAATGCAGCCATGTACAATACTACTACGAACAACTCATCAATTCCTCAAAGAAACTGAGTTGGTATTTGCAGGTCTCTTATCTCTCTCTCCTTTTCTGGTAGTCTAAGGACAGCGGGACATCAACAACCAGGGAAATGAAAAAGTGTGTCAGTGCGACTCGTCAGAGAATGATGAAAAACAACGGAGGTTCAACAATTTCATCTCCACAGGACACAAACCACACACTGCCGCCGAGCAAACAGCTGGTGGATGGATCCAGGTACTAAACAGACCCCAAAGACTGATAAAGGCCAAGGAACGATCTCAGCAATGTTAAATAAATGAGATATAGGTAAGGTTCCTACCACTTAAGAACGACTTCAAGCCAATTAAAGAGAGTTCCCAGTGTGCTTCACGGAAGACTTTCATGCTCTCATTCTGGGTCAGGATTCTGCTAATCAGTTCTGGGGTATGACCAAAAAAAAGTGAAGGAAAAAAAAAAAGTCACCCACCATTAACTTACTGTCTCATCTTTCCCCCCCCCCCCGCAGTCAAAATGAACTTACAATACCTGCGTAGATGAAGCCAGAAGTCGAAGCCAGAAACGTGCACGGAGCGTATCAATTGCACACCCAGGCAGAAAGGCCAGTAAATTATTGCCAAGTAAAGTCCATCCAAAAACCTCATTTAAAAGGTGCCAGTTCTTGTTTAATCCTACTGGAAGACTCAATCTATAAAGTGCCCTCCTCTCACCTAACACAATAATGACCACAAAAGATGAAAGTCCGTTCAGTCTCTTCTTTCTTTGGAAACCTGTAAGCGACCTGTAAGGATGGATGGAGAGTTGGGAAAGGGTTTCAAGGACTGTCTGAGCAGCTGATGGGACTTGTCCTGGGGCCACAGTTCAGTTCACATAATACAAAAGTGAATTAAAAAAAAATACCACCCTTCTTCCCTCTCCCTCCCCATACGCTCATCTTCGATCAGCCAAAGGGAGAGTCACCAGCGCCTGGTAAATGCTTTGGATAAAAATCTATATATTGAATTCAGAAAAATGAAATAAAATGTAAGCTCTGACAGAATGTCAATTATGGGGTTTGCAAGATAGCCCTTTCTTATTTTTAGGTTTTGAAAGTTGTTAACTTCAGCAATTTCCAAGATCAGATGGAACTACATTTCAATATCTCATTCCAGCCTCTCTGGGCTGTATTTAGTGAACGAACACAAAACCACCTTGGTGGAAGGAGAAAAAACCCTCAGTACAGCAAGATGGGGAGCTGCGTGGGGGTCTGACTGCCTTTGGTCTGAACTACCAAAAATATACACAGGCACGCATACAAGTTCCTCTGTTACATACGTGCATCTGCACTGCAGCCACTCTGCCCGAAAACGAAAATTTACTCCACTTCCACATGAGTTTTATATCTTTCAACTAACAGACTTCTCGTTTTTCTGCCATGGGGGAAAATCACTCCAAAACGCTGTTACATCACTGGAGGGAAAAAAAAGGCATAATTTTTACTAATTTTTAATAATTAAGGGATGATTTTAACTGAGCTTATTCATTTTAAGCAACGAGACTTGTCAAACGGATCATTAATGACAGAGAATGGTCTGGGTATGGAAACAGCAGTGAAAAACTCCCATCAAGGCCACCAGTTAAATGCCACCACATAAAATGTAATACCTTCCCAGACTTATTCTACTGCTTTTCTATTTCTTTTTTAAAAAACAGACTAATGAGAAGCAACATCTGTCCTTGCCCAAACAGCTATGTGGTCGCTGCTGGGTTGCTAAACCAGGTCAGAAAAGGACAATGAATCCAACCACTTTAGGTCTTCTTAGGTCCCAACCACCACCACATATCGCCGAGACTGAGTGCCTATCAACGAGGCAAAGAGCCTCATGTGTAATTACCATCCATACAACACTTAATACTCTCATTCAAAGAATAAGTGGTAACACCACGTTTCCACATGCTATCAACATCTCCTACAGAGTTCTTTAAGAAAATACAGAGTTGTGTGTTACAGCATAAATTAGCCTTTTGCCTCACCTCAGCGTTCAGGGATGGGGATGCAGCATGGGAGGGCAGTGCCACCGCGGGTATGGCACAGGTCAAATAAACTACTCCACTTTTCCAGACGAACAAACGTTAGCGAGATATAGACCACAAACAAGAGAATATTAAGATGCTTTTAATGCATTATTCCCGACTGTTTTTTTCAGGGGGAGAAATCAGCAGGTGTAGCGAGATATTTAAGGAATGTATGTAGGGGTAATTCACAGGTGCAACGGGCTATCCAGGATCATTCAGAGATATTAAATGCAGGGGATGGGATGGGATGGGATGGGATGGGATGGGATGGGATGGGATGGGATGGGATGGGATGGGATGGGATGGGATGGGATGAGCTGTCAGCGCTTATAACTTTTCACTAAATTCAGCTTTAACGTAGCTTCACAATAAACCCCACTTTTATGATGAGAAAAATTCTTCCAAGAAGATTTTTCCCCTCTGTTTCACTAAATATTGATCTGCTCCTTCTGGTTATAAAACCAAACTAAAATTAAATTTAAATCAAGTATCAACTTCTTTGTTTTAGTGAAACTGGACAAGGAAAGTGGACAGCCAATTTAAGACTTTTTGCCTGCAAAAATTCCCCAGCACTTACACACAAGCTCAATACAGACAATTTCACCCTCTGCAAATAGGTTGTAAAATGAAGTACTACGGTTGCTTCACAATCCACCGCAAAAGATTAAAATTTGTGTTAGTTGAGCAAACACAACTGCACGCCATCGAAACTACAGGCCCAACTAAAGTAAAGAGCATGTCGATACTGGAACAAAGGCAGAGTTTTCACACATTGCTCTTGCCCAAAGTATAAGGGACATTTTAGTTGAAAAAAGTGAATTTTGCCAGCATTTCTAATTGGAAAGACAGAATCACTAATAGAGTATTTCCAAATGCTAAATAGAGACAAGAGGGAATGATTCAGAGGGAGTGATTTCCCATTTGCATCATAACAGATACATGTTTTAAGCCACCTTCCACCCCAGCTGATGAGCAGGTCCAGTTGTGCCCTGCTGGCAGCCTTGAGAGAAAATGCCAGTTGTGAGCAGGCTGGAAAGAGCCGTTTTGCTGAAGCACATCAGGCTACGAAACTGTTTTTAGCTCTCCATACTGCTTTTCTGACAAAAATACAGTTGTGGGATGGGTTTTTAGTCAAGAGAGCTACAGATATTCCCTTGCTCGGTCTAATATTGAAGGATTATTTCTGTTACCCTTGAGAGCTGCTTTTAGAAACACATTCCGTCTTTAATTCTCCCTAGGAAATCGCTTGCTTGTGGCAAGAGATGCGGCTGGCATCAGACGCTGGTCTTGGACTTCTGTCCCTGGAAAGAAGGTTTAGGTATCAGGAATGCAATGACCACCTTCACCTTAAGGGGACAATCCTACATCCAATGCAGCTAGATTTGGATTTACTTGTTTATAAATGGTCTTAAAGGAAATGAAACAGATTGGATATTAGGAAAAACTTCTTCACCGAAAAGGTTGTAGGCCCTGGCCCAGGCTGCCCAGGGAAGTGGTTGAGTCCCCATCCCTGGAGGTATTTAAAAGCCAGGGAGATGTGGTGCTTAGGGACACGGTTTAGTGGTGGGCTTGGCAGTGTTAGGTTTATGGTTGGACTCAATGATCTTAAGGGTCTTTTCCAACCTGAATGATTCTATGATTCTATGACTTTGTGGTTAAAAATTTCAAAGATTCTTTTTCTTTCTAAAGCCTGGGTTGGTCCGAAGTGTACATCCTAAGTCTGCAGCGTATATGCTCTTGCTCTGGTACACGAGGACTATTTGGAAGAGCTGCCGCACATTGCAGTAACGCTCCCGGGTTAACCCAGGCTCCATTACCCACCTCACCTTTTTTCAAGAATTAAAAAAAAATGGAGGTCTGAGCTGAAGTTGGAACCTTGGTATGAGCCTGTTTTCTTGTATTAACAAAGACATTCAAAATATGAATATTCAGTCTGTTTCAATCATGGCACTCAACTCAAAGGCTCTTGCCCATCCTATGAATACCCTCCATATTGAGGCAGTCACAGTTTGCAGGGCTTTTTTTCTCTGCTTTATCCAACAATGCAAACTTCCAGCGTAGATACAACAGTCATTATTGTAAGTGGGATCTGTAACTCCATGGGGAATCATTGCTGACAGCTAATTTCAGCACAGAGAGGCTCGTCACCCCGGACCCTCCTTGTGTTAAGAGTTCTGAACTGCCCCTGAAGAAGGCTTTTTCTCCCTAGTACTATATAGAGTTCTGAATCTGCTAGACACAATTAATTAGCAGTTAAGAAATAGCGATGGCTTAACAACAATGTGACACTTTGGATCAATTATTGTCTCTTGCTGACACACAGCATTTCTAAAATGCTCATGGATGGTTTCCACCAAAGAGGCCAGTGCTGCTGCAGCGCTCAGTCTCTCCTGTCACCCATTCCTGGACAATCTCCCAAACCAACTGGCATTTGCCTTTTCAGAAATTTACCCTGGAAATAAACTTGCACACAAACAAGATAAGATAATCAGCACAAGTTTAAAACCACCCCAAACTCAAAGCGTAATTTTTCCTTGTTATTTCCCAAGGGTGCAGAACTTTCTTCTAAGCCTCACGTGAGACCCTCGAAGTTGGCACAGCCTAAAAATGCAACTGTGCCCTTGTATGGTAAAATCCCAGTGATGAACCAAGGGGCTTACTGCATAGGAAAGGCAGAAAAAGAACCCAAATGATGCTCCATGTGCCTCAGTTCTGGGGCTTCACTATTAAATACAAAATAATGAAAATAATGGTTATGCTAAAGAGAGAGTTGTCAGCATCACAGGCAGAGGTTGACTGACTGGAGTTTCCACTCCAAATTTCCAAGCTGGAAATTAAGCCTCAAAAATGCTATGCAACTACTTAACGCATGTAGTTAATCTCTCTATTTACGCACTAGAGTGCTTGGCCAGTTGCGTGGTAGCAAATTCTTACCCTCAAAATATTGAATTTACTTTCCTCAGGCTATACCTGAAGCACTACTGACTATTAAATAACAGCTACAGAATAAAAATGCAGCTTCTCTTGTACGTCCTTCCTTTTCCAAAACCTACAAGGCGAATTGCCCAATAAGAACATCACAGGTCTTCTCATGTCCCTTGGTTCCTGAAATTAATTTGGAAGAAATCTTTGAAACTTAACAAAAGATAAAGACAAAGAGAATGAACCTGTTGTGCTTCTATACCCACACGCACATGCTCCATCCACTTGCGTGTACTATATCCCTGTAGGAACAAACCTGGGGCTGATGATTTTTGTGCAAAAAGGAATAAATTGCTTCTCCTTGCAGTAAGGTCTGCAAACTGTTATCTAAAGATGTACTGAAGCTTTGCCCTCTCTGCTGTGCCCCCCCTCCTGAATCTCACACAATACATTTTTAATGTAACGTTTAGAGGTTTGATGAAAAAGTTATAAGGACTGACTTTTGCTCCAGCTCATTCCCACTCAGCATTGCTCTGCTGATGAACAAGAAATGCAGTTCTTCGGAGTACTTCAGAATGGGCTATTTGGGGACCTCCTAAAGTCATGGGAATGAGAAACAGTAGAAGATCATAGAATCACAGAATGCTTTGGGATGGAAGGGACCTTTCAAGGCCATCCAGTCCATCCCCCCTGCCATGGGCAGGGACATCTACAACTACATCAGGTTGCTCAGAGCCCTGTCCAGCCTGGCCTTGAATGTTTCCAAGGATGGGGCATCTCCCACCTCTCTGGGCAACTGGTTCCATTGTTTTACTGCTCCCATCGTAAAAAATTTCTTCCTTATATCTAGTCTGAATCTCCCCTCTTTTAGTTTAAAACCATTACCCCTTGTCCTATAGCTACTGGCCGTGCTAAAAAGTCTGTCCCCATTTTTCTTATAAGCCCCCTTTAAGTACTGAAAGGCCGCAATAAGGTCTCCCCGCAGCCTTCTCTTCTCCAGGCTCAAGATCTCAATGAGCAATGGAGGACAGCTGGTAGGAGCCTCGATTTCCAGCTCTGTTACTTCCAACTCTTTATTTCCAGTTCCAGTTGCATTTGCGTGCTGCTCTTTCCTTTTTTCTTTCATAAACCTACAGCAAGAGGCACAGCCGACTGAAGAAGTACAGTGGTTTTGCGACAGAAAAACAGCTGATTAGTAAACGTAAAGAGAAGAAATGACTTGTTCCTGATAAACCACCAAAGTAGGTTGCCTCAAGCTCTTGGATCCCTCGGTGCACACTGGACATCTTTCATGCAGCAAAATTAGAGAATCACAGAATGGTTTGAGTTGGAAGGGACCTTTGAAGATCTCCTAGTCCAACCCCCCTATCTTCCACTAGATCAGGCTGCTCAAAGCCACCTCCAACCTGACCTTCCAATGATGGGGCAACCACAGCTTCCCTGGGCAACCTGTTCCAGCATCTCACCACCCTCATCGTAAAACATTTCTTCCTTATGTCCAATCTAATCCTACCTTCTTTCAGTTTAAAACCATTATTCCTTGTCCTATCACTACAGGCCCTGGTAAAATGTCTGTCCCCATCTTTCTTGCAGGCCCCCTTTAAGTACTGGAAGGCCGCAGCAAGGTCTCCCCGCAGCCTTCTCTTCTCCAGGCTGAACACCCCCAGCTCTCTCAGCCTTTCCTCACAGCAGAGGTGTTCCAGCCCTCTGAGCATTTTCATGGCCCCCTTGGATCTGCTCCAACAGGTCCATGTATTTCTTGTGCTGGGGACCCCAGAGCTGGATGCAGGGCTCCAGAGGGCGTCTCATGAGAGTACAGTAGAGAGGGAGAATGGTAACACATGCATCCATAAACACCTTAATTATTAATTACTGTTAGCGTCATTGCTAAAATAACATTCGGTTTAAAGCTGCTGCTTGAGAAGAAAGTAACCTTCGGCTTTGAGACATAGTAAAAATAGAGCAATTTGCAAGGAGATGATGATTGACAGAGGGAGAGGTAAAGAGCAATGCTTAAATAATGTATGTAAACCTGTAATTCAGCCTGACACAAATTCATTTTTCTTGCTATGACACACGGATGTAATTCAATCAATGAGACAGTCTCCGTGGCAAAGCCATTATTTAAACAAAGCTAGCTTGGCTTAAAAATGCAATAATTTGGGACAATTTAGGACTGTGATATTATGCACCATTTTGCATTGTGATGCGCTGAGAGATCCTACATTGATCTTGAAATAAAAAGCCAGCAACGTTGTGATAGTTCATAGATTTCCCCCTTTCTCTTTGACTCCAGAATCCCCAAATGTGTTAAACAGTCCAGCAGCTATCACCTCTGCTTACCGCACTGGGTTTATTCTCAACAAAAGCCGAACTGGAGAGCCTTCTTAAAAGGCAGCCTAGCAATAAGAACACATAACTACTTAAATACAGCTTTAACAATAGCGTGCTCTCCCTTTTGAAATAAGCATCCTTTTTTTCAAAATATATTTGATTGCTGCCTCCAAACGCATTACCAAAGCTGTACAAAACGGCAGAGAACGTGGGAGAAAAACTATTTCTTGAGTCGGCGGATGGGACTGTACTTAAAGCACAGAACAGGGAGTTGGGAAATTTTGGTCCAGCTCCTGCTTCCATCTGTAAAGCACCAGGGCTACTCCTGAATTAAAGATCAGCAGATGCTCATGCTATTTGCTAGATCAAGGCCAGAGGAGTGCAGAGCTCTACATGATCAATCCCTTAATCTTCCTGGGTCTTCATTCCCCATCTGTAAAATGGGAGTAATTATCCTTCTCTTCTCTCGGCCCTTGTTTGCCCTGTTTAGTTACGTTATGCCCTCTTTTATTCCAGCTATGCACTGCTGGGTCCCCGGTTGAGGCTGAAGGACCGATTCATTACCATAACGCACATAACAAACAGTGAGATTGCACCGGTTGGATAATCTGCTTAACAGATGTTGCTGTGCCACCTACCACTGGTTAAACTGGCTAAATACTACAGTGACTGTGCATTAAGGAGACAGGACTACAGGCTATTCCAATACAGCTCTAAAAATGTCATCTGATGTAAAATCTCCGACTAAAGCAAAAAGACTAACTTTTTTATTGATTTACAATGGAATTTCAGCACTGCAGTTTCAATGGAAAGAAAGATGAATTGTCTCTACGGATGCAGTTTGACTCTAAATGTCTCCGGAAAGACAGCACACGCTTGCTGAGAGCTAATCATCGCAAGGTGAAATCCATTTCTCATACGCTACTTTGTTTTCAGAGATTAAAATCAAAGTCCTGGGGGTTTATTGCTCTGTGAAACAGCAATTGCAAATGCACTGCAAAACAATGCCAACCCGAAATATGACAGCTCTGAAGCGACTATAATCCAGAAGGGATTTGGGAGTTTACCCTGTAAAGCACTGAAAGAGACATTCCAAAGTTAAAAGAAGTTTTCGAGGACTTTTGTCTTCAAAAACTCTTCCCGTTTTGAAGCGTCAGTGCTGGCTCATGTCAAATAATCACAAGGAACAGCCAAAATTATGCTTTTTACTGTCGTGATGCAACCAAGAGCGGGTCTCCCCGTGCCGTTTCTGCGCGAGAGCTGTACCGCCGCACGGTGCACAGCACGGATCTAGCAGGTGCTCAACAGGAGGCAGATCCTTGCTGCTCCTGGCAAGCTGGTGTGATGGTTTTGGCAGTGCTCAAAACTGGATAAAAACTATTTAGTAAAGTCAGGGCACTGTTCCCTTAGCAGACGGCCCCGTGCCTCCCCAAGACTTAAAGGAATCTGCTGCTACGGACTAATAAATAAAAATCTCTCCAATCCCTCCACATCCTCCTTTTCGCTGCTCCGGCCGAACGCTGTTCCCCTCGCGCAGCTACCACTGAGCCTCCACCAGCCACAGCCTGCCTGGTCAACAGCGGAATTAGGGAATATTAAAAAGCTATCAGAGCCTCAATGCTGCCGGCAGAAGGCTACCCATATGGGCTCTGTCTATTGAGCTGTATGTGGTTAAGAACTTCAGCTGTGTAAGTTAGGAGAGATGCAAAGATACCCCCGTGTCAAACCTTGGCCACAGGCAGGAATGGGAAACGAGAAACGAGGCCAAAGCTGTCAATTAATATAAAACTCATTTGAAGTTTGCACAGAGGGACATATCAACAGAAGAGCATTAAGCATGCGTGTATGACATCACATCTTAAAATCATGATGTAACGATGGAGAAGGAAGCCTTGAATTACCTTGGCTAATCCTCACGGGTTTAGCCAAGCTCCTCCTCACCCTCCCGGCACAGTTCAGGAGAGGCAGCAGAAGCAACGCTTTGCTTGTGGGAGGGGGCTGAAAACACTACTACTATTGAAAAGGCAATTAGTTAGGAAGAACAGCTTGAAAGGAAGGCTCAAGAGAAGACAGGGAAGTTGAGCTAATGAAGAAAAGTGTTTCTACCAAATTGCACTGAGACTGAATGTGCAACCAGGATGAGATCCATCCCTTCGCCCGAGGTTAGAAGCTGGAGGTTCCTGTGGCTGCTTGAGTTATTTAGGAATGGCTGTTGATGATGACGACCCCAAACCGCAAACAACTCTGAGCAAACCTCTGGGAGTTACTGATTTCAAACAAGCCCAAAACACAGACCTGGAGCAGGAACCGGCAGTGATATGGATCTTTGGAGAGGCTGGATTTTAATACTATTCCATTCCTCTCCTGAGGGAGCCTAATAGCTTTTCATGATCAGGAAGAAAGTTAATAGACAAACACCATTACTATTAAACTAGATTAAATTTGGAACCACTATCCTTGACAAGTAGTCCTTTAAGGTGTAATTTGAGAATCACAGCAGGTGAAAATAAAAATAAAAATAAAAAGCCTGGCCTCAGTTACATTGTAAAGCTGGGTTATAATAAGCTCCCGTGAGCTGAGGGAAACAGCAAATTGCAAGGTGATACAGCAGATGATAAAGGCACAAAGTGAGGATGCCTCTCTTAATCAGGACGCAAGAAGACAGCCAGGCTGCGTGCAACCTGCCCGCACCCCATCGTAGGGCTATGCCATTAATTCTGTGACGGGGAGAACGGGTTTCATGCATTACTTGTCCTCTACATCCACCGTTTTCCCTTTAATTAGAGCCACTTGCAAGACAAAGCCTGCAGAAAGCATGGGAAGAAGCGGCAGCAAGATGTTCTGAGTTTCGATCTGGTTTGCTCTTTTGCTAGTTTATTTATCTGGAAAATAATGGGTGCTCCTCATTTGTTATGGATGGTTCTATTCCTCATTTACCAAATCCACTCTAGCATTGGGAAACTCAACTTGGAATGCTTTTGCCTGAGTTTAAAAAGCTCTGCATGCCAGGCAGGTAGGATGCCTCACTCAACCAGGGGTCCCTAAACAAGAGGAGTGCCCTGATTTCCCCCAAGTTGCTCTAAACTCATCCTCTTCTTCTATTCACCATATTTAAAGGAAATGCTCATTTTCTGAGAGAAAGCGTGGGTTTCATCTTCATTCAAAATTAACCCAAACCGCCATAAAATGTTGTGGAACGGGACAAGGAGTGCACACGGGCCAAATCCTGATCAAATTCTCTATCTTTCAGTCCTTTCAGACATACAGCATTGCCCATTGTCGACAAATTCCAATACTACCTTGAATTTTGCCTTTGTTTTTTTAATGCATTAAATTTTTAAGACAGAAGGCTTGCAGACTTCAAAAAACCTAATGCAGGGCTCTCCACGACATGACTGACCTGCATGGCTACCACACAAAGTCTCGTGAAAACCCCTCACCCTGTGTTTTCCCAGTTTGGAGTGTGGGACAACATTGATCTGCTCAACAGGGTAAGTTGGAAGAACAGCTCTGGATTTCCTTGCGGTCTACAGTTTAGAAGGATCTACACTGTGAATGAAGCATTTATTTTTATCATAACCAGCTGACATTCAGAAAACCCTAGGTATAGATCCTGGTCCGAATTAGGAAAGTAGCAAAGAGCAGCTTATATCCCAAAATCCACCTGAAAGGACTCACTGTTTGCTGCTGTTGGGCTTGGAAGAGTTGCTACTTCTGGAGGTGTCATTTTTATTGAAGTGAAAGCAGTTATGCAGAAAAAACGTGACAAGAGTCCACTATGACCAAATACAAAAGGACATGAAGACTTCAGAAAAAGACTATCAGTTCACAATAGGATTTTATAATTTGGATAGATTTTTCTCTCTGCAGTCCTGATGGGAATGGTTGGGTAACATCGCAGAGCGGGATCCCCAAGCGCTTCAAGTACAGCTCAGTCATCTCCACCACTTCCAAACCAAGCTCTCACCAAAATTCAAATGCTTCTAATTAGAATAAAAGAGACAGGTGCTTTGTAATACAGGAATGCGACCGTTCGATATGAAGAAGCAGAACTTGGGCAGCTTCTTATGGAAGACACTATATGAACCAAAATACAACCCCTCCTTCATTTAGCGGGTTTCTTTTTCCATCTCGTATCTTTCACAGTGATGCTACATTTTTTTTTTAAAAAAAGATAAGTTCTGCCATCTAAAAATAACAAAACATTCTTCAATGTTCAGAGCAATCATTGTCTAATAATTACAGATCATCACCTTGAAATTGCAGCTAAAGCTGTCACGTTGACTGCACTGTGCTGCGTTAGCAATATGGTACAGGCACAGCTATGGGCAAGCATGGCTGATGGGAGGCACTGGCTGGTCAGTTCTGATTTTCAGATAATTAATCATTGTCTTGAATATTCTTTTTCACCCCAAAACGTGGAATCTGGGATTGCACAACACACCAAATGGAGCTACTCACTTAACAAGACAAATGGATTTTATTGACTTAATCACGAAGAGTAACAACTCAATATCTCATTTCTTCATAGCCGGCTAGAACAAACTCCGGGGGCATGAGGAGAAGATGTAAAACACACTCTATAAATTATGAGAGTTTATTAAAGAAATGCCAATGGAAACTGCTTCAGAATTGAATGCCCACATTCTGCAAGGCTTCCACAGCAAGTGGGCAAAATACCGACTTATAACAAATGAGGCAAGCAATCTACAGATAATATATCAGAGGAAAGTCCATAATTTTTTCTCCTTCAACCGATGAGACTATTCTACTGCACTGTATTTGATGGGATAGGAAACAAAAGGTTATCACATTTTTTGTTGCTGCTGTTCCGATGACAGCTTGCTTTTCTCACAGCGCCCTTCCACCCAGCTGCTGTGTCTCTGCTTCCCCAAATCAGCTGAGCATGCTGTGGAAGGAGCAACCTTGGCTCGGATTTGCAAAACTTGGGCCCTAACGCTGACGGCTCTGAGGATTATTCCTCCGAGACCCACCGAGAGCCTTGGGAGTACAGGGAGTCTGTTCACACCCATCAATGTACCTAAAACCTGAGCTATCACCTTCACGCCCAGGCATCTGTGACATGCTGCCTTACTTGGAGGAGACAGGGTCTTCACAGGGATCGCCCTTCTTCAGCTGGAACAACGAGGAATTAATGGGCGTGATTTTAGGGTAAGCATACACATCAATTCGTTCAAGAGGAATGGTAGGGGCCCTCTTGACAGCACAGCCGCTGACCCCAGCTGCCATGTGGACTCTGGGTGCAAAGCTCTGGAAACCGTTTCTCAGGATGCTGTCCACAGCCACAGGGCAAAGACAGACAAGAAAGCCCCAACGTCTGCTTTCTGCAGAAGGGAGCACAAGCCTTCCTAGGCAATCTCTGCTGCCAATGACCCCTGGGAAGAGAAAAGCACAGAAAAGCCCCCAGTGGCCTCATCCAGAAGGGGGCAAATGCTCAGAGGCTGCTGGATGAGTGAAAACCCTGGGAGAGAGCCTCTACACCACATTATTGAGGTGCACAGATACGCAGAGCAAGATCAGTGAAAAAGGATAAAGCAACTAAGTGCAAAGTGTTAAAGTACAAATTGCACCTGCTAAATTTTAGCAACAAGTCTCGAAATTACCGAGACCAAAACCAGCTTCTTTGAGATAACTTAATGCCTGCATTCAAAGCTAAAAATTTGAAATCAGAACCAAAGAGCTATTATATTGATTTGTACGCAGGGAGCCACAGGAACACAAAACAAATGAGAAAGGGGCGGGGGGGGGGAAGAGAAAATGTTTCTAACAATTTCATATATTCCTCTCAGGGGTCCACAACGATCAAGGTAGAATAAACTTCTGTTCAAAGAGGGAATGTTATTCTCTTATTTCCAGATAAATGCAAGACTCATTTTTTTTAACTAGCTGACAAAATTTCTAAACAGAAGTGAACCCTGAAGAGGACCACACATGCCAGCTCAGAGATTTACTGTTTCTAATGGGACAAATTACACTGCTGGTGATTAAGACTTAAGCCTCGAAGGACTGGCTGTGTCTCAGCTTGATAATGAATGGGCTTTTAACACACCAAGCCTTTCATCTCTAGGACCCTGGACTGGATCCAAATTGAAGGTGAGTGAAAATATTAGGCAGCTAATGGGGTCTGTTCTATGGCCAGCGATAGCTGATCACCTTTAGTTATTTTGAGCCTATTTTAGGATGGGCTGGGCTAAAATCTGAACATGCACCCCTGCAATACCTGGGAGCATTGCATTCCCCCTGCTTTTGCTGTACAGACATAGATTTCTACTTTGAAGAAGTTTTCCTGAAGGCAGTCAGAGCTTCTGCGTGATGAGCAGAGCAGAAGCAAGTGAAAAAGTAATGTTCCAACAGTTTGGGGAAAGACGGTGCCAAGGCGATGCTCACTCCCCTCTCTTTAGCCTCATTTCTTTGCCTCTCGGCTGTCGCTGCTGCCCTTAGAGCACCACACTGCCTGGAGGGCTTACGACACCATCGCATGGACAGCAGCCAAAGCAGTTTCCAATTCATCCCATTCTCCACGTTAAACAGTCGCATTTCAAAAGAAAACTTGCTTCTGTGATCCTACGAGTGCGTGAGAAATTAAGAGGCAGAGCCCAAAGGACGTAGGGCAAAGACAGATTTTGTTAACAGCTCTACATTCAAAGCTAAATAGAAAGGTCACCTCTTGGACAAAGAACGGGGTGATGGACTGCATTCCCTCGTACGCACGCTATAAACTAACAAATTATTTCTCTCATTGCTGTGATTGTTTTCAAAGGCTCGAGAAACCTTCAGATACACAGCAATGGAGAAGGTCTACAGAGGTCAGATGGAGGGAGCGAGTACCAGGAGATGAGGGTTTTACTTCTCGCTATGCCAGGTTATTCAGTGCTTCTCCTACACCTTTGCTTTTCCATCCACGAAAAAGGGACAATGAATCCTTCCAAACACACAACTTGCCAGGTCTTTCACACTCCTCAGACAGAAGCCATCTTAGAAATAGGCTGTTGCCTTTAAATGCCAGCAGACTAACCAGCCGGGATGCAAATGCTCAGAATTATTAGCAAGTGATTAAGACGACATCCACTGTGTTTCAAGATTTAGGATGAACCAAGTGAATATGAGTAACAGACAGTGAATGAACAGCTTACACCAAGCTCTTTCAAGCGTACCAAGTCGAAAAATAAAGTTCTGCCAAGCACAGAGGCTGTGTAATCAAACTTTACAATTGAAAGGGAACGTCAGGTTAACATGGATTTAGACATCCACACAATGCAAAAGTGCTTATCAATACCCACTGAGAATATTCTACTTACAAACACCATCCACTCGCTTTGTGTCATGTACGGTTAGGAGACGTGCTAGTGAATGCAGGTCTTGTCAGAGGATTTGTGTGTGTAATGCCTTCCACAAAGCCTCTGCTTTCAGCCTCACCCAAAATCATCTCTCTCATTTTAGCCCGAGCATTTCAATACAACTCTACAGGTAGCAAATTGAAATGTACAGTCCTCCATTGCGGGGAGATTGAATCTGAAAAGCAAGCGGCAATAAGAATGAAGCAAGGCATCAATAGCGCACGCTAAAGCTCTCACCGACGACAGCAATGATGTCGGATGAATGACTGAGCATTTGTTAAACTTCTACCATTGTGAAAGCAACCTATTATTTTCCTTGTTGTGCTCTGAAATGCCTCAATCACCAACAGAACAAGTGAGTGAGAAATAATACAGTTCATTTTCGATTGCTTTTGTTCAATAGATACATTGCTGTATACCGTATCTCCTATTGTTTCATCAACAACATAGCTAATATTTTTCTCTCATCCCCTTTTCTGATATCATGTCGTTAGACTGATGACTCCTCCAACTGCGTACATTTTTAAAAGTCGCCAATAACATCCTGTAACACGACGCGGTGTTCAATTCAGGCCTCTTTTTGTAAAGAAAAACACAATGCTACAGCGCTCGTGAAGGCTATACACATCAGCTAGCGCAAGAAAGTAGATTCCAAATCACTCTGCTTAGCCACAGGACAAACTCCGACGGCTAAACTCCTGTCATAGCAGCTTACCTGAGTAAGGCTTTGCTTTTTCACAAGCTGGAGAGGTGGGCCTGGGTGAACCTCATGGGGTTCAACAAGGACAAGGGCAAGGTCCTGCACCTGGGTCGGGGCAACCCCTGGTAGCAGCACAGGCTGGGGGATGAAGGGATGGAGAGCAGCCCTGAGGAGAAGGACTTGGGGGTACTGGTCGATGAAAAGCTGGACATGAGCCGGCAATGTGCTCTCGCAGCCCAGCAAGCCAACCGCATCCTGGGCCGCATCCCCCACAGCGTGGGCAGCGGGGCGAGGGAGGGGATTCTGCCCCTCTGCTCCGCTCTGGGGAGACCCCCCTGGAGCCCTGCGTCCAGCTCGGGGGTCCTCAGCACGGGAAGGACATGGACCTGTGGGAGCGGGGCCAGAGGAGGCCACCAAAATGATCAGAGGGATGGAACAGCTCTGCTGTGAGGACAGGCTGAGAGTTGGGGTTGTCCAGCCTTGAGAAGAGAAGGCTCCGAGGAGACCTTGTTGCAGCCTTTCAGTACTTAAAGGGGGCTTATAAGAAAGATGGGGACAGACTTTTTGGTAGGGCCTGTAGCAATAGGACAAGGGGTAATGGTTTTAAACTAAAAGAGGGGAGATTTAGACTAGATATAAGGAAGAAATTTTTTACAGTGAGGGTGGTGAAACACTGGCACAGGTTGCCCAGAGAGGTGGGAGATGCCCCATCCCTGGAAACATTCAAGGTCAGGTTGGACGGGGCTCTGAACAACCTGATGTAGTTGAAGATGTCCCTGCCCATTGCAGGGGGGTTGGACTAGATGGCCTTTAAAGGTCCCTTCCAACCCCAACTATTCTATGATTTTGTAGCCACGGATTCAAATCCCTCCTGGTGTCCTACGCCACTGTTAATGTGGCATTGCATGCATGCTTTCAAACAAGATTTTAGTCCATATCTGAAAAACATCCGGAGGTGTTTCTACAAAATGTGGTAGCAGTAGCACCACTAGCAATATACACTTCCAGACATGCAAGCTGGCAATCAGAACTACTTAGGGGAAGATAGAGGGTGTCAAAGAAGAAAAGCAATGATCATAATCTCAAATTCTGTTTTAATTAACAATTAAATGTAATGTGAGCTGATATGGGACGCTGCAGAACATGGTGGGATTGAAGGGAAGGTCACCTGGGTTCTTCTGCAGCGCAGGCGTCTCTTGTTAGTTTGGGCCAAGCTAACGCATGTCACCATGAACAATGAACCAGAGCAGTGGGGTACCGGCAAGTTACAATTTCGATTCAGATGAAATGAAAAAGGAAAAGAACAACTTGCTTGTAAAAACAACAAGCTGAAAGCCACAGAGAAGAGGTGTCAATACTGAGTGCTGCAGCAGAAGTCAGTACACTGCAAAAAGCCTCCCAATTCTGGACATCTTCGTTAAGCAATTTAGCATCAAATGAAATTTTTGGTCGCATGTTTCTCCCCAGAAGGAAGAGCACCATGCAAAGTTTCCCCCAACCCCAAACTTTTCTCTAAAGCCCCTTTCAAGGTCTTGGCATGTTACTGTGCCAGGGTTTAAAGAAAAAGCCATCGTTTGCTTGGTGGCACATGTACAGGGCAAGCAGCTTTCCAGAATCCCACCACAATGATACATGGATCTTGGAGTAACATAGCAGTTTTATTAAGAAAAAAATTCCCACAAAAACGATGCTCTTGGGACTGTCCTGAGGAAAGTGATTGGATGCCAAACACTAGAACTTCTACACAATCAGAAATAACCTTTTCTTGTCCAGTCCACACGTTTGCTAGGGACATCCAACATCTCTGGACATCTTGATCCACTGTCCCTCTCCTGTGATGTGCAGATACCAAAGGCCCAGGACTGAACATCACAGGGATTAAGTAAGAACCAGTTGGACAGAAGGATTCAAGGAAGGGATGAGATCTGCAGTGTACTGGTTCCTTATTAGAAATACAAGCTACAGCGCATAAAGCAAGAAACCTCTTGCACAGCCAGAGGCTTTTGTTGATTTTCCCAGCTGCCTTTTGAGAGGGGACAGAGAGGAGAGAAGTTCAGGGCTCAAGTCCCCCTCCTGTTGTAGCTGCAGAAAGAAGACAAAAGTTGAGCAGCTGAAGTCTTTTGTCACTTTTTCAGTCACCTGCGAAAAAGTGCAAATGTCTGCCTTTTATTTTAGTTAAAAAACCTGCCTGGGAAAATCAGATGTCTCTTGTGAACTCCTAGCACACACCCCAGCTGGGTGGCGGTGGACCAGAAGTGTCCACCTCCATTACCTACAAAGTCATTTGGAACAATCATTTCCTTTTCTCCCGGGATTGTCACACTATTCCCTAGGAAAACAAGTATTTTTCTCTGGTTCTGCGTTCAAAAATACCGGCTTTTGTTTCCTTCTCCATCTCAGCACGAGCCCGACGGCAGCAGGACTAGGAAGCCTGGTGGGAACGCTGCAGTACAGTAGCCAGTTGATGTGCACTCCAGGCACTGCTTCGCCTTTGCACGGAGGTAAGAAAGAAGAACTGAGATTTATCTGCCCAAAGGTAGCCTAATGTATTTAACAAGCAAACAAGGTAGAGTTAAGACAACAGAACAGACGCTGGATTGATCGTCAAAGCTGCAGAGTCCTTAGTTCTCTCTTGACCTCATCCTTCAAGATTTCTTCTGTCATTTTGCAAGGCTCGTAACCTTGGGACGGCGCACAGATAGCTCTGGACAACACCACTTGTTTAGCTCAGAAAAGATGTGGTCACACAGAGCCACTCCTTTCATGTCCCTGAAAGCCCATCAAAACCCAGTTTCTAACAGGAGAGGAATAACAGATGCATGAGGAGGAAAACTGGCTTAATATTATGCTATTGCCATGTATAAATCTTTAGGGGGGAGATGAATGTGGAGCCGGTATGAACAGGAACGAGGACAGGCTGGAAAAGGGAATGGAGGTTAGAATGGGAAATCTAAGCACATTGAGACCAATCCAGCCAGTGAATGAGAAAAGCTGGCATGGCTAAGCCAGAATATGGGTTTTCACCACGGCTGGATGACATAAAACCACAAAAAAGAAAGCTAGTAGCCTCTTGCAGAAAGCTACACATACTCATGGCTCTACAGCTAGGATTTAACGTCTCTTTTGGAGGGCAATAAGTCACCACAAGACACGTTCAAACTGTTTGCAAAGAGCAGCTCGGGGATCCCTGGAAGCTCAGGAATACATCGTGTTTTTGCGCAAACCTCAAAGAGCGATGACTTCTTAGCCATGGAACAGTACGGGGTTGCTTTTGGAGTCTGAAAGGCACTGACCTTTGGTGGTATACCCAAAGGGAATTAAAGACGAGTGGACAACCTCCCTAATGAGGGAAGCAAATAAACCAGAATTTGTATTTCTATCTCATTTAGCGGACACAAAAATAAATTGTTATTGTCTCTTTGCAAAGATTCACTGAGATTCATTATCTCTTTCTAGGGGATGACATTAGCTTTGGACTTACTAAATGTTAGGTCTTGAATCTCTCCTAGTCCGATCTGCCTGTAGTAAGACACCAGCGTGTGATCAAAGCGTGGCAGAAGGCTCCATATGTCCCACTGCAGCTGCCTTTCACACGCAGTGGCTGCAGCCACGCTCCGAGTTCGCCTTGCGGAAACACAGCTTCCTTAAAAAGGCAAAGGGCTACCTTTCTAAGAATAAAAATACACGCTGAAATATTAAAATGAAGCTCTGAAGTCAGCCCATTGCAGTCAGCAGAATCAATCTAAATATAGACTGATATCATATCCCAAGCCCTTAGCTATAAGGTTTCTGGGGAGCAGAGCAACTGGTGCAGCAATTCAAAATCACTGCTAATGTAGAAAAACAGTTATCAGAAACTGGAAATTTGTGATTCTAGACTAAAAAGCCATAAACTGGAGAACATTAGGAAAATAACTGCTGCACTGGTCTTATCTTTTTTATTTTTAATAGCCTATTTTGTCTCCATCAGCAAAGAACCGCTCTAAAATAATTGCTCTAAACGAGTCTTTGAAGACACATCTCTGTTTGCAAACCTCATCAAGTTACATGTTAGATGAGTCCCAAATCTTCACTTCTTAATTTACAGTAAGAATGAACAAACAGAAGGAACTTAATGCAGTCATTCCTGTTAGCACGGCTCAGAGGGAGATGAGTTACCGGCCCTCTTGCTATTACTGACATTCAGGGGGAGCTGCTCATCTCCCCCAGTTCTGGTTCTACATAGGATTTAAGGAATCCAGGGAGGGGCTTCACAGTACCGGTACCAGCTCAGTAGCTACCAGTGCATCTGTGTGCATCTCTCAACCAACAGCATCAATTTGTGAGATCCAAAACCTCGTAGTTTCTTCTCAACACGGCGTTCACCAACGGTTATTAAAGCCCGTAACAACCCAATTGCACTAGTGCTCAGCTCAAACTTAGTGAACGACTACAATCATATTATATAGACCTTAAAACAAAACCCTTGTTTATTCTAGACACCAGCGTAAGCTAGTACAGGTTTTGAAAGTGCTCCTAATACCAGTAATTCACATGACATCGGCTGAATCATCCCAGGACATGAATAAAGATGAGAGCATTTAACACCACAACGGACTTTTTACCATGTAAACTACGCCACCGATAAGAGTTAGATCGAAAGTGTTTATTCCTTCGTGATGTAGCTTGGCATGTAGTACATTATAAAAGCCAAGACAAAGATTTTAACTGCTACCATATATTCTGTTACCTGCAGCAAGCAAAGAATAAAGTTTAAGAGTTAAAAGATTTAATAGAGTAATAATTCCCTTCAAGTACATGCTAGAACAGCAAACAAAATATAGAGCGCTCATTCTAACTTCAGTCACTGTCGAATACCACTTGAGCATACATTTCACTTTCATATTCTTACATGCTGCAGAATCTTATCTTAGAAATAGTTTTAGAAAGGCATTGGATAGAAGTTGCAAGCTTTTCCCATTTTATTTTTTAATACAAACTTCTCAACTCTCCAAAAGTTTGTAAATAAAGACAGGCTGCCTTCCAGGGTGCCAACCCATTGATATTCCTGAAAAATGACAGGATTGAAGTGTATTTGAAAAACTGCATTACTTGGGTCTCTACAAACACAGATGTCTAGGTTGGGTTTTCTTTCTTTATACATGTGAGACCTCATTTGTTCTTATGAAATAAATACTCCTGCTCCAGGATTCGTAAACTGACCCTATACGCTTAGTGAGATCTGACACTCCGCAGATAAGGTCTTAAAAAAATATAATTCACGATAAAAACACCAATCTGCACTTCGAGCACAAGCATTGCCCAGATCTGCCCAAGTACACCCAGAGCGCTCTGAATTATACCATCTTCATATCTGCGTTTTTATCGAGCTGGCATGCCTGGCGGGTCCCTGCGAGCTGTTGGCGGCTCGCCCCACCGTTTGGGGCAAAAGGAGCTGGCTTAGCTTCAACAGGCTCCTTCACAGCTTTTTGATTGATGGTTAATGCCATCAACCTGAAGAGACCTAGAAAAACAATCAAATCCAGCCCCTTCATTAGGCTTCACTGATAGGATTGGGAATACGGCCATGGACTTCGCAGTTGATGATAGATCACATAAGCAAGGAGGTTGAGAGCTTTTGCAAAGAACAGCAGAGCTCCTTTGCTCTAAATACTCTTTGGCTGTTGAGTGAATATTCACAAATTTTGAAGTACAGAACTTAAACAATTTCTTTCCAGTTCAGAGGGATGAGAGCTCAATGTTAGCTTCAAAATCCAGAGAGCAGGGGAACATTTTACAGAATGGGAAAAAAATACATTAACTCTTAAATCCATTCATAAATTACCTGGGAAAACATGGAAAATGTGCCAGTAAGAGCAACTCACTCTTGCTCTCATTTTTTTAAGAAGCAAGTATAGCATAAGCGTAAATTGAAAACATCACCGTTTCATATCTCAAGTTGAGACTCTGGAGCCCTGATTGTATCAGAATTTTAGCTCCTATTTAATTACAGCAAAAAGGATTTAATTCTTACAATTTTGAAGACATGCTCAATGTGGCCCAGGAGTCACCTCTAGCAGATCTGCTCTGGCTTTAGAGAGGTCAACATACATGTGTTGCTTTCTGGGAGGCAGACGATGAGCATGGGGGACCAAGCGCACGCAAGGAACCTCAGCTGGTAGAGGAGCACTGGTGCTCAACGCATCCCCTCCTGATCTCCAGACTCGCTGCGTAACGCCAGCATTCCTCCCGACAGGCAAACTTTGGAAGTAAGGCCGTGCAGCTTGACTGAAAATCCTGCTAAAAGGGAGGAGGAGAGAGGAGAGGGGATGCAACTTGAAGATCCAGTGAGAAAAGCAGACGCATTAAAAAGAGATGATGCTTCAATCAAGAATGAAGGCGTGAATCTACCGCAGGGAAGGGATGTACGGGGTGGGAGGTGTCTCAGATGTCTCATATAGGGATTCTTCCTACCTCACTAGAAAAAACACAGCATGGATATTTAGTCAGTGGAACACCGCAACCCTAACCATGTGAAGTCCTGGCTAGGGAAGCTAAGGACCTTGATGCTTTTTTTGACTGCAGCTTAGTATGCAGTGGCTTAAATAAATCACAGATTATTGTGAATTATTATTCTTATTATTGGGAATGTATTATTAAAATTCAGTGGGGTCCTATACACATATGCCTTCTTCACCTCGCAGCATCACAGATCCATAGGATGGACAATGGCCCTAGCTCTCCTTTCTTGGAGCATAAAAATCTGGGTGTCCCGCAGACTATACTGCTCCTCTGCAAATACACAACACCTTTACCAAGCTACCAAACTGGACAGTCTCTGCCAAACCAGGCACCCTTTGGTAAGGCATGGGCAGGTGCTCTTTTTCGAAAAGTTCAGGAATTTCCTAGTCTTCATGCGATATATTAAGGTAATCACAACCACATTCATAGAGCTGTATCAAAATAAATCACCAATGACTTCATAGGTAATAATGGCAGTGAGATCTTGGCAAAAATTGCATTGTCATGTAGTCAGGCATGAATGAAGCTGTATGTTGCACTGCAGCTCAACCCTGGTCCTGGAAGTCAGCCTTTCCTTGGGAAGCATAACATCCATTTGAATATAAAAATATAAAACTAGTGAGATACTAAGACTTTTTTTTTTACCGTCACTTTACTGCAATGTGAACCAACACACTTTTAGGTAAATACAAACACATAAATAAGAAATTTATTTTAATGGACCCCTCTCTTAGCTAATATTTCACAAACAACAGATACTCAGATTACCTACCAGATGCTACGTCCCACTGACAAGCAAGAAATCATAGCTCGCCAACTTTGCTGCTGTTTTGTCATCTTATCTCAGACTTAAGTCTTTTTGTCTCACTTTGCTTAACTGCAACATGGTCTACTTACAAAAAAAAATGCCAGTGAGATGTTATCTATTGGTAGTTATAAAGTTTTGCAACATCTGAGATGAATTAAATTACTAATCATCTATAAACCACGAAGAGGATAATCAAGCAACACATTTGTACAATGATATGGGGGGGAAAACGATGGAATTAAGACCATCAAACCTGCTTTCCATGCAAAGACTAAACAGAAAGGAAAGAGAAGTGTTCAGGAACCATTTCTCAGAGGTGGGAAGAAGGTCACTCTGGATTGCTTAAGGAAGGAGGATTATTATGAGCTTTCTTAAAGCAGCCCATCCTCACACTGGCCCGTTCTCCATCACTTCAGTTTACATAAAGAGGAGAGAACCAGACCAGAAATCTGAATCCGGGAGGAAAATGTCTTCTAACACAATGCCATTAGAGTTTGTTATATAAAATTTCAATAAAGCTAACAGAAGGGAAAGTAACCTTCTTCCACCAAACTGAGTAAAGCCAACACAGCCAATACACCTTTGCAGCTTACTACAAAATAAAAACCTAGTTTCAGACACCTTGGAACAAAGCTTTTGTTTTAACAGTGCCATCTCCTGCTTCGTACAACTTCATTAGCTTAAAAACACTGCTCAACTCTGCCCTTTGGCTCCCCAGTCACTGTGCCACTTAGCACGGAGAATAATAATGAGCAACATAATGGAGCACCATTTCTATCCCTGCCAGTCTCTAGGGAAGAGTAATCATCTCCGTACTGTCATTGCTAATGCAAACTACTATCGCTAATCCACTGGGACTCCGAGTAAAATACACAGGAAGATTGTTTTGCTGTTGCCCACCCTTTCTTTCTTCCCTTTTCAAAAACCATATCTCTCTTGCAGGAGTCTCTGAGACATTATTAAGCTCACCAACACCAAAACATGAAACGCATGAGGCAGACAGATAAACATAGCCTGATTTCTCTGCAAAATCTCTTGTGAAGGTTAACCGTGGCACAGACCTAATGCAAGCCTACTTTGTCGAGGTCTGTTATTAAATTGCACAGTTGCCTGAAGACGCCGCTATTGTATTATATGACTCGATTCACAGATTGAATTCCAAGCCATGAAAGTGTGAATAGAGCGTGAACCGTTTTGTCCAGTTCATACCATCCACAAACATTTGTTAATAGGGCAAAATGAATGGTATTCTGCAAGAACCTTATTTTTTTTAAGCTGCATGAAATAAGGGGATAAAACAAACAAGATTTGATTCTTCTTTTTTGCTAATAAGCAGGGTTTCAGTAATGACACATAAATAGAGATATCCACAGCACAGATTATCTTGCTTTGAACAGCCAAGACCCAAGCTGTAATGTCTTTGGTTTACACTAATGTATTAGGCACACACATTTCATGATGTTTATTCCACTACAGATGAAGAGCAGAGCTGGTTTTAACTTACATCAAAAAGTTTCATTCAAAAAAATTTAAATTTTATTTAAAGATCTAAAGGCAAGTTGGCCTTTACTCTAAGGTCAAGGGATATTCATTCAAACACCCGCAGTAAAGATATATGGACAACCAACGGAGAGTGTCAAAAGGGGAATATGAAGTAAGTGTACAAAATAACATGGTGGAAACCATCCAGTGGAATCTTCCAGCCATGGGCACGGATCCGTGGCGGACTGGCAGATTCACTTGGAAGAGTTAGAAAGAATCATAAGCCAAGCTGGTGCTGACAGAGCTCCCCTGCCAAAATTTCCAATATCTGCCTTGACTATTCTAATGATTTTCTTACCCCGTTTTGCCCAGAAAGACCATCTCTTAAAAACCCAAGAGATGCAAAGTTTGGAGGAAAAAAGGGGAAAAAAAACAACCACCAATTCCTCTCTGCCTTTCCTTCCAAATCCCCATTTCCTTCAAAAGCAGTGCTCAGCTAGTTAAACCCGCACAAATTCAAACTCGGGCTTAGCTGCAAAGTTGATATTGATCAATCTCACTCCTACTGAGCAATCAAAGAGCGTGATCATCGGGAATAAACCTGTTGACCCAGAAGAATTTGCACCAGTTCCCTCACAAATCTTAGTCCTCTAATCTGTCTGATAACAGTAACAAAAGGTGTCAGCCCGAATGAGGCAGCTGGAGGAGGAGGAGGAGGGAAGGCTCACAAAGGAAGAAAGAAGTGCTCAGAAGAGAGGAGATCCACAAGGGAAAGGAGCGGAGAGAGAAAAGCTTTACAATTGGAGAAGAGCAGATGACATTCAAGAGGGTCACGGTGTACAGAAAATGAACCAGGAGATTGAAAGGTTTTGGTGGAAGTGCTGACTTTGAAAACATCCCTTGATCTATTTTTCTTCATTGAAATGTTTTCTTCAGAAAGCCCAAACACCAAATACCTAAAGGATAAGCTGCATCTACCCGCTGAAAATGAAGGAATGTGCATTTGAAAGTTGTATCAACTATTTCTTCTCCTGCGAGCCTCCAATTTGATGGCACATTAATTTGTTTCCATTCTGTTATGCATTAGGAAAACTAGGCATGAGGTACAAAGCCAGCCTGGTATAAACCTTTTCTCTTGAACTCAACCACATTACACATTTCTTACTCATTATAATGCAACTCAGAACCCGATCCAACATGCAGCCTCTTATACTCCCCCAGGCCAAATCGTCCGCTGGTTTAAATTTGTTTAATACCATGGAAGTACATTTACTTTAACTAAATGAGGATCTGACTCCAAGTTCATTCTACTATGAGTTAGTAAATACGAGGCAATATTGAAATCCTAATTCATTCAAACAGTAGCCAAAGGCAACTCTGGACATCAAAACTTGTTTTAAATTAGGAAGAAATGGCCCTGGGTTAATTACTAGCGTTAAGGGATCTTTAGCATCACGTGGACAGTGCCACCAAAGATGTGTTGGCTTGTGTTTCTGGTGTGTCACGCAGTGCTCCCGTCTAGGGATGGAAACACATAGATGGAAGATCTCGATTGCCCAGGCTAAAGAGCAACACTGTTACTGGTAAAATCAACAAGAACAGGAAAAAAAAAAAACCTGCTATTTTCCCACTGGACCTTAAACTGCAATTTCTTCCAAGCACAGCATGCATGCCTGCAGTTCAGGCTTGCATTTTTCTCTTCATTATTCCTCCTATCCCCTTCTTCTCTTTTTTGAGTGTTTTGGAAAAGTGAGGCTACACTCCCTTCCCAATCCTGCACATCCCCAAAGATTTTATCATGATTATTTCAAGTTCTTCTTTGTAGAACCTCCATTTCAGAAATTACGCCTGAGCAACCACAGCTGAAGCCCTACTACCACAAAGATTATTCCTCTTTCTGCGCAGTCCGCAAAGGCAGTTCATGGGTAAGCTTCCACAATTAGGAAGGAAGAAGCTGATGCCAGCTTATGTTTCATAGGAAGATCTTAATGTAGATCTCATCCCCTTCTTTATCCATCAGAACCACTTTTATTTACCGACCGGGAAAGTTTCAAGGCTCAGCTCTTCATTCTGGATTTCGCTTCAGGAAAAAAGACTTTGGTATGCTTCAACAAATAAAACTCCTCATTTTCTCTCTTTCATGGAATACTACAGCAAACCCAAAAGGGGAGGAACACATCTACAAAGAAACTGAACCTCAAAGCTACATGAGTCAAAACAATTACACTCCCCCAGCATCAACATTTAAATGTCTTGTGTGGGTAAAGCATCTTCTTGATTCACACTAATGGGGCTGATTCACATTTGTATCATCGCAGTTTCACTCTGTTCTCATCACACTGACACTGAAGTGCACCAATTAAAGCTGGGAGAAAACAACGCTGAAGCAAGGGCCGGTATCACCGGCTAAGAGCAGTTAAAAATCCCATCCTCTTGATGCACATTAGGAACTGCCGCTGGTAGCTACACTCGTACATACCCACAAGTATTGAAGGATTTGATCCAGCTCCCCTGTACACCTACGGGTTGGGAAAAGTTTTATATCAGGCCAAAAGAAATGGGTTTTGAAATTACAATTTCTCCAACCGAGTGAAATATTTCAGAAAATAAAGTTACATAAAATCAATAGACTACAATGATTTTTCTATAGATGGCAGCTTATTTAGTTAACATCAATCATCACGGGGGGAAGGTGTAAGCAAGATGCACGCAGGAACTCAGAGATTGATTTCAAAACTGGAAAGCACTCATAGGTCCCACAGCATTTTATAAACAACAGTATTACCCAAGAAGGCATAAGCCCTGGAACAATTCAAATTTAAACTTAAACACAGGGGTAAAAAGCATGAAAACATTTAATTTATGAAGACATCAGAAGACCTGGTAATGGGGGACTTAGTGAAAATCTGCATAACTAAAGAGGAGCAGAGGTCTTCGTGCAAAGGGGCCTGATCAATTCAACTGCTCCTTTCTGCGACCTGCCATACCCCGCTCACCCTCCTCATCTACACGTGCTTCGTACAAAGCTCATGGCCCTGGCTCTGTAGTAAAAAGGTATTAAACCTGGTAATCTGTGCATGTTTTAACACATGTACAAATGTAAAATGTTCAGATGCTTCACTGATCAGGAAATTAGAAAGACTTTATAGCAAATACCAGAAGGTTTTAAGGATTATGTGTCCTACTGACAGAAACACTCATCAAAAATCTATTCAAAGTCTATAAAATTTTCACATAAAAAAAATTGTGTAAGGTGACACAATTCCCAGACCAAATACTTTTCATCTAATGCTTCAGAGTCTGCAGTCTATAGGATGTTTTTTCTTTTGGTTTTTTTTTTTTTTTACTTTGTTTTCTACTACAGCACGTTACATCCCACACACGCACCTCTCATAATGTGATGCTCACAGAGAGGTTGATAGGATGTTTTCCTCGTAATTCTAGACAAATGCTTTTCTTCCTAGCAGTGAAGTGTAAAAGTGATCCCAGTGAAGTCCTGAATGGATCTCGGTCTTCTGAAGAGTGTGCACTAAAATCAGTGACTTCGTCCTAGAAAATGTGTAGATTATTAAACCGGATGACTACGAATCACACCTGTGCTACGTAAGTCGCTGCAGAGAAGAGCTCACTCCATATGGAGGACTCAAAGCTCAAGGGATTAAATGGAAAACGATATGTAGATTTGGACAGGCTTTAGGACAAATTCCTAAATATTCTCCTTGAATCATCCCAAGAGCATCCGCAAACGTACCTGCAGACACATTTCTCTTCACACCAAACCCAGTTCTCCAAGACAATGAGATGTTTGTTGCCCATGGAAAGACACCAGACAATATTTTGGAAACCAAGTAGCCAAGCCTCAGTTTTTCCATCATGGTTCACTGGTCACAGTCAGATTTTTCCAACATGTTTCTTGCCAGAAGCAGAGCCAAAAAGGTGCAATTCAGCTAAGTTGTTGAAAGTTTTCATTTGCTTCGTAGTTTTACTTCTAGGAGGTCTACAACCCACCTCCAGTAATAAACAGCATTATTAAAGAAAAGAGAAACTAACTTTCAGGAGCAGGTGAAAGCAGAAAATTGTGTAAAGGCCAAAATTGCTTCCCCTTTTTCTGACATCAATCTTTGACCTTCGATGTATTTCCAGCTTTTGTAGATCTGAGCTGGAAAAGCTAGGAAATTAAACCGATTTCTTCTCCGTGAGAGTAGCACAGCTCTTGCTGTTCTCTGTTTCAATTTTTTTGAAGTCTGCAGAGCACACTCCACACACACTTCTCGCTTGCGGCCCCAATTAAAGTAGCAAGAGCTAAACACAGAGCTAATCCTAAAGTGATACAAACACCCAACCAGACAGCCTTCCCTTTAGTGTGCGATTGTAAACGGCTACAATAAAACCTCTTCGGTTTTTTGGTTTTAATTGAGATACAAGAGAAACACAAATGATGCGGACTTTAGAGGACTACTGGAGATACCTAACACTGGAATGAAAGGAGAAGGACGGGAAAAAGGGTCCTTTTCCCCCACAAGACTCACCCATTCTCTCTATAAAAAATAAATACACCCGGGATTAGTTCAGCACAAGGAACCTTCTTCGTTGCCCACAATGATGTATGGCCACCTAAGAAAGATCCTGCGCACTCAAGACTTCTCAGACACCCAAGGACGGCAGCGTCCCACACTCACCAATCCATTTCCAGAACCACCATCTACCACTCTCATTTTCAGATCCACAGCCCCACCTGTAATGGCAAATAACCTTCTTCCCTCCCTCAAACTTCTGCTTCTCAAACAAAAAAACAGTAAGAAACCTCATCCAAAGCCAAGTTTGCTGGAAGTATGAGCATTTCATTCAACAGACTCCAGATCAGGCTTTCGGTGTCTAGGTAATACCAGAGCAAGCAAGTCATCTTTACTGGATTCACACTCTTTGTATCCCATTGTCCTACCTAGAAGACAACAGGGCTGCAGAGAGTTACGTGATTCCATAAATGAGAGTGAGACAGGCACAGACACACAGAGATCAGCCTCGCTCCCAAGGAGCAATTAGAGTTTGCTCACTCCTGTACCTCCCAAACCATCCAGCAACCATAAATGTGCCATTAGGGAAGCCTACAATGTCCCTGAACTAATTTACTTAGTCCAGCAGTTGATTCCTTCCCCCCCTCCTTCTCTCTAAACAATTCTTGTAGCAGAGGTTTTCTGCAGAGAAAAAGAGAACAAATTTTGCCCAGGAAGGTAGAAATCTTGGCAAAAGCATCCGTGTGACTGTAATCAGCCTGCACGGGGTTTCCAATTTCTCTTTTCATTAGGCAGCGACTGGCTTCTTTTATTCCGAGATGTGTATACAGTGGCAGAAGAGATCTCTCTAGTGGTTTTGCTGATGCCATCCTCCCCCTCCTAAAAATAACCAATTGAGGCTATTCCTGCAAGATGCCTTTCATGCGCTGCATGAATAGCTCATGTGAAATAGCTCCTGCATACCGAAGCATACAGAAAGCTTTATTCTCCTGCACGGGAAAGGATTTATTTAACCAGAATGAAAAAGAAACTGAACAGAAGACACATATCCTCCTATACAACTGGGAATTCCAACTGTCTGAATGATATGTAAATGATATTCGTTTTTAATGTGTAGGCCTAGTTGGAAGAGGGCCGAGTCAAAAACAGCCCCTTTCTCGTTCAGCGCATCTGCTCTGTGTGCGTGCGTGTGTAGTCAACTAGATGTGATGACTAAGGGTGGTCACAAATCATCTTTCGAATTTTTCTCTGGAATTCATTTTCTACTAAAAGTTTTTGATGTCATTAGAAGAATCCATTTTCTCCATGAAAGCTGATGTTTTGCTGAAAACAAATGCATGCACCTGAAAACAGAAACATTTCACCTAATTGGAAATTGAGTTGACGTGCCTCGGTTTTTATGACTTCTAATTCTCTGGTACATCTCCAGACACACTACGTCTTCCATGACGTGATGAGACCTGATCCCAGCAGATCCTCCGAGGATGCTGCGTGGTAGCTCAGCCACAAGGCAAAAGTTTTGGCATCTCACCAACTGCCGACATCTGGAGGACGTCTGGACTCTTGACCATGTCCTCTTAGCCTGAAAGAGTCAAAATCACCAAAAGACAAAGCCAAGCGCTTTTTTCTCTTGTGTTCCAGCCCAGGATTACTTTCCCCAACTGAATATATCCACTGACGCGGAGCAGGCCGAAAGGCATTGCTGAGAAACTACCGGAGAGGCAAAGTTATCGGAACAGGAACAACTGGGGACAGAACCGTTTGCTCCTGGAGGGGATGGAAAGCAGCAAACTCCAGAAGGAGTTAATTTGCAAGGCCAATGATTACAAAAAAAAGCATTTTATTTTTAAAACATAGGATGTGCGGGATTATTGACAGCTTAAAAAGCATATGAAAACTGAAGTGCAAATCGCTCCCTGATCATTTTACCATTTTGTTCTGTTATTCATGTTTGTACTTTCCAAATGCAAGAAATAGGGAGAAGAGTCTCCAGACAGGTTGTTATGACTTTTATGCCCAAAGTATGCTGCTTCGACTACACCAACAGTATCTGAATTGTGACTTTGAAAAATTATTTGCTAAGTCTTTTATACGTGTATTTTTTTTATTAAGGCTTCCTGGACATCCACCCTGAAGAAAGTGTAAAATTCTTAAATATTTCCCTTTGAGTAGAATTCTATTCTGAAAAGCCAGTGCAAAACCAGAAGTGCGAGTGCTGCAGGGGCAGCTGGCAATCTGTGCCATTCTTGGTCTCTCCAAGCACACCGTGATCAACACTCGCAACTTTTATACCAGCAAAGGGTCCAAGCTTTCTAACTAAGCCTTCTTTTGCTGTCCCCTCCTAAAATTCCAACCATGTTTCAGACCTGGAAAATCACAGGGATAGAATCAGTCAAGTTTCTTGACAATAAATAATTACTTAAATAAATAAATAAATAAATCACTTACCAGCCTTGTGCAATCTTGTCATTTAAGTCTTGAGCAACTCTACAACCTCCACGTACACTCATAACTGCCATAGTCCTGCACTGTGTTTGGACAGAAAATCATCGAATCGCTTAGGCTGGAAAAGACCTTTAAGATCATCAAGTCCAACCGGTAACCCAGCACTGCCAAGCCCACCACTAAACCATGTCCCTCAGCACCACATCTCCCCGGCTTTTAAATACCTCCAGGGATGGAGACTCAACCCCTGCCCTGGGCAGCCTGGGCCAGGGCCTGACAGCCCTCTCGGTGAAGATATTTGTCCCAATATCCAACCTAAACCTCCCCTGGTGCAGCCTGAGGCCGTTCCCTCTCGTCCCATCGCTTGTTCCTGGGGAGAAGAGACCGACCCCCCCGGCTCCAGCCTCCTTTCAGGCAGTTGCAGAGAGCGATGAGGGCTCCCCTCAGCCTCCTCTTCTCCAGGCTGAGCACCCCCAGCTCCCTCAGCTGCTCCTCACCAGCCCTGTGCTCCAGACCCTGCCCCAGCTTCGTTGCCCTTCTTTGGACACAAAACACAACACAAATCTGAACACATTTCAAAAAGTTGAAAATCCAAACCCCAAAACAGCCTTCAGCAGAATACTTCTGATACAGAGCAGAAAGCTTGCCCTGGACTGGATTTTGCTGGCCAGTAAAGAAGAAAGCGCAGGTATCCCGACAGCCGGCAAATCCCACACTAACGGGTGATCGCTTGCAGTTCTCGCCATCCACACCTCCAATGCGACGCTTCAGATTTAGCTAATGTGGCTGTACGTTCCTCACTGCCGGTCTCATTACATTCAGAACCCAGTGCTAAGCACGTTGTTAAGCATTGTAATTCTTTCTTTATTAGATTCAGGTATATAAATGGCATCCCAGGGAGCACTGTGAATTTTGATCATTATTTCTTTACTCGCGCTGTGTTCATCTGCCTGCTGAGAAGATGATCACCAACTTACCCCACGCCCCTGTGGGACCCATTATTTATCTTATTACATTTTACAGTGTGGAGTAAATAAATGGCATTAAAGTGCTAAATTTATTCATCGAAATGGGTTGCATTCGCATACTGGAGCCATTTCTTAAATCAAGGAAATGCTGTTAATAGGCACTCTATGAAGATGTGCAATACATTCATTTTAATGTGGCCGCAATAAAGCAAGACTGCTACGAACTGACGATGACATTTCACGTGTGGAGAAGGACAGTGACACTTTAATATCTCCGCTTCCTCAGATCGCTTCTATCACATGCAGCCCAAGAGGGCTGTATTAATTATTTTCGTGTCACTTCTAAGAATTTAATTTCAGCCATTATTAGAACATGCACATTAAGCAACTATCGCTCGGCTGCTTGAGAGACTGGCTCAGAAAATCCTACACGCTGGGAGGAAATAGAAGCATGGTGAAAACCAGGCAGTGATACAACCATTTCCATCTCAAGGCGTTTTGCAATCGTTATGCCATTAGTCACGGCAGAAGTAGGTAGGACGCGACACAATTTTCATGGGGCAGAAAGGCAAAGCAGAGGCAGCAAAGCCATTTTGTGCTGAAGGTACCCATGGCATCAGTGGGAGATCTGTGATTAAGACCTGGGAGGAGTAGGATCCCATTTTTTTGATTAAAGCAACTGATTGACACCAAGTGTGTGCCTTATTTAAAATTTCTTCTTATGAATTAAAAATAAACTCGGGTTCCCAAAGTAACATCTTGGTCCTTCTGTTGCATTAGACTTAATGCAGAGCAAAATGAGGTCTCCTTTAACTACTCTTAAATTATAGAAGTCACCAGGGCAAAATTTATACGTGGAACAGACTATTTCAAGCTCTACGTACTGTGCATGAAGACATCACACAAGTTATTCTCCTTTAAAGTAAATATTACTTCAACAGATGGTGGTCTTCCAAGAATTAGGGACTGGGACGCCTGTTTCTCTTCCCCATCCACTCTGGGGACTGTACCATCTTTAGACCATACAAGTGACATTTCAGGTTTCATTCTCATTTTATTTTTGACCTCTAAAAGTTAAGTGCCCAAGCCAACAAACAGCACAGGTTACTCCACACAAATAGTCATCCCACAGCTGTATTTAAGAAGAGCTGTTCTTTAGAGCTAGCAGTGTGATGTTGCTTTGTCTCCTATGCCATTTTTATTAATTTGTATTATTAAAATTATTTTGAAATGAAACAACTTAATACGTAAGAGCCAAGAGTGTTACAAGCAGATATCTGAATAAGCAGCAAGGAAAAAAGTAAGACAACAAACTGTGTCTTACCAAGTGGTGGAAAGGAAAGGTTATATCCATTTATTCCTCAGCCAACGCTGGCCAAATTGCTGTTTGCCCTTCTTTGCATTTATTCATGTGATGTATTTATAGATAGCAACCACATCTCCCCCTTCGGACTTTGTTTTGCTTCCTAATTAAATTCAGGAGAGGCAGCAATAAGTGAAATTTTTGCCACTGTTGAGCCAAACCTATACAGAGCGGGCTCTTATTCTGTATTTCTCTTGTGGAAGAGGACTCCAGCTTAGAGCCAAAATACAGCCAGGACATTCCTCTGATGACTTGTCTTGCTCACAGATGGGCAGGATCATCCTAAGCCCCACCAGATACCTCCATCAGAAGTTGGTTGCTTCAAGAAAACCCAGGGATTGAAATGATCAAGAAACTTCTCCTTCTTCCCAAATACACCAAAAATCAACCACAGTCTACAGAAGGTTTACCTTTAATCTGTGTTAGGGGACAGCCACAAAAAGCAAATATCATAAAAAGCAGTTTATTAAAGCTAATCTGCAAAGACCAGCAAGTATAGACAAAATAAATGTGAAAGGGTAGATGAGAGGAGGATAGTCAGCTTAGGACTGAAAAGGGAGGTGTTTGTAATATCGAATCATAGAATCGTTAAGGTTGGAAAAGACCCTTAAGATCATCAAGTCCAACCGGTAACCCAGCACTGCCAAGCCCACCACTAAACCATGTCCCTCAGCACCACATCTCCCCGGCTTTTAAATACCTCCAGGGATGGGGACTCAGCCCCTGCCCTGGGCAGCCTGGGCCAGGGCCTGACAGCCCTCTCGGTGAAGATATTTGTCCTAATATCCAACCTAAATATGTTGTTATACAAATGAGTGAAGCAATGCCATTGTAGAAGCATTCCTCCTGTCCAGCTGGAACAATTTCTCTCCATATGAGACAGTAAAATAAAATTTCTAAATGTTAATAAACTTTTTTAAAGGTCAGGTCAGTATTTTCTGTAACATGCGTCGGGGGGAAACAAATACATCTCAGCATCAGGTCACCGTGGGACAGCACTGACATTAAAGAGAGGAGGAACTGCAACTCTTCTAGAAGTGAATCAGTTACTGAAAACAAGGTTTTCTTCCCCCTCCCTTTCGCTCTGGTCACTCTGATGTGGCAGCAAAGTGATAGAAAGTTTAGAGAAACGAATAATTCTCGATATAATCATGATGCTGGTCTGGACCAACATGGGCAGAGAAGCTGAACAGCTCTTGAAAAAGAAAAGTAAGCCCAAAGTGTTGTGAAATTTCAGTGATTTATGCACGATGCACAGAAGAAGGCAGAAGAATGGCAGAGAAGGCAGTGAAGGAAAGGACTCCTTATTAAAATGTGTTTAAAGTCAAGCATCAGACTGCCCTACTCTTTGAAGCTCGGCTATAAAAGAAAGGACAAGTGGCACGGATTTCGAGATTTGTTGCCGCGCGCACACATCACAGGCTGAAAGGCTGCGATTGCGACGTTCACCCTTCAATGGCTTTGATTTGACTTCAACGAGGGAGTTATTTTTGTTGATCACTCAGTGATTGTCGCAGGGTGAAGATGACATGTACTGTCAACGGAGGGTGTCCAATTGGTTAAACCTGAGGATCAGAGTTTGTAAGGCAAAAAAAAAAAAAAAATATGGTGCAGATCTCACTGACACCTCAAACGTTTGAGACACTCAAATTTGCTAGGGGAGGGGGAGAAACAGAGTTGGTGCTGTCATTTTAGCCAATTTGGACAAAAAGTTAATCTTTTCAAAGCAAATGTCCTACCAGCCTTTAACAG
The DNA here is from genome assembly GCF_047370975.1 of Nipponia nippon. NCBI lineage: Eukaryota > Metazoa > Chordata > Aves > Pelecaniformes > Threskiornithidae > Nipponia > Nipponia nippon. The sequence continues at coordinate 2,801,467 of NW_028262347.1, forward strand.
CTACACACAATTTGATCTTAAACCTAAAATTCTCTGCCCCCCTCCCATCTTCTCTTAGAAGATTTCCAGTGGAAGAGTCAAATGGACGAGAAACAGCAATATGAGGACGCAGTCCATCCGGATTTCAGATTAACACGAGTCGCTGGTGTCTCAGCCCTACAGGGCTTGACAGCACCCTCTTCCCAGAAGCAGCCTTGTTTTAATTAATTGTTCCAAAATGCAGCCAAGAGAAATAAAAATAGTCCACCCTCACCGTAATATGCCACTTAAAACATATTTATTCAAGCATAAAAATAATGAGAATAATTATTCTAATACTAAATTATCCCAACAATTCTAGTAAGTAGGGTCACTTAGTACTTTTGGATACTTTAATACTTTGACTATAGAAGTCTAAGGAATAGCTGTAAACTCCACATAAGCATTGACAGTTCTTCTGCCTTTAGAGATAAAAAGCTTAATGGAGATTTTTACCTTTTCCTCTATGTGCTTCTGCCCCCTCTCCACCACAGACGCACACATTTCAGTATATTTAAATGCCTTATGAAAAAATTAATTGGCACTGAATGTAAGAGTCTCCAGTGCAGCCTTGAAAGAAGACCATAGGTTCCATTGAAACTAGACCTACAACACTATTCCATGGCAAAAACAAACAAAAATAAAAAAATCTTCCTATTTTCAAGGGTATTGAAAATTATATGATGTAATAAAATTAATGACAAGGGCCCATTTCCTTTCATGATGCCTACGGCACTAGTCCTTTGATGAGCTTATAAATAGCAATTTGTAGCCCAAGAAGAGTGTAGGTTCTATATAAACAACATAAACTCATGATTCAAAGGAACACCTGTAAACACAATGCTCAAGACAACAGAAACGTTAAATAAATCCATTTAATCCATAAAAATGTTAAATAAATCCATTAAATTTCAAGCCTCCTCCAAATTCTTACACATTTTCAAAGCTCCTTTGCCCAAAATTAACACTTCAGTTTAGAATGTCCAGCCCTTTCCAGACCGGCTCATCAAAATGCTTTATTTTTTGCCCTTGAGCTACAAGCATCAACTTGGTGTTGAAGCGACAAAGGAAGTGACAGAATGAGAAATGGGATTAAGAAGTTTGGGGTAAATGCCATATATCTATTAATGTTTCACTTGGGACTTGAAACCCCAGGACTGACACAGTCTGAGCTTAACCAAAGAGTTTTTTTTAAGGTTTATCAATATCAGAGTCTTTGATTCTTTACCTAGGAGACATTATTTGCATGTCACCACGTAATTATAATACACATACATACTTTATCGCCCTCTTTGGTGAATACTGAAATTATGGAAATTCTAGGATCAATGACAAAAATCAGTGGTTTCAAAAAACACCCACAAAGCTGAAAGACTTCATGTAGACGGAAAATGGGAAGCAAGATAATTAGGTCATGTCCTTTCTGACATTTATTTCAGTAAGCAGAGAATCAGATCGTGCTCTCTCTTTTATATGCAATTCAGAAGGTGAAAAAGTATATTCATACTGTACTCACCCATGGATGGAATTTAACTGTGGGAATTGATATTCCCACCTATTTGACAGGCAAAGCAAATTTCTCACCATAGTTATAAATATCCTACAGGAAAATGTGCAGATTTCATTATCAGTTGAGCTTTGTCCTTGTGCATGAGATGAGGATGCGACTGTCCAGCAAACAGCCTGATGAGCCCTGGCTCAGGCTCATACCTACACAGATGTGTGCTCCTGACTACTTGTCTTCACTTCAGATTCTGGACCCTCATCTATGAGACAGGAGGAGAAGGAAGAGGGTGTGATGGCAAGGTCAATAAGGAAGAAAAAGTTGGCTAAAAAACCCTCAATTAAAGCAGTGTTGCAAAGTTTTAGTCACCCGCTTCCTTAGGGTGAACAAGGCTTGTTTTGTGGATATTTAAATGAAACTGCCCTTGCCCAGAACGTAAACTGACACTTTGTCTGCCCTCTTAAGAAACAACACATGCCAATGAGGTTTCTCCTGCTGACGTGCCATGGAATCAACAGGGAAGAGGCTCCATGGCGCCAAAAATTATGGGGACTGGGAAACAAACTCCCAAAGCATCAATGATCAGGTCTTATAGGCTACAAAGACAGGAATTTAAGTTGTGTGTCTTACTTTGTCATCTGTAACGTTAAGAACATCGGTAACATCTTAAGGGGAATAGAGAGAAGAGAACCAACCCTCACATCTCATCTTTCCACGCAGTTGTGAAATGGAGTAGATCTAACTGCAGACCTGCTTCAGGGCATCTCAATCCCATTCACACTTTGAGACCTCATTTTTTGTCGTCACCCTTGCTGAGCCGGTTTTCTGCAGCACCAATTGAATGGCGGAGAACCTCAACGCTCTGCATCTGTTGGGTGATGCTCTCACTGAAACCATCTCCATCTTCTAACTATACCTCAAATATTCCTGGGGGACTGACGATGCAGTCAAAAGAACCTGGTTGAAGGCTCTAGGAAAAAGCTGGTTTGACTCTCACACTAACAAAGCTCAGCACCTCCTAGTAACCCATGAATATACATCTTTTTAATTCATCCTGCTCTGGATTTCATAAAAATAGACCAGACTCTCTCAGTACTTAGGTTACTGCAGTGACTTGTATTATAGTAAAATGAATCTGATAGTTCTTATGTTGTGTTTCAAAGACTTAACAGCATCCTTAGTGCAACTGAGAAATTTTTCTATAGCAATACACTAAAAAGGGACAGTAACGTGTGAAAAGAGGGGGGACCTTTTTGGCCTATATGTTGTTGTGCTATTTGTTACACAGCAAATGGCTAAACAAAGGAAGAAGTTGAAGTACAGTAAATTGTGAAAGGCAGTGATTTTCTAGCTGAGGAACGCTGACCATCTCTGCTGGCACCACAGGGAAGCTGCGATAATGCAAAGGCCTGAGGACACCATCTCAACATATCCGTCCCCACGCGCGCTGGGTGCACTCCAGCATGAGCCGACCCTACCTCCTGCCCCAGCAGCTCCCTTGAAGCACACAGGCTTCATCTATCTCCATAAACCAACATTCCCTATTAAAACCAAAGTGACACTGAAGTCACGCACCCCTTGCCAACAATTCGGTACAAGTGCCTTCTGGGCCAATACTGTTTTTGAGATGTTACACAACAGAGACAGCCCTTGAGTTTGAAACTTCACTTCTTCCTATACCCCTTGGCCAACTCTATACACCTCCTAGATAAATATTGATGCAGCTGAACAAAGGAAAAAGCCGCATTACGCTTTGTAATGATGAACATTAATGGCCTGTGACACAAGTGCTCTCTCTGGGGTGGCCTGTCATACAAGGTGGGAATTTTTCCCCCAACTTTGTAATGACATGGACATCAAAAACGTCAAAAGATTTACTGTAAAAAGCACCTCCAGGCCAAGTTTAAGGTGACTTCCATGTTCTTGTTCTGCTTTTCTTGTTTCTCCTCAATAGATTTTGCTTCTAAAGGGGGATATTACACACACCATTATAAACCAAAAGCTGCAAGCAAAGGACTCTTACTTATATGCCAACAACCACTCTGCTATTCACAAAACCAGCTGGTTCCTTCTTCTCAGCACACCCGCAGCTGCAGCATGGGTCTCTATTTCTTTTTCTTGAGGGTATACCTACTGGTGCTGTATCTTTCAAAAAATTACACTGTATTTCTTATTGTGCAATTATTTTGCAAAAGTTACATATCAGTTCTAAAAAAGAGCAATGAAATGACAAGACACAGGAGATGGGAGAACTCAAACATATGCTTTAAATGTCACAAGCAGCAAAGATCGGCACAGTAAAAGCCATCAGAAACTGGCAAAAACTGTAAAACTGCTAAATATAATTAGGTATTTAATTAGGATACCAAAGCATTACTAATATATCCTTTAAAATTTGGAAATTGAAAGCATATAAACTAAACCAAAACCTTTCTATTTCTGTATGACTATGTGCAAAAAAATCATCAATAAAAATAACTCCCTATGAACCACAGTTTCAACACCCTTGCGTAGCAGCACCACTTTGTATCTTAAAATCTGGGGGGAAAAAAAAAAAAAAATCTAAAAAAGCCTCCCAAAATCCACCTCTCAGAGAAAGAAACAGAAAAGAAATTCATTTTAAAAAATCCCCCTCTCGGACTTCTGCTTCAGTGGTTACGTTGGAGCAGCAAACATCCTGGTGGAGGTGGAATCAGAGCATTATTGCAGCACAGCTTCAACATGGACCTTGAGCAGAAGCCGCCAGGACCATGGCTCTGGAGTGATTTTGCTAGAACGGCTAAATTGGAGGGGTAAGCAAAACGTACGTGTTGACAGAGCTGTGCAGAAGCAGCCTTTGAGGCCAGACCAAATTCTCATGCTCTAGGAGACAACAAGTGATGAAGGATTCCTGCCTGGACAGCGCTGGTTGAAAGACCTCGTGACAAACCCTATCCTACAAGACATTAGCTTATTTACCTCTCACTTAATCAGCCTCCTCTTTCCTTTGTCAAACTGCCCCAATTAACAATCAACAAGTTCCTAATTAGAAACTAAGGAATAAATCCCCAGAAAGGGCGCTCATTTATAAAGAAAGGCAGATAGCATCATTTAGCACTGACTTGTTTGGTTTTACAAAGAACAATGGGAACAGGGTAACTACAGTTTTTTCTTAGGCAATTCATTTGAAATGGTCCTTCAGTAAAATAACAGTGTTTGGAGACTACCTGAAAAAAAAACAAACCAGGGGTGAAACAATGCAGAAATGTAAATGGTCTGATGTACTGAAGTTGGTACGTCCCAAATCAACAAGTTTCAGCAAAGCTTACCTATCCATACCCCACAGGCCTGCATCTCTGATGAAATCAAGCTTCAAAACACATCCTTGGAGATTTAGATATAAAAAGATCTGCTAGAAGTAGCAAAGGTTCTGGCAGAGCATGGAACTGAACCTCAAACTCCCAAATGCACCATTTCTTTGCAGCCCTAACCAAAAAGGTATGAATGGGTTAAATCCCAGCAGTTTTGTACAACATCTGGTTGTCCTACTTCCTTGGAGAACAAGAAAAAAAAAATCATTCCACTGAAATTCCACAGGGGGAACTCCAGTGTGAAGGTCTATGAAGTGACAACTGCTAATGACTTTTGACAATTTGACTTTTTTCTGTGTTGAGCTGCTCGGACTTGCCACCAAACACAGGGAAGTCTTAGAAAATGCCCGTTAGCCACACTGACACCGGCTCCTCCCCGAGCCAGGCTCTTCATGCCTGATGCTAATTCCATCCGGAGAGAGATTTATGCCTGTTAAGCTCTGAAAAAATCTACTGTCAGCCTTGGTTATCCCAGTTTGATTTTGTATGAAACAGAGAGGAAAACAACATATTTAAAAATTGCCTTTAAAATTCAGCAGGCCACCTGAGCGCAAGACGTGTCTCTGACAAGATCCACCTAAGCTTCAGGAATTCGAAAGAATTATAAGAAAGATTTTATTTAATCTTCTTTTTGGAAGAAGAAAAACGTCACTATTGTCACACCATTGGTCTTTTAATCTTTTTTGGCAACATATGTTAAATTAGAGGAACAATCATTTCTTAAATGCTATGGGCTAGGGGAAATGATTTTAGTGGGTTTGCAATGATACAAGTCCCATCATGAGACTACGCATGTACATGCACTCCCTACAGGAAAAAAAAAAAAAAAGATGCAATCAATTTACACCTCAATCAAAAATCTAGGCTAAAAAATACAGAATATATACGTTATGTTTTAATTCATCTTTCATTTGATGCTTTATTACCCAAATAAATTTTGTATCTGAATGAGTGTGGAGTTTGACTTATCAATGCGGGACGCTTCTATCTTACGTTAGGCTTTGCGACACCGAGGATGGAAAGAACGTGAAAAGGTGACAGTTCGCTGGAGTTAATCCTTATGAATCAAGAATATTGCTATGAATGACAATTAATTTCTGCAGCAGCAATGGGACTGTGGCACGTGGTTTCATCAAAATTCAACTTTGCTGATTAAATATCTTCAGGAATTTGGTTGTTCTACATCAAAGTTATAACAGTAGGTAAAGGTCATTGGGAGCCACACTTCTATTCATTAGACTACAGGGTTTTTTTTCCTCTCCCTTCCCCTTTCTTTGCCAGACTAGGCACATGACCGAAGCAACTCAGCATACAAATTCGGTAGCTCGGCCTCCCCCGCTTCATTTGCATCTGTTAATTCATTTGCGCGCGTAGGTAAGGTCAATGCAAATGGAAACCTCTGCCTTTTTAAAAAACTTCGTCCCATCTACCATTGAGCGCAATCCTTTCTCACGCAGAATTAGGGGCAACGCTACCTCAAAGACTTTTTTCTCTCCTACTACAGCAAAGCCAAAATGAGCAGTAATCCCTCTGGGTTGGAACACAAAGAGGCTTTCTGGATAGCGCCTCGTGCAAGACGCACAATGCTTTTCAAACTGGGTGTGTGTGCAGGGAACTCTGAAATAGCTTTTATTTATCAGCCCTCCAGGCATGTTGCTTATTCTGCCAAGTTTTCAGGAAGGTTTAAGGGCACAGGAAGAATTTATGGAAAAAAAACCCCACCACCTTCATTTTGTTTATCTAACTGACTTGATTGACATCTTTAAATGATATTGTACTCTCAATAGCTATTGCCTTCAATTCAAAGAACTTAGCTACGCTACTTAAAGATCATATTTTTAACATTGTAAAACGCTTGATGGTAGGTAATTACAACACATTATCAGAATAACTCTAATACTTCATATACTACATTACAAATGACAACCAGCAATTAAACCCATTACTGCCTTTCATCAAACTAACCAGAAAAAACACTTAACTATTGGCCTGGGCGTATCTAAAACTGATCACAAGTACCCATTCTGCTTACTCGAACAATAGCTCTCCGTCCTTGACAACTTCTATTTGTTTCTTTAATATGGAAGAGTTGCCAAACACTTTCTTTAGGAGGCTCCTGAAGGATACACATGGCAGCTCTCCTCCCATCAAACAACACGTTTCACGTGACTGGAACGGATGCCCCTTTTGTGTGACCAGACACACGCTGGTGTTGGGGACTTTGGGGAAAAAGGCAGATGAGCGGAGGTTGGATGAAATGTTTTATCAGCAGATCACATAGCGACAAGTTTGGCATCTCTTACATAGAAGAAAGATTGACCCGGATGAATGGGAAGCAGAAAATCCTCCCAAGTACTCAAAGCGTTATGAAGAACTAGGACTAATGCTGCCTGGGAAGGAGATGAAACAATAATTTAGGAGCCAGGCAAAGGAGAGAGAGCGAAATACCAATGTTAAGAAAATACCAATGTTAAGAAAAGATAGCAACTAGCAATCTAGAGATTCCTTGCAATTAATTAACTTCTATTACTTTTTAACAACAATTTGCTTTCAGTTCAGATTAACAATTTACACGTGGTGCCGGCCCAGTCTGATTTTCAGAGGGAATTGCAAGACCTGTTTTCATTAAAATCAATTATACGGTATGTAGGGATGATGTATGTAAGGGATGACTTTCACAAAGAGGAATGGATTGCAGTGATAAACTGCACAGCCCTGTACAACAAAATGAAGAATGATTCTAGACTGAAGACTTGTCTCCACCTTTTGTAAAGATCTACCAAAAGAGGACGGCTGTCACTCGTCCTCCTCCAAAAGCAGCAGAACGCTGACTTTCTTCTGAGAGCTCTGGAGACCTATTAGAAGAGAACTCGATCTGACATTTCCCCGTATTTCTCCCTTCTTGTTGTATTTCTAGAAGTTCTCCAATTTTTCTTTGTATTCAGAACAATTACATCTCATGTCCATTGAACCTGGCTTAGGACTAAAAATTATCAACTTGGGTATCGCAAAATCAAGGAACCGACAATTTTAGAGGGATCTGCACTTATTTAGCAATGTTATTTGACCTTACAGAGTGTAATTTTTTTTTTTTTTTTTACTTTGAAAACACAGTCTCTTACTGTTTCTGCAGAAATAATGAGTTTACTGAAAAAAGTCACTAAAAATTATTAAAGCCTCTAAGAGCTTCAGTCAGAACCTGATCATCATTACATTTTACAGTATACAGAGCACTGCTAGTACACTGCCTTCTCTGTAGTCTTTTTATCCTATGATAAATCAGGCGGGGCAGCCAAAATAAAACCTAAATAAAAAGAAGTGTTTTTGTGTTCAGAGGCATTATCACATCATTTAGCATCCCTGGTACCACCACTCCATTACTTTTAAGTATTATTGCAAGGATTGGTACTTAAGTCATAATAAAGACTGGAAAACAAGAGATGCTGTTAGCTTCTACTATTTTGTAATATTTGTTTTAGTATTTCCACAGCAAAAAACCCCAGAAACCAACTGATCTGAAGGTACAGAACTAAGGCGATGGCCTTAACTGGTCCTACTGGGCTCCTGAAATCTCAAGTTGCCGCTACCATGAGCAGCATCTAAAGGCCCATTTCAAAAACTAAATTCTGGGCGATATATCACTGTCTGGATTTTCTCCAGGAACAAAGCTATTTACTGGTGTCCATATACTCAAATAAACATCTGTAACACTTAGACAAACTGTGATTCACTGGAGTCCGCCTCAAAAGAAACACAGCTTCCTATTCTCCTGCTCACCCCCTGTCCCTGAGTGCAGAAGCACTTAACTGTCCACAACTCCCCCCCACCACAAACCAGCCACCAGTCAGTTGTCCGATAGTGCTATTCATCTACAGATAACAGACTACTCAACGTGGAGGAAGAGTTATCTCCAATTTACAGAGAAGGAAGCAGAGGTGGAAGTGATTAAACGGCATCAGACGCTTGGTCCGAGACCACTTCCACGTGGCCTTGCTGCTACCACGCAGGAGCGGGGTCACCAGCCCTGCGCTAAGAGGCTCCCAGCATTTCATCTAGATTTCAGACAGGGTCTCCAGAAAGAATATTCCCATTTTCAAACCCAGCAGAAGAATCTGACTTTAAGGAATGGAATGATGAGAAGAAAGCCGCTTGAAGCTCACACAAGGCGTTCATACCACCTTGTGCTAGATGTAGTCCTCAGAGTTGACCAAGTCACTCAAGTAAAAGCTGACTAAAGCACCCATATATGAGCAGGCAGCAGAGCCATTGCTATTGGGCTACAGAAGGACTTTCAGAGCTAAACTAAGCTGTCACAGAGCATTTGTAGAAATACAACCTGGAGAGACAAAGTTACAATAAAATAGAAAATCTGGACCTTGATTAATAACGGTGGGAATTTATGACTTTCAGTTCTGTTCCACTTATTCCAAATCTGCACAGAATTTATGACCGTTCAACTCGACGCTTCATCCACAACGGCTTCATCCCTGGCAGTCGCATAGCCAGGATTTCCGCGTACAGAGCAATTTCACGCTGAGGTGTTAATGAATTGATGTCTCTGAAGAGCTTGGAAGTTATCAGACGAAAGGAGCTACAGAACTGCTTAGCAGTGGTATCACACAATGTGCAATTACTGCTAATCTATCCGGTATTCAAGACGCCTGGCACCCAAAATAACCAAAATAAAGGCCAACTGCTTTCCTGCAAAATTTATTTATGGCTATTCTGCATATCTCTAAAAATTAACAGAATTTAAAATTAAACTCCTCAGGAATATTCTACCAAAAAGTTATTCTGTGTATGACCTGGTGTCTGAAAAACATGCTCCTCCATGGGTTGACTTCCCCGCAAGGCATCTGCTGCGGTGCTACAAGGACTCCTTTTGCCACGCGCCTTTGGGGCAGCGTGAAAACCCTGCAAGTGGTTGTGCAGCCACATCTGATGTGTCCGGACCAAAGAACCTGGTCTATAAAACAGGAATAAATGAGAGTCCCATGCTGTAATATCCATGACAGAATTCAGCAGAATGGGAAAACGCAGCTTACTGGTGAAGTAACTTCAAAACCGTTATTTTTAGCTCTGTTTAGCAAACTGAAGAAGGTAATAGTTGAAATAAGCATTTCAGAGTTCACACTTTGAAATCATAGATGAAATTTAAATATGTTGAAAAACTCTTTTTTCCCCTTTTAGTATCTCTGGAGAAGACTGAAATTCACCTCCGTGCTCTAACTGGGATAACAGCTATAGCTTCCCCAAATTAAAAAATTTTAAATTGTACATAAGGTTTTAAATAGCTTTGCAAAAACCAAGCAAGAGTAATCCAGCTAAAACACACAGCAGCGAGCTCCGACATGAGTGCTCCATCACTAAGGGAACTCCAGTCCACTACCAAAGGATCCACCCAGAAGATTCTTTGGCTTAAGCAAAATGACATTTATGTAAAATAATAACAATAACGATAATAATAATAATAATAACAACAACAACTCCTCAAAAAATAAACCCCCTTTCCTTTCAGATGGGGAAATGGGAGTCCAAAAAGCACTGTCATTCTGGGCTTTATATCTTTGCTATTAACAGCAAATACAAAATACAGGAATCACCTTTTTTGTTTTCGTGAAGAAACAGGTCTCCTGTATTTCAACTGAAAATTCATAAAGCTTTATGAAAGTAACCACGTGCACTCTCCAAAGTTTTTCAGGGCCTTAATGCTGTAACGTGGACTTAAGCCACACTAAGTTTTCATCCTTGGCTTTCCCCTGTTACACGCAGGGAAAGCCCTTGCTAACGTATTTTCTGAACAGCTTCCATAGGCAGATTACAAACTTAGAATTTGTCATGCTTTTCTTCCCATTTTCTTCCACCACAAAAATGAAGGACGCTTTTCTATTTTTGCCTTGCGAGTTTCTTTGTTGCTTTGCAGATTTTTTTTGCAGTCTCAGAGTAGCACTTGCTATATTTGAAATGAAAGCTGGTGCTGTTAAAGCAAGTTTTAGCTGCTGTGGAAGATCATTCCCCATTGCCAGCTGAGCTGCTAGAAAGGCACCAGCTCCTGCATGGGAGAATCTCACCTTGTGATTGAAGAGAGTCGTAGCGACTGATAAGCCAAAGCATTAAATGGGGATCTCTGTGTGTAACTCAGGCTCCTTAAAGCTGCCTGAGATTAGGCCGTTTCGTACTTAAGATGGTTAAATTAAATAAATGGATCCATTCTTCCTTTCCAGCTTTGCTAAATACTTTTCTGACCAACAGGTTATTAAGTACCACAATACTTGTGCTTCTGGTGGGGGGAAAAAAAAGAAAAGGAAAAGAAACAGGAAAAAGAAAAAAGAAAATCTGTAAACTTCAATGGATATAAGACCCATTTCAATCCTATTTAATCTCTCATTTCATGAATATAACACCTACAAACATTTGCAGAATGGTTCGTATAAAAGATTAGCATGTAACTAGTAAAATAAAAGGAAAAAAAAATAAAATAAGTGCGATCTTTGGTCCATGCTTCTACTACACCAGCTCCTTCAGCCTCAGTTGCAATCTGAAAAGATGACCTTCTGGTGACAACGGAAGGTTGCTCACCATCTCTAATCAACTTCTTGCACCTATCCTGCTAACAAGGTGCCATCAGGCGATCATAATTCACAGCCAGTTTGAGTTCACACAAGATTCAAGTTTCTTTTGCAAGGAAGCCATGCATTTTACAAGCCCTGTCTCACCTTGCCGGTCCCCGCTACAATAATCCGAACCAATTCATCTGTCTGCCTGGGCAAAGCACGGGCAGCAAATCAGTCACTGCTGCTGCCTTCAAGTTTGTGTTGGAGAGGTGTGGATTAATGGAAAAAAAACCACTGGTTTTTTTTCCAAATCTTTTTTTTAATTCTGCCAAACAAATTTGCAGCCATCACATGAGTACTTACAGAAGATGCTTTAACTGAGCACACCCTTGTAAAATTGTAGAATTAGCTAGATGCTAGCTAACGCACACAGTTTTACATGGAAACAGAGCTAAAAGAAAGCCAAAGAATTTCAGGTATATTAAATTCTCTTAAGAAAAACCACACATTTATATTTAAAAAAAAAAAAAAAAAAGTGTTTAGGCCTGGAAAACGTGCCAGTGGAGTTGACTTTCAGAAGCCTTGGCTAGCTGGCTGATGGGTAAGGAAACACTCTAACATAAAATTATTTGGTCCAGTGATGTGATGCGAGAAATATAAGACGAATTCCCCAGACTACTTGCCACACCTGGTATCAGAAAAGAGCCACTAAATTAATTTCATCATATTTATCCTCTTCCTTCTTATCTCCAAAGATTTGCTGGCATGTGGGAAGACCAGAATAGCTTCTTGTGGTGGGTTGACCTTGACCAACTGCCAGACGCCCACCCAGCTGCTCTCTCACTCCCCCTCTTCAACAGGACAGGGAAATAAGATGGAGAACGCAAGATAGAAAAAAGAAAATAAGATGGAAAAAGCTTGCAGGTTAAGAAAAAGACAGGGAAATCACTTACCAATTACCATCATGGGCAGAATAGACTCGACTATTTTAATTTTTGACTAAAATATTTAAGAGAATTAGTACTAATTTGATAATCTGGTCTATAAATCCAGATTTTTATAACTCAATATATTGAGTTTACCGTAAGTGTACCACTACTAATTGTTCTATATTGATTAGACCAGTAAAACACCAGTTAGATTACCAATAAATTCACAGGTCCATGTACAAGACGTGCTGGCTTTTGTCCACGTTAAAACTTTGTTTAACGCTACAACAAGCTCCAAAAGTCAAAAATAACCCTCTTCCAGTCCAACGTCAACTACTGTAATTGCGGAAAACCCCATGATTATTCTTTGCACAGTATGAAATCAGCACTTTTTGCCAACTTCTTAACCCACATCCACCAGCCATGATCGCCATCTCTTTGGGAAAGAACCAGATGACAAGATCTACACAAGGTTTGCTGGTGTATCTCAAGACTTGCTGTCATTCCCGCGTACTTCGCATTTAGTGTGGCCTCACCTTGAGTATCGTGTGCAGGTCTGGGTCCCACAATTTAAGAAGGATTTTCAGGTACTTGAATGCATCCAGACAAGGACAACAAAGCTGGTGAAAGAGCTGGAAGGAACGTCCTATGAGGAGTGGCTGAGGACTTTGGGCTTGTCTAGTTTGGAGAAAAGGAGGCCGAGGGGCAACCTCATTGCTCTCTGCAGCTTCCTGAGGAGGGGAGACATGGACAGGGAGGTGCTGAGCTCTTCTCCCTGGAATCCTGTGATACGACACACGGGAATGGTTCAAACCTGCACCGGGGGAGGTTCAGGGTGGACATTAGGAAGCATTTCTTTAAGGAAGGGGTGGTCAAACACTGGAACAGGATTCCTAGAGAGGTGGCCAATGCCCCAAGCCTGTCAGTGTTTAAGAGGCATTTGGACAATGCCCTTAACAACATCCTTTAACTCTTGGTCAGCCCTGAAGTGGTCAGGCAGTTGGACTAATGATCGTCATAGGTCCCTTCCAACTGAACTATTCTATTCCAAGACACAATTCGGGGCTTGTGACGCAGTATTCAGAAGGAATAAGTCACTGAAAACTCATATGACATCATAAATCTCTGCTTACACTCTAGTGTTCAGCAATATGGGGAATCTTAATTGTGCTCCGTGAGAACATGAGTTAAATACTAGAACTAAACTTAAGCAGCGCTTCCATTAAGAAATGAGGTAAAACTACTTTGTTGGCTTGATGAATATAATATGGGTTGGAAGTAATTCATTATCATGGAATTGAATTAACACTGTTCAGCGCAAGTTCTTGCAAATGTCAAAATTTCTGTGTTCCTTCAGGTTGTATTTTATCTGAAGGAGAAGGAGGAGCTGGAGACATGTGAAATTTCTGACAGGCTGTTGATTTCCCGTACGGATGAAGCATGTTTGAAAACTCAAAACTTGACTGATCTGCTGAAGCACATTCTCTGACAGACAATATAAAATCAATGCATCACATACTAAGAGTTTTTTTGGCATGTAAGAGTTTTTGTTTGTGTGGGAGGCGGTGGGGGGATTGCTTTATTTTCTGTCATCGAAAATGAACAGCCTTACCTTAAGGTTTTTATAAACTGTCATCTTTAATCAGACACACACAGTAAGACTGTCAGTTCTCATAAAGCATCGGGGGAAAAAAGCACAAAACGTGAAGCTGTTCCCCATCCCTTTCCCGTGAACGTGCTCCGTTTCTGCGATGGCCTCAGTCAGAACTAAACCTTTTCTTAGCAGTGTCACAACAACAAGCTCTTCTGAAACGTGTCTTTATCATTCAGCAACGTAGACTTTATGAGAGCTTGTCAAAGAGAAAAGAGTTAGGATCCGCCTGCAAGAAACATTCATTCCCGCTGTTGACAGATATAAAGTACTAAATGTCAACAGCAAGGGACTCGTCAACTAAATGTCTTCTAAACACTCATTAAACCAGGGGGAGAAAAAAAATTCAGTAGGTGGGTGTCAAATTGCTCCCTTAAGATTTCGATGCAGGTCAATTGAAGTAAACAGCGAGTGTATGAAAAGTTGCATCAAGCATCTGTCACGCTCAAGGATGAGTATTAATGATTCCAAAATAAAGATGGGAATATTAAGCATCACGGTGACTACCGGTACCGTAACGAGAAGCAGGAGTCGAGATCTCCTGGTATGAGCCTCATTTGTCTCGCCGCACCGCCGAGCCTGCCGAGAGGCACCATCTCCCTGCCTCCGTAGCCTCCCTCTCTAAAGGGAGGACATCGCCCACCTTGCAGAAGCCAGATTTAGATTAACTAAGTGGTATTTTTTCCCCTCTCTTTGAAGATAAGGGATATGTCTGAATGTAAGGCTTAAAAAAGACAGTATTCATGGAATCCGGATGGTTATATTTTTAAGGGGTCACTGACTTTAAAAGTTTGCCAATAATGTCTTCCTGTGTACATAACAGCATGTCAGGCTTTTTTTTTTATTTAACCCCTTATCCTCTGAACATTATTCAACCTGAAGTACAAACTTTAAGCAGTCAATAATATAAGTTCCCTCTCCTAGCTTGAGTCAGTTTTATTGATTTATCTAAAATCAAGTATTTTAGGTTTGATTTCAAAACGCTAAAGACATCAGCTCTCATTATTTATCTGTGCCCTATGATTATTTGACATCTTCCATCTACTTCAATAATAACATATACCCCTTAGACTGATAAAATACCACATATTTTTCTTAACATACTGGGTATCATTTAACATAGTCTAAACATACTAAATGTAACTAACAAACTAATCTAATTTTCACACTCCTTTCGCTTCCCAAGTAACACATGCCCCATATTATCAAATGTTAATTTTATAGTACACGACTACAAGTTATTACAGCATATTTTAAAATCAATTAGTTGTTTTTATTAAAACGGTACACATATACTAATAAAAGGGATTATCAGCGAGGTACACAGGGGTTCTTAGTTATATACATAGATTTGTATCGATTCCAGTTATGTGGTTATGAACGCTGCTCAGCTGCAGCAGCCGCTGATGCTCACAAAGACCAAAGGACTTAGATGCCCCACAGGAACCGATGACAGCTTTGCCACCCCCTCCCAACATTCTCAAAATAAACAGAGGATTTAAATTCTACATACAGTACCTTTTATCTTGACATATCCTGAATTTAATAGAAGCTTGACACGACTATTCCCAAAGCATGGAAAGTTAAAACATCACTGCTAATACATATGTACCTGTGTGGATGTACATATTCTGTACGTTGTGCACCTCCCTCCCAAGGACAGGTTACCAGGGGAGCCTGAAATTTGACCTTCAGCAGTTCAGAGCTGATTGCCAGGTGAGGAGCATGCTGATATCAACAGGCAGTAAAAGTAAATTACTATCCTCCTTGATTATTCCCCAAAGCATTTATTTTATTTCTTAAAAGAGCAATCACTCTTTTATTAGCATTAGCATAACTGGAAGAAACAGGAAATTCCAAAAATGCTATCAGGTAAAAAGCTCCTGCTTTAAATCATGGGGACCAGTATAAATGAACATAATAATTGAAACGTTAAATTAAAATGTCAAATTGTTACCTGCTCTTTTCCCCCCACTCCGACCAATCTGAGATACCATGAACGAACACACTTTGCAATGCCTTGGGCCACGCACACACCCGAGCATTAAACTTCAGTCTTTGCATCTCAAACAACATCAGCAGAGTCAAATCAGTAATTCTGCCTTTCCTTCTTCCCTTTTTTTTTTTTTGGTACTCTAATAAATCAACTCTTTGTTTTTCACTTTCGTACTCTCCAGACTTTGAAATCGAAGGCAGTGATTAGAACATCGCTGACGTGTTGCGATTCTTCCCATCCGGCAAAGGGGGAGATCCCCCAAGACAGGCACTGCCCATGCGACAGAGGTAAAGGGTGCCAAGCCAATGCAGCCTCTCCAGTCCACTTCTTCACAAGGACACAGTCTTGCTTAGAAGTGACTGCTTCCAAATCCATGAACACGTTGCTTTCTGTTCCATCCTACAACCCTTTTAATTGCTGCTTGATCTTAATGAAGTGTGGCTGATATTAATAAATGGATACCCTCGCGGCCTAAATGCCCAATATCCAAACGACGTTCAACTGAGTTAGCATCAGCGGTGCCTTCACGATTCAAAACGCCATCATCCCCTCCATCCCCGGTCCCTCCTGTCCCTCCCCCGTAAGCCTCAAGACTGCAGACATCTGTTCTTCAATTGTCTGGTAATAAACATACTCTATAAAGCATATGTAAAATGATTATTACCCTGAAGAGCCAAGCGCCTTTCAAATGCCAGCTGAAACAAATAAACAAAAAACCAAAAAAAATCCCCACCAAACAAATGTTACAACAGACATCGCTCAGGCTGTTCAATATTCCACAATGGAAGGGCTTCAGCACTGGTCCCGCACGTTTCCTTCCTCCAACGGGAGATGTCAGTCCCCAGACCAGTAACACCAGCGCTTTCACGATCCAAGCAGATGCTGGTTAGCAGCGAAGGATGAAGAAAGCAACTGGACTCTTTTGGTAACTTTTATACTTCGACACCTCCCGCAATATGTAATTAAGGAAAATCAGATGTGTATTCCTCTTCAATTTGTAAGTGCAATTAGTTTTCATATGTAGTTAGTAAAATCTATTCCCAGGAATCATCTCCACTAGAATACCCACTTGTCTTCCAAAAATTCACTATTCATTTATCACGTGTGCAGTGGTGTCATTACGTCCTGGTAATTAATCTGGGGCTTGGTGCATCTCAATTGTCCTAGTGGAAATTAGGGACCCAGATCCCAAACGACATAATGTCTCACTTCCCAACTCCGGCTCGCTGCTCTAAATGAATTCGAGGGAAGGAAGACTTTGAAAACCATTCATATGTATTTGCTCTTACACTCTCCACGTTTGGAAGTCAAGCGTTTCTCTAAACAAACTTTCATTACTGGAGATCTGGGGGTTAATTCACAGCCCCTGAAAGCCTGCTGACTCCGTGTTCTTCAAAAGGATCCAGAGCCAAGCTCAACCTCAGTTTGTAAATGAAAAAGGATCCAAAAAAAAGGCTACTATAACCAGAAAACTTAACACTGTGATTGTGCAACTCTCTGATGTG
This sequence comes from Nipponia nippon, assembly GCF_047370975.1. Taxonomy (NCBI): domain Eukaryota; kingdom Metazoa; phylum Chordata; class Aves; order Pelecaniformes; family Threskiornithidae; genus Nipponia; species Nipponia nippon. Next base: position 2,818,974 of record NW_028262347.1, read on the forward strand.
ATAGACAATGACACTTTTCATATCAGTAGTACAAAAAAAGAGAAATCCAGATTGATGAATATGAAGGAATGCTCTGGTTACAACTCTCCACCTACCATTACTGTGCTGAATTACATTTTAAACCCATCACTTAATGAGATGCGCAGGCTTTAAATCATCACACCAGTGTCTGGTTTCTCAGTGATCCAGTTAGCTTAATACTTGTAGAAGCACTGAGCTTCCTAATAAAATCAGCTGGCCCGTACAGCGCTAAAACTTCTCTGTCAACATATTTATGTGAACTTGATAAAAACAACTCCCCCCCCCCTTCTAAATAAAATATTGATCATTTTGAATTCAAAACAGATTCAATTTAAGCCTGTACAAGCGACAACGATGAAAGATGATTGAGGCAGGGCATAAAGAACCTCGACAACAAATGGAAAACAAAGCAAGTGAAAACTTCCCACCTCTGCAGCAATTACCTTCCCGAAAGCCTGACACTTAATACAATAACGTCTAGAAAAGGGCGACAAAGATCTAACCAACGAGGAATGCACACATAAGATGATGTGCTAGAAGTTATTGCAAACGCCAATATCTTAGCAAATCTACCACACTCAGCATTTTACAACCACAGCCAGCATCATACAGCCAATTTTAAAAGGAGTAAAGGGTAAGCCAGTTAGCTGGTAGGATGGGTCATTGCTATCGACTCCCATCAGGAACAGAATTCCCCACAGGGAATCATTATCACCAAAAGAAATCCAGCCCTATGGTCATCCCAAATAGGCTGCATCCCATGCATCACACGCACGCCAAAGTTGAGAATCACGAGTTAAAACCAAGAGAGCAAGGACTTATGCCAAATATTTACTCTGTCGGTCACTAAGGTAGGTAAAAATCACAGTTTATAAGTTTCTACAGTCTTCACCTACACCCAAACTCACCCCATTCTGCAGTGAGAAAAGGGTAAGTTGGGTCACCGAGTATTTTCTTTCTCTTCAGGCAGTTATTGATGAACCACTCAATGCGAGGAAGTTAAGATGCTGCAGATGGTTGGCATGAAAAATATATTGTACGCAGATACCTTAATCTTGATGCAATTATTTTTTATGAAGCAAATTATTTTTACCGCCTGTCTTGCAAGCTGGTAATGAAAGTGAAGTGTTTGTGAGAAGTGCTATTTAAAGCACAGCACTTGTGTTTGACTCGGATGGCAAAAAAGGGGGGAAAAATTAAGCAAGAAAGCAAATAGAAAGAAAGAAGTATTTTCGCCAGTTTCTAAATCAGTGTGAAGTACCTCATCAATAAAAATAAAAGCATCACCACCCCCTTGTGTGCTTGAAAGAATCCTGTACATTAATTAAAGATTAACAGACTGAAGTCCATGTCATAGCAGTCGTATCTTGAGTAGCATATTGCATCTTAACCATTGTCCATCTTTTCTCAAAATGGCTAAAAACTATAAACTACGCTCTACCAAATTTATTTTTAGCATATTTCTTCCATTTTAAAAGAGAGAGAGGTTGAAACAAAATGTGCTTATGAAATTATCCATTTCATTATGGGCATCTAGCAATAAATGAAGAATGTACAACGTATGAAGCCCTTTTCTCAAGGAAAGCTCTGAAAAACTGTAACAAATTTAATATGTCCTCACAACAGGTACCGTTCTCAAGATTACTTCAATATCTAGTGTCATGGCATCAGAAACATAAATTTGGAGGAATTTACGCACTTTCCCTCTGCGTTTTTAAGTCCCGAGAAGTCACGAATGACCACATTTCTCAGCTACCAAGACGGCAGTCAGAATATTCCTTCATCTGGGGATCAGATTCCAATTACTTTTTATTACTATTTTATTATTGCTTGTTTTTAGCACTGGAGAAACATGCCCTGTTGCCTAAGTGACTTATGATATCAAGATTAATACAAACAGAGCCAAGGAGGGAAATGTTCTCTAAAGGTGCTAGCACTGAATAGCAAAGGACATGTCTGACGATAAAGGAAAACCCTGCAAGGAAAAAGCAGAGGTGGAAGATTGACATGAACCGAGAAAAAACATCATATTATTTAATTCCGGCAAAACTAAGAAGATGAACTGTTAGATTGCAAAGTAAAAAGAGCAAAATTAAAGTATCAGAGGTGAGTGACTTGGTGAGAAGAGGCTTCTCGTAGACTTGCTCTGTTTTAAAGTTCCAGCAGTCCTTGATGAGCTGTGAATTTCTAAGATTTTAGTAACCGGCATGGCACTTTAGATCAGGCATTTAATTTGCAGTCCACAGACCATACTTGTTTTATCAAAGAATGAACTTACCTTGCAGTTCATAAAGTATCCTTCTGACTGTTTAATACGCATAATGGACAGTCAGCGATAAATAATTTGTGACAGGCTGCAACTAAAGTTTTCCCAACTTGGGTCAATAATAAATTCCACCGTTCAATGAAAAGGGGTCACCGAGGCAAGCAATCCCACTTGGCATGCTAGTTAATTTTGAAAAAGATTAAAGAGCATCAGCAACCAACTCAACTAGTGATTACTTTTTACACACGTGCACATCAACAACTTTACAGCAAGCCCACTGCTGTGGGATGTTATCTCAGAAGTGGCAATGTGCCCATAAAGAAAGCAGGTTAATTCTACTTATTCTAATTATTTGCACCTGTAGAAATGTGTAGAAAAGCCTTACTTACCTGAGGAGGGGATGAAAGATGATAGTAATGTTTCTGGCTCCTGGTTTGCAGACAAACTTGGATCCGCCACCTTCAATTAAGTTATCATCTGGTCCTCCTGGAAAATAACACGAAACAAGTTGTCTAACACATCACTTACTACCTAAAATTCAAGGGATGTTCAGATAATTAAACATTTAGGTCTGTCTGTAAATGCTTCATTCCTGGTGAAAGATCAGTAATTAACATGAAGATACGCTCTTTCTATCCTCTTTCTGCTCAGAGAAAGTACTCCTAAAGCAATAGAAACAACACAGACGGTATTTATACATTACTTTAGGCTCCTCTTTCCATAGTTAGCGGCAGTATTGCAGCAAGACTGGTAAGTGCAGGTCTCCTACAGCACAGGACCCAGTTTCACTGCAGAAGAATTTCCCAGCCACGTGAGATTAATTTCTCAGTTGGGCTGCAGTCCAATGTACTGCCCAGAGGTGCTAACGCGATACCCGTCCCACAGATGAGAGATGCCCAGATACCATTAAGAGACTTGAGCCTCATGGTTCTTCAAAGCATCACCCCACTGACAAATGGGGACCTCCAGCCTGAAGCTTCAATGACTTTCAATGACTTTCGCAGCTTTTGGAACAGCCCAAAGCTGAACAAACAGCTCTTTGCACATGAGCACACGCTTAAGTTATCCTTTCTCAAAAGCACAAGGGCCTTCACCTTGTGTAATAAACCCCCAAGGTCTTGTCCCTGTGGATATGACGTGTTTTGAAGCACATCATGCTTGGAAAGGGTTTTAAGAGCAGCACTTCACTGAATTTTGCTGCTTCCACGTTGCTGCATGGAAGGCTCCCACGCTTCTGACTGATGATGCCACCATTCAGTCCCTTGGAAGGTAGCTTGGTTTTGATTGCCAGTGCCATGACATTTTAACTTATTTATTACATTTAACACTACTGGGCCTGGGTCTCTCACAAGTCCGTGTCTTACACAGAGTCTTGTCATTTCCTAGCAGAAGTCTCTGTCGCCCGAGTTCCAGTTGCATACAAACAGGCTCTCAGCTATGTGAAAAATAAACTTGTTGAGTTTGGCACACTCCTTGGTACTAAAACGCAAGCTCAGAGAACATTATTTATACACCTCAGGCCCAGTCTGAAGGACTTCAAGTGGCATGAAACACCTACCTGCATGTTATTACATCTGAACCAAAGTTACTTCCATAGGCAGCTCCTAACACCAACATGCTTTAAATTAGGATATTGAGAGAGGAAAAAAAAGAGGGAGGGCAAATCTCAATTTCCTGAAACCCTTGCATTTCCTGATAGCAACAAAATCCACATTACCCTTCCAGAAGGAAACATTTTAGGAGAACAGGCCAGATGCCCCACACGTAGGCAAATGACAGCATCAGAAAAAGCCTCATTCTGAAATTAGCAGCAATTCAGCACATAAACCCTTGTACTTTGGTCACGCTCTCTTGTCACAAAGCACAGACCATCGTCTTGCTGGTATCAAGTAACCCTCTCAAATAAGTTTTCTGGCTAAGAACCTTAAATAACCCAAAATATGAACTTAGGCAAAGTCTGTATATCCCAAATATTATCAAGTCCTTTTCATTTTGCATGTGAACTCTCCTTAATGATTGAATAATAATAAATACAGAACCTAATCACATTATTACGATAGCTTTATAGGCAGGAAAATGACAAAGTACTTGAAATCAAAACACCATCAGCAGATTATTGAATTTTTTGACCCTGACATCTGTCTGCCTCGAAACGAGAAGAAGAATGTCTCCAAATTGGAAAGTGTAAGAGGACGAACACAACCGATGAGTAAGTGACTCCGATCTGCTTTTCAAAGTGAAGTTTATATGCTTTAGGCCATTACCTGCAACCAATCTACAAAAAAAGCTCTTCGATGACTTGATTTAATTGACCCTCCTGTTAGCAACCTCACAGCAACATCCAAGGACCAAGCAGGTCACCGACACCAGTTCTTCCATACGGTCCCCCCAGGCCAGGAGCGTTTTGTACAGCACTGGTGTAGATTCAACAACGCTGTTTCAGTGCCCCGATAAAAGGGACAATATTAAATTCCCTGTGGAGCGGGAAATCCATGCATCCATCCTCTGGATATCTGCAGTCTCAGTATTTCCACAAGCTGACTCAGCTCCCCAAATGCACCATTAGGACATGAAGGTTCTTGATCAATCCTACACTAACGTAAGGACTCAGGAAGCACAAGGAAGCAGCTGAGAACAAAGTTTATAAAACTTTACTGATTGTAATTAGAAAGAGGTAGCTCCTAAAAAAAAAAAGTTCAAGAATTCCATTTTGTATTTTAAAAAGTTAGCTTGCACAATGTGACGGTTTAATCATGGAAAAAAGAGGCACAACTTCTAGGAAAAGAAAATTATTCCTTTCCCCTATTAATGTCAGACCCTGCAATTTCCAGTGGGGTCTGTGTCTTAACGGACTTATTGAAGAATTCATCCAAGCATGAACTACTGAGGCATGAACTAGGAAATACAGGCTCAAATTAAGAAAGGGGTGTTATTCTTGTTACATCAAGTCACCCTGCACTAATCAATATTATCGACTGGGATGAACTCCATAGCAAGGAATAAAAACAATCTGTCTTATCTGCTTGGCCATATTATGTGAGATTTGAGAAGAACAGAACACCAGTACCGAGAGAAAAATATGCTTTTACATCTCCACTCTTAGCTTTCAATTAATAATAATGAATGCTCTGCACGTAGGTGTAAGCTACGAGGAAAAGTAATTCTGTTTGTATTTAAATATTTTACCTTGAAAAATACACTGAGATGTAAATCTTATTCCTGAGGATGCCCTGTACATACCAACAACAACCCAGCATTGCCACAGTTCTTGCTAATGCCAGCAGCCTGCACTGCTCTTACCTTTACCTCTCTCGACGCTTGCCATCGTGCCTCTATGGACTCTGAACTAAGTTGCCACAGCCCAACATCAGCACAGCTCCGTTCGTGCATGGCCGTGGTACAGAAAAGCAAATGCTGCCATTTACCGCAATTCACAACGCAGCAGTTTTGTTACGATAGGCATTGGGGAAAAGGCCAAACTGGAGCAAGAGAGAGCTTATGATGCCTTTCCCTGGATATTCAAGTGGAAATTCACGGGGAAATCTCTAGTGGGGACTCTCCCTGACCACGTCAAGGTCTGAAATGTGCATTTACATTGACCAGCCAACATGATACCTCCACCGCAGGCACGCCCTGTGCTAGAGAGCCAACAGGCATCTCCATAAAAATACACCATGAATATCCCTTCAATCCTTATTGATTCCTACCAAGAGCATCGCTGGCAGGGAGGTGAATGATCATTCATCCAAAGAACCCAGTACAAGGCAGCTCCGCAGAAAACAGGTAACAGCTGAAGGAAGAGCGGAAAAAAACGCTCATTTTTTTCTTTTTTTTTTTTAGTCCTTATCAAGATGATTATCAGGGAGGCAGTTTGCAGAGTCTCTCAAACAAGAGCTAAGCACGCAAATACTGCATGGCTGGGCTGTCCCGAACGCATGCCACATAAACATGAGCAGACTCCAAGAGAAAACTATCCGCCTCATTAGGGAAAAGGAGCTGTAAAGCCTAATTCCCAGTGAGCACTGACGATTTTCAACTCTATGTAAGTTCTCAACTTCATTGCCATGACAGCTCCCTATGAGCACCGACTATGGGACTAACCACCCACGCTCGCTGATGTACACCGTCACGATGTACACAGCACTCCGATAACCATCCGGACCCAGTATGCATCATTGCTCCAGCAATGCCACACGACAGAAACCCTTCGTTTGGGTTGCATGGTTTGGTTTTGTTGTTGTTTTCTTTTTTAGTGTAAGGCAAGAAATTATAATAGCCACATTTCATAGGCACTCGGAAAAAGCCCAACATTTCACAGCTGTCAGAAAGTACTAATGTTGTAGCAGTTCCTTCATAAGAGCACCAGCTTGCTGATTTAATCTGTCTAGTAATAAATTATGAGACCAAAAAGACGAAAAAAAAACAAAAGAAGAAGAACTTTTGAGGTGAAGTGAAATTTGTCATACAGTTAATGATATCCTCACGCTGTGCTAGCAATGAAGTGTGCCCACCTGAATGCCGCTGCGAGTGGGAGTCAGAGACGGGTCCATTAGTAACGCAGCTGAACGTTTCTGAAATGGAGCCTAAAATGTCATGCTTCAATATGAAAAAGCATTAGATTACCAAGAAAGCTAGAACCTCTGCATGCATTTAAAGTCTGAACAAACATTAAGAGTGCTTCAAGTTTTCCATTCTGCCTAGTATTTTAAAAATTTAAATGTTTGGCATGGATATCCCAGGTTTACTGCTAACGTCCTGTTACCTACGTACAGAGCAGGTCTCAGAAGGATGATGGCAAGATTTCTTGTCCCAGAAGGGATCTCCCCAGAAAAACGGGAGTTCGAACTCAAGTTCAAAGTCGGCCACCACAACCTGAGGTATACCTGGACTTTGGTAATTTACTCAGTATGGAAAACATACTGAAGCCCATGATAGAAACGCTAAGGATTAGCATTCTTCAGAACACGGCTCAGGGTGCTTTGCAAACGAATTAAACAGCTTCTCGGAATTCCTATACCTATTTTGTGTACTGAAACGGTACCGAAGGCAAACCTTAAGTTAGATACATGCCATCACACAAATTGTGGCTCCTCATTTAAAGGCAAAACCCCGGTAACACACCGCAAGGAGCTTCCTGATGCATAATTTTGGAATTAACGTAATGCTGGTTACTTTCTATAACCAAGGGCTGCCATGTCTACAGAAAAAGCTTGATCCTACTTTGTAAAAAAAGATCACACTGAGACACATCTTGCAATTTCCTCATTTATCAAGATAACTTCTCTAGTACTAAATTAAAAAAAAAACAAACAAAACCCAACGCACAAAAAAAAAAAAAAAACCCACACAAAAAACCAGAGATGACAACAGTGTTTATATTTCCTTTTCCTAGGTTTTGGGGGTTTTATGAAGGTTTGGTTTTGGTTTGGTTTGTTTTTTAACTGAAACAATTTTCTCCGTAAAGGTCCAAGATTTATATGGAAGCTATTACTCTTCAACAACTTGTCTGAAGAGGAATCACACACGACTCTCTCTCTTGATCTGCTCCTTGAAGGACGTGAAGACATCAGAGAGGAGGTAGCGCAGCATCTTGTAAGAGGCTCCTCGCACCTTTTAAAATCATAGTAAGTAATAAAGTAATTTATTTTTTTTAACAACAATGTAAGGAAAGCTCTCTCTGTCTCTAATAAGAGTGCTTTTAAAAGGTGAGATTTCTTTCACTTCAGAGCACCATAACACCTTACCTAATTGTTTTGGAGCCGTATTTGTCTTAATGGATTTCATCCTCAGCCCCGATACACTTTAAATCCGATCAGACACAAAAAATTTTCAGACACAAAGACTTTGGCTAGTAATTCCAAATTTCCAAAACATCCAAGAAATATCAACTTGGTCTCAATGGAAACAGCAAGCACCCGAAAACCACGAGGACCGTAGGCAAACCTCTGTTTGCTCTCTTCCCTTCCTACCCTTCCGTTAGCACCGGACAACTTCATTAATCTCTCTGTGTCTGCAAACTTTTCAGCTAAACAGGTTCCAGGCACGTAGGGAACAATTCTTCGGCACCTCTCTGTGATCAAAGCGCCTTTCCTAGCGAGCCACTTCACGTTAATCTATGCAACCGTAAAAAGAAGAAAGAAACAGGCTTTGAAGCCACAACAATCAAGCAATCAACACAGCTTGCAAATCAATGCCACCTCCTCCGCTCCGGGTATCAGAGCAAACTTAGAGGAGAAAAGGAGTCAGTTTAGATGTTCCTGTCCTTCCGAAAAGTTCTTGATTACGTGGAGATCAACAACATAGTTATTACCCGTACACCATCTTCAAGGTATGGAAATACAAATTTTCATTTAGAATGAAAGGGAAGACAGCAACAGCTGCCCAAAGAAAGCAAAGCAGGTTATTATAAAACAGAGCACAACAGAAAAGAGCGATTGATCCACGCTATTACAGAACAAAAACTATGGGGGTTTATAATGGAAGTCTCTCGCTTTTTCTTATTTCTGTACATTAGGACTCCGTTGTCTTACAACTGCGCCCGCTTAAACAGAGCCACACACAACACAAACATCAAGTCCTGTTTTTACTATACTGATTCGCAGCAGTGATTCAACGTATTGGCGTGCACATTTAAGTTCTTCTTAGAGGAAACAGACGTAATTGATGTTCTCTAAAGTTCTTTTGCATGTCTTGAATCGTCAAACTTAACTGCCTTCAGGCCATTTTTCCAACTGCTCTCAGATACTTGCTTTAGTGGAGCCCACGCGGTGCAGTGCACGCTTGAATTAAGGGCTCAGCAACCAGCTGTCCTGGCACTTGCTTTCCTCCACCACCAGACCTCAGCAGGGAAGAGGGAAGGGATGGGAACGGATCTGGTCCACTCTCCAGACCAGTCTCCACCAGGGAACAAAGCACATAAGGAATCCAGCATCCTGCACCTAGAATTAGCTTTTGCGAGCGCTTCAAGCACCTTGACCTTAGACGGGCAGCCCTATCAGCAGTGAGACAGAATCTAGGTAGGTCTTCCCTGAACCTCAGTAGATTTATCCAAGTGAACAAATATAATAGAAAACCCAGAAGCATCCAGCCCCATGTTTCAACCAGCCTGTGTTTCCAGGCCAGCTCCACAGAAAATAATCATTAAACTTCCAAATCCATAGACCCTTCCTTTTGAACAAACTCCATCTTTGAAGACTTACACATTTATTAATACTGTTTGGCAGACAGCCTTGAAACATTGCACTTTCCTGCTGGTGTAGGTCAACTCTGGGTTAATGCTTTTCTGTTTCCGAGTCATGTTCTCTTCCCTTCTTGCTGGACTCCTACGAACCATGTGCGGGAGCTGTTATGGGTCTGCCAACGCAACTGGGACCGAAACTCAGCACTCCAAGTAAAGCAGAGGTTATTTATAAACTACATGGTACTCAGCTCTTCTAGAAAGCCCTTCAAACACCAACCACTTTAGGATTCCACGGACCAGACAAGAGAGATCTCATCTTCTAGTGGCATCTAGTGGATTATTTTAGGCAGACTATTCTGTCTACTCCTGCATTGCGAGGATGTTCCCTCTGTCCTCTTCACCCACAAACTGCAGTAGAAGGAGCACTACACGGCTGCCGTTTCTGGCAGGGACCTACCTGCCCGCTCCCACAGCACGTGGGGCTCCTAATCCCTCTCTCTCAACAGGAGGGAGAGCGGTGAGATGCACCAGACACAAAAAAAAATCCACACGTTATCAAGATAGACAAGAATAAGCTCCGGCCAATACTTGATTACTTCCTTGCTTGAGGGGAGAAGCAATTTAGCAAAGGTTTCTGACAAAGGAAAGATTGCATTTCTTGTTTGCTTCTCAATCACATGCTCTTTTTTTCATCATCGCAGCTGTGAATTTATAGACCAGACCATCAGGAGTAAGGGACTGATGTTTAAACACACATAGGCACCCTACTTTCTACCAAAATCAACAGACATCAGAGAGATGATGACATCGGCACTACGAGACACCCAAAATCAATGGGAATCAGGTGGCTAACTACTTGTAAAATACTGGCTGTCAGTCCTTGGGGCGAGGGCTCTGCAGTGGTAGGAGGGCAGCTCTGAGATGATTAACTGTCTCAAAGGGCAGGAGACTGTTGCCAGCTTCCAGTCTGTCCATCACTTGTCACTGTCACTAAACCGCACAGGAGATACCGCCACTGCCGTAGCCAAGTACACCCTAAATCCACATGGACTATATATTGCGATCTGTTCAGTTAGTTTGTAAATATTTTTCTTCTTTGACAGAGAGGTAGGGTGGGAATTAAGATGAAAAAGATGTGAAGTGGGGGAAGAAAGACAAGGAATCTGACCTTTAAGGTTATAAAGTACATCACATTTCATTTCTGTAATATTTCCTTAAGTGAAAAAAATCTCAGCAATTCTCCCAGAAGCAGCGGTTGAGGTGATGCTCCCTAACATGGGTGGCAGAGCAGCTTTCCAACCTAACAAGCTTTCACTGGGAAACCACAAATGTGCAGAAATTGAGGCAGGGCTCCTCGCTGGTTCTCAGTTTGCCTGACAAGTACAGACACAGGAGTCCAGGGCTTCCGAAATAGGCACCAGCCCTCTTTGCTGTAGGGTTGGGACCACGTCAGTCACCACAATGATCTAAAAATCCCAGCTGAAGTCAAGTCAAGTCTGATGGCTGGACCATCACAAATCCCTTCCAGGTATAAAACTGGGAAAGAAGGGAAGAGAGCTGTAGCTTGTGTTCAAGTTTGTAGAGCACACGCTCGGCTTCAAACCATGCTGAAGGAAAAATAATTCCCAAAAGCAGGAGAGGCAATACTGCCACAAATTGCCTCTCTGCTCGAAGGGAGCACAAGCCCAAGTCCTGCTCACCACGACGGCAGCAGCACAGCATTTTGTTCTGTAGAGGTACAGAGTTCCCAGCCACGAGAACACATATTGCTATCCAAATCTTAAAAATCAACCCAGAAACCACCAGACAGCTGACGCAGACCGTGCAACCCAGACTTCATATAAAAGTTTTTACTAGCACTCAACTGCAGATCTGGATTCAAGTCATGGGTCTAATATGGCCTCCATGACCCTGATCAGGTTTCGGTTTCAGTTTCCAAATTGAATTGAAATAGCGACTCCAGCCTGGTAAAGCTATTTTGAGACGTGTTGTAGATGAAAAGGAAAAAGGTTTTTATTCACTGTTCCGAAATACATGCTTAGACTTCAGCTTTCCATTTAACACAGAACATGGCTCCAACTTCCCAAACGGACTGCACCACCTATTCCAATCACTGCCTGAAATTTCTGCCTGAAACAGCTTCTCCTGCTTACTTTTGACCAACTGTCATTACCCTTCATTTACTACATCGCAGGACTTCAGTACAAGAAGCTGATTTGGATGCAGTCACATAGCTGGTGCACAGACATATTGTTCTGCTGATGTTCCCATGCCCAATCCTTCTACGCTCTCCTATACTGTCTTGTCTGAGATCCAACACCATATGCATTTAAATAAGTTGCTCTTTAATGTTTCAAAACCTGATTTATTAGTTGCTCACACTCCATCTGCCTTGAAAAACTGCAGCGTGCCTTCACTTTCACAGGCTGTACAAAAGGTTGAGGTTCAATTTGACTCTACTTTATCATTTGATCAGTGTGTCAGCCACATATGTAAAGTCTCCTTTCAGCTATAAAAATTGTATAAAATGCATACTTTTCTTTCTCCTTTTTTTTCCAGGCCACGCGACTCAGCAGCAGGCACTTTGATTAATGTATTTGTCAGCTTGCATATTTACTATTTTGTTGGTTTCCCTAAAACTACTGTGTACAGATGTAAGCTCTTCCAAAGCATGGCTGCAGCATAAATCCTCAGCCCAAGCCAGAAAACCTGCTAGAGCTAATGAACTGTGATTACTTACACGCTGCATTCACTTTTCAACTATTTTCTTCTCGAAGCTTGCTTTCTTTATCTTATCTCTTGCAGTGGCAAATGGCTGCTACCTGAATTTTTTATATTCCTGACATGTTTTCTATTCAGTTTTAATGTCAGAAGAAAAATGACAGTGAGCAAACAGAGAAAGCAAGTGAAATAAGACACAGATATTTCTTGACATACAGTCATTGTTTTATAGTCTTATAAACTGTTTAACTCTAAAACTTTCTATATTTCATCTTTCTTTTTAATAGTTAAAAGTTCACGGCCATTTCGGACAAAGGAATGGGTAGTTAGAGCAAGATACATCTGGCAAGGCCGCAGGCTCGTGGCACGACGTTGGACAAAGCTGCATCCCCACTCACCCGCTTCTGAGATGGGGCAGATTTGCTATAGCCCCTCGTATGGGCCTGGTATGGAAATAATGAAATAAAAAAATAATAAAATAAACAGTGTAAAATGTTCTATGGTCTTCTAGAAGAAGAATATATCTACAGAAATAATTTTTTAACATGAGCACATAGGAAGGCCACTGAGGATTTAGAAATTGTACATAGCTGGGAGTACAGAAACCATCGCGCTGTCCAAGAAAGCTGTCATAGACTTGTTTTCCACGTATTAATGAATGCATCAGTTCTAATGAAGATAAATTTGCCAATCTTTTGACAAGTCTTGAAAATGTTACAAATCTGGCATGTAAAACAAGGCAAAATAAATCCTACTTCGTTATTCAACAGTGTGATGCCTCTATAAATTTATAACAACAAAAGAACATCCTTACTCCTCATCTGTGCATACACTAGTGTGAATTAATTCATTTTCCAGCAATATGCAGAATGATCCCTACTAATAACACGGGTTTTCCCCAAGGGAACCGAAATGGATTGTCCATGCCAGTGCACAAAATGCAGAAAACAACCCCCTGCGCCAGCAGAAATTACCGGATTGCTCGGAGTATGACCTGTCAGGCAGCATTTTTCAACCTGTTCATCCATAATCTCTTTTAGATGGGTTTCCCCACCTCCTTATCCTCCTTGCTTTGTTTTGCCTGAAATTCAATCAAAGATGAATTAGACTTTAGAAAACAACCAACACCGTGGCTATTAAGCCGCACTGGAAATTCTAGACCCCTGTGTTAATTTTGCTACGGCTTTTACTTCTTGCATTTTAATGCAAAACTGCTTCCCCCCCGGAGACCGTCACCGATATTGGCACGAAATCACACGGGGCTGTAACGCAACTCAAGCGCCAATAAAGAGGAGGGTAACTCAGCCCTCAGCAGACATTAGCAATTGCAGGAAAACAGCCAGAACTTTAATCACAATTCTTTCAAATGCAGCCAGGGATTTAGAAATGCTGTTATTCTAGGATATGACCCTAATACAGTGCTTAATCAAAGCCAGTGCTAGCACAAGAATAACCTGGCGACTTTAATAAAAGACAATTTCATAGGAGCCAATATGCCAGAATCACACTGTGTCTAATATAACAAACTCGAGAAAGAAGAATGACCAGTCCTTTCCATCTATGTTTCGGTACGTTTCTATAGACAAGAAACTTAACATTTCTCCTAAGCAATGACCAAGAACTCCTATGGGCCCTGTTTTACAGAAATTTCTTACAAGAATTCTCCAAATGATTCTTTCGTTTTACTTGTTGCTACTGCTGTGCAGGTATCAAGGATAAGAAAAGCTCAAAAGGTACATGTTGAAAAAACTATTCAAGTACTAACAATTTTCTTATTTTAACCTTTACTTAAAAGCATTCAACATTCATAGGCTAAAGAAGCCAAGATTTGAATGTTTCAGCTTCATCAGAAAAAAAAAATAATTTGTGGTTTCTGCTGATTCAGCAGGCTCTATCAACAGTAACTATCTAGCTCGGTGGAGTCTTACCTACATCTTAGAAGACTGTGTGTTGTAATTTCACAATTAAAAGAAATCTGTGTGCTTTTGTTCCAACTACAAGAAGCAGAAGTGCACCTGCTAGTACAGAGCAAGTACAAATGGCAAAAGCAAAAATTAAAGCTGGCATCAAGTGCATACTTTAAAAGAAGGCAGAAGAATGGGCACAAACCAAAGTTATTCCTATGCCTCGGAGTACATTCCCTAAGCGTGGAAGCTGCTTCTTGCAGTAACACTGAAAAATCTGGACAACGCTATCTCCAAGCTGTGTTGTACCACCTCTAACTGCAGTCTGCAAATCCATCATTCTCTCTTTAAAAATAGATGTAAGCCATTCTGCATCTGAAAGGAGTACTGAGTTCAGAGGTCCCCCTCTGCTGTGGTCCTAACCTTTCAGCTTCAAACAGCCACAAAACTTACTTTGAAAACTACTGTTCATCAAGAAAAATCAGAAGCAGAAGGCTTATCTGGTGGAGGGAGTATTCAGAGAGCGCTTCCCCCTCTCCGTTTTTCCCCTACAAGGGCTACTTACAGCTGAGGAAAGCAGCCAAACTGTAACGCAGGAGAAGGGCTGTGTTATTCGGAGCGACACTCAGTAATACAAAGGGTCCCACAACACAGGAAAAGCTGCAGATCTAAAAGGTTTCCCACCTCCCACCGAATTCCGAGATCTGTGTCGTACTCTAAGGCAAGGTGCAGTGTTGCGGGGCATCAAGAAAGAAGTTACTGGTTGGTGCCGAGCAGCGGGCAGGCACCGAACCTCAGTGCACGCTGCACCCCAGCAGCCACCAGCAAGAGAAGGAGCCCAACAAGCACGTGCTTGGCAATCGCTACAGGCATGGGGAGGAGCGGCTGGGAGCTGCCTGGCAGAAAAGGACCTGGGGGTGTTGGTTGACAGCCGCCTGAACATGAGCCAGCAGTGTGCTCAGGTGGCCAAGAGGGCCAATGGCATCCTGGCTTGTATCAGGAATGGTGTGGCCAGCAGGAGCAGGGAGGTGATCGTGCCCCTGTGCTGGGCACTGGTGAGGCCGCACCTCGAGTACTGTGTTCAGTGTTGGGCCCCTCACCCCAAGAAGGACATCGAGGTGCTGGAGTGTGTCCAGAGGAGGGCAACGAAGTTGGTGAAGGGTCTAGAGCACAAGTCTTATGAGGAGCGGCTGAGGGAGCTGGGGGTGCTGAGCCTGGAGAAGAGGAGGCTGAGGGGAGCCCTCATCGCTCTCTGCAACTGCCTGAAAGGAGGCTGGAGCCGGGGGGGTCGGTCTCTTCTCCCCAGGAACAAGCGATGGGACGAGAGGGAACGGCCTCAAGCTGCGCCAGGGGAGGTTTGGGTTGGATATTAGGAAAAATTTCTTCACAGAGAGAGTGGTCAGGCATTGGAACAGCCTGCCCAGGGCAGTGGGGCAATCACAGTCCCTGGAAGTATTAAAAAAAACCGTGTGAATGTGGTGCTTAGGGCCATGGTTTAGAGGTGGACCAGGCAGTTAGGTTAGCGGTTGGACTTGATGATCTCAGAGGTCCTTTCCAACCTTAATGATTCTATGACCACGATGACCGTGCTTCAACCTATACAATTAAATATGAATTAAAGCAATAAGAGCATTAGCAAAAAGTTGTTTGCTCTCTCTTAAGGAGGAATTTCTAGCCTTTTGAATAATGGGATGTTTTTTGTAGGGCTGATGCTTGGCTCAGTTTTCCAGGCTTTTTTTCAGAGCAATGAAAATCAAAGGATTTAGAGCATCAAGATGACTGAGCCTCTCACCATCAGCTGATGGTGAGATCTTCCCCCCACTGCAAAAAAAAACAAAAAAAAAATAAGGCTGGAAACCACCTGGTCTCAAATGCTGACCTCTGTCTAGTGTAAAATAGCTTTATACCATGAAAGCAAAGCGAGCCATGCAATAACTGGTTAAAACGATAGCTTTGCCTGTAGAGCTATGATTACAGCGGGGACTTTGGTTGTAGAGGGTAAGACTCCCTAACATCCCTAACCGACATGGCTGTGCTGGCAGAAAGCTGTGAATAGCTGTAATGCTGTAAACTCTGCCAGAAGACTGTTGCCCATTACCAGAACGCAACGTGATGTGCCTTTCATGGGATCGCTGCAGATGAAGGTGGAAAAATATCTATTCTGTTCCCCTGCGAATAAATGACAAAGCCTTCCAATGCATTAGATGAGCTGGCTTGCTACACTACCACTTAAAGGCTGCAGAAAAGAACGGAGAAGAAAAGCGGCTGAAATCAGAAAAACATCATACAAGCATCCATTATTCTTAAAATAACGGGCTCCAGGAACAAAATTGTCTCAGGTGTTACTTTTGACATACTTAACATACCTTAAGCCAGACATCTGAGTAACCCATTACTATTTTTACATCTTTTTACCACGTAACATCCTTTCCTAACGGCAGCATTAAACACACCCATGTTCAAGGGACTATTGCTTCATTCTGTTTTGGCGACAGATCACGTGTCCCAGTGCTACACGCTTACACGCTACAGCACAGCCTCCTTTTCCAACCATCTGCTTGTTGAACTAATTCAAACTCTTACCAGTTTTACCTACAAGAAAAGACACTCCAAGCTTCAAGGAGACAGCTACAGTTTCACCGGGGCGGGAGGCAGGACAAGGAAGCTAGCCTAACAGTGAAAGAAATGTCAAGAAATAGAAATGTCAAATCCCTTGGGGTGGGAAAAAAAAAAATAAAAATCCAACTCCAGTTCATCTCCAAGCACTATATTTTGTAATGAAATTACGCTCTATAGTCTTCCCTCAGGGAAAACCTGCTCCAACTAATCAGACTGTTGTTTTTTTAAAGTTCAAAACAAATGCAAGAATGTCTATGCAGCATCCAGGCCCTAGCTGTCAAGAACTGCATTTAACTCTTTGCAAGCAAAAAGGTCTGAATCTTGCCACCAAAACCTGCAAAGTGGCTCAATATGGAAATAGTTCAAAATATCTCAGTGTTCTCCTTGGTGCTTACCACTTACGGCATCTTTCCTCTGTCTTTTAAATCACTCTTCAAAAGCTCCCCAACAGTTTGCTTAGCAAATCAAAAGACTCTCCTGAATCCTCCAAAAGCCTTTGCGGTGGCAACCATTTCGGATGGTGTCCCTCATATCCCTGGCAGTGCCAGCTCATGCTTCTGCTAGCCTTTTTTTTTTTTTTAAATAAAACCCAAAGCCCCACGCTTATTTACACCTAGGAAAAATGGAAACTGATTTACAGCTGCGATTTTGAGGTGGTGATGTAAAAGAAGCGTGCAGCAGTGCCTTCCCATCCCTCGAAACACTTCACTCCGGGTACCTTCAGGAGATCACCTTCATTTCAAGCACTGTCAGATGCCTTCAGCACAGCTGGGGTCCGAGGTGGCTGAAGCAGTTGTGGCTTGTTCTGCAGTGGCATGGCCAAGGGTAACGCAACAGCAATTTTCACAAAGATGGACCTGGGCTCGCCCTGGCACACACCAAGAGAGTAAAACAGAGGAGACATCCCAAGTGCTCTCAGGCACAAAATCTTCTGATGTCGCAGTGTTTCACACCTTCCAGATCTATGCCATAAGCAACAATACTACAAAAAGTCAAAACTCTCTTAAGAGCAGCAAGCATTTGCTCACTAGCCGGGTCATTTATACAAAACAACAAATGAGTCTTCAGCCACCTCATGCAATGAAATCCTTATAAAAGGCAAGATATTGTAGAAGCTGGTGTTGACTCAACTGAAACGTATTTCTTTATGGGCATATCTACACGGATGAGTTCATACAGACATTGCAGGAGGAAGGGGGTTATTAGCCCAGGCACAGAAGCGTGCTAGGCAGGAACGTCACCTCTAGCCCGCAGCTGGCGTTGCCTCCAGCAGCTCAGACCACGGGCAGAGCGGACACCATCATCCATTTGCACCCATAAAGACATACCTCTATTCTCCACGTATGCTCTTGAGAAAAGGGGCTTTAACAAAAGTAAGAACACTCCTTTTTAGACAAGCCTAGAACTTGTATATTAAATTGGGTCTGTACAGAACAACGACCGTAAAGCTTTCGGTTCAATGTCCTTCTACAATCAGGTGAGAAAACTGATCTCATTCTGTTAGCAAGGGAGCTTTCTGGCTTGCTTACTTTCTGCCTGGCAGTACTAGGAAACTCAGGCATATTCAAATAAGAAAACAGTTTTTATTTCAGTAGCTTTGTCAGTGGTACCTGTCTATGTAACAGATAATGCATAAGAAACACATAAAGAATTAAAGTTGTTCTTTTGCAAATAAGAGCATCGACCACAACAAGTAAATAAAATAAAATTCTAAATCAAGCAGGTGTAAGAATTTGCTTCCCCTTATTAAAGCAAGAAGTTATGATTGACTCCGTGTGCACTCCTAGTGGATCAGTCCTCGTAGCAGCTGGGTTTTGCAAGAGAGGGAGCAAGGTGCAGATTCAACACAGGGAGCGGAGCTGCTGATCAACACATTTCAAAACCCCCCCACACACTGGTGTGCCCCATCTTCTCTATCCCAATTTCCTTTAAGACATTAAGGTCACCAATGAGCCTCTGAGATAACTCCAAATGAACCCTCTACAGATGCTGCAGCAGACCCCAAATCCGTTGCCTTTGGGGCCAGGCGAGCCTCTCCTGCGTTCTGATCCAACCCCCGAGATGTCCATTTTTACCTGAAAGAGAGTCACAGCCCCTAACTTAAACATAAAAGAGCACATTTTCAGTTATTTCTACACTATGCTTAGTTACACACAAAATAACAGCCAAAAGGCTTGTATCCATTCAATTAATTGTTTACCCTGAACAGTTTCATTATTTTTGTTCATATAAATGAAACGTACGCCCTGCTCCCTGCTGATAAATGAAAAAAAAGTGCTGGACCTCTTCTGTCTGGTTATCCTTAAGGAATTGCTCTTTATTAGCAGAATCGGTTGTAAGGGTTAGTTGAATACTTCTGGAGCAACCTTTCATTACAGGTTACTATTTTCAGATTTTCATTCTCTTCTTTAAAACTATTTACAAGGTAGAAATACTTACTAGCTGCCTGCGATCGGATACATTTAGTTACCAATGAAACCTTCAACTTCCTTAACTTAAAGCCAGCAGGATGGTTTAATTTAATTTCTTCGATGACAGCAAGCATGCTCAGTGTAATGACACTGGAGAAGAAGTGAAATGGGTACGGTTGAATCATAGAATCGTTAAGGTTGGAAAGGACCTCCGAGATCATCGAGTCCAACCATTAACCTAACTGCCTGGTCCACCTCTAAATTATGGCCCTAAGCACCACATCCACACGTTTTTTGAACACTTCCAGGGACTGCGATTGCCCCACTGCCCTGGGCAGGCTGTTCCAACGCCTGACCACTCTCCCCGTGAAGACATTTTTCCCAATATCCAACCTAAACCTCCCCTGGTGCAGCTTGAGGCCGTTCCCTCTCGTCCTGTTAAAGGTACTACGGATCATCAAAACTAGCCAAGCCCTGCAAAAAAAGCTCTCTTCCAAAGATATCATAGGCAGAGGCAGTAACTTGCACGTACAGACTCAAAATGCAAACAAAACATCCCTGCAATGTTTGATGGTGGTTTCAGGTCTGCATTTAAGGGTAAATTAATCTCCCCAAGTCCTCAGCAAGGCTACGGGATGCTGTCGGAGCAGCAAGCAGCTCGAGCCAGACGTGGGGGCACAGCAGAGGTACCCACAAGACTCTTTCCAAAAACTAGCACGGAGCAAATAACGTCCTTCTGTCTTCAAGGAGAACACCAGCCTCTCTGCAACCCGAGAACAAAAAGGCAATTCCTTTTCGACCTCCACTCTTCATTGCATTTAAATAAAACTGTTTATGGGTGTTTGGAGACCTAAAAACCAAAGTCTCAGTCTGCCATTAATATTTTAATTGAAGACATGAATATTCATGATCATTTTGCTTTAGACAAGATACGATAATTAAATAATTCTAATATGTAAATGTGTTCCTGTCATGACACCTTGCCTTCATCTACATTACAAAACCAAGGCATTTTTAGCTCTTTCATTATTTATGTAATTCTGGTTCTTTCGGCTTTTTTTTTTTTCCTTCTAGACTAACTAGCGCTCTTGAACGCAGACGGCACTTTCTCAGTCACAGGCCCAGTAATTATGGACTGTTTCAAAGTCATCTGCCACTCTTGACTTTGGCGGTTTTGGAGGATTTTTATTTGTTTTTTTTTTTTTTGGTACAATACAACTTCTGTTTCCAGGCTAATTTCTACAGCACTGCGAACACCTGATATTTGCCACAAGCCCAGGAGAATGCAGGCAAGCACAAAGTTATTAAAGATTTCATCATTTCTCAGACTTCAAGAACGCTTCAGTAACAACAAAAATGTATTGGTTTCTACAAGAGACAACAGCAGTAGCTGTTTTCTAAAATGAATATAACATTTCTTTCATTTGCACCTATGACCAACAACAGAAAACTCTGGACGATTCCAGCAAGTCTTCCCTGTAATTGCTTTGAAATCCCTACATTTAAATACAAACTCAACTAAAAACCTGAAGCATGTCAAATGAGGACAAAAAACTGGAAAGGATTTCCAGGGTCGTTAAGTTCACCCTTCAGCTCCTCTGAATACAACCTCCTGCCTCTCCCCCTTCGTACCTGTCTCAAGCTCAAACCAAGTTTCTTGCCTTCACTGTTCAGACCTCACTTCTCTACTTGTTTGAAACCTTTCTCCAGTTTCTGCATTAAATTTATTTTTGGGCCAGTTTATTCCTATCTGTGGCAATACCATTTTTCAGCCAATAGCTCTTTACCACCCCTTCAAGTTGCCTGATGTGCCTTTTGCAAGCCACGGCATCACCTTTCTGACTACTTTACTCCAGCATGAAAAACAGTCTTTTTTTTCCGCAATACAAGCGGCCAGAAACTGCATCAACTACGTCAGATGACTTCTAATCACAGACTCGTGCAGTGACCTTAATACTTTCCAGTCTCTGCTGGAAATACCCTGCCGGGGTTGCATTTGCCTTTTTCCGAGCAGCATCTCTTTGGCAGCTCGCAGCCGTTCTCTAATCAACGAGTACCACTCCTTATCCTCCATCATTTCCAATTGATTAGCTCCTAGTTTAGAGCTGAAATTTCTGTTATCAATCCCCCGGTGCATGACCCTGCATTTAGTGCTACTGAATTTCATCCCCTTTCTCTTACTCTGGTTCCTAAGGTCATCCAGCTTCTGTAGGTTATTTCATCATCGCCACCACGGTGGCCACCACTGTAAGAAATGTGAGTCATTAAAATATTTCCTAAAAGTAACATAATGAGAAAGCAGAGTCCTGGATGCCAGCGAAAGACATCAGGTAACAGACTGCCAATTAAATGCTACCATCATTTGAGAACAATATTTGACACAACTTCTACTAATTTTGCATAACGTGATCTCTTACAGAGTTGGAGACTCCAAGGCAGCAAGGGCAGGACAATTTGGCACCTCAGATAGGAGTGGGCAGTGGCTGACAGAAGGAAACCATTCCCAAAAATACACTAGCACTGCAAAAAGCTCAAGCAACAGCTGAAAAGTACTTCTGGTTTTAAAATCAAATGAGTTGGATAACAACAAATCCTGCAGTAAAACCCAGTACTGCTGTGGTACGAGCATTTACTCCACCCCAGCAGACAGCTCCAAGTTGCACTCGGAGAAAAGCAGATGCTTAAAAAGCCTTACATTGCCCTCGGCTCACCTGAACATGACCTTCCTACTCGGAATATTTTCTATGTAAAACCACTTAGCCACCGAGATGCAAGTCATGGTGGTTGCTACACATCTGAAGCACTCGACTTCAACTTTGGACTGGTGTTTTTGGACTTTCCTGACACGGGCTGAGCATGGCAGTCTTTGACAACGTTGATGTCCTGCTAGGTAAACCAGATGGGTACGTTCCTTCCTCTTCCTTGGCTTTATTTGGTCCATTTCAATAGAGAGAGGGAAAAAAATAACTTTCAAAAGTAATTAATCTCTCCTATTATCTTAGAAAACAAAGAGCAGCATGCTGAAACAGAGCAGTCTTTGCTGGAAGTCTGACTTTATTGCAGAGCCATCAATCTCACGCCTCACAATCCAAAACAGCAGATCAAATAATCTGGGAGCAGCTATGCTGGGGAAGAAAAGAGCATCACAAACGTTTGAGGCAGCCAAACCACAGAGGGTTTCCCAGTGGTGTTCAGAGAGCTTCCAAATCTCCTCCAATACAAAGATGCTTAACATGGATATCATGGAAAGAGGCCAACAGCTGCTGCGTATTTGTGCCGTCTTGCCAATGCCCGCGATCGTTGCTGAAGCTGGCACGCTCAGACGATTCCTGGTGAGCTTCATCGTGTCTGGTTTGGCTTTCCTAATCGGTACGACAATAACAGATCCCTCCCGGCGCATATCAAACAAGCATCGGTTTCAACACCTGCACAGGGTTTATTCAAAATGAGGATTTTTATACATCGCTTCTTTCCCTGAAGGTGAATATCGTCTTTGATAATCCCAGCACACATATGAGTCTCGGAGGAAACGATGAAAATAGCCTTTTGAGTTACTCAGCCTTTTAGCAAAGGAGCTTGTGCAAAAGTGGGTTACGGCTGCTGAAGTCAGCTGGGTGTAGAGATGCCCAAAAAGGTATTGAGCAAGCTGGATCTGAAGGAAAGAAGCAGGATGGTCTTCTGTAGTCCACGCTGTTCTCCAGATCTGCCCACGAGCTAAGCAAGGTTGTCTCTGCCTGGCTGTGCTGTGCCATGCCAACGTGCCGGTCTACCGAGGAGTGCCTCAGTGGCACACTTCACTCCCTAACATGGGAAAGGTCTCATACTTTTAACTGTTCCGATCAAAAAAAAAAAAAAAAAAAAAGCTGTGAAACATCAGGAAAACACAAGAAGATTCTCCATCTCCCTGCTGGGGACATATTTCAGTGTGTTTAATTCCAGGCTGGCATCAGCAAGATTTCCTTCAGGTGACGCAATTGTTGCTGATTTAAGTATCCAGTTCTGGACTGAGGCACTTGTTAAGGAGCCACTTTGAAATCTAAGTCCTTAACTTCCAAAATATAGCTTCAAAGAAAAATATAAAAAAAAGCAGTTGAGAGGAGCACCAAAGATTTCTTCCACCTGCTCCAATATTTTCCCACTAAATGAAGAAAATAAACATAGGGATTGAAAATTCCAAGCCAAGGATGAGGAGCAGCAGCACTGAGGAATTCATCAATGAAATTAAACGAGAAACAGAGCCACAGGTCTTTTTAAAACAGCAAAATCCCCAAACATACAGACAGACACCAAATGAGAGGAAAGCCGTGAGAGCTGCTGATGTGGCTCTGGTCAGAGGCACCTTGAGCTTTGAATCCATCTGCATCTCCCACTGACAGATGGTGCAGACGGTGGCAAACTTACCCATCCTCTGGCCTGTCTCCCTCACGTACCTCAGGCAACCACACAGTCCAGCCATATTGAATTATTCCTCCAAATACATACATATATATATACACACACACACCAGTTCCTTTTTTTTCCCCTAATTAAATCTAGCACACGACGCAACCATAACAAGATGTTGATTAATTTACTGATTTGATTTAAATGTATCCTAGCTGCGTCAATCTCCTCCCTCTAGATCTTCAGAACAACCTTCGCTCCTTTAAATAAGGCCAAGGATGTAATCATTTCCTTCTCCTTTTCACATATGCAGATAGGACAATTATCCAGACATCCATCAGAATGGCTTGCAACAGCAAGAAACTCATTTTTAAGCCAGTTTGCCGCATACGCCGGCTGAATACACAAATCTGATCCAATGCGATAAGCTTTCTGAAGATTATTACAGCACTCACCTCAACGCTTGGCAGAGCAAGAAAAAAATCGGAGATAGCAGCAAAAAGATTTGCCCATCCTGGTCCATACTCGATGGCTGACCCTCCCCCTTCCGCAGCAGATGCTATGCCAGAACCTCGATGTATTTTGAAAGACTATCAGAAGCTTTTTACAAACATAAACCGCATCATATTTCTGATTACTATTATTCATAGAATACCAGGTTGGAAAGGACCTCAAGGATCATCTGGTTCAATATCCTTCTAGGCAAGAATGGTACTTGTAGGAATGGTACAAGAATCCAGTTGTACCTGGACAGAAACGTGCCACAAAATCACATTATTTGTCTCATCAGAACAAGAGGGGGATGAAGGAATCTGCAGAAAGGCACTAGAATTCAAGAATATGCTATTTTGCTTTCAGAGTCTGTGGGATCAAAGAGCTACCCTAGAAAAGACAACTATGTC
Source organism: Nipponia nippon (assembly GCF_047370975.1). NCBI lineage: Eukaryota > Metazoa > Chordata > Aves > Pelecaniformes > Threskiornithidae > Nipponia > Nipponia nippon. The sequence goes on from NW_028262347.1 coordinate 2,843,381, forward strand.
AAATGCTTCAAAGCAGGAAACAATGAGAAGGGTGTGAGAGTGAGTATGTCTTCCTTAGAAGTTGGTTTTACAAGTCTTGTAAAAAATGATGCAATGTGCATTAGAAGAAGTAGCAAACTCGCATCCTGCAGGTCAGCCAACCCATCCTACACCAAGGTTTGCAGGCAGTTTGCGGTCCACAAAATTCAGATCTGTCACAGAAGCCAACTCACCTGGTTTGCAGCTACTACACTGCAATAAAGGGGTGCCATAAATAAACTGGCTACTTTCCCACCGCCTCTTTTTGCAAATCCAGAGCTGTCACAGGACTGTTAAATTGACTGAAGACCATCACTTTGGAAAAAAAAAATTGAGAAGCCCTTCCAGCAATAAAAATAAAAATGAAATTTATGACTGACCCAAATGCTATTTCTTCAAAGACAATATCTGCCAGCCCTCACAAAGACTACAGACCCTAATATTTCCGCTCTGGGCCATATGTGCCATTCTCAGGCAAAAATAAATTTGTTAGCAAGTCTGCAAGAGCAGTTGGCACTTACTTATGCCAGTCTGTACTAACATCTTGAGACTTTCTTTAATAAGAAAAAAATTAAAAAAAGAGAATGTTTTAGGAAAGTACAAACCCAGCAAAACATGCCTAGGACATGGGGGGGGGGGGGGGGGAAATAGTAATTCAAAGAAACATTTTAAATTCTTCTGCTAATAGACAACGGAAATGTTGGCAAAGTTTGTTGTTCATAGGCTTAGGGATCATCCAGGGGTCCCGAACATTTTAAACATTCAGTGTGACCATCTGTCATTGACATCGTCACCGAACAGAACGAGCAATTACTGAAGCCCTTCTCAGACATAATCTGTCAACCACATCTAGTTTGGCTGCCAAGGGAAATCAAGCTGAGGACTACGAAAGCAGATTGCCCTTACGGGAAACAGGACCGCTCCACCTGAGGAGGTGAGCAGCGGCCGGGAAGCAACCCGCATCCCAAAATCTTGCGACAGCCCCCCGGTGCACAGCGAGAGGGGAGAAGCAAACCACGCAGAATCAAAAGGCAAAGCTAAAGGCCATTTGAAGGATGGGGGCAATAAGGACTTGGTCAGAGCTTACAAAGGTGTTGGCAGGTCACCCAAAAGCAGCACTCTGAACTTGTCTTAAGGACTTCAAGAATATGACCTGTCAGAATCATGGTCAGATAGACTCCTCCTCTTCCTCACCGTCGGCACAGCTACACCGATATGCTCAGGGACGTGTTGTAACTGCAGAGAACTGTCAAATCTTCTAATAAGAAGAATAAGCACTGCTGACATTCCTAATTGCTTTTAATTTTTGTCTCACCAGCCCGAGCTGCAGCATAGCAGGAGAAAAAAATGCAGCAGACGATAGAATAATCCTTTTAAATAACTCCTGAACCCCTGCAGAACAAAAATCCCAGACATTTCCTCATGGAAATTCATGAAGCTAAACGTATGCATGGAGCTTAGGGCTGGAAGGGATCATTAGATCATTTAGACTGGCCTCTTATAGATAAGAGTCCATTCAGTTTTACTCAATGGCTTGTTTTTAACTAGATGTCGAGGTAGCATCCAGAGATGATTCAGCCAGCCAGAGAACCTGTCTCTCCCCTTACAACTTTGCTGTACTCTACGCCAGCTCATGTTTAAAGACTGCATCTAGTTTGAATATATCTCGCTTAAGCTTTGAGCTACTGTTTTTTTTTTCTTACATCTTTGTGCACCAAAGAAACAGTCCTTCAGTATTCAGTATTTTCACCCTTTGAAGGCACTTCATCTTCTTTCAGTTATTAGTTTTTTCCCCTGGAGCCAGCAGAGAAACTGTATTTTCTGTATTCTTTAACCGTAATTAGCTCTCCTCTGTCACCGTCCAATTTTTCACCATTATTTAAAGAGTGCAGGCAGCAGTCTAGGCATAGGATCCGTATGACCACCTAAGTCTTCTTCAGAGTTGCTGCTTTCTGGAGCGAGTGGTTTACGCTCAGTCCTTCCACATGGAAAACTGCGTTACTGGTTGCACAAAACCAATGTCAGAACAGACAACGGTTCACAAAGGAGCCAGATCATTCCGCGCAACGGTGCAGCCATTTTCCACTCTGTAAATCTTAATACCCACAGCAAATTTTTATCAGTAGCCACTTTATACTTCATAAAGGCACAGAAGTAAATAGAAAATTGCCTAAGTACACTTATTAATCGTTGGGTAGTTATATAGAAGTTTTGATTCCTCAGGAAGCCAGGCTAAAACTCTTATCAGAGAGCCTAGTAGAATGGGCTAGCACAAACTATCTGTCCGCCCAGAAAAGCTTTCTCTGGTGATTACTTGAGCCCATTTCTAGTTTTTCTTGAAGAATTTATCGAGGATCTTCAGAAACATCATGCTCCTCCTCCTACAGGTTGCATAAACTTAGCTAGAAAGAGAAGAAATTCAAATTGGTGCTCCCCTTATATATGACTCTTCCCAGATGCAAGGATAAGAGGCAAAGTCACAAGCTGGAGCCAGGCAAATCTGACTTCACACTGGGGCAGGAATCTCCAAGATTCCGGGGTGGGCAATCTCAGAAAGGTGAAGCACTGGAACCTCCATTCTTGGAGATCTTAAAAACTCAGCTGGACCAAGTCACAGCAACCTGATGTAACTTGGAAGCTGACCCTATGCTGAGCAGGGGGCAGGACCAAAAACCTCTTTAAGTCCTCTCCAACCTAAATAACTATGAAAGAAAGGCCGATCACACTCTTAAGAGCAGCCATGCTGAATCAAGACACCAAGAGGTCCATGCGGTACCCAGGGTGCTGGGGACATCACGGCTAACGTGGCTATAGCTATCTTTTCCCTATTTTGTTTGGCAGCAGTCAGCTGATGGAGCAGCACCTCTGTGCTGACTAGTTGTATGAACACACTGTAGATAAAGGATTAAAAATGTAAATCCTATCATATAGGTGTCAAATTAGAGTAACCCTAAAGCCTGGAAAGGAACTGTAAACCAGTTGCTTGGTCCCTGTGTAACAACAGTGGAAACTGGCATTGCTGCCTGTTTGTGCTGGTTTTGGCTGGGAGAGAGTTAATTTTCTTCATAGTAGCTACCATGGGGCTGTGTTTTGGACTTGTGCTGGAAACAGCATTGATAACACAGGGATGTTTTAGTTATTGCTGAGCAGTGCTGACATAAAGGCCTCTTCTGCTTCTCACCCCACCCCACCAGTGAGGAGGCTGGGGGGCACAAGGAGCTGGGAGGGGACACGGCTGGGACAGCTGACCCCAGCTGACCAAAGGGATACCCCACACCGTATGACGCCATGCTCAGCACATAAAGCTGGGGGAAGAGGAAGGAAAAGGGGGGACATTCGGAGCGACAGCGTTTGTCTTACCAAGTAACCGTTACACGTGATGGAGCCCTGCTTTCCTGGAGGTGGCTGAACCCCTGCCTGCCGATGGGAAGCGACGAATGAATTCCTTGTTCTGCTTTGCTTGTGTGAGCAGCTTCTGCTTTACCTATTAAACGGTCTTTGTCTCAACCCACGAGTTTTCTCACTTTTACCCTTCCGATTCTCTCCCCCATCCCGCTGCGGGGGAGTGAGCGAGCAGCTGCGTGGGGCTTAGTTGCTGGCTGGGGTTAAACCACAACACTGTTTCAGCCCAGCAACGACCAAATATGACGTGGTAACAATAGAAAAGAACATTCTAAATGGTGCAGGGTGGGGATGATTCCACTCTATGAACCATGAGCAGGACACGAAGAATATCGAGCTCTTTCTGAAGCCCTGTGCTGGCAAGGGTACTGGACCGGCTGTCTGGTAACTTCAGTTAATAAATTACTTTAACACAAGGCACAAACTACACGCAGTGATCAACTACAGCCTGTACCAATCCCCAATAAAGACCTTGCCAAACATCTATGTCCTCATTAATTATTTGGTGTAACAACGCATCCTGCTCTGAAGAAACGACTAGCGCTGCTGTGAAGGGCCAGAAGAGGTGCTGCCAGAAGCCGATGTTACTGTGCATTCTCTGAAGTCAAGTTTTGGGGAACAAAGGATCCAAAACTGAAAGAATTCAGTGACCAAGTTTCTTAAAACATACATTTGAACCAAGTTTCTTAAGAAATACATTTAATGGACCTAATAGCTATAATAAAAGTATGCAGTGATAAAGGAAACCACCAAGGTGGAGAAGGTGGAGATTGGCAACACGACTGTGCAGTGGTTAATGAACTAAAGGAGACAAAAAAAATTATTTACGCTTAAAGAAGAAGTTCTGGACAGCAAAAAGGTTACTAATAAAAATCCTTAAGGACAACTTCAGGAGATATTCCTACTTATTCTTTAATCACAACTGCACAAAAGTTTATGTGCAAAAAACAGATCCTGATGAAACAAGAGACAGAAGTTATTACCAACACACAGGAGAATCGGATACTCAACACCTTCACCACTGGAGGAACGGGACATAATTTGATACTGCATATTTCAATGCATTCAGGCACAAATAATTTTTTTCCATGAAGTAGAGACTGCATGGCTTGAAATTTTAGAAGACAAATTCGAGTAGAGCAGTCAATCGCAGAACAACCAGGGGCCACCCAGAGGATGCAGCCATAAAAGCAAACATGATCCCAGCTATAGCAGGTGCACTATTTCCAGTAAGGTCAGGAGGGGAATACTGTGAATATTTAAGGAACTGGTGAGACACCACCTGGAATACCCATTCAGATTGAGGAGAAACCAGAACAGAGACAGAAAGCCTGTTCAGATGCCCAGAGAACGATCAGCACATCTTACAAGAAAAACCTGATACCTTGGTTAATTAAATAAAAAGATCAGGGAAGTAAACACAAGGGAAGAGAAGAAATTATTTAGAGACAGTATTAAAACATGAAATGTAATTTGACCACAACAAAATCCAGATGGGATATCAAAGCAATGTCTATAAATGTCAAAGCAGTAAGTTCTGGACTGCTTCTCAGTAGGAGGACAAAGAAAAAACAAATGTTCCTCTACTTGTGTGGTTCATTGACTCTGATGACTGGAAGAGGACTGGATAACTCAAGTAGCCTCTCCAACGCTGCCTTCTGGTATTTAGAGACGATTAATGGAAATACCTATTAGTCTCTATCCAACCTCATTCCTGCAGAACTTTGCTACATCTCTCCCAGCTAATATTCTTTGACAACTATTATGATAGCCAGATACGAATATCAGCTATCAACATATTGTCTGGAGCTTGGCAATTACTAAATGAGAAATAATGCTTTTTAATTAAGTAATTAAAACCTGTAGTATCAATACCTGCGCGTCTAGATGCTGATCAGTACATTCGCGCGCTCGTCACTGCGTGACGACAAAACCGCTGACGATCCCCCTTAGCGTTTACCAAGGACACAGAATTTCAGGCAAGAGCAGATGGATGCCGAGCAGAAAGGATGAACACGGTAACTCTCAGCTGCTTAGCATGATAGGTGGGGGGCTCAGAACAACACAGATCTAGCAATTCCCAATGACTTCTTTTGTGGCACCTGATACATCTTCTAAATTGGCTCATTTATTACAGAATCGACTTTAAAACAACTTTCAAACTCTTTTTTTTTTTTTTTTTCCCCCCAAGAGACTTGCATTTTCTCACTGCTAATCTGCCTTATGGAACGTGGATTTTAACTGAAAAGTACATCAGTAAATTGGCATCCCCTACTGAGAGAGAGAAGAGCTTCAGTCACTGAATAAAGATGCTGAAACAGTGACAGGTATTTCTGAAAGCTCTTTTGAAAACTCCTTTATAAACAGCGTTTATTTGGCCAAAATATCTGATCACTTCTGTAATATGAGTGTTTGCAAAGTGCTTTAGTTCTTTAGATAAAAGGTGCTACAGAACTATTAGTATCATCTGGAGAACTAGTTTCCACGTACACGTCAAAGGCATTTGTCCCCAGCGAGGTCTAATTTCGTGGCATTTGGGCTTGCTTTGAAATCTTTATTCTTGAGTTACCCAGGTACACAAGGCACACACGAAAAACGCATGAGGTTGGGAGCAAGTCACCAAAGCAACGGAAAATCTTTGCAACAGAAAAGCTGACGCCATTAACTGCGTTTGAACGACCTGTTGAGAACGAGACTAATAGTTTATCAGAAGAAAGCACTGCACGGGTACACAAATAATTTCCTCTCTGTAGCGTGCAATCATCTGCCCCGTCTTTGTTACTGGCGTATTTACAGCCGTGCTCATTCTGCAAAGCAGCTTCCACCAGACTGTGTTTCTCCTACAAGAGGCTCAGCATTTCAACTATTAAAGAGTTAACAAGTCTTCACCGAATAATATCTCTGCAGGTGTCAACTCCTTGGAAGCAGATAGGTCCAAAGGGCAGAGACATCGTTATAATGAGAGAAAGATTAAGAGGGGGAGAGAAAAGGAGCCAGCATGAGGCATAAGGAGTGCTTTGATGAATGATATAGCCCGGCATTAATGAGACCTGGTAATTTTACATTTCCAGAAAGCTATGGTCGTTAGGACTATGAGGATCATCGTTTCATTCAAGTAGAACAGAGAAAAGTTTAGGACAAAAGCCGGCTCATCAAGAAATCGGTCTCCTCCTTTGAGTTAACACAGCTGTGATTTGCAACATTTCCCATCCCTGCCAGTACCCAGCATTTGTTTAGTTTCTCTTTTCAAAACACACTAGCTGCTGTTCCTGCTGCCCTCAACAGACCAGATACACGTTAGCTAATAACTGTCCAAGCAGATTTTGCCTCTTCTGAAAAGAAAATAAAAATGTCATCATCTTCCCTGGCTGCAGAACTGGCCCTCTCGGTGCATCTCTCTGCAGCCTTTTGCTTATTGCCACGAGCTCATCTCTTTTCCAGGAAAACTGAATCCTCAACCATTTCAAGGTACAAGGGGTAGGAGCTCAACAAGATTTTTTTTTTTTTTCTCTCTAAAATCTTGGTGCAATTTGATTTTCAGTACACAGGAGCAATGCGGCCCGCTAAGGGTCAAGTCATACAAATCCACATAAATAGGAATTTAAAGGTTTGTGGAAGTTGTGACAATACTTTTGCTGTTTTTTTCAGCAGTGAAAACAAGATGTACGGTTATAAAGTTGTGTGATTAACTACCTCCAAATACTCTGATGTGGTTTTAGGTTCTTAAAAAAACCTGCGGAGCTTCAGTAGCATCCAAGAGCTTATCCCTGCTGCGGCTGGGAAAACCGCGCAGCCTGCATGCCTAGCCCTCATGGCCAGAAAGGCTGAATTTGGGAAAACATATAGGACAGAAACGGACTTCAGTACAAACAACCAGCCAAGATTAAAATCCAGTTCCCCGGACCGTACCCGGGTGCCACCGGGCAGAGCAGAGCCCCTGTGACATCCCTGGGGCACCCTTTGAGTGTCTATTCCAGGCGCTGTGAAAGGTCTCGTCTTCATGCCCATGAATTCCCTTTTACACCTATTCTCACTGAAAAAAAAATCTTTTTCTTTTTCCTTCTCAGCCATGACACTATACAACAAATCAGTTTGATCAAACCGTAAGCCACTGCCTTCCATTTCCAGGCTTTTTTTTTTTTTTCATTTTTTCTCCATTCAAGAAAGCATCGAGCTGATGCTCTGCATGCTGGAGCAGCTCACGCCGTATGCCACCCTCACACGTCTTCACAGAAGCGACGCTACAACACTTAGTATTAAACCACAAGTAATCACGCACACACACACAAAGCCCTCTACCAAACCTTGATGCTTTTTCCTTGCCCTCACTCACTTCAAATGTAAGATTCATTCTGAATGATCCACCTTTTTATGAATTTAAATCATCTTGAACAAATCTGGGTGTTTTGATTGACACAAAGCCTCCTGAGATGGCTTTGCTTCCTCACTAGCACCATTCCTCCTCATAAATATTTATGCACAATTTTCAGTTTTTAATGAATTCCAAATATTCATACTTATTTTAGTTGAAGCTTCCCCATATCTTTAAAAACAATTTTAACTGATTTTTTGCTTAGCACGTTTGTTTTGCCGCAGCACACAGATAATGATGTTCACCACTAAGGAACAACACTGAACAGGAGTCCCCACACCACCAGTCACCTAACATGGATTTGCTCCTACACTCCCATACTGCGCAGCTAACAAACAAACAGTATTTTAAAAAATGTTAAAATAAAAATACAGCAAAAGCAGATATACCAAAAAATAAATGAGTTAAAAAAAATTTTTTTTTTTTTTCTTTCTTACAGTGTTTGAGCATTCAAAAGTTACAATTTTTGCTTTGGCCATTGTTCCAAACCAAACCCAAGAAAATCTAATTATTACAAAAGGATTAAGTCGGTTGCTGTTTCTCGCAGGCTGGCTCAGCTCCCATCCCACATTTCACACTTCTCAATTTGGTCCTTTCAGAGTTTAGCCAAATTTCAGAAATCTGCAACATCTGATCACCTGTTCTGGCGTATCCTTCCTTTTCTATATGTTCTTCTTCCTCCTTTAAGAATTTTTTTTTCTCTGACATCTGTTCCACCACCTTCCTCTAACAACGTAAGCCAAATCATTTGTATGATGAGTTGCTAAATATAAACCTGATTCTTATTGATATCTTACTTTCTTTCCCAAAACACTCCATCTTCTCCCGATGTTGGGAGCATTCATGGGTGGTGCTCAAAAACCATCTGTATAAATTAAAACACTTTTACAGCCTCTCTTCTCCAGGCTGCTCTTCTCCATCATTTTTATTCCCTTGACTTCATCCCATAGCCATTCCTCTCCTCCCTTTCAAATTTATTTCACCAGCCTGTGCCTCACCATTGACTGCTTTTGCAACAGCCATTTCACGCTGACTTTTCCTTCCTCTGTTTCCCCCTTAAAAGAAACGTACGGCCCATAAAAAGGCCAAACATTAATCACATCTCAACTTCTTTCATTTTCCCTCCTGGTTTTTTTGTTTTGTTTTGTTTTGTTTTTTCACTTCTTTTGTTTTCATCTGACTACTCTGCCACGCTTCAAAGATGTAAATATCTGCCAGCCCATTCTGGCCTCCTAATTAGATGCTACACCAGTCACCCTCCTACCAACACCGGCTGCGAGTAACCCAACTGCCCCAAAATTAAGCACGAACCTCCGTCGCACGGGGCAATTTCTTAGGAGATCACAGTAACCAGTAACCACAGTGACCCAGCTGCTAGAGGGGTCACTTCTGTCCCACCTCCGTGAACATCTACCATTTAGACCAGCAGTCTTCCAGCAGGCTAGACTTACTAATCCGACGCCTTCAAACCGCTTCCTCCACTGAAGTAACGCCAGCTTCCCCTCAATTTAGGTTTATCTACTCCAGCCTGTATCATCACCTGCCGGTTCCAAAGAAAAAGCACCAGCTGTTCTTCATCCCTCCCACAAACAGCTTAATCCTTCCTGGCAGAAGAACAAGCTGGTAGTAAAACTGGTCATTAACAAGTTTCAGCTGGAAATTAGAAAACAGCTTCTCCCCATCGGGAGCAGCGAGGATCCGCACTACCTTTCCAATTGAACAGGGAGGACAAGCATCCCGGCCACCGCCGCCACAGACTTTGACAAGTTTATGAGCAGAATGGAAAGATTTTGCCGCCTAAGAAAGATGCGGGAGCTGGATTCGGTGATGCAGGCAGCCCGCCAAATCCTGTAATCTTAATTGGAAATATCAATCTCTAGGAGAGAAGCCAGTTAACAATATTTTATATAAGAATACATTCTACACTCTCATGCAATTATATTCCAACCCCTGAAAGGCGCAGAAGTTTGTTTCCATTTTGATACAGTAAATATTTTGGCAAAACAATGCCACACACTTTGCCAGATGTTCTGTCCAATGTTATTAAATTTTTAGGCTTTTTTTTTTTTAATATTATATGTAAATAAATATTTGGCTTGCTCTCTGCACAGCTTTTCCCCTTCACCCATCCTCTCTAATAATATTATTTCTCATAATTATAGGTCCTTATTGCTAAATTTTTTAATTCAGGTTCTGCGAAATCCAGGACAGATTACATGGTTTTAGCAATGTTAATACATGTTGACGTATCTAGCTCTTCTCTAACATAAAGTGCATCTTTGCCTTGGAGAAAAAAAAAAAAAAAGCAAACAATCTAAATCTGCAGAGCCGGTTTTAATGTTCTAAGTTCAATGAATGGTAAAACCAAACAGTTAGCTAATTAGTAGCCAGGACAAATGACCAGTGGCTCTAGGGGAGAAAATAATAATAATAAAAACCCCCAAGTTAGGCCATTCAGTGGGTTTTGTACTTTGAAATCATGAATCTTCGGCAGGTCAGTTTAAGGCCATAGTCTCACCTTGTGCCATCCCGCTGTCATCTAATTCTGCTCTCTCTGCCAATGGGCAATATTGGGGCCATGAGAAAATGACAACCAAACTCATTCTTTACGTTATTTGCGTAACTGTGAGGAAAGAAGTAGTACTAGAACTCCACCATTATATTCACATCTCAACCAGACAAAAGAGAAGTCAGCTGAAAAGAGTTTCTCCTTTCCCTTCTCACTATTCAAAGCTGAGCTGTGCTATAGAAACCATCCATCACTGCCTGTTAACTCGTTCAAAAAAAAAAAAAAAAAAAAAAGACTGAAAAGGATCTAAAAATGGGGAAAACTGCAATTTAGAGCAAACAAATCTAATAAACCAAGTTCCCAAACACCTTTCACACCCAGCCTCCATCCCCACAAGCAGCTGGAACCCATTGATGCTCAGGCAGTAAGAGGTGCCTACAAAAGGATGCTCTACCAGATAAGCCCACTTCTCTTCAAGGCTCTTTGAAGGGGATGTATACATGTTATTATTTATTTTTTAACATGGGAGGGGGAAAAAAAAAAAAAGAACAAATGACACCAGGAAACCATGGGGAAAAGGAAATGAGCTACTAAGTAAAAGAAAAAAAAAAATCCCCCCAAAGCTACAATCAGAGCCAGCTGTAGGCCAATTAAACTCAACAGTTTACAGATGTTCACAGGAGAATACTCATTCACAATTTAACTAAATTGATCCACTTTCTTAAAAACTCTTGGGACCTGGTACACAAAGCTTACTTTTCTTTAGGGCTCTCAAAATAAAGTTTATAGCCCCTTTTACTCTAATGTATGCCAGCAAAACACTCCCTGGAAAAGAGGAGATCAAACTTCATGGTTAACCCTTCCCTGCCGGCACTTCTGTGACTCCACTTCCACCGCTTCAGGTCAGAGCTTTGAGAAGATCAGCTGCAACTCCAGAAATCATTTCTCTTTCTTTCACATCAGTCTCAGCCATCCTCTCTCCCAGCAGAACACCACACCTCGCTACTGATTCTTTCTATTATTAAATTTAATTAGGAAGGTATTTGGTTAGGCCACAGGGGACAGGGAAGGGGAAAAAAAAAGAAAAAGAAAAAGAAAAAGAGGGATGAGCTAAGGAATTGAAGTTAAAAACCCCTATTAAGAGCCATAACAATTAATAATGGCATGCTAAACTTTTAATTTTTTTCCTGGACTCCTTAAGCAGTTAGATCAGTAGGAGAACAGAGATGCAGCACAACTTGCACCATCTGAACTACGTTGTATAAATACAGCTATTCTTTTCTAGGGATTTCTCCTGCTTTAACTGACTTACCCAGGATTATCTCAGTTTAACCCAAGACTTGGGTTTAATTTCCCCCCCCCCCCCCCTCTTAAGACTCTTTTACAGAAATGCTACAAGTGAGACCAACATTTTTGCTCATGTAAGAAGGAGTCATTATTAATAAATATTACACTATGGAGCATTTTCCGTGATTTGTAAGCATTAACTAATCAGTCTTCACAACCAGTGAGGTCTTATAAGTCATTAGCGGCATTATTTCTCTTCCACAGATAAGGAAATTATGGCTCAGGGTATTTGAGCGGTTTCTCTCAAAGGACAGTTAGACAAGGCAGACGCAAAAGGTCAGCAACCGCCAACCCCATGCGTATTCCAGCAGACAACATTAGGACTTAAATACCAAAGTAGCCTACATTCGACTTGCTTTAAGTCATGCTGTCTAATGAGGGGTGTCAAGTCAAAGCTGATGCTCCTTAAAACTCAGAATATTCTCCCCGCTGCAGCTTTTGTTTGCCTGATGTTTCATGTAGCCAAAGCTTTTCGCTGCCCTTATAAATCCATGTAACATTTGTAAGACTCATCCTCCTCCAGCCTGAACAAACATCGGACCAGTGAGCGCCTGATGCAGCACTCTACCGACCTTGGAGAAAACAGCACGGCTATTTCTTCACGGCTATTGCTCCAAGTCCTCTTACCAACTGCAAGTGGAAAGGGGGCAGATGAACTAAATATTCACACACAAGAGACAGGGGGAGGTGGAAGAACTAAATATTCACACACAGGAGAGGTGGAAGAACTCCTAGGAAGACCTAGGTCATGCTTAAACCATACCAAACAAGTACCCATTACTCACATTTACACAGCCAGCAAGACACAAAATCTAGTTTAATGCCTCGCACCAGAGCTAATTAACCTCAGTACTACACTGTGCTAATTCACACAACTTTCGTCTTGCCCATACTCCATGTTAAGCTCTCCTCAAAGCAAAAAGGATTTAAAATCGTCTACCAAATATTCCACGGATGCGTATTTAAGGGTACTGCAGTGATGCTAAAAGTCCCCAAGATGCCCTGTCCTTCCAAGAATGCCAGCATGGTGTGCAGCCTCAACGACCTCAGGGATGTTCATGTTAAGTCTCTTGAAATCAAGATATCTGATTCTCAAGAAGCAAGAGTTAATTTTTACATGCATATACAGGCTAGTGAGAAATCACGGTTCTGGAGTGGGAGAAAGAGGTGTGTATGAGGGAATCAATTCAGACTTGAGAAAAATAAAGTTCCACCATTTTCGGACACACTGAACACTTCTACTGCTTGCTCTGAGTTTGCTTTGAGTACAGTGGAGGATGTTGAACAGATAAAAAAATCAAGCCCAAAGTCTATAGTAAAGATGCCTTGTAATAACTAAATGTTATTTCCAGTTCCAAAAAACACTGAAGGATCAACACAGAGAAACAGAGGTGGTTCCTTTGTCCCGTCAGCTTCCCACACTCCAATATCCATAAATCTCCATACATTCCCTACAACATTTGCCCAGGAGACACCATCAAACATGGGTGGTTTGAAGCTCTGTGTCTGGTACCTGGTCAGAGGCTTCTGCTGACCAGACCGGCCAAGTTTTACCTGCTTTTCCTTCACTGTTTTTCTCCTCTATGCAGCTGCTCAAGTTCACAATTTTTTTTCCCCCAGGAATTGCATATGTCTTTGCATCTTCTGCTTCTTTCAGATTTGGCTGATATCAATCACGTTAGCGGGGAGGGACAGACAGAATAATCATAAAGGACTCATTTCCTTTATGATAGGACTCATTTCCTAGAAAATCAAGCTAAAACCATAATATAGCTGCTATCAACCGAATTTTAAATCTACATTCATCTCTTGGTAAGATAACATTCATTCCACTCACTTCTAAAAAGACAGGGTTATTTTTTCCCAAATCAAGAGGATATTGAAGAAATTACCATTGATATACTGGTGATCAAATACCTGAAAGCACAGCCACGATCAAGATATCAATTTCTACCTTCTATCAGTCATCTTTCATGTACCAGAAAATTATCACTTTAGCAACACTCTGAGAGGGATGAGCATTTCAGAAAGCACACACAGCAAACTAACTATTTATGAAACAAGAGCATTCAAGAATACAAAATAATAAAGGAAAAAAAACTTGTATTCCTTCAAGTCCCACTACAAAGGAGCGTTCCTCTGGTTCCTTGCATGAGAGATTCAAGTCGCATCACTGAATGCTTTTCTGGATATTCACGCTCTGCAAAGACAAGGATTATTTGGAAAATAGATCCAAGGAGAAAAGGAAACAAATCACACGTATACTCACCTGCATTGCTGGGAAAACACTTTCCCTGAAACTACTCCTTAATTTCATAAATATTGAAGATGTGGAAAATTCAGCCTCAATATGAAAGAGATTGGTAGCGGTAAAGATTTCCTCATGCTAAAATTTACACAATGTAAAACTTCATTAAATTTTCACAGCTTTATAGCATACAGATAAAAGAGTATTTTGTCCCCTCTTTTCGGAGCCCCGCTAAGCGTACGCACCGATGCACCACTGCACAACATGGAAAACATATAGACTAGCAATGCGATTAGTTTTACTTATCTTCCTCCAAATTCTTAGAGATTTAAGATTCACGTCAGGTGTACAAGTCACCCATAAAACCTCAACAGACCTTCCCCAACTCTTCTACAGCAACAGGAGGGCAAGGGGGAGGCTTTTGTCATTTGATGTCTCCATTGATGACTAAGGTTCAAAAAATGATAAAAAGCCATTAAAAATATCTCAGAGTAACATTGTCCTGTTGGTAAGTTGAGTCTCTCAGCTGCTTCAAGTTTTAACGCACTCTGCTTTTGTTTCCTCCATTTCTTCCCCCCTCCTCATTATTCATAGAACCATAGAGTTGTTATGGTTGGAAAAGACCCTTAAGATCATCGAGTCCAACTGCCAAGCCCACCACTAAACCATGTCCTCGAGCACCACGTCTACCCGTCTTTTCAATACCTGCAGGGATGGGGACTCAGCCCCTGCCCTGGGCAGCCTGGGCCAGGGCCTGACAGCCCTTTCCGGGAAGAAGTTTTTCCTAATATCAAACCCAAACTTCCCCTGGCGCAGCTTGAGGCCGTTCCCTCTCGTCCCATCGCTTGTTCCTGGGGAGAAGAGACCGATCCCCGCCCCCCCCCGGCTCCAGCCTCCTTTCAGGCAGTTGCAGAGAGCGATGAGGGCTCCCCTCAGCCTCCTCTTCTCCAGGCTGAGCCCCCCCAGCTCCCCCAGCCGCTCCTCCCCAGCCTTGGGCTCCAGCCCCTGCCCCAGCCTCGCTGCCCTGCTCTGGCCATGCTCCAGCCCCTCCATGGCCTTCTTGGAGCACAGGATTCGAGGTGCGGCCTCGCCAGTGCCCAGCACAGGGGCACCATCACCTCCCTGCTCCTGCTGGCCACACCATTCCTGATACAAGCCAGGATGCCATTGGCCCTCTTGGCCACCTGGGCACACTGCTGGCTCATGTTCAGGCGACTGTCAACCAACACCCCCAGGTCCTTTTCTGCCAGGCAGCTCTCCAGCCACTCCTCCCCCAGCCTGCAGCGTTGCCTGGGGTTGTTGTGACCCAAGTGCAGGACCCGGCACTTGGCCTTGTTGAACCTCATACAATGGCGTCAACCCATCGATCCAGCCTGTCCAGGTCCCTCTGCAGGGCCTTCCTGCCCTCCGGCAGATCAACACTCCTGCCGAACTTGATGTCATCTGCAAACTTATGTTGAGCTAAAGCTCAAATTCCACAAATGAGAGCCCTTAGAGGGGCTCTTAAAGATGCATGAAGGTAAAGATGGAGCCCTGCCTCACCAAGTTCATAACCTTGGTTTAATGGTGAAATACCACAAGAATTAACACAAACTAAAGGGAAAAGGAGATGATCTCACATGAGGTGGAGTGACCCGTGCAGACTGTGGAGAGGTTCTGCACATGCTGCAACATCAATGATTTTGCAGAAGTTTCTTTTCTAACAAATCTCGGGTGAATCCCCTCTGCTCCCAAAGAGCACACAAAGGGTGCACCCATGTGGAAGAAGATCAACTGGATTGCACGTCTGTTTATGTCTGATGAAGTTTAACTGAAAACGCAATAATCTTTTCAGGTATCAAATAGCTTTAGACACCTGTAGCAAGAGTCTGTCTTCATTTCTGTAATATACACTTGCGAATCTAGAGTAAATTTAAATGTCTAAATTAATTTCTTAGACATGTCAGATTACAAGAGTCCCATTAGGACTAATGTGGGAAAAAATTAGTATAGACTAGAGCAGATTTTTTTTTCCTGCAAGCTGTTTAAATTACTTGCTATAAACATGAAGATTTATTAAAAAAAAAAAAAAAAAGATATCTAAATTATTTCCATGTTACTACTCACAGGCCTTGATCCCACCAACAATTAGACATACGGACATGTGATTAGTCAAAATTACTTTCATACATTTAGTGACATTTTTACAGTATGTGGACATATGGCAATATTAAGAGATTAAAATCTGTCAATATTTTTAATACAAACTTGTCTCTGAGAAAAGGAGAAAAAAACCTTGAAAGTTTTGATTACCACATACAGCTAATACTGAAAATTAAAAAAGTCATTAGCCCTTTTGAAAGCCAGTGCCATTTTATTCAGCCTCCATCTATCATACTCCTCTTTGAGGGCACTTCTAAGCTCAAAATCAACATAGTCAGGATTTTCTAATGATGCCAGTTTACTGTGATACCTCCAGAGAAAAGCTGAGATTATTTTACCTGTGTATTTTCCCATGATAGATCATAGCTTGCTTCCCTTTTTTCGCTGTGTAACTTCAATACGCAAACAATGGTCACTGTATGTAGAACATCTATTTTTTTTTATTGTTGCTAAAAAATGGCACACGGTAAAACACAGCTCAGAGTATAACCACACCACGTGCAGAGAAAAGACCTACTAGATGATTGCTTCTAAGGAAAATGCAGTTGCAGCACCTGCATAATACATAACACATCCTCCTCTTTAGAAACAGGGCGCAGAAGTAGAAGGAGCGAGCTCCTTTGGACGTCAGAAGAATTAGCTCCAGACACATATGGAAATTCCACTTCGGATCAGAATCAGTGACAGGAAACAGCCAGGAGGGACTATTTGTACTGAAATACAAGCCATTAACTTGAGCCAAGCTAACAGCAAATGACTGCACCGGCAACTGCTGGCTGCAGATAATTAGTTTAGAACCTATTTTAACATGAATATTTTATCGTGCAGCACAAAACTCGTTATGGAGAAGAATTAGAGAGCCAGGATGTCTGGAAGCACTGGAGAGGTGATCTGTCAGGTCCCTGTAAAGAGCCGTCCTGGAGAAAGCAAGTTTAGTGATTCAGCGAGACTGGATTTCATTAAAGCTACAACAATCCATTAAGAACGTATCTGGTGGCAAGCTCAGGAGCGCAGGTAACTGACTGTATTTTAATGACTTAACTATGTGCTGCCGTACACGCGCAGAGCAGCATTTACAGAATCACCCCAGCCAGCACCTTCCTCGGAGACGTGGTGCTTGTTTTCATCCTGAGAAGCTAACACATTCAGTAAATTCTTCCTGGGAATTTTCATAATTTGCTCCTTTTCCACAGTGGAGCTCTGTGTCCTGGTACGTGAAAGCTGGACTGGTGCATTAAAACCTGTCCTCACTATGCACAGTAAGGACACCAAGTTGCTGGGCGAGGGGAACATTAAAAAGGTGGCTGCAATGCATATTTGGTACGCTGGTTGGAAAGAGAACAAAAAAAAAAAAGTTCATTTCATGGGACTTCTCTTTTTTTCCAGCAAACAGAAAATTAACTGCTTTCAGTCATAAAGAACGTCTCGATTAGCTAAAAATACGGCATTTTCAGCATGTAACTGAAACTGTTCTTCTGGCTGGAACTGAACAGAAAAGCTGGGGCTTTTAGATAAAATAAGAGGTAACAAAGTAAATGCACGCGTTTGAATTTTTCCATTCCACATGCAGCTACTTGGGAAGAAAGGCCCTCGCAAAATAATTGTGTAGACATAGCAAAAGCGAATCTCCTGATTTGTCCTGAAGTCGGTACCTATTACGCTCAACTCCTTAAACTGCCTTCATCATTTAGAGCCTGAACACCATCCGATATACATCAAAAACTGGCTTATACAGACGAGTATCTGCTGCATGCAGTTAGCATCTGCGGCATGATTTAAACGCCAGCCACGAGCAGACCTGGAAAGCAGAAACCAGAGCTTCAGATCTCCGGCACTTCTTCCCTTGGGTTATAAAATATTGCACACCTCTCTCTCCTTGCAATCCGGACACCAGAACAAAACCTAAGAAATATAATACCCTGCCAAAACTACAGATTATTGGAAAATCATGCATGATGTTACTTAAAAAAAAAAAAAAAAAAGTTAAAAATGAGACATGGGATATATATATAAAAAAAAAGTCCCTCCTAAGACAGGAACCAGATCACATCCCAAAGCTCAACACCTCATACCAGTGCAACACCTGCAACACCGTGTTGCAACAGCACCAGCACAGAGAACCTAACTGCTAGTGTCAGCAAGCGATATATATTTGGCAGAAACTGGCCTATGTTTTACCTCTGCTTGTTTCAAACGCTTTCCAGATCAAGCTTCCTTTGGGTCCAAGGATAAGGACTTGGGTGGGCTCCTGTTCTATAGTCAAGGTAACCTGTCCATCCCAATTCTAAACCTGGTTCCACAAAGGAAAACCTATTTAGACAAGAAACAAAACAGATCTGGAGAAGAACTGGAAACCAAAAAACTGAGGTTTGGTGCTACTCATCTCAGTAACAGACAATATAAATGCATCTCAACCATATTCACCCATGACAGCTATTGGCAGAACATGCTTAGCTCCGTTTTACTCTACATATTACACTTCATTGAATAAAAATACGGTTTCTCACAGCTTCTGCATTTAAGCTTACTCACAAAATAAATACCCTCCATTGAGGAAAGACATGAAATAAAAATTTAAAAAAAGATAACAGAACCCAAATGCTCACTTTCTTTACCGGTGAGAAGCAAAGAAGACGGCACCATGCCATGGTGGCAGGAAGTTTTACCGAGATCCATTTAATTCCATCACATTAAACTCTCATCTGTGTGGAAGATACAATTCCTGCACAGATTAAAAGACACTGGGGAGACATGAGAATTACAGCTGGTTAATGCAGCGGTTTACATCTACCCTGCTGAATCGGGTAAATTCTTCTTGCTTACAGGAGACCTCAGCTGCACGGATCAAGGAAAGTTCCCATTCGAAAATCCTTACCAAAATGTCAACCAAAGCTTTATAGTCATCACAGCTGTCTCTGTGAGAACTTGAAAAAGTCCTGCCCCCTACTATACAGAGCCTTGGAGCATCCCGCAAAACCATCAAGATCACCCAACCGCACAATCATTTTAAAAGAAGTTAATGAAATTCCTCCTGGCTATATGAGTGCGGAAAGGTAAATATGGCAAGAGTACCTAAAGCCACCTAAAATCCTTTCCATCAAGGCAGCACATTGCTTATTCCTAAGGTATGGGTAAAACCACAAGCAATTTTGGGCAGGATCTAACATCGAATGAGTAGACTCATAGTTAAAACGCAAGTGATGAACATGGAAGGATTTTTGCAAAGCTGGGTGGTGCCATTACCACCAGCGATCAATGGAAAAATTTAAAAAGACAGTCCTAAAACCATGAAATGGCTATGCCATCCCTACAATATCACAAGAACAAAATATATGCATGAGAAAAGTAACCTATGGAAAACAGCGGGAGACAGAGCAGTATGTTGGTAACAGAATAAAAAGAGAGAGGAGATATCTACAGGTCTTCGTATCTCGAGCAGATCTCTGAGCATTAGGAAACATAGCTGACTGAAGAGAAGTAGCCAAAAATTGTATCCTTTGCCCCTGGCCTTTAAAGATTAGGGGTCACACTTGCCAAATTATACACTGTGCATCTGCTTTTTACACCACCCGACAGCTTACGTATAAGCTAGATCTGACCCCGTAGCAGTGAGGAAGGCCCCGAACCTAGAAGGAATCATCCTACAGGCACTGCAGAAGAACCCTTTATTTAACTGCAGGTGGTGGGTTGGCCAAAACTGTTCAAAAGGTGTGATGAACCAGCACTAGTCTCGTGCATTTGCTTATTGACAGCTGGGGAGGCACGTACCGGCACAGGACTGTGTTAACATTACTCCCTCTTTACTCAGCACTCTGCCAATAAGAATTATTGGCAAGCCCCGTAAAATGTAATGAGGGTGTATACTTACTCCATCGCCTTGCTATGGGATAAGTATTCCAACAATTAACTGTGATGTACCTGTATGTCTTTACACCATCCAAAGCAGTAACACAACTGCTTGAAAACAAGATGAGATTAAAAAAAGATGTTAAATATACATAATACACATACATCATTTTGTATTTTAAAGAAACTCACCTTAACAGAATAAAGCTACGGCAAATCATTCATAGGATGTATTTTCTTTGCTTTTTTTACAATTCAAAAGCGTAAATGTTATTTGTGACATCGTTATTTCTGAACCACGAAGACACACATAAACCAGTTAGCAGTATTACTTTTAAAGACAACCAACCCACTTTAATTCCATCTTCTCCCAGAAGCTGAATCAAAACAAAAATTATTTTGTCTTCTCAGAGACAAGAAAGTGTATGGAGCCCATCTCACCCCACTAATGAGGTGTTGGAAACACTTGTTCCTGGATTACTGACGTGCTCATTAAATCCATTTGTTTATTTTTTTTTCTTCTTCTAGTAATTACCGTAACAACAGTAAGTCACATGAAACTTCAGTCTTTACCACTGCAATCTTATTTCGCTGCTGTACGCATTTTGCTTTATCTCTTGGGCAAATTCAGTGCCTGAAAATCAGCTTGACTACAGGTGGTAGAAAACCAGAAAGAGTCACCATATGGAGATCCATATGCTTTGGCACTGTATCAGCATGTGACAGAATACTGGGATGAGATCGCAGAACAACCGAGGGACGCTGCGTTACTTCTTTCTCCGACTGACCTCGAGTATTTAAATTTTAATCCCATGCTACAGAAGGCATTCAAAATACTGTACGAGACAGCAAGTGAAGAGGAGCCAATTTTTCCTCTTTCACTAATGTGAAAGCTCCGGAGCTGGGCAGAGGGACAGAGCCAAATCATGGAGGATTTTAATATGCTGTTAGCGGTAAGCACTTGTACAGTCCCTTTGCAACAACACTACACAGATACCAGCTCCTAGACCTCAGGCTTGCTGCTAGGAACAGCCACTGTAAAGTCACCACAACTCACGAAACGGGTCCAACTTTGCCAGCTCCCACCTCGCTCTTACGTATCAGCTAAGAGAAGAATACGACTATGCGGAAGAGTTGGCATAGCGCTTGGCCAAAGGTCCTGCGCAAAGATTTGTGCCAAAGCGTAATACAACACGTTGAAACTCAAAATAGGAACTAAACTCGCTTGCTTGGGCTTAACACATCAATGGTTTTCATGCATCTCACTTTAATCTCAAATAGGCATTTAGCAGGAACCTTTTTCACAGCTAAAAAAACTTTCAGACAAAGCTTGGCTTCAGATCCCCTGGCTTTTATCACTGGTACAAGGCAGAATAAGAAAGCACAGAACGAAGCACAAGATTTATCCCCCTAAAAACCTAAATCTGACCTCCACGTTCTTTCATATTGCTAAACGCAAAGATAACTAAACCATGCTGCTCCAGAAAAATAAACTGGGAAGATAACAGAGCATTTTTTTTAAAGACTTCAACCCAGCGGATCAATATCCTGTTGCTTAAGAAAAGGAATGTAAAAAAGACGGGGCTTTAATTTCCATTTCAAGAACGGGGTTCAACATCACCTACCATTCAGCAACAGCTGAAGTGCTTTCTAATTTTGTCCTCGTGCCAAAGCATTCAGAGAACAACAACCAAAAGGACAAAGCCAAAGTTCAAAGATTCAAGACACAAAGCAGAGCTGAAGCTCTCGTACAGATGGGACACTGAGCTGTAACCTCATTTAATTTGTTGCAAGGAGATGTATTCAGAAATTCCTGTTAATGGCAAAGAAAAAAAGAAAACGAAGCAGGCACTAGAAATCAAGATGTTGGAATCGGAGAATTTAGGGAAATGGCTTTCATACAAAGGGGTAATGAGTGTTTGGTGGAAATCACTAAGACAGGTCATTGTGCCAAAAAGCGTTTTGCAAGAAATCCATTTATGCACATGTTGAAAGGACTACAGAGATGGGGGTGAAAGAAGAGAAAACAAAGAGACGCTGGTTTCAGGTCACTTGAGACTTAAGAAATTGGTATTATCCTATATTCTTACCTGACCACAGACCTGAGTTTGTACTCAGCTTTTCCCCAAGGACCATATTTGGGGCAACAGAATAGAAATGAGGAAGAAAAGCATCTGACAGCTGCTTTTCCTACATGGCTGCTTTTAGCAGCTATATATAAAATAGCTCCCAGATTACTGATGGGTAGTATCATTTGACTCTTTCAAGACAGCAATACCAAAAATAGGTCACAATCCCACTGAATCCTTTGGGAAAGGTTTCAAAGGGAATTCAAGAAATTGTGCGCTAAGCCAGGGGAGTCCGTCCCTTCACATCCATTCGCTGCCTGTCGGATCAGATATACCCAGGGATCTTCCTCCAGCAGCGCAGGCCGCATTACAAGGTGGCACTGGACTATCCTCCTTCTCCTCCCTCTGCCACTAACCTGGGGTATAGGTTAATCCTTGCCTGGGAAACTCAGACCCTAGATGAATGGCAAAATGCTGGAGCAAGAGAGGGGAATGCTACCAGGTGGAACAACGAGAGAAAACATAGGACAAGAGGAAATGGGCTCGAGTTGTGCCAGGGGAGATTTAGATTGGATATTGGGAAAAATTTCTTCATGGAGAGAGTGGTCAGGCGTTGGAACAGCCTGCCCAGGGCAGTGCGGCAATCACAGTCCCTGGAAGTATTCAAAAAGCGTGCGAATGTGGAGCTTAGGGTCGTGGTTTAGAGGTGGACCAGGCAGTTAGGTTAGTGGTTGGACTCGATGATCTCAGAGGTCCTTTCCAACCTTAACGATCCTATGATTCCCTTCAGTTCAATCCTCGTCCACTGTTCAGGCAAAAAGCCTACAAAGGAAGACACAGATGGCAAGGAATCTTTACAAAGAAAAATCAAATAAACAAAACTCAGAGAAAGCAAGCAAGAAATGTCCATAACCACACCTTAATGACCCCAAAACGAAGGATTCTGTACCTGACGAAGCATGGAAGCAGTTTAACCCGTGCGGAGAAGCTGTGGGTTTTGCATGATCCACCAGGAATTCTGGACAAGACACTCAGATGATGTGGATCAGGACATATTCAAGTCAGCTACCAGAGTCAGGCTATACAGTACAGCCTTTGGTACTGCACATAAATGAAGGAAAAACCCTCTCTGCTCCTTTTATTATTAAGACACTTTACACGAGGCTTACACTGACTCATTAGGAATATTTCTATAATACTTCAAAAGCCCTTCTATGAGGACAGCATTTAAGAGGAAAGTGTTTTGTTAACTTTCAGTTTTAACTTATAAAGCTGGAAATGGTCTAGAGAAAACAGGGATAGTTAGCATAATACATGGGAACTCAGAGACTAAATGGCTTTAAGACAAGAAATGAGAAAAACAAGAGTATAACCAGAAGGACAAAAAAACATAACTAAATCGTGCCTGTGTTAAGGAGATTGTACTGTTTGCAAAAAGCCTTGGGAATTTTCAGTAATAAACGCAACTTCAACTCAGCAATTAAAAAAAGTGTTTATAAAAATAAAGCTGTTCTTAAACTCACAATGTTCCTTCAACAGTTTCCTTAGGGAGCAGAGATGTAATTGTGTATAAACAACTGAAATTACTCTTGTTTGTAAATTGTGTCATTGCTTTTCATTTCCCCTGTGTGGCGGTTCTAGGAAAATCTCAGCAATAATTCATTGATAAACTGATATTTTTTTCCACCGTCAGTGGATATCGTAAGAAAAAGGTAATGTTGTTTTGTTTTTAATCTATAAGCATGATGCAGCTTACAAAAAAGAAGTGTATCAGAATGCCACTCATTTATGATTTAGAAGCCAGAAAACCTATAGAAGGATTCTGGGTTCAATTAAAGCATTAGACAAACAGGTACCAACACATTATTTATCCTCAAAGAACAATCTTCCTTTGGTAGCAGTGATTTTCATACAACTACAACTCCGTAACACCTCACAAGACGACAGATATAAAATACATGCTGAGAAAGGAAAACGCTATACATCTGTCCTTAGGTGATCCCTCTGTGCTCAGAGTTACACTTACTTTTATGCCTTCCAGACTCCACTACTGCCTTAAAACTGCTGGTCAACAGCTGAGAGTTATGAGCGGCAGGGTGCATGGGACAGTACGGGCAAGTACCTAGGACAGTGGGCACCTCCAGTGTTTTGGAACTTCACCCCTCAATAAGTGCAGAATCCTGAAAAACTAGGAAAATATTTGGAAGAAGTATGCTGTCACCCTGGTAATTCCAGAGACGTGCAAATTACCGCAACATGGTGGGGCCTGGCCCATGCCTACCGAGCCCTGTTCAACGCTATTCAGTGCCCTCATGGGGAAGAGAAGGTCTCTGGATCTGACGCAAAACAACGGGCACTGCGGCTATTCCAGCCCCGGCGACAGGCACTGCAGCTGAACCAGAGAACCAACCCATGCCGGTATCAGTTGTCCCTATACACAAGAAGAAATCTTGGAAATGAAAGTCAACTCGTTTAGTAGGGATGAAGATGAACCAGGGCCATCATGAGAAGAGGAGGAACTCATAAATGAGACAATAACCACCTGATCCCTGTCCCTGAGTGAGCTGAGAGATATGCGAAAAGATTTTAGCTGTCGTAGTCCATGCAAGCACATCATCACCTGGCTGGGATGCTGGGATAACAGGGCCAGTACAGCAAAGTACAGGCCAGGTTACAGCAATGGAAGCAGAACAACTGGCAGCATGGAGGTAAACCCATCTGGGCTGCCACTTTGTGGCAAGATATTGCTGCCCGGGTAGAAAACCTGGTTGCAAAAGTACGTCGCGTAGATGCTCACGTACCCAAGAGTCAGGTCACTGAAGAACATCAAAGCAATCAGCAGGTGGATCAGGCTGCTAAGACCGAAGTGGCTCAGGTGCATCTGGACTGGCAACCTAAGGGTGAATTATTTCTAGCTCAGTGGGCCCATGACACCTCAGGCCATCGAGGAAGAGATGCAACATACAGATGGGCTTGTGACCGAGGGGTGGACTTGACCATGGACACTACTGCACAGGTTATCCATGAATGTGAAACATGTGCTGCAATCAAATAGACCAAGCGGTTCAAGCCTCTCTGGCATGGAGGACAATGGCTGAAATATCAATATGGGGCGGCCTGGCAGATTGATGGTATCACACGCCCACAACCCCGCCAAGGCAAGTGCCATGTGCTTACAATGGTGGAAGCAACCACCAGATGGTTGGAAACATATCCCGTGCCCCATGCCAGCGCCTGGAACACTATCCTGGGCCTTGAAAAGCAAGTCCTGTGGCGACATGGCACCCCAGAAAGAACTGAGTCAGATAACGGGACTCATTTCCTAAACAACCTCATGGACACCTGGGCCAAAGAGCATGGCACTGAGTGGGTATCACATCCCTATCACGCACCAGCCTCTGGGAAAATTCAACAATACAATGGACTGTTAAAGACTACACTGAGAGGAACGGGTGGTGGGACGTTCACACACCGGGGTACACTTTTAGCAAAATCTACCTGGTTAGTCAACACTCGGGGATCTACCAATCAAGCTGGCCCTGCCCGATCAAAACTTTTACATAGTGTAGAGGGGGATAAAGTCCCTGTAGCGCACATAAAAAATATGCTGGGGAAGACAGTCTGGGTTATTCCTGCCTTGGGCAAAGGAAAAACCCATCTGTGGGATTGCTTTTGCTAAAGGACCTGGGTGCACTTGGTGGGTGATGCGGAAGGATGGGGAAGTCCGATGTGTATCTCAAGGGGATTTGATTCTGGGTGAGAATAGGCAATAAATTAAATTGTACGATGTTAATTGCTATATAACATTGTATATCATCACTTCTATGGTGGCTATGTGCCATATCAATGTAAGAATCACCCAGACTAACGAAGAATGAACTTTGTTGAAAACTGAGCAAAGCGCAGTGATAATGGCGCCAGAACTGGCTTCAGCATGCAACAATCCAACACCACACACCATCTCTCCTGCCCCGAAGGGCTGTTACGACAGATGGAGTCCAAAGTCATGGACTACATGAACACAGTGAACATTTTATAGGGATGGCCCATAGACTAAAGCAATGATATCTGTATGTATATCAAAGAATCATAGAATCGTCAAGGTTGGAAAAGACCCTTAAGATCATCGAGTCCAACCGTTAACCTAACACTGCCAAGTCCATCTATACCATGTCCTCGAGCACCACATCTATCCGTTCTTTAAATACCTCCAGGGATGGAGACTCAACCACTTCCCTGGGCAGCCTGTGCCAATGCTTGACCGGCCTTTTGGTGAAAACGTTTTTCCTAATGTCTAACCTAAACCTCCCCTGGTGCAGCTTGAGGCCGTTTCCTCTCGTCCTATCACTCGTTACTAGGGAGAAGAGACCGACCCCCACCTGGCTACAACCTCCTTTCAGGCAGTTGCAGAGAGCGATGAGGGCTCCCCTCAGCCTCCTCTTCTCCAGGCTGAGCCCCCCCAGCTCCCCCAGCCGCTCCTCATAAGACTTGTGCTCCAGACCCTTCACCAGCTTCATTGCCCATATATCAAAGGACAGGAAAAGTGACGGTGATTAATTGGAATGTACTGGAAAATGTGGGACCTGGCCATGATGTAGATGGTACAGAATAAGGCGTGGATACTGTCCTGGTTTCGGCTGGGATAGAGTTAATTTTCTTCCTAGTATCTGGTATAATGCTGTACTTTGGATTTAGTATGAGAATAATGTTGATAACACACTGATGTTTTTGTTGTTGCTAAGTAGTACTTACAGTAAGTTGAGGACTTTTTAGCTTCTCATGCTCTACCGACTGAGAAGGCTGGCGATGCACAAGAAGCTGGGAGGGAGCACAGCCAGGACAGCTGACCCCAACTGGCCAAGGGCTATTCCATACCATAGGACGTCATGCCCAGAATATAAATTGGGGGAAAGCTGGCCAGGGGGCCGCTGCTCGCGGACTGGCTGGGCATTGGTTGGTGGGTGGTAAGCAACTGCATCGTGCATCACTTGCTTTGTATATTCTTTTATCATCATCATCATCATCATCATCATCATCATCATCATCATCATTATTATTATTATTGTTGTTGTTGTTGTTATTGTTATTATATTTTATTTCAATTATTAAACTATTCTTATCTCAACCCATGATTATTTTTTCACTTTTAATCTTCTGATTCTCTCCCCTACCCCACTGGAGGGGGGGGAGTGAACGAGCAGCTGTGTGGTGCTCAGTTGCCGGCTGGAGTTAAACCACGACATTCTGTCACTTCTGACTCCTGTCACGCTACTGGGCACCACTGCTGGTTAACTTGCAATTTCAGCAAATTACTAATAAATTACCAGAACGCTCCTTGCACTGGGCTGGAACCTTTCGTGCCTACAGTTAAATAAAAATGCCAATCGAGGAAAAGCAAATTATTCTTTAAAGGAGATGTGGTGGGCCCACAGGTAGGCAAGTGCCTCCTCTGAATTCAACAGAGCACTGAAAGATTTGATCAATAACAGCAGCCGTGAGATTTTATGATCACACTTTGCAGTTATGCTTGTAATCCACGAAAAACATTTTCAGTTTTTTATTCTATACAATATTATGTCCAAGGACATTCACTGGCTATTGTAGGTATGGGGGGATATTTGATCTGTACGTGCACAGAGCAACTCACAACATTTGATAAAGAAATGTGAGGCACAGGCTGTGTTTCTGCGAGCATATGCGTGGCTGGAGGCATCAGTGTTGGGTTCCAGAGCCAGGGTCCTCCCAGCAGTTCTGCACCCACCTGAGCATCACTTGCGGTTCTGAAATCACATCCCATCATTGCTCCTGCCAAAACATCCTTTCTGCTGAATCGTGGAAGCTCTTTTCTGTCTTCTGAGCCCACAGAAATAATGATGGGAAGGCTGGACTGGAAACCCAAAAGCCTTACCTTGTACCCTCAGAGCAAAGCGTTAATCACCCTGAAACAAATTCACATGTAACCTGAAGTTTGTAAACACGACCGGACCACTTGTTTGGGTCAAAACAGGTCCAAGACTTGGGGGAAGTCAGCAAGGTAGAGATGCAGGTAGAGAGCACAGGGAAAAGGGAAGAAATAGAGGCAATAATCAAGCAAAACCCAGGTTAATGATGCAATGAAGATTTATCCCAGGGATAAACCAGGCAGTGCTCTGACACACGGTTCTCTGCACTAAACACAGTTCATACTCCCTCCCTCCTTAATGATTTCCCACCTTTCCAATCTTCACAGTCTTAAACACCAATTCTTAAACATTTTGTCTCATTAACACTGAGGGCCTAAGCCATTAATATGACAAACATTTCAGCCTAAAACCAGGTTTCTGCTCCAGTCCTGACAGAGTGCGTGCTAAACAAAAACAGGGAATACATGCACGTGTTAATGCAATTCAATAGCGTGAGGATAAAAACCGGCAGAGAAAACAGTTACGAGCTCTTGATTAAGGCCTGCATTAAACTATCAGGCCCCATCTAAAACCCCGTTGCTGAGTAGCTATTTGGCCACACACAGAGCTGTGATTTCTATCCACTTTAATAATCAAGGAGTTCGGATTTACTGTTAATGTGACATTGATGAACCGGAATGACGCTAATGTGACATTGATGAACCAGAATGACAGCTCAGGCTTGATTAAAATTAGCCACAGCTCTTCAGCACAGGACAAACCAGAAGGGCTTGACAAATAACTCGCAGCTCAGATACTTCTGAAGCAAAAAGAAAGAAGAGGGTGAGGCAAAGGACAATGTGGGGGGAAAGCAGCAGAAGGCTGCTAAAGAAAGCTAACAAAGGGTGTTTTCCGATTAACTCCAAGGTCCTTCAACAAGGTGCCTCATCTCAAGCCTTCCTCCCACTGCTCAATTCATCTATTTTTGATTTGTCCGCACGCTCCTACAAAAACTAAACCATTCCACCTATTCTCTCTTTAAATCTGCTTTCCAGAAGCGCAAGGGAATTCCCCCCAGCCTGGTCCCACCTGCCAGATGTTGCTTCCCCCTCTTGCTCTCTACCCATTCTCCTGCCCCGACTCCACAGAGCTGGCATGTAACATGTCCATTAAGTGATGCATTGCCTTCTATCCATTGGAAGGCCTCTCACCTCGTAACACACGCCTCTATTTGTGCAAATCCCTAAATTAACAGGCAAAAGAGTTCGAGCTAAAATGTTAATGTAGAAGACAGAAGGTGGGTACCTACACACACTGCTTCATGCTCACCTTTATAGCTCCTAGGGACTTCACTGGGCATCAGCACTTAGCTTTAGGACCCAAAGACTGAAAGCACAAGGCATGAAAACTTATCAGAAGCTCCAAAGCAAGCCAGCACTAGATCTGTAAGTAGGACAGAGCAGTTCTGCCTCAGAATTAGAAAAATAAAATTATGAAGTTAAATAAGCCAACCCCACCCCTTCAAAATCAGACTTTTAATAGTAAACCCTAAAGGAAAACACATACTGGCTCACCAAAACTGCCTGAAGGACGTTCACAGGAATGCTAAAGAAAAATTTAAGGAAAGATAATCAAAACACGCAACTTCTCAGGCCTGGATTCTGTTCACTAAAACATTTCCACAATATTTAAATTTAGTATGGCCACTCATATACTCTCATCATAAAGTTCATCTCCACAAACACCAACCTGGTCCACAGAGAAGTTCTGCAAATGCTGCAGCTACTTATTTACTGGATAACAGTCTTGTTAAAAAGCCAGTGCTAACATCTCAAAACGTATAGCATTTATACGGCAGTCAGAAGCAATCTCCCAGATTTCGTTTCCAGCTGTGAATTAGTTGAAATGGCCCTAACCTTCTGTAGTTACATTACTTGTTTCTTTTACAAACAAAATATTCTTTCATTCATGATATAATTTCCCAGATTATCCATTATTAAAATTCCCCTCTCAAAAATGAATTTACATCTGAATTATCTCATTACTTCTGAACAAGCCAATTATTGCCTCTAGTGAACAAAATAATTAGACTTGTGCTCACTGCATTCGAGATCTTCTTCAGCAGTCCCAGTGTAATCACAGTCCCAGAACACAGAACTACATAAAGCAAAAGATACAAACATATACGTGCATATAGAACAAGTAAATGGAGCAGCTTTTTTTCTCCTGAATATTGTTTATCAAATGAATAGGTTAATTTTTTGTATATATACACTCATATATTAAGTGCACAATGCAAACCAGAAATTTAAACTCTACTCATCAGTCCGGATTGATGGCAGCAAAGAACCTAATCTAATTTGTTTCTCCACAACCGGAGTCAGAAGCCTTCTCTCTTCTGCTTTGACATTTTGTTTGAGCTATACTGTGTTACCGCAAATACCATAAAGCACTGCCTGAAGATGGGAAATGTTTCCTAGAGGCTGGTGACAGGATTCATTCGTAGTGCACTAGATTTTAAACTATATTCATAGTAGAAAACACAGAATAACATCTAAAGGTTTCCTCCAACAGCCTGATACCTTCTCCTTCTATGAACGGCTGGTATTCTCAGCAAATCTTTAAGTAACTATTTTCACTACAGTATTAATACAGTAATTCAGGATAGGATTGCTATTTCCAGGCTTTGCACCGCAATGAAATACAACTGTAGCTCTCCCTTGCTAAAATACCTTTTACAAATTCAGAATTAGATCTTAAGCTCACGGGAGCTTGTTAAATCAAGCTACTGAACATAGCATCTGCCTGCCTGGGTACTGGTGAAGCTCCAAGTTGTAGTATTCAACTGCCTTGCCCACACTGACTGTTGGTCAGAGGTTCAAGGGCTACAGGGACCACCCGTACTTATCCTAAAGTACTTACCCTAAAGTCCAACATGAAGCTGGCATCAGCTGGAAACAGAATCGATCCTCAAGTCCAAGTTCAATGTTTTACCTGAGCAACCAACTTTCCCACCCCGACAAAAGCTTTGCGTTTGGTTCTTTCTCAGATCTTTGGCCATGTAGATATAAAATATTATTTAGAAAGAAGACGGTTCTCTATGGATTTTGATGTTTTTACAAGTCTTCATGCTTTCAGGACTCCTGCATTCTCTGGGTCTTTAAAAAAATGGAGAATGTCATGGTAACCTGAACACAAAACAACACATCAACATGGGTGTCACCTACCTCCTTCCATTTTTTTTTACTATTATTAGCTTTGAAAATCTGTCAATAAGCCCCTGAACTTTGCTGTTTGAAAATCAGTTGACGCCCCAACTATGAAATGCGATTGCTCTGTCACTCTGATTACTTTCTTACATTCCTTAGAACCATAGAATCGTTAAGGTTGGAAAAGACCCTTAAGATCATTGAGTCCAACCGTTAACCTATCACTGCCAAGTCCACCACTAAACCGTGTCCTCAAGCACCACGTCTACCCGTCTTTTAAATACCTCCAGGGATGGAGACTGACTTCCTACTGTCCTTCCCCTACCCATGTCAGCTCTAGCATGCTTTTACCAGCTAATACATCACAAACCTGTAGGGTCAGAGGCTAATGCTTTATAATATGTGAAAACAGCGTTTCCCAGCTGGTTTCAGGTGATATAAATCACCAACTGCAAGCTCCAGTGGTTCTTGCAATAGCTCTTACTAAAAGCAGGCCAGGATGGATGTGGGGTGAGCAGAGTCAAAATGGCAATTAGTGATATACATATTTATGGTCCCAGTTCACCTGACATACCCGGGACAGAAACAAACCTGTTTTAAAATCTGTGGCACATACAATAGAGTTGTTTCTCTCCATTGAACACTGTCAATAGAAAAAAAAACAAACAACAGAGCTTCCCAGCAAGGTCCCTTGTGTATTCATTGCTGTAAGTGTGTATACTTCTAAACACACCTTTTGATAAGCTTCAAGCTATGTAAACAATACGTGTTTTAACACCAATTTGACTCCAACACTGGACACCACGAGTCCTTTTCGACAAAGGAGCTGAAGTGGAACTAAGTAACATCTTTTAACATCAGCAACTGGCATAAGAATAAAATGGAAGCAAGTACTTAAACAGCAAAGCAGGTGGAGAAAAACATCACTGGAAGTTCAGCATCTACGAACAGATATACCCTGCAACCCACATCAACGTTATGTAGAGATGAGCAAGGTGAACCAAAAGGCAAATATTCAAAGGTGGATGGAACAAGACTTTACCAATGGACAGATTGATCTTCTTTTGAATTTACTGTGAGATAAAACATAGCAGACCTTGTGCATTTTCATTCTTTTTTAAAAAACAAACAAACAAACAAAATAACCCAACAAACCAAAAGCTGGGGGGAGAGTACTTACAGGTAATAAAGAACTGGAAGTCAAAATGACAGGTACGCAGTTATTTTCTAGATCTGCAAAATCTTTCTGGTTTAAAAACAATGCCTGCACTGCTGCGACAACAACAGTGCGGTGATTTAGAAACCCCACTTTCAACCAAACATCAGTGGAAGATCAGCTGGAAGTAGAGAACTTCTACAGGCTGCAAAACTCATCTGGAAACAGCTGAAATGAGTCTGTGCTAAGGTCTGTGCTATCAGCGCCTGATGACTACCAGCGCCTTAACTTAAGGAATGTTAGCCCTGCTGGAGTGGTCCAAATAACTATGCTCACCCATTTTTTCCATCCTGTAAAACAGGGATAACGTCGCCGTGGCTTTGCAAATCTTTGTGATGCACTTCGCTGAAAATTATGGGTAGATTCAAACTGGATATAAGGAAGAAATTTTTTACAATGAAAATGGTAAAACACTGGAAGGGGTTGCCCAGAGAGGTGGGAGATGCCCCATCCTTGGAAACATTCAAGGCCAGCCTGGATGGGGCTCTGAGAAACCTGATCTGGTTGTAGATGTCCCTGCCCATGGCAGGGGGGATGGACTGGATGGCCTTGAAAGGTCCCTTCCATCCCAAAGCATTCTGTGATTCTACGATAATTGAGTATCAAGAGCAAAAGTAAAGACGACTGTGAGAAGGTCTAGTTTATCTGAACCAGGCTGAGCACTTGGGTTACCAGAATGAGGTATCTGCTAAAGGGACAAGAACACAAGTGGTACAGAAATATATGACAGGACTTGCCACGAAAACACATGCGCACTGCTCGTCTGGGAGAGGATAAAACGTCTCCTGTCTGAAGAAGTGTCCTTTTCCCAGACGAGGACAAAAGGAACCAACTTCCCTGCTTCGTTCCCCTGTAAGTGACCCTGACGGAGTAAGTTGAGGGATGCTGGAGGAGCTTGGCTCACAATTTCATTAATGATTTGCAAAGCCTCTCTGCCAGCTGTCAGAATGAATATACAGCTTTAACCTCAAGAATTTCTGAAGCAAAAAGACTCATTTTTATCTTTTGTATATAAGTTAACAAGCAGAGAAAATCAGATACCTCACATCTGCTTCTGGGGCCTCTTGGATACTTCAATGATTCCCTGCATTAGATAGAGCAAGAATTTCTCCACTAAGCATTAACAGCACAGTAGACAACATATTGGAGTATAATAAAAACAATGCAACCCTCATTTATCAGCTGGATGACAAGCTGTCGAGGCAATCAGCTGAGTAAGATGACCCATCAAGAAAGTCTGAGAAACAGAAGATGAAGAGGTTTGGGGTTTTTGCCCTTCAGTTAGAAATGATGCACTGCTCAAGCTACAGTACAGATGATTATGAGTGAAGAGAACTGGAAGGAAAGTTTTACCTCTCCTTCCTTCCCCCTCTACCCAGCACTATTTATGTAGTGTTTGACAAGACTTCGTGGTCTTACTTTTCTGCCGAGTGAGGTTTGAACTTCTCTCATCCGCTTCCGCAGTGGCCCTGCCCTCCTCTATACGATCCAAGCTATACTGCACACGCAGTCTAATGTATTATGTTTCTCAATATACTTTTTTTTTTTTTTTAATTAATGAGCTATTTCAAAGGGAAGATGAAAAGCAAAGTCTCCTTTTCTTTTTGGAAGGGCGATCCAATAACACTGACAGTACCAGATGGCTGTCTCCTTAGAAAGCCAGACAAAGCAAACGCATCCATAAATGTCCAGAATGTCAGATGCAGGCATCAAATAGAAAAGGTCCAAGCAAATACATACAGCTATTGCTTCTCAGAAACCAGGAACATTTGCTAGTCCTGTCAAAGAACAGATTTATATTTTTTTTTTCCTCTCCAATACCCTGAAATTTCTGAGCAGAGCTAAAAAACACTGAGGTGTCTTGGTCCCACCAGGGAAATAATTTTCCACAGCTGATTTGATCTGTGAAAACATTAACCTAACAGCAGCAGCTGTGCTCAAAAAGCAACGGACTTCTCTGAAATGGCACAGCACCGATCGTCTCGCGGGCAAGTCCTGGTAGAAAGCCTACAAAGCCCGAACGGCTGTTAATTTGGTATGTGGCAAAAAGCAAAGATCATGGTCAACCAGTGAATCAAAGTGTCAGTTCTGGGGTAGCTACTGGGAGCAGAAAACAGCGCGGTCAAAATACATGCAGATTCCTCCCCACCACCTACATGGATTAGGTTATTTTTAAATGCTTCAGTTAAGGTGCTCCTGACAGCCGTGTTCAGAGTACAGCACTAGCTGAAATAATTACAGACAAAGGCTGGAGCCTGCATCACTGCTATCTAAACCATCTTTGCCCCGTGGTTTAGTGTGGTGTGAATATATATTTTTTTCTGATATGTTTTCCTGAATAATCCCTAACAGCAATATCTGATTGATTTAATTCAAAACCCCCTTGTTGGAAGAAATCTGGTTCTGCCTGTGTCTGAAGTCACTTCTTTGAGAAGAACAGAGCCCCGAAGATGTGATAGGCTTCACAGCACTTATGCTTCATGACCAGCCGGCTCTGCGGACATGCGGACAGCCCGAGCCCACACCAACCCAGCCCCAGCAGCCGCCCCTCCTCCTCCCTTGCCCTAAAATACCTATTTCTTTTTTGTCTTCACTTCTCTCCTGTGAGTGCTGACAAAATCTTAAGTAAATGCATATTTATGTATTTTATATCAAACTTGTTAAGTAGAAGAGCCATACCATTATCCTCCATTTTTAGCTAATTCCTACGGAAAGCAAGGCTGATACAATCCTGTTCGTCAAGGCACCCCGGTCTCCTAATCCTATCAGTACCCCACAATGACTTCCAGGACCCCAAAAATGTAGCAGAGATGCAGAGAACTCCAGGATACGAAGTTGGTAGAAGTTTCATAAAAGACTGGAAGGTGGAGGCAAGAGACCTCTGATGAACATCACAGCTGAAGGAAAAACTCTTGACTCATCCCCTTCTTCCTACCAAGAGCCAAGGCAGGGTATTTCTGCTGACCACTGCTAAAGACAGAATTACGGACCTTTGCTTTAAGCCAGTGTTTCCATGTTGGTGATGAGCAGTAGATTTGTCAGTGAAAGCATCACACACCATTCAGTCAACTCAAAACCTCAAAGCTGTATCCTGTATATCCCTTAAGAAGATACCTCCCTTCAGTATCTTAGGAGCGTATACCCTGTTTCCCTCTATAATCCTCAGTCTTATGTATTTGAACTGATGTATATACATTAGAAATTCAGGTGAAAATTATTCAACTCTACTTTTCCTTTACCGCTCGGTGAATTCACTCAGGGAAATTCAGAGACTGTACCTGTATTTCTTAAAAGATGAGGCACCGTAACTGGAGGAAAGCTATTTTCCCCTCATTTCTACAGCAACTGAGGGCTCAGCCTAACCCAAACACAAACATCGCAGCATAAGAGGTGTTTGGTGACATTTCTGATACACTGAGGAAAAATGGAAGTATTTTAAAGTAAAATAGGCCAGTTAAGTGACTTTGAAAGTCAAGTTCCACTGTTAAAAAAGAAAAAAAGACAAAAAGTATGCATCCAAATTTTCAGGACTCGTTCCCTTTCTCTAAGTGATGATTTCAAAGCCTTGGAAAGAAGTTCTCAACCAGGGACCGGCTGATCAAAAAAGGAAAGGAAAAAAAAAAAGGTGACAGAAAATCTCTCTGTGCCAGAATAACTATTAATGGAAAGTTGCATTTTGTCCTAATGCACGATGTTCTTTGAAGACATTTTCCTTTGCTCTCAATATGCTATCTGTTGTATCGCTTTACATTTCTCCCGTGTCCGTCCATCTGTTCTGTTGATCATCCTCAAGAGACCAACTTTCCTGGCTGCTCTCCCGACGACAGTGACGGTACAAGCCACCCAGCCAAGCAGCTAACTGGGGCTAAGTGGTGATAATGGGAGCACGTGGCTCCAGCACTGCTTCTTGTTGGCATCAGGTGAATTGAAAACACAAGGGACTAAATTAAACATCCGAGAGGCTGTGTCCCATCCCCCTACCCCCAAAACCACAACCCGTGTTCTAGACAAGGGCCTTTGTCAAAACGACGTTTCTCCACCTGACATCAGAGTAAGGGGAAAAAAATACGGCTCTACATCCAGTTAAAAGAAACATTACTATTTGGTATATTTAATCCTTGACACCCAGCAGCTTGTCTTGTTATTAAAATAGGTATTTATACTCTGAATTTCAAAGGGAACATCTTTGCAGGCAGTCATTAAAAAAGGTCTAGTCTGTATGGCACCGTAATTGTGTTACTACAATTTATTCCCATCTGCTTATTTAACTTGCATGAAAGGAAAAAGAAAGCCTTTCTGGAACTAATGTTTTCTGCCTGCATTCAGTGCTAGTTATGTTTTTATTTGTTCACACTACGATTTGAGTATACAAAGATTACAGGTTCACTGAAGTCCTGTCCAACTGTGGCCCAAGTTTGCTTTGAAGTTATCAATGACTCTTGAACCAGTCTTCAATCAGTGGCCTAAAACCAATAGATCTAGATCCACTTACCCTATTTTTGTTCACCCCAAGAGGTACTGCATAATAAAAGGAACAGCACCAAGAAATTAATGAATAAAATGTCCACATCAATATTCAGAAAATGGAGAAATTACAAACAGCGTCTGTGAGCGCTATTTCTTTATGTTACAGATAGCTGTAACCACCAAGGTGACGCTCTTAGGAACATTCAGAAATGCATCTTGCTAGCGACACAAGTGAGGGGAAAAAGCAAACCAGTATCTCGTCACGTGCGAAAACACGTGAAAATTTGAAAACAATTAAAATGAATAGGCAACTTAATAGAAGGTTAACATTAAGGCTACTTAAGGTTACAAATAACAGAAGCGTCTTTTAAAACACAGAAACGGACAGGCATTTAGTCCTGTCAACTTCCTAAATAAGCTAAGGAAAACAGATTATGAGAAGATGATGTCTCATTTGCCCAAATCTCCAGAGGAACTGGTTGTTTTCCGGCACGCTGTCTCTCCATGTGATATGACTGATGGTGCTTGAAATGCAAAAAATATTTTCAATATCAAGGCCTACACTGAGAAGTGCTTATGCAAAACTTGGCAAAGCTTTAACAGTCCTGGTCTTTGGTAAATTCTGATTCCTGTTGATGTTGCCTACGAATACAGACGTACCGTCACTGCTTTTGTCACAGCCATGCTGAACCAGTACAACTAAGAGAAAATGAGACTATTTCTACTCCTTCTGAACACCATCACAACCCCCTAGTAACTCCCAATCTGTTTTACCTGGCAAAGCCACGGTGCTGTGCAGGTATCGCTGACAGCGTCAGCAGAAAGCAAGGGGCTTCCAGGGCTTTGGTTAACAGGATTGCTCCTGCTTGTTTCCCCAGCGGCACCGGGATGACAACCGTCAAAAAATTCTGTTCGTACAAAGTCATCCCAGAAAATTATAGCATAGCTTCAGTATCAAGAGCAGAGCCCGCAGCTGAATAAACTATGCCAGCAACTAATTGAAGGTTCAAGCAGGATCAACACAGCCTCATTCCCTTACTCACAGTCACATCGCAGGCTGCAGAAGACTGGATGTTATCCAGCTGCAACTGAGCGAGGAGGGCGGGTAGGGAGGACTAACACCTACGAGGCGAACCAGAAGTCTCTCCACTGACTTTATAGTATGCTTATGCATGTTCCTGCAAACTTGGCTAGTTAGAAAAATAAAAAAGGAAAATAAAAGAAAAGTTTAGTAACAAAGACAATGAGCAAGACGATGCTGGAAAACAGTTTGGAAGTCAAACATAGCAAATTCCTCTAGGTAAATCTTTCAGATTAAATCCCAGCTGTGCTCTCCACGGGAACACCAGCCACTGGACACTGAGTGCACTGTATATGGCTATTTTCCAATTAAAAAACTTCCAAGTTTCTAAGAAGAAAGGGGAAAAAGTGAAGTTAAAACACTTCCATCCTTTCATTTTCTGCATAAGCACGATCAGAAAGCATTAAGTGGGTTAAACACATTAGATAACCGTAATAATCTGCACTCAGGGTGCAGAGTAATGGAGTCTTGCATCAAGGCCTGGAATTAACCTGCTTAATTTCCCTGGTATTACATCCACCGCATCCATCCCCTCGTTCTGCTTCATAACTGCGTCATTAACTTCCTATACAGACAATCCAACCTATCACTCCAACTCGCTACTTTTTCATCAAAATGTATTATAATTTGCTTATCCACTGCCATTTGCATCAACTTCCTATTAAAATGGAGAGAAAGAGGTTTCAATCTTCTTTCCCCACATTTAATTCAATTGTATGGCATTACTTAGTTTTAATGACTCTTCTCGGTGCGTAAGACATGGTTTATGCTTGTTTTAGACTAATTCAGAAGCTCCAACAGCCAGTAAGAGGAAAAAGGACTGAAAAAAGAAAAAAATGAAGCATTTTCTGTACTGCAAATAAGGTATCTATGGTTGTACCCCCAACAGACCTAAAGCTGCTTCTGTGTAGCCCTCAGAGATCAGCTTCGTCTTACTAAACCAGCTAACAAAGAAAGCCTGGTACAGTTTTCTAGTAATGAAAAGGCAGTAAACCAAGTGTCTCCTGGATAAATTCGACTAACTAAACTTTAGTATCTCTTAAGTTGACAGGGATTGTGATATTATAGCACACAATCAGGGAATGCAAAACCTAAAAGAAATTTTCAACTAAAATCTCCAACTTCTCTATTCTCTGGGCCTCTACTAGAGGACTCCTCTCAGAATACCTCTAGCTAATCTAAATATTTAACAAAGCAAGGTGTGTAATTAAGGTTTTTCCAGCTTTGCACTTCTGCTTCTCTACTTAGGAGACAGAGAGCCACATCTGCACCAGGGTATCCTAAAATTTCTAAAATCACATCAAGATCATACCCAGGCTGTATCCATAACATGTCACACAAATCTTAAACGTGGGCTCCTCAATACTTCTTTCACCCGGTCCTCTGGCAGGGCCGAGCTGGCACTCTGAAAGCTGATTATTCAATAGCCAGACCAAGTCCACTGAAGTTACTAATTGCCTCGCTATGATGTTACCCATGGCCATCACAAGCAGCCACTTCAAATCCTGAAATGCAGCACTGGGGCACTGTTAGCAAGAAAGGGCTGAGAAGGAGTGAGCTAAAAGCCTTACATATATTAAAGCATATCTCAGTGGCACGGCTAAGGGAGCACGGTACCGCACAGCCCTTCTCACGACAGCACCACGTCACTGAAGATGATGTGTACGAAATAACTAACGATGATGTGTTCCCACCTGGCCACGTGCAGTTTTCACTTCCATGCAAGCCCGAGGCTCGACCGAGTCCACGCGGCAGTCTGACAGCAACTTCTTGCTGTGATTTTTTTCTTTTTAAATGTGTCAGTTAATCCAGACTCTGTGTGAAATACAAAATAAATAGCAGTTCTCTTACCATTTCCTAGGCTTTTCAGGACCGTGTAAAAGCAGTGTTTTCTATACTCTTCTAACCATGTTTTATAAAGCTTTGCATTAAAGTAGGTAACCATTACTATATCAAAAAGGGTCCAAAATAGATATGTTTGTGTAAAAGGCAGCACATCATGGGAACAGCACACGTCTTAGAGGTACTTCAAGGAGAGCATCGTTTAGTGGAAACACATAAGAGGAAGAAAAAGACTTGCAGGATAAACAACAAGTAAATAACTCTGTACTAGAAGAGCTGGTGTAGCAACCAGGCCTAAGTAGCACATATTTATGAGAGTTTGTTCTAAAGAACAGGAACACGGAAACTGGATGTAAAGGAAGAGTTCCTACATGAGTGCCAAGACTAGTAACGGGAATGGAAGATACGGTATTAAACCACAAGAACATAATATTCAAACTAACTTTTTTTTTTATCACTTCTGCCTGAGGAGAGTGTGTATAAACTCTGTGACAAAGTAAAAGAAGAGGTATCAGAAATAGTACCTTGGGAAAGATGTTGAAGATTGTACCTACCACACTCCCCAACTGCTTCAATCTCCTTGAGCAGACGGGGCAAGATTGTCTCTAAACGTTACAAAGTCCTTCACTTTAATGCCTTGCTGCATATCGAGACCCAACTCTATCCAGGACAGCACATAAAATTTTAAACAAACAAACCGTCAATCACCAACTATGCTACAATTATATATATTAGCAGATATTACCTACTCTGCAACGCATCTTAGATGTTCAGACTACTTAAAATCATTTTTCAACATCACACCAAGTTTTCTGTGCAAGGACTTTAGTTTTCCAAAGGAGTAAAAACAGTGGCAGAGGACGACGCAATTCAGAGATCTGGCGATCCTCTGTCTACTTTTTGCAGCACCTTTTGACTGGGAATAGGGCATCTGCTCTTCTACCTCCCAGACAAGACATGCTGTATTTTTTTTCCTGCCTCAAGCAGATGTATCTCTGTATTTCAGATCTCTATCCCCACTCAACAGGAGAAAATAAAATTATTCTCCCCTTTTTTCTTTGTAGTTGTAGCACCTGAAATAGGATAAGCGCCTTTTGTCATACAAAGGTAAAGGCCAAGCTACAGTGGGTGACTTTTTGTTAAATTCCTAAATTGGATCCTCTAGTTACAAAAATGGTCTTAAAAATAAAGCCTTTAGTTAGACAAATGATTCCTACCTGCAGGATACTAAATGAAATTAAGGTGCCCGGATGGCACAGCACCATTTACACATAGCCCAGGATCTCCGGCTACCCCTGCCCCAAACTCCACGTGTCACCGCAAACACAAAGCCCTTGGTCTGAAGCTGAATAGTTCAGACACGCAAATGTACGAACCGGTCATTATTTCTGGATGAAAAACGTAGGCTCCGGAAAAGGATCAAGGAATCGATGATTATTAATAAGAAAGAATATAGAGCATTTAGCTATAACACAAACCAAGATAAGCCCTAAAGCAATTATATAAACTTTTATAAATGAAATGGGTTCCTAAACAACAAGAGGGGAAAAAAGCTATAAATATTTGCAGTAAAAAACACCCCTGGCTTTTATCTTTAATACACTATTCTATATTCCAAACAGGCTCTAAGAGAATATACCGGTAGTAAGGCACTATATAATTACAGACACAATATAACAGTAGAGATAAGTGCTCAATCTGGTATGGTTAATGTAATAATGCCCAACTGGTCTATTGAAACTAAAAATTATAGCCTGACATCTGTGGTGTAAGAGTAATGCAACTGGGTATTCAGACACAGCGCACCACCTTATCGCACCTCCAAACAAACACTTGACTTCCTGCAGTCATCAAGTAAGCTGACAAAGTAAGGAACGGCCTTTTGTCGAGCTTTTTTTCCCCCCAGATACGTGAAATACCCAACACAGCACCAAACTCATCAATTAGGGATAACAGACGTGTATTAACACCACCAGAATCCTCAGATATTTACGTGGAAACATATCTTGCAATACATCGTCTCTTCTTTACGTACACACGCGCCAGCTATTACCGCTAATAGCGTCCCAAGTGCTTCTCTTCCAGGGAACTAATTAGAAAGCAAAAGGTTGCAAGAAATACATTGGCATCCAGTTTCTGAGGTGAAGGTTGCACTTAGAACCGTCTAATGGTTGATCTAAATCAGAGAGGGAAATAATAGAAGAAGTCACTGTTGGTGAATCATTTAATCTTTGCTTTCTGTACCACAATGCTTCACTTACAAATTAATTCATGAGATGAAAAATAAAGAAACAACGCGGGGAATGATACAGCCTGTCATTCCGGTGACAGAAGGCTGCTTCCTATACGACGTGCAATGGCTTTACGTTGCAGGCTCATTTAGGTGTCGGAGGATTCTTCCCCCCTCTTCCCCTCTCTCCTCACTACCGATAACTCTCACAATTAAGAAATTTCTCTTTGGCATATAAACCCTGATCCTCCAAAAAAGCCTGCTTTAGGTACTTTAATATTAAGAACACAGACATCAAACCCAAGCTTCAGGCACAATTTCATATTCAATACAGAGGCTCCTGATTAGGTTTCTCAAGACACGCTCTATTATAAGCACAATTTCTGCACACCTAAAGCCTCCTGGAAGACGTTTCAGAAGAGGCACTTTCCACAGATGCTATGTCCAGTTTTACCGTGTTAACATGACCACGTGCCCAAGGAAGGGACACCCGAATGACCCAAGGGCACAGCACGTTTCTTGGCTGGGACATTTAGATTACAAGACTGTGCACCGTCTTTTCTAATTCTATCTTGCATACTCCTTTTTCCAGCTGTAAAATTCCCCATTTACCCAGTATTTTAGCAGTGTGGATTTTACAAATGCTTCCAATGCTAACTCAAATACTTCTCTATTTTAGGATTCTGCAAGGTCACCGAGAAACTGCCTGGTCCTGTTGGGGTGAAATACTGAACACACATGAAAAATAGGGACATTTCCAGATGAAGTGGGTTTTGATTGCTTTTTGCATAGTAATTATCTTTAAAATGTAGTAACGCCCTTCTGGGTACACACACCGCAAAAAGCTATTTAACATCGTGGCCCCTAAACTATTATAGACTTTAGATTTCACCAAATATTTGGTGCAAATAACTTGCAGCCAACTATAGGTAAAATCCTCACATTTCCCCAGCCGCTAAAAAGGCACTAGCGCATATTTCCCATGGCTGGCGACTGACCCCAAGCATCACGATATCGTATAACCACACACTGGGCACGTGCTTCTTCCTTATTTAACCTGGGGTCATGCCAAGTTGGCATCGTACCTTGCCGAGGGAAAAGCACTGAGCGCACTATAAACCAATTATTACTGGAATTATAGCTTTTCCACATAATATCAACGTATCTCCCATTATGAAAGAAATACATAGTTAGAGTCTAGGGAAGAGGCCATTTGAAATCACTTACATATTCATTAAGCAGACAAAGAAAGTGCCATTTGTTACATTTGTTCACACATTTCTAGATGCCATTGAGGTACAGTGAATACAGTGCTTATGCAAGGGATCTCATCCAATAACTACTGATGACAATTAAGTCAAACACAACCACATGATCAGTGCAATTAAAATTCCCAAAGAGGCGCACAGATGCACTCCAAGCCCCCAATCACTTAGAATATTTTTGATATTATGTAAAAGAATCCAGCTACTGAGCATCAAGTCTTTGCTATTATACTATTAAGTAATTACAATGAAATATGAAAACACTAATGAGATCTTCAGCGAGTATTTGCTGTACCCAATATTTAGAGGAAAAAGAATCAGTCTGGGTCTCTCCAGCAAACTTGGAACAACCCGCTCCGAGCAGCTGCATAAGTTTTATATGGAGAAAACACATAGAAAAATCTGATTTCAACAACATCTCTGCCATTGTGGTGACTGCATGGCTCAAGAGACTGGCAATGGAAGCATGAAAATTTGGGAAACCTATATACAGAGCACGAATTTAAATTCAGAGCCTGGTGCGCACATGCATGTGAGGAACTGCAAATGCCACTTCGAACACGGAGCTTAGTTACCCTCCCTGTCCCGTTTCTTTATGAAATTAGATACAAATATGGCATATTAGTAACTATAAAGAGTGACCAGTCTTTGTTTGGTGTATAATCAAATGATGAATTCTTGGGAAGAAAGCTTCACACGTGCACTGCTCTCCCAAAACGAGCCAATTGATTTGACCCTGATCACCACCGGAGAAGCAGAACCCAAGGATCCTGTGACAGTACCAGGCATTTGCTGAAGCTGTGAACCCACTGATGAAAAGGGACCAGTTGTCATAAGCAAAAAGGGGGGTCTCATAATTTTAGGAGGAGACCGGGTAGGAAGTGGAGAGAGAAAGTATCTGCAGAAGAGAAGGCACCTTGAGAGCAGTCCTGGGACTCCTGAGAAGTCCTAACACTCCAGATGCTCCAGGGAAAAGTGAGGCAAGGAAATGTCTCTCATTTTGCCTAAAACCTTATTTTTTGGTGACAATTAACATGGAAAGAACAGACTTTAAACCCTTCTGAAGCACCTTTCTTCCTGCTTCAACCACCCCATATCCTTGCAGAAGCAGCTTGCAAGCTCAGATCACTCAAGTATCTACAACTCCAGTGAAAGGCAGGCAAAGCTACTAGCAAATTCATAGGGTTCAGGAGTAACCTTTAAGGCCTGGGAACCCACAGTCCAGCCTTCACTTCTGCGTAAGGAAATGACCTTGCCCAGGACATGTCCCAGAGGAAGAGCTGGCGCAGCTGACCACAAGGGTCATCCCATGGAGCCTGCGCACATCACACTACCGTTACCTGGCCAGAGATACACTTGGGTACAGTTTGAGGGGAAGGTATAGTTTTCTCACT
This sequence comes from Nipponia nippon, assembly GCF_047370975.1. NCBI lineage: Eukaryota > Metazoa > Chordata > Aves > Pelecaniformes > Threskiornithidae > Nipponia > Nipponia nippon. The sequence goes on from NW_028262347.1 coordinate 2,887,920, forward strand.
ACAAGGTTGTTCAGTGAATGGTTCTTCCGTGAATGCATCCAAGTTCAGACCTTTGAGGTCAGTCAAACAGGACTAACAACCAAAACGAGCTCCTATTAAAGATGTATCCTACATGCACACCGCGTCCTTCTACGACTTCTTCATCTGATGGACCTTGTAATAGAATTAAAACAATAAGACTCCTCTCCTGTACTCCAGAAATGCTACCACCTCATCCCTCTAGTCACTTGAAAGAACATGGGCACAACAGGGAAGACAGAAAGCAGAATTTCACCACTCCGATCCAAAAGCAATGAGGTTCATTTGCATTTGGTGCACTTGCCAGGTCCTTACAGGTGACACTGGCCTTGATCTGGGGAGCTGCTATGAAAAGAAAAAGACCAAACGACAAAGTGAAATGGGGAGGGTCCAAGAGGCCAGATCTTTAGTCAATCAACAGCAGAACAGGGACGCTTCTACACGAGTTATAGGTGCCAGGTCTTTACACTGTAACGTGTACAAGCAGCAGTCAACCTGCTATCCCAAACCGTTTGCTGCGATGCACACAGGCAGCCACGCACTCCTGAATGGATCATTTCATTCAAGCTCCAAAAACGATAACAAAAAACCAGGAGATTAGAGATTTAAAAGCCCACTGACAGGAGGCTTCAAAGCCCTGGTGCTTTTCACGGTCATTCCCTTTCTCCATCTCCAGCCTCCATAAAAATACCCTCTTCCCTATCCATTTACTCACATTATTATTGGCTGCAAAACCTTCTTCTATGATACTCTCCTCACCTGAAAAATATCCGTATTTCTGTCTTCTGATAATAAAATATTCTAATACCATACATGGTATATTAAGAAAAAAACTTCAACAACAATTTATGCACTTAGCCCAAAGAGCCCTTCAGAAACTGTTAGCCTTTGTATCTTCAGAACTCTAAATCACATAATTTTATTGATTAAAGTTACATCTTTATTCTACAGAAGGGAATCACCTTCTCGACACACATTTATCTCTCTAGAAAAGGCAGGGTATAATGGATACAACGAAAGCTGTTGCCATTTTTTTTTTTTTTTGCAATAATTTCTGAAATATCATACATGAACAGATATTTAGGATAGCGACACCACACCTTCAATTCATATGTCGGACAAAATGAATAGCAGCCAACATAAAACCAAATGTGTAATATTTTAATCCTTTAATTAGGTAAGAATTACTTTCTTCCCAACAGTTCTTCCTTATTAGGAAAACCTCAAGACATCTACAGATCCTCCAACTGTTATTCAAACTCTAAGCCACGAAAGTCTTTCAAGCATCTGGCGTGTTTTATGCTCCGTGGCAGTTTCGTTAGCTTCGAATTGAATGATTTATTACCATATAACCTAAGCGTCTGATGAGATTATGCTGCCAATTTGTGCCTTCTTCGCGAAGAGAAGTCTCCTCGAACCCAGGCTTTGGACTGGAACCCAGGCTTTGGACTGAATGTGGTGAATCTCAATTATAGGGTGACCTTTACAAGACAAGGGAAATGTTAATTCATGCTCACCTAAATGGCTTTAACCCTACTTGAAAGCAGGGCTTTCTAAAGCTGCTCACTACTCTGTCACTGTAAAGTTTCATTTCAACATTATCAAGATAAAAAACTCTTCAGTGCAAGAAACCCGCATATATCTATCCGTCAAAGCCAAAGGAGAAAATCCAAATGCTAATACAGCTGTCCCTGGTGCATTTTTTATGCTACTTGAAAAACAACGGATTCGCATTTTGAAGGGACTTTAAATATAGATTAGAGGCATTAGAATGACAGGGCCAGAGATTAAACACTTCTTTACCCACTGAACAGGTACAAGACAAGGCAAGAGCAACAGCTCCTGCCTCCGCACTCACCCTTAAGGTATGGTTTGTAATTTGCCATACCCTGTGATATCTCACTGCTTTCTGGAGACGTCTCAGCTCGGAGGGTATAACATTTGCAGAAAAGGCAAGAAGGCAGTTCAGTCTCCACAGACAATTCTGTTTGACTACTTTTTTTTTTTTTTTTTTAATTAGGATTAGCTACTCTATCAAACAGCAGAAATAAAAGCAATGTTTCAGCAATGTATTTATGGTCTTGCTAATTAAGTTGGTGAAAACAAAGAAATTACAGACAAGGGAACAGGAATTTGACCCACATTAAAAAATGGATCTGGACAAATTTCAGTACGAAAAGAAATAAGAACTTCCTCGAAAAATTCCAGATGTCAGCAAGATTTCAACATAAAACATAAGCACCTAAGAGCATCTTAGGACTCTACACCATTTAACAGGCCAGATTAAAAAAAAAAAGATATACAATGCCATCACAGCAATTTCAAAGTAAAGTAATCATTCTAGAAAGTATATATAGCATAAATCTCTTTCAAAAAGTATGTATCCTCTTGAAGGACATGTATTGCAGTTTTGGCTCCCCTGGTCGCTAAAGGTCCCAAAAGAAGAGGATTAACTGGCCAACCTTAGCTGGGTCGAATTCTGAGCCAGTTAATTGTATTTAGCTAATCTGCATTCCCACTGGATATTTTTTTCTTCATTTTACAGCCTAACTCTATGGTGTTGCTTAGCACTTAGCAACTGCCAAACCCTGATTAAAATGGCTGTAAACTATTATCATTAACAATAACAGAAGATAAGCGGAGGAATCTGAACCTGGGGTACCAAGGGTGCACCGGAATGCCCCGCTAGCAAACAAAAACCCAACACAGGAGCAACCTAAAATCATTACTTAAATGAGTCAAGGAAATGGCTCTGCACTAAATAACGTCCTAAGGAAAGCCAGAGCTCAGAAAGAGGATTTTGGCTTCAGGTGGTTAAAATTTTAGAAGGGACGGCAGTACCATCCGCTTAACAACCTACGGACACTTTTTCACTCTGTCAGGTTGTTGCAGCCCACTTCCACCAGTGCAGCAATGAATATTCCTCAAAGCACAGTAGACTGTCGGAAACCAGACCTGCTCATACCAAACTGAGAGAATCCTGATCCCAAACAGCAAGACAGAATAGCTTTAAATAAATGGTTTACTACTGAACTTTACACAAAAGCACAAATTCCAGGAGAGTGTGACGCCCTCATACGGAGAGAAAGGAAGAGCGTATTATTTCAGATCACAGCAAGAAGAGTACCTGTTCAACTGTGCTATAGTTATTTTATTGCTGGCTATACTGATGAAATGTTTCCACTGTCCTTCAGAAAAGCAAAGCATGATTTATCTCTTCCAGCCTGGGACACATCTAACGCACCGACACAGCACGGGCTGCTGCCTGGCACAGACTACCCCAGAACACCGTGTTTTGGGTGACAAGAGGGAAAAAGGAGAGAAGATACTCTCCAATTCAGGTAAGCCCCATTCCAGAGAGATGCTTCCTTCTATTCACCCCTGAATTCGGATCACTTAATGTTCACTTTGGTTAAATTACACCCAATTAGAAATTAAACACATGAAAACATACAGACTTATTTTAATGGCTATCAGGACTGGAACATCTCACTGAATCAAGCTGAGATGGCTCAGCACCTCCACAAGCCTAGTCCTCCCGAAAAAAAAAACTCCAGGAATTGATACAAAACAGGATATTATAGTTCACAGGCATAAACATTTCCTACCTATTCTGTTTTAATCTGCATAATATGAGATAATTCCACAATGTCTTTATTAATTCACCACAAAGCCCTCAAATTTTTTAGTAAATTTTTAAAAATGAGTACTTTTTTCAATGTGCTACCTGATATCAATAGGGGAGTGAAGCTTAGCACTAGGAGAGTCCTGAAGATGGATAATCCAAGGTTATGACAGAACTCATAACTGATTCCATCATCTTCAATTTTCAGTCTTTATTTGAGAAGCTCCTCCACTGATACAACACCTTGATGCCCTGGTATCTTTGTTTTTCATATTAAAAAAAAAAAAAGGACCACGCGGCACCTGACAGTCTGTGTAGTAGAGTATTAGAGGTCCTTGGGCAATGAAGTGAGGAGGACAGTGTATGGGGCCAAAGGCTAAAGCAACAGGAGCTTGAAGTCAAGACCGAGGACTTATTTAGAAGCCCTGAACAGAGACCTAAAACCAAATACCGAAATATTGCCATGGTTGAAGGTTGCAGAGCATTGCCAAGGCCACATCAGGGAGCAAAGCACAACTGAGGTGCACTGCCAGGCCTGCAAAAGGTCCAACCTGTGAAGATAAATTAAAGGTCCAAGCTAAGAGCGAGCTTCCTTAATAACGCGGCTGCTGCTGAAAAGGATGCAATAGCTGCGGGCACTGCCAGGTAAGACCCAGGACCAAGAACCTGGCCAACGTGGCTGCTAACAACAATTAACTTCACAGTATTTGCTCTCATGAACAATTTTGCTCAAAAACAAATAGTAATAAAAAGAATTGCGCCATCTTTTTAAAAAGCAGGCGGATGACGGCTGACTTCCCGCTCTCTTGCAGAGATGCTAACTGGCACTCTCCGAACTCGCAGCACTCAACAAATATTGACCAGCTATCAAAAATGACTCGTACCGCCTTAGCCTGCTCAAAGTCCCTGACACAAGCCAAAGAAGAGATTTCACAGCCCAAGCCCAACTTTCAACACCTTACACCTCCCTGAGAAGTGGAAAGGATTAAGTGGGAGATATTACCCCATCCCAAACCCTGAAGTGTCCTCTAGAAGCGACAGAGATGCCCTGCTGCTTTTTCACAGATCCCGACGGCTGGTGAAGGCCGCTAGATCATGTGAGAACTAATCCTTTCAGGTACATACACTGCACAAATCACGTATGTACCATGCTCAGTACAATGAAATGCAAACTTGGGTTAGTGCTTTTAAAAAACATTACCAGAATATGCAATCAGAAAGCCAGACATGCCCAGATGCTATCCAGAATAGTAGTGGTCTTTCTTTTTATTTTTGCTTGAAACCATGTTTTCCAGACAGCAGTTACATTCAATTTAACAAAAAAACCCTCAAGGCCCCTGCAGACTGTCTCCTGCCTCAGACACCAGCAATGGATCAAAAAAATTTGTTTAAAATACACACGGGCCACATACTGGCTTAAAGGAACCGAGACAGCAATCTGTCTATTGATATGATTGCATTGCCTCCTTCCCCTGGATACAAATATTTTGAATATTTAAAAAAAAACACTGAAGGATTCTCGAAAGACATCGATCGGAAAAGGTGGAGGAACCCCACGAAAGCAAGGAAAACCTGTTGCTGTAAATCAAATGCAAAGCGTGCTCTCACTAACGCCCGGACGGGGAAAGCTCTTTGCACAGCGAGGAGGGCACTGGCAGAGCAAAGGGTCTCTCCTGCTTCCATTTTTAGGTATCTTCCTCCTCTTTTTGCCTCCCTCTGAATTCGCCGGAGCTTTAATAACAATCTCAGAGGCAAAATCAAGAAACAAATTATTTTCTTACACATAATCCCCCTTTTGCTGTCAAGTGCCTGACCCCAGTTTGATAATCTCATTTCCTGAGAATCAAAATGCTGGAAATTTAAGCTTCCTAGAGTGTTAATTGCGGCCCTGCTCCATTGCTAATCAAAAAATTGGATGTTTTGCATGAAAATGTTGCTCTAATTAATTCTCAGTCATAAAGCGCCCCGGTTTTAATAACCCCTTCTTGATTGGATAGCCTTTGAAGAGACAGTGCAGCTAATCCGCTAAAGCAGAAAAACCACACGCAGAGGAAATAATAAGTGGGCTTACAAGGTCTGAACTAGATGATTGCATTAATACCGTCAAACCACAAAAAAGCGATTCTCTCCCCTCTCCTCCCCTCCCCAGCTCAAAGCGAACTGTGATGCTGCGCATCGCGGGGAGACAAAAGCGGCTGCGTGACAGGAGGTTCAGAACATCAAACCCTCTCCCCCTCCTCAGCATAACCAACTTGCTGATTCTTCAACTGGTTATTCCCCATCCTTTTCTAACGCGTATTTTTAACCGGGACTGTCCACTTGTCACAACGTCTCCTTTAACCAGACAAGAATTATATTGCTTCTCCCCCCACCCCTCGTTGCCTCTGACTGACAACATATTATCATACACATCTCTAAAAGGTGCTGAACCGAATTTTCATTATCCAAAACGTCAAGATTCATTTTTGTCACTGGCGAACACAGCTGGCTCCCTCCGGCAGCCCTTTGGTGAATCCAAATGGAACAAGGCACCTACAAATAACTGCATTTTCCCTGGACCTGCCCTTACATTGTGCCCTTGTCATATCGGATACCATTTGCCTCCGCTGCTATTTCTTGGCGGCAAAATCTTAATTAGCAGAGTTTCTCTTTGATTTCCTTAATTACTTAAAACCTTATGGTAAGAAATTTTCAGGCTTGGACTGAGAATAGATGAACAGCATACGGGCGAGTAACCCAAATCCACTCCCCAAACTTAAATTTGTATCATAGGGATGGTCAGGGCTCTCCATTTATCACCTGGCCAACAAGAAAGAAAACCTCAGATTTTCTACTTATAAGAAATAAAGTTAAAAAAATATTCGGTATCTATTGTCTCATTACAACAGACCTTTGTTTCACAGCCCGATTTCCCATCCTTTGCCAGAGCGGGACATGATCCACCTTTAGTTTTGTAGCCCTCCTACTGATTGACTGGGACCATGCTGGAGCATTTAAACTTGCAGGAACTGGGTAATTCTGAGCACCAACAGTTACGCCTGAGCCATTCAGCCAAGGTCCAAACTTCTAGTGACACCCACTGCAACCCAGGAGGTGAACGCCCGGCCAATATTAAGAGACATTCAGATAAGAAAGATAATGTTGCACATGGCAGCTGGCAAAAAAGAAATCTTATACATGATATATATAGCTGAACTACTGGCCAACTTGGAGATATTTGAGTGTTGCATATTTAGAATCCACAAGAGACTCCGGCATTAGATTTTAATTTTGGAGTTTAAAAATTAAATTTGTATAATGCTCTGCTACTCCCACCAAGAGAAAAGTAACTATGCGAGAATCCTGCATATTTAAAATCACCTCTGACAAATTAAACCTTAAGGAAAATGAAGCAAAGGGAACTTATACAAATTTTGTAAAATGTAAAAAGAAGCGTACCGCATCACAGGGATGTTCTGGACTGAAACTGCTTAAATAACTTCATAAAGAAATGCACAATTTTTGCTGTTTCAGTTCAGCACACAAAACATGGCCAGTAGTTGGGGGAACACTGCTTTGGGGCATGAATTTCATTCTTTGTTCGATTAAGGACTTTCTCTGTGAAGCCACTTAACTTTTTTCTGCCTTGCTTGTACAACAAGCACTGCCCTACCTTCCAGTGAAGCACAAGCTCATCTGCAAGACGCCCAGGATCAGAGAGGACACAATTTCTCCAAAAAAAAAAAAAACCCAACCAACCAAAAACAAATGAAAAGAAAAAACCCAAAGGCACAATGACAACACCAGAATATTTTCAATCCTCTTACATGGCACAAAAGCACTCGTAGGCAGCGGTTCCTCAAGGGGCACTGCCAGGCAGGGCAGCACGCACACGGCTGGGGACAGCAGCAGCCCCAGGGCTGCAGAGCCACCTCATTCAACGTACGTGTTGAATTGTGTCCAGTGTGCCCAAGCCACCATTTATATGAATATACATCAATACCATACCATATTCAGACTCAAACCAGTGCAACCTAAGAAGAGACTGAAAGGTGGCTCTGGGATTCTGACTCGAATTCTGCTCCCACCATCCTTCCCAGGAGGACACATTGCATACCACAGCTGGCACAGCTACAATCCAAATAAAATCCTACTCTACAAAGACGCTGAGAAGTTTAATTAATGCTGAAGTGCACTGAGCTTCCAGGGTGAAAGAAATAACAAGCCCAAATTTTAAGAGGTGCTGAGCAGCTGTGGAGTCCATTAACATCCATGAGAACAGCAGCTGCTCGGGAGCACTTAACATTTCATTCTTAAAAACGGCCCAGATGCACACCACCAGCAAAGCCGACCTTGACGTGAACTACCGGGGCCTGCTCGCGCACAGGTAACGGAGAAGCCGGATGCTGTTTTCCATGCTGATCAGCACCCTCGAGGCTGTTCAGATTTTCACAGCGTGTAAAAACGGCTTTTCCCATTTCTGCTGATGAACTAAATGGAGGCCACGGCTACCGTGAGCACAATATACAGCTACATCAATTCCCTGCGGCCAGAGGACTCTGCAACAATACCCGATGTATCTAGAAGGAGCCTATAACCGACATCACCTTTGACAAAGTAATACCGTGCTAGAAATTATCGGCCCACAGCGAGCAGCACGATGCACGGCTGCTGGTGAGACAGCTCGTACCCTCAGAGCTCTCCGACCCCCGGTCTTCTGAATCCGGCGCACACGAGGCTGTCACGAGTAAGGGAGAGCACTAGCTCAGACTCGGCACCTTCTGAAATAAAGATTATCCTCCACTGAGCTTTCCATTTTCAGTTATGGCTCCTTTCGCTTCTGTTGTTGGCTTGCATTTATTTATTTTTTATATTTTTTTTCCAATTGCCCGGCATCTCCAGAACCCAGCTCCTGCCACTGCCCCTTTGCCCCAGCTGCACAAAACGCAGACGTGGAAACCCCTGCAAGACAGACTTCACGGCACTTGTCCAAGGCAACTGTGCTGGCGAAGGCTGCTGGATCATGTAAAAACTAATCCTTTCAAGTACATACACTGCACAAATCACGTATGTACCATGCTCGGTACGATGAAATGAAAACTGGGGTTAGCGCTTTTAAAAACCATTACCAGAATACGCAATCAGAAAGCCAGACATGCACAGATACTATCCAGCATAGTAGTGGTCTTTCTCTTTATTTTTGCTTGAAACCCTGTTTTCCAGATACCAGTTACGTTCAGTTTAACAAAAAAACACCCTCAAGGCCCCTGCAGACGTCTCCTGCCTTACTGTGCAGCCCCAGTGACACCCTCCTACCATCTACCATCCCCTCCTGCAGTCCTTGACCTCCCTCAACGACAAGAAACCACATTTTTCTTTTATTCCCACGAAATCATTTGTAATTGAAGGCAGCGGTGGAATGAAATAAGGTGCACGCATGGGATTCATTCCACCAGTCAGTGACAAGAAACCACCTCTGCGGTGAAATACAGCACCATTTCAGCCTAGTTTCTGATGAAAGTAAGAGTTATCTGATCTTCTGTCTGTCCAGCTGGCTGTCCCATCCCCACAGCAACTGAGCGGGCGAGCCAATTTCTGCCAAACGTGGCAGAGGCATAGATCTTAAAAGCAGTAAATTCTTAGAGGTTTTGTGAAAACAGACAGCCACGCAGACGAAAGCAGGATAAACGTGTGCCTCCGCGGAAGGAGGAGCTGCAGCGAGGACGTGTTAGCTCTCCATGCTGTTGGACCAACCAGCCAGGCAGCAACCAGCGTGTTTGCTTCCACGGCCCAGGGCTGCTTGCTCGGTACGTACTTCGCTTGATCCAGCCATTGTACACAGTGCTTTTTGCTTAGTGTGCGGTTTGGGGACATAGGCACTGGTGGGTGCCACGAAGACAGAAGCGAGGGGGATGAAGCAAGTTTAGAGAGATGGTGAGAAGCGTGGCTAATGAAGGAAGGGCGTTAAGGGAGAAAAGGAGACACGTCTGAGATGAATGGGGCTTCAGTCATTCAGTTGCTCATAGAATAAACTTACTTGTTTTTAAAGTATACCCCCATTGTTTACGACAGTCTACAAAAAGAACATCATATCTGACAAAGGGCAGGAGGGCTCCGACAAGGAAAATGTAAACTGCCCAGCCAGCACGTGGCCAAGACGTGCTCTTGGGGAAAAAAAAGAAATGAGAAGCTTAATGATGATCATTACTTGTTTTGTACAGAAGAAACCACCTCTGACAGTACTTCCGACAACAACCTGGGGCACCACATCTATGTTAGTCTAGAAGGAGATATTTCATTTATGTACTTGCTTCCCCCCCCCCTTTTTAATGACAATTGTCAAACAACTTGCGTGTCCAACTTCAAGGGAAAAATACACGGCCTAAGTCTTCCTCCTCCAATTTCAGTGGAATAAGACACAAGTCTTAATCCTTCCATCTCTAAATCACTTACAGCAGGTCCCTTTCTCCCACTGAGGGATAATGTGTGCCTTATGCACTGCACTATTTCAGTCCAAATGAAAGAGGTTAATGACAAAGCATCACTCTGATCTTCACACATTTTAAGGCTATTTAAATAAAATTCTTATTTCAAAAAGTTGGCATGAGCCAAACTTTTGTAAGTTCTATTTTTTTTTTAATGCATATGTTTCTTTGAAGATCTTTTCAGGAAAAAGATTTCCTAACAAGCCACCCTCCCCCTGCTGCCACTGAAAAACCATCCCTGTGGATAAGGCTGTCAGGAAGAGAAACTGTGTGGTATTCACAGAAGAGTGTCACATGCCTGCCTTCCAGTAACCTGATTGAACAATTAAATTGTATTTCTCTTTAAAAGGGGTAAAAAAAAAAAAAAAAAAAATCAAAATGCAGATCTTGCTGTGGTCTGGGATTCGGGAAGATGAATGAGCTACCTAAAAGGGAACAGCAGCTTATAATAGAAAGAGAGGACAGTACATTTTTAACATAAAGTTCAAAGGGAAACTTTTCTTGATGGTTAAACTGCAAAGATTTCTCAGCAAAGTCATCTCATCTATTGTCCCTATTGACTCCCTACATTGACTTTTTGTCACCTATTGCATCACGTTCAAGCTTTTCCAATTCATCCAGAAAGGGCAATACAATCTTGTCCCTATCCACACTAATTCCTATATTTTGTCCTTTACTTCTTTGTCAGCTCGTAGGCTTTGTTCTTTCCAACCCCGCGCTAGCTCGGCAGCTGGAAGTCTGCACAGCTCTCTTCTGCATCCTCCTCTCTTAAAAACGTTCACCATCTCCCACTCATGACAAATGTTGCCTCAAGATTTGTCTTATATCAATAAGGAGTCACTCTTTCATGAAATCTGGCTGTGCCCATCGGTAACGAGTTCTGAACCCAGGGAAGGAGCTACTTAAAAACAAATCTTCAGTTCAGCCTAAGAGCAACAGTAGCCACAAAAACACCCAGATCTCAGCCACAAGGTACCTGGAAGAGGACACAGACGTGGAGTGAGTCAATAATGTTCTCTACTGCGTTTTTAAAACACCATGGAAAACTGGTTAGGTCAGGGTGTGGAGGCAACTGGGAATGACAGAAGGTAACAGGACTCATCCCAGAGAGACCTGGAATTTTTTGATGCAAGTGTTGCAGGCTCCCTGATGGCCCCATCTCTGCTCCAAACTTAGGGCTCACAAAAGCTTCAAAATTCTTGGCTTTGAACCCACGTTTGTCCCATGCAGTTTGTAACATAAAGGTATTAACTGTGGAGAAGTAACTGCTTAAATCCTACTGCCTGCTGGTATAAGAACACGATGGTACAATGTGACAGCTTACACTTCACAACATCCTACTGAGCTGGGTAACTTCTTCCAGTTAATCCTGGGCACGAGAGCATGGGACGGATTTTGAAGGTGAGAACCTGAGTCTCAAAAGGTGAAGAGCTGTAAGCTAAACACCTTCCAAATGTGTGTAAATGGTGATACCATAATTTAAAAGACAGGTATCTCCACTTTATTTTATTCCTATATGCTGTCAGCTCATGGTGTGGGCAACTGCCAACTTCTGTACATCTTTATCTCAGATTCTTCCTTCACAGTCCCTCCTGAAGCATCTGAATATTCACCATAAAGTGAATCATTATATCCTTAATCATTGATACTAAAATCATCTTTGTAGAGTCACCTAACTGAAGCATTCTGTCCGCAAGAACACTGTATGTTTCTCAAGGCTTCTTTTCACACTGTTGTGGGTTTAACGTGTCGCTGAGGACAACTAAGTTATAAAAGGAGGAAGGGAGCACAAAGTCATCCAAAAATTCTCCTGTAAATTACGAAACATCCTCTATTAAAAGCCAACTGAAAATTATCATGGGTACGATTTGAAGGAGAAATTCTACCCTTGACCATCACTGTAATACTTGAAGAGTATATATTATTTTCTGTTATGCTTAGCCTAGTAAAAAACTAGAATAGATGATTCAAAAGAATTTAGTCCTGCTATCCATTATCATGACAGCCTTAAGATCTTTCCCTGATTTTGCTCCCAAAACCAACACCTTTGTGAATTAGACCATTCAAGAAAAAAACAAGAAATGACGCCATGCTCGGAGGAGAGAACACCTCCCTGTGTATATACAGCACTTGCCACAAGCAATATAAACCAGCAAGAGGAGTCCAACTCTTCAAATTCACCGTTTTCAAACACTCTGCAACTCTTCAAGTGTTATACAAAAGACAAAGAATTGGTCACTTTAGTCCATACAACAGAAACTCGCAACTTCAAATATGAGATGGCTGAGCTTAGCTCCCAAAGCAATCCAGGGTAAGCATCACATTCAGCATACAATGTAAGGAAATAAACTGCAGATAAGGAAGCAGACGCTAGCTCCAAGTATCCAAACGCAGTGCTCACAGTGAGACTGTTTGCATTTCACCCACTGCTTTATCAGTATCTTTTAAGACCTCGACCTCTAGCTGAAAATGCAGAGGGAATAAAGAGAAACCCTGCTGCTTCACAACGTAATAAGAATAAACAAATGGAGCTTAAAAACTGGAGAGATTTAGACAGGGTATTAATACCCCGACGTAGCACGGACAGGATATTCAAGCTCTTGCAAAAGAGAATTATCCAAACTAGCACATTATCTATTTCCCCACCTTGAAGTTCTCCACTTCTGCTGTACAGTTCCCTTCTCTGCTCACGCAAATAGGCACTCATGCTAATGGCATGGGATGAGGACTCAAACCTGCAATTAAAAAAAAAAAATGCAGTCAGTTAGCCATCCACAGAAGCATCCTTGCTGTAAGCACCAGTCAGCTCCAAACAAAAAGGACTTCCCTGTGTGCTGGAGCAAAATTAGCAAGCACATTTTTCCTGTAAAACTCCATCACCGATGCACCGCATTCTGCCACCTCTGATCAAGCCAGGTCTACCAGCAGCCACCCGTGACACAGACCCGCCCACGACGCACAGAGCTGCTCCTCTGCTCTATCAGCTGGGAGCACCCAGACATTTAGGTAGGAATGGCCCCAAAAACTGGTAAAATCCCAAACAAAGCCATAGGCTAGCACCATCTAAATTGCTACCTGAGCTCTCTATAAAAATAGAAAACTAACATTCTCCTGGAAACTAGGGAGCAATAAATTACTAGGTATTTATCGTATGGCTCTAATACTCCACAAGGACCAATCCAAGTGGCAGAGAAATATTTTCCAACTACTGTAGCCCCATAAATATGATTTTTGCCATTGATAGTAAAAGGCCACAGACTGGGCACTGACATGACATCGCAGAGACTCAGGACGCCTCTGGGTTTGCCATGGCTGGAGCTGGGTGTCTCTGTGGTCAAAAGTGTCCCATGGCCAAGGGCCTTGTGCCCGACCTGCCTGAGCTCAGCGCTGGGGACACCCGGCATGGCCAAGGGCTGCCGCCCCGGGCAGGCACTGCCCAGCAAACACCAGCCCTTTGTGTGCCCCGACTGGTCACTAGGCAGCTCTGCCACTGGTGCTGGGGACCAGGGAGAAGGGAGGAGGCGGTGGGGACAAAGCATCTTCATCAAATAGCCAAAGCCCAAGGCTGGGGAGGAGCGGCTGGGGGAGCTGGGGGGGCTCAGCCTGGAGAAGAGGAGGCTGAGGGGAGCCCTCATCGCTCTCTGCAACTGCCTGAAAGGAGGCTGGAGCCGGGGGGGTCGGTCTCTTCTCCCCAGGAACAAGCAATGGGACGAGAGGGAACGGCCTCAAGCTGCGCCAGGGCAGGGGTTTGGGTTGAGTATTAGGAAAAACTTCTTCACCGAAAGGGCTGTCAGGCCCTGGCCCAGGCTGCCCAGGGCAGGGGCTGAGTCCCCATCCCTGGAGGGATTTAAAAGCCGGGGAGATGTGGTGCTGAGGGACATGGTTTAGTGGTGGGCTTGGCAGTGCTGGGTTAACGGTTGGACTTGATGATCTTAAGGGTCTTTTCCAACCTAAATGATTCTATGATTCTACAATTCTAAGACTTAGAGGGAAGGCATCTTTCACGAACATCAAACTCCTCAAGGTGAAGACCTCAAGACGCTGATGATTTGCTGTAACACCCCTTGCCCCCTCCCCAATCCTTCTGCTAAGGAAGACTGAATCAGCCTTCGTGCTGCCCAGAGGGACACTGGAAACACGAGTATCACACCAGAGAAAAGGGGCAAGCATTTACAAGCTTTCTTGTGCAACAGTGTTAAGGTTATTACTATTAATGAGGCTTTTCTACTTTAATTTGGACTGTGAGTGTTAGTATTATTGCAACTGAACTAATAACAATCTATCAAAATACAACAAACACTTAAGACTTTAATTAAATGAACAGTAAATTCTTGGCTCCGTATTTATGATGTGCTCCCTTTTGCCCCTACTGAGATATTAAGCATAACATTATCACCATGGCCCAGAGGTCTTCTCCAGGCATCAAAACCAGAAGCTTCAGGTCAAGGCAAACTCAGCAATAAACCTCAGTCTCTTCCTTGAGACAGCGACTCAGGTTATTCCTCAGAGCCCTGCACTGGCTTTTGCTGCGGGATCCCATCACATTCACTTCTCTCCCACAGCCATCCAGTTCCTACTTACACTTAACTCCTCGACTCCTGTAACTCCTTTCCCCATGCTGATCCTCCCACAGCAAATCTTTCGAAATATTTTTGTTTTACATAGAATTACACATAATTACAGCCAAGCCTGAGGCTAATGTATTGGGCGTTCAACATCTGCTTGTACAATTCCCTCCTTTCCCCCCAATGCCCAATTTCCACCTTGCAAATCTCATCTGTAGGGAGATGGCAACCTGAACGTTGCTCTTGGCTACCTTTTGGAGGAGAAGAAAGCCAGGTTTATGATGGCACGAACTATCTGAATTCCCAAAGTACCTCTCATCTGAAGTTTTCTTTTCTAAGCCAACATTAAGGAACTAAATACATTGTGTCTTTTTTTCTCTATTTTTTTTTTTAAATTACACTTATTTTAAAGATAGGGAAACAATGATTCAAAGTCTCTTCCAAATGCTATCTACTGATTTCCAGAGAGCAGGACACAACTCAGGAGTCCTCATTCTTCCCACTATTGCTAGAACACACAACTAGCAAAAGTACTTAGTATTTACAAAATTAGCTTACAGCAAGCTATCACAGGATGCGGCACAAACACCTGCATCCGTCCATGAGTAAAATGAGAGGTGGAGCCCTGCCCTAAGAGACTTCTGAAGTGAGGAATTAAATGCAGATATTCTGATGACAAGTGGAAGGCTCCTCTGATTTGGACAGAGCTAATGGAAAGGCAAGAAAAAGAGCCTTGCAGCCTGGCATGAAAAGCGCTGAAGATGGGAGAGGAGATAAGAATAACACTCCATCAAACATGTACATCCCTCAGCGGACTGAGAAATTCCATTTCAACGGAGATTTCCATAGATACAGTGACAGCTGACAGAAGACAGATAACCAAATAAGAGATCCCAATAAGTGCTGCTGTCACTGCGGTGCCAGCAATGACTTGGTGACAAGACCACAAGCGGTAAGAGACATGCTGCTCCTATGAGGTTACGCACCTTCACTTTAAACAATTATACCCACCTTCACTCTCTGCTGACAAACGAATATACAGCCTTAAACTGCTGTAGGTGAAACAGAGCATCCTTATTCCTCAAGCTTAAACGGTCCAAGCACACCCAAGAACAGACACAATATGAAAAGGTGAGCTGCCCTGTTTTGCTCCAATATATATCTGCAAGTCAGAGTAAATTCAAAGAGTGTAATTCTCAACCCAAACGGCCATGGGAATGTTTAAAAAAAAAAAGGGGCGGGGGGGGGGGGAATAACCATGGGTTGACAGGGGCAGGAGGCACCTCTGAAATCCTCTAGGCACCAGTTAACCTTCCAATAACATTAGATTACATGGACAGCTCATCCTGTGAGAGGCAAGAGAAGGCAGTGCAAAGACTTCCAGTTCTAACTGGGGCCTTAGGTGCCATGAGAATACAGCCACCCGATACACATGCCCATGGGGCAAAGCACGGCGAGTTCTGGATAATCACGAAATAAGTTTTAGCTGAAAAAAAAAACCAAACACCAAAAAACCCCAACAAACAATCTGTAAAGAGGATGCAGAACAAAACGCTCCCCTCCCACCTGCCCGAAATACCCGATTACTCTCAGCCTTTCCCATTACTGAAGTTCCTGCATTATTTCCCCACCACAAAACGATTCACCTCCAACCACAAATGAGGGGTTCTTTATTAAAAAAAAAAAAGACCATCCAGACTTCATGGATCCCCATCGCAGGCAAAATAAAGGGTGAAAACACCAGCTCACTTCCAATCGCCCCCCCTCCAGCAAATATTCCACTATATTTTTTTAACCTTGGACTCTCCCGACGCCGGAAAGCAGAGCCTCATAAGGCTAAGCACCGCTCAGATGGGCAATGAAAGACAGCCCAAGCCCTGCAGCAGCTCACAGTCCAGCGGGGTGCTGAGGACCCATCAGATACGCTGCTCCTGCTGCAGCTGAGCACAGTTTAAAAGGTCAATGCCTAAAGCTGCTGGTCCTCCCCACCACTGCTCTGCTCTGCCATTCCCTCGAATCTACCGTGAAACTTGCTTGTTCCCTCACCAACCGTTTTCGAACAACCTCATTGTAAAAAAATCATTTAAAAGAATATTTTGGCAGTACGGAGTTAGGGAGCAGCCACACACACG
The DNA here is from genome assembly GCF_047370975.1 of Nipponia nippon. Taxonomy (NCBI): domain Eukaryota; kingdom Metazoa; phylum Chordata; class Aves; order Pelecaniformes; family Threskiornithidae; genus Nipponia; species Nipponia nippon. The sequence continues at coordinate 2,904,724 of NW_028262347.1, forward strand.
GTTATGCTGGCAGAGCTGAGGAAGCTGTGATCTTTGAACTTGGAGCACCTGCTGCCAAAACAGCACATTTTGGTATCCCCCAAAATCCTCAAGAGGCCAAAGAGAATGACCAGCACATGTCGTCACGGGAAGATATGGAAATTCAGCACAGCTCCCCTGAATCGAGGTATAATAACAAGACCATCTCTCCTCTCCTAACAGTGCTGCTCACCAACAACTCCTCCTCACTTCTTATCATAGAATCGTTAAGGTTGGAAAGGACCTCTGAGATCATCGAGTCCAACCATTAACCTAACTGCCTGGTCCACCTCTAAACCATGGCCCTAAGCACCACATCCACACGTTTTTTGAACACTTCCAGGGACTGTGATTGCCCCACTGCCCTGGGCAGGCTGTTCCAATGCCTAAATGTTCCTAATGCCTTATTCTTGCACATCAAATTTGTTCCCCAAAACCCTTCCCTTGGCCTCCTACCCTCTCACCCTCACTCTCCTCCCAACCACTTAATTCTTTTCACTCTGAACTCCGAATTACAGGAGTTAGCGAGAGGATTAACCACTTAGTCTATCTAGTAATTATACAGTTATCGCAATTTTCTTTGTCCAGCCTCCTTCATCGCTCTCTTTAACAGGTCCTGAATTTACCGTGGTCAAAGATAGGCGTAATGTATCACTGCATGCTTTGCGGCAGCTTGTATAATGGGATCCCAGTCCCGAGATGAGCCCTGGAAAGAGCTACACTCTAAAAACCCGTGATAAATCCGTAACAGAGATCTTACCGAGGCTTCAGCTCTGGGCATTAAACCTCCATCTCAAAACTTACACTCCTCTCACACTGTGAAACTGCGATTAGCAGCCAGTGTTGTGCAGTGCTTTACGGACCAAAGACAGCTTAGGCACAGCTTTAACGTCGTCCCAGCACTTACTTGAACAAAGGGTTTTTAGGTCTTTGCGGTTTCTTCTTTGCGAAGAACGCTGCAAATTCTCTCCCAGAGCTGGCGTAGCTAAGCTGGGTGGACGGCTCCGAGGCAGTGCGAGTGTTCTTCATATCCAGGTACTCTGTCAGCAGCATCTGCCAACAGAAGGAAGGGGAACTCAGCGTTCGAAATAAAACAGCATTATAACGTAACTTGAATGTCTAGGATCTTTGGGTCCTCTGTAAGCCTAGAAAATTAATAAAAATCTCAAAATTTCTAATTAAGAGAAACCTAGCTTTATTTTCGGAAATATGATCCTAGTGACTTATATGCCACTGTCGCTAATTTGGTAAAAGCCTATTTGCAAGAAGTCCCCACTCCTCCCCAAACTGGTTCTAGCAGCAGGAGCAACAGGGAGATGGTGGGTGGGTGGCTGGCTGGCCTTTCCAGACTGATTACATACCACAGCTCTTAAAAACATAAAGGTTAGCAATATTGATCTGTTCAGTTACAAAAGCGTATTTTGTATATTTTCTATATATTTATATGTAGAAATATAAAACATCCATGTGCGTGTTCGGGTGCATGTGCTGCAGGTCACGTATGCAGTTGGAAAAAATCCTGGGAATGCTGCAAAAATTGCCCTTTAATAGCTCCCAAACCAAACATGCTTCTTTTATCACTGAAAATAGGAATTCCCACAGCCATCAGTTCTGCCAAGGTAGTTTAGGACTGATGCTCCTCTAGGCCAGTACACTCAGTAAGGGGTTGGGGGGTCCCTTTTTGAGACCAAGGTCCCCTTTGTGAAACCCTTGAAGCCCTGAGTGGTGGCCCCATATTTGATGCTGTTTAAGGAACTCCGCATTGCAGAAGCAGAAGCAGATTCCAAGTCATTCACTTTTCATTTTCTTGTGACTGAAGATGAAAAGAAACCCCTTAAAAATTAACTTTTGTCAGTGCATTCAGAAAGTCTCTATTTATTTTCAGAAAACTCTGCCTACTCGGAGGCTATTAGTAACGTGTTCCATTTTAATAATTAGCTAGTCAAAGCCCATCAAAGAGACTTGTCTGTAATGAAAGGAATACATCAGTACTGTGCTGTCTAAGTTTAAACAAATTACATAGGAATAAATATCTAGGCAAATGGTATCATGCCCCTAATTAGAAACAATTCAGGATAGCGTGGGGAAAAAAAATAATACAAACACAAAGAAACTTCAACTCCTAAAACATCTCAATTAAAACTTTACCTGAGTACAAGCTTTTAAAATGCATGCTTATTGTTACGAGTAAAAATAATCACTGTGCTAATTTTTAACAGTAATTTACCAAATCCGTTTGTATTCGCCTATTTGCATTTCATCTTCTCTACTTGAATTAACAACGGTAAAATCACCACAAAAATGTAATTAAACCCTCAAACTTAATCAAGTTTAAAAAAAAATGAAAAAACACGTGGCAATTTGTTCTCCTGTTATGGATGAAACCTATTTATAATGGATTCCACGACTCTGGTGTCACTTTATATCCAGGACTAGGGAATGTAAAGCGTGTAATACAGTACTTGGCTCCAAGATTACAATAAGCCAACTGAGGTTTGAGCTAGGAACACAATGAATTATCCCGGTTGGTTAAAAAGTGAAATAGAGAAATAAAAGATGAGTTTGTAGTTAGATATTCAGAACAGTTCTGAAAATGCCACAGATTAGGAAAAAGAAGAGTAAATTGTTAATTTATGGTATTACAAGATAGGCCGGGCAGGACGCCTAGACGCAAGGCTCTGAAAAAGTAAAAAGCTGTAAAAGAAGTGAAAATCGCTGGTTTTGATAACTATTCTCAAAGTTCATCTTTAAGGTATAAAATCCAGGCACAGCAGAAACCGTGCTAGACAGATGAAGGCTCTTTCTGCTCCAGTGCCCGGTATTCAACAGTTACACAAATTCTTCAGAACGAAGTAATTAAGTGTAAGCGTGGCTGAGCAGTTACAATACACAGCCAAGGGGGAGAGAAGTTAAGACAGAAGAGATCTTCCATGCACAGCATGTTTGGCTTATAACTGCAGATATAAACCCTTATAATTTTTAAGCACTGTGATTAACACGTAGGCCAGTCTGAAAACCTTGCCTGTATTTGCCCCAGAAAACAGCCTGAAGTTTTCATTTCTCATTGCACTGTGCAACGCATGGCCTTCACCCAATGTCATCGGCCTCAATTTATTCCCTACATCTGGACAGTCAAAGTTACACAGTTGTTCTGCTCTCATAGTCCTCGTAGAGGATCTTAATAAGTATCATACTTGATGTTAGTAGTTGTGGCCTGGCCGTGTACTTATTAAAAGCCACAGCAAGCTAGAACTTTAAAATCCACTTAAAAGAAAAGAAAAACCAGACATTTTCCTGCCTATCTAAGCGAACAGGAGCTTTCCTTAACCAACAAAGTAAGGGATTTCATGAGTTGGTCCCATAACACCTGATTAGTAGTTGCTAAGCCATCAATCAAAAACCTTGTTAGACATTAATCACATGGACGTACAGCAAGATTTATGAGTGACTGTAAAGTTTGCAACATCCCATTCATCTATAACAAGGACTTTGACTTTCTGTTCAATGGTGGAATTCTGCCATCCATGTAGTATATTTACATCAATGTCAAACCAATAAAGCCGTACATAAAGCAAGAGAACAAAGCACTCTTTCTCCAACCGCTCTTTGGAAATGAAAATTAATATAAAATGTTTTATTAAAAAAGCAATATTTATGGATTTGGAGACTTAATTAAATTCTCAAATTTCGAAAGGTCATATCAGTATGCGTAGCCTATCACGTTGATCTGATAACAGCTTGCACTACACTGTCTTTCTGAACTGCAACGGGGCAAGAACAAACCTGCTTCCGTGTCTGACTGCTGCTTGCACTTGCTGCGACTCTCCAGAGCCAGGTTTTTATTCTTTGGCTGAGCCCTACGAGAAGTTGTGTAAGTCGTTATGTCTTATCATGCTCAAGATTGACCTATGAACAAAGCATAGGCAATAAAACACACCTGGCCACAGGGTGACAGCTAAATTCATTCATTATTTGTACCTCTTGTGAGGTTTTAGATAGGAGGCCTGAGCTCTGAATAAGCTCTATTCCATCAATTAAAAGCTGTAAATAGGTGTTTCACATCCTCCTGTACTCTGAATTAAGATGGATGCTGCAGTGTGAACAGTTTGCTCCATCAGAAAACCATGACAGTTTCAAACTCTGCACCATCACCACTGATCTCCATTATGCCTTCATATATTTAGAGGGGTCCAGAAAATGAAGTGAAAACTAACACTACGCCATGAATTTTGCAAGGGTAAATGGGATGACCAGGTAATTACTGGCCTCTCCACCTCATATTGATCAGGGACAAAATCACAGAACAGATGATAGAAGACTCTATTAAAAAAGAATTAAGGGAGAATAATAGAATTCATGTCCAGTGACATGGATTTACAGAACACAAATCTTGGCTAACCGGTATTCTTATGATGATGACAAATTTAGCTTTAAATAAACAGAGAGAGATAAAGTTATATCTCCACCAAGGATCTGACAAAAGCCAAAACACTAAAAGTCAACACAGCATCTCCTAAAAGGAAAACGGGCAGGCACATGACGAGATCCTTAACATAAAATTAGAAATGAGGGAACCACCGATATTGGATTTTGCAAGGTCCTAGAAATCTTAAGTCCTCTTTTCCTTTTGTCCTCTGTATTCCAAGGGAAACACAAGACTATTCCAGAACCCTTCTCTTTTGTTGGAGAGAAATCTTCTAATTTCCAGCCTAAGTTTGGTCCATCTTCATTTTTAAAACAACAGTAATTAGAAGAAGCTTAATCAGACAATGACAGCACATACAAGAGCGGCTGCAGCAACCCCTTTCTGCACTGAATGGACCAGAACTTTTCCCATTTCAAGTTCCTACGAAAATAATGACTACAGAAGGTTTGTAAATTATAATGTTTGGGGGGAAAAATGGTAAATAATAAAGTGAACACACCAGTAACAGAATAATGTATTTTTTATTATTATTATTTTTCGTAATATAATTAATCTACCATAAGAATTTCAATGTCAGCAGAGGTAAATCTCTACATCTAGGGAAAAAATATGAAAGTCACAATCTATAGGATTATTGTGTAAAGCTGTGACTCTAGCAAATTTGGGAATATTGAAGATAATCAACAGCAGAGAAGGCGCCACTGTAACGATGGGTATTAATTAGCTAATTGGAAATGGCTATATAAAGCAGAGAGCTTTGTCAGAAGTAAAAGTTTACAGCATCGCTCTGTATCAGTCTCGCATCTGGAATGCCAGATGAAACCCTGGCATTCACAAACAAAGACAGATTAGGGAAAAAGCAGGTGCAAGGGTGCACAAAAGAAGCCTGGAAGTTATTAAAAGGCTGGAAGGCACGACTTCTAGCAAAACACCGAGAAGCCATGAGCTCAGTCTTGTTAGCTTAGCGAAGAGAAGGCTAAGAGGTTACTGGATCAGTCTGCAGGCACGCAACACAGAGGGCACAGAACTGATGAAAAAAATCCTCACTAATGAATTTTTTAAAAAAATCCAAAGGCTGGAAAGTTGAAGCTGGACAGGCTTTGACGAATGGTTAGGCATACATTTCCAGAGCATAATTAACCACTTACATCAAAGGTTACACTGTATTGTCTGTCACTGGATTTTTTTAGTTCCCCCAGTCAAGACTGGATGCCTTTCTAAAGCACGTGCCCTCCTTCAAACAGGAATTAATTCAAGAAAGCACCATAGCTTGTTTTACACAGAGGTCAGACGAGAAGATCACAACAGCTCCTTATAATCCGGGGATCTTAATAGAGCCGTCGCATCATCCAGTGCCAGCTCTCAGGCTCCTGCACGAAGGAACCATTAGTGTTCAAAGTCCTATTGCTGCACAGCACCTTTAGTTACCTTTTCGAGTTGCTACAGGAAATAAAAACAGCTACTGGTAATGTTTGTGTTTGGTGAACGGGTTGGCGCTAGTGGAAACGCCTCACCCAGGCCCGTCTTTGGCAACCACTGGGCATGAAACTACAAATGAAGGCCACCTTGCTCGTGCTTTGAGGAAACCGTCAGAGTCAAAAACCCTACAGAAATAATTCTCTCACCGTCTGAGAATGTCTCTAGTATTTTGCTATGCAGTACTGGCAACTGAAAATGAGATTTGTTTTCAGCTTATTGCTCTGACACACTGGGCAGCTACAGAAACGTCGGCTTTTCAGCGGTCCTGACGCACTGTGGACGACTCCTGGGTCGTATCAGCCTCTGAGGCGGCTTTGCAGTTACGTTTCAGTTAGACCTAGCAGGGGGAATCAGAAGCTGAGATTACAAAGCAGAAGAGAGATTTCCTAATGGGATTTCAATGAGGAAAGTTGGTTAAAAACAGAACAGCAGATTCACATTATCCTACATCCCCTAGTTCGATGGGGTTGCATGGAAATGCCCGGTGACAGCAAACCATGGTGCATGCATGAAGGAAAGGCACAACATTCCTGAGAGATGATGATATCCAGCTACAGATGATTTCAGGGGCAATAAAAGCAACTGAAAATGAATCCTGGAAAGAAAAAAAAAAAAAAGAGCTGGGAGTTCAAGTAGGATGCACTACTGTGACATGCACTTACTTCTTTGTAAACATATGAAATGAGGCGTCGTTCTTGAAGCTCTGGAGACGGGAGGTAACTACTAGCAAAGTGCCAGAATAAGGCAAGAAAAGCAGTGGCACTCTATGTGAGACAGTAGCCTATAGCTAATTGCCCAGTAATTTGCTATATCAAAATTCTTAATAATTAAAATGCTGCAGTAATTGTGGAATTTAACCAAAAAAAAAAAAAAAAGGTAATAGTTAATTGAATTCTAAGAGCACTGAGCTTTCTGTGTAAGTCGTACCACGTTAAGAACAGGAGCCGAATGCACACATGGCAAATACGACAAAGGACAAAGCAATAAGGTGGGTCTGAAAGAACAAAAACAATTTCTAGGTGCCGTGAATCCTGTTTAATGATGCACAACCTGCTTTATCTAATCCTCCTGTTGCCCGTGAAATTAATTTAACTGAAACATAATAATAAAAACCCTTCCAGAATTAATTCTCCCAAGGCATCGCCCAATTCCATTATTGTACAAGAAGCAAGAATTCCTTTTGTTTTTCATTTTTGGGAAAAAGTAGAAAATAACCCCAGAACTATTTAGATAATACAATCATTGCCAGCACTACTACATTCATTATCAACGCTAATTGTCAGTTAGCACAACTATTACTGTAGCCCTGTGCATGTGCACCTACCTCCGGGGAGGAAGGCAGGGAGGGAACAAACCTCATAACTACTTTAAAAACACAACTTCTTAAAAGCAGTTTTAATTGGCAATGAATCGTACACCTGCTTGGATCGCTTCGGAGAGTTTCAAACCAGAACCTTTTCATTTCACAAACTTTTGATAACAGCGCATGGACTTTATAACCTTAGCACCACAGGCTCTGAGTCTTCTTGGTGTACGGATGAGCTGAAGTCACTTGAGACATATATAGTAACATAATGGATTTCACAGTTGATAGCACAGCAAAAGGAGAAGCCGCTATGTGCTGCCACAGCCGTCACCATCAGGCTGCAGGTTCATAAAATCATAGAATCGTTAAGGTTGGAAAAGACCTTCAAGAGCATCAAGTCCAACTGTTAACCTGTCACTGCCAAGTCCACCACTAAACCATGTCCTCGAGCACCACATCTGTCCGTCCTTTAAATACCTACAGGGATGGAGACTCAACCACTGCCCTGGGCAGCCTGTTCCAATGCTTGACCACCCTTTCAGTGACGAAGTTTTTTCTAATATCCAACCTAAACCTGCCCTGGCGCAGCTTGAGGCCGTTCCCTCTCGTCCCATCGCTTGTTACTTGGGAGAAGAGACCGATCCCCACCTGGCTCCAGCCTCCTTTCAGGCAGTTGTAGAGAACAATAAGGTCTCCCCTCAGCCTCTTCTTCTCCAGACTAAACAACCCCAGCTCCCTCAGCCGCTCCTCATAAGACTTGTGCTCCAGACCCTTCACCAGCTTCGTTGCCCTCCTCTGGCCACGCTCCAGACCCTCCATGGCCTTCTTGGAGTGAGGGGCCCAACACTGAACACAGTACTCGAGGGGCGGCCTCACCAGTGCCCAGTACAGGGGCACCATCACCTCCCTGCTCCTGCTGGCCACACTATTCCTGATACAGGCCAGGATGCCATTGGCCCTCTCGGCCACCTGAGCACACTGCTGGCTCATGTTCAGGCGGCTCATGTTCATTCTAGAATCATAAAATCGTTAAGGTTGGAAAGGACCTCTGAGATCATCGAGTCCAACCCGTTAGCCTAACTGCCTGGTCCACCTCTAAACCATGTCCCTAGGTTCCTCGAACCAGCCAGCACTGGCCAGCACCCATTTCATTTTGCCCCTCTTTGTGCAAGCTGCCCCAACAGCTTACACATCTATCGGGAAAGGGACTTTGGTTCCGTAACAAACGCCCAACGTAACAATTCGAAGAGCAGTGTTCTCTGCTAATGTTCGCTAATTAACCCTCTGACGTATCAACACCCCTGTGACATATCATTAGCCGACTGAACAGATTTCCAGTGGAACCCTGGTCCCGCTGCAAGCACGGAGACAAACAGCGCTGACGGGGACAGGGCGAGGTTTGCACCCACTGACGTCCTCAACCACTGAGAGATGGTGCCTTGCCGCTGACAAACACACGTGATAAAAGGCCTCTTACCGTTACTAACTTCACCCCGCTCCCCTGCGCGGCATCAATATTAGAAGTTTCATCTTAACTTATACTTGTGGCTCAGAAAATAAGTAGCTAAAAGAGAAAGCTGCTGAGAGACTGAGGTAACCTTATCTTCTGCGAGATGTGAGCAGGCACGCGATGCTGAAAGAGGGCTGCCTCTTTTCCAGGTCCTCAAGGGGAGCTTTGCAATTGCTTTCTAACTTTAGTGGCTTTAATAACCATATAACCAACAGTCTGGTACTAGCTCATACAAAGGTACATGATGAAGGTCATCTCCAGTTTAGTGATGTATAAAGTTTTAAGAGATTTTCACTGGAATTTAGTCATCTGGCCTTCATAAAGGAGAACAGGAGCTGGGATGTCTTTTTTTCCAGCTTTCCCAGCAGTTCTGCTGGTTTGTTTATTTATTTATTTTAACAAAAGAGGACCAAATATCGATGACAAATTTATTTAAGCTACCAATAGTCAACTTGAATAACTGGGTCATAAAACAAAGGGACAGCATTTAATTTTCTCCAGGCACATCAGCTGTTCTGCAAATACAGATCATGCTAGCAGAAATTATCCAAGTAACAAGGCCGCTTGCTCGTTTTAGTATCAGGCCCTTATCACCAAAACAAAACAAAAAAACCCAGAATGAAGGTGGGCGGCACGGGGAGTCAGTTGGGATTATTCATTTCTTCCAAAGAAAATCCACGTTCGGATGCATGTTTCCGTAGTAAAGCAGGCGTTCCATCTGCACGACGACAACTGGAAACGGCGAGACCGACGCATTTACACAGCTTGGAGGGGTTTGGTTGAATATTGCACAATGCTTCGGGAAAAAAAAAATAAATATTTTCGCAATTTTTGACAAGTAAACACAAAAATTTGGGTTGACCTCTGCGCAGTAATTTGTAATTGCTAGGACTGTTTGATGACTACATAAAAACATATGTGTATGTGTATAAATACACGTGTGTATTTGCATATATATATATATATACGCATATGCACACATACAGGTATCTTTAGCACATGGTTCTTCTGATATGATTGATGAGAACTTGTAAAATACTTATGGTCTGGTACGATCCAGAGGATGGATAACCAGCCAACTGTATTCTAAAATGGAGCAAAAAGCAATGAACTTCATCAGAAAGGCATAATTACCACCTGCTTCAGAGACGGCACAAAATGAAGTCTTTTCCTGCAAGACGAAAACACGCTGTCTTTCAGTTTGACTGGACTTTCTTTTGTTCGTGTAGCACATAAAAAGGTCAAGGAGGAGCGTAAGAGTTGAACAGGTAACGGAGTGCAGATTTCTGCTCTGCAATTATAATTTAGCTAAGCTTCACTGGTTCTGCACATTTTGGAGGTGGGGAGGAGACAGTTAGAAACTTATGTTTATAACTGAAGTAAAGCTAAACATTATTAAATCACAAAGAAAGGGGATATATTCACTCACATTTAGTGTCTGCTATACACCCACCTTTCAGAGCATCCTCTGTCTCAGGGAAGAAACGTGCAATTCTAAAGCAGAGGAAAAACAGCGCTGCGCTTAACCCAACTGATCTGAGCTTCTGCTGCTCCAACTGGCACATACAATACAGCAGCAGCAAAGGGAGGAAAAGGCAACATGCTGTTTAAATACCAACCATGTTAACTCATGGATAATACAGCACACTTCATGTATTTCATGCCTTCAGCTAATTGCTTAAGACATCCTGCTATAGTGTAGATGGTAACAGTAGTGTGCCCTCAGTCTTCATTAAATGCCAGATCTTAATAACAGACTCCAAAAGGGCTTTAATTGCATTTACTTGCAGCTCCTGAACTTTAAAAGTTGTTAATCAGATTTCTATGTAAATGGAATGACGATTAAAGGTTAAGTACAGGTTTCTGAAATTTCAGCAGTTGAAGACGTATTGCCCTTAACAGGAAAGAGAAACTACCAGCCTTGACAGGAACTAAACATCTTAATTAAATACTCAGAAGTACAGTACTTATTTCTGCGTGAAGTTCTATTTTCAAATGTCAAACTTAATCAGGCACTTGACAAAAACGTGCGCTATCCCTACAGCAGAGAAGAACAAAAATGCCTTGGGATTCTTTCCTGAGGAAACACCTGTACGTCTCCCGATCCTCAGCTCCCCAACAAATTCAAGTTCTCGAAGCCACTTGTCCCAAACAACAAGAAGGAAAGTTTTATGGCTCTAAAACTGCAGGAGTCCAGTTGAGAAATAGGATACAACATTTTTCAATATGTCAGCTTTTCTCCTGTTTGCTCAGTTTATCCCTGTAACAAGCGTCATGCTGCCAAATAAACATAAGGGTCCTCATAAATCTGACTTGCAGAGATTTATTTCCCTAGAGAGTACAGCCCATCGATCATCACCAGTCAAAAGTATAAAAACTTCTTCGTCGGGAGTAAATTTAGTACTTCTGTATGGTGCTCTGTGAGCAGCTTGTTGCTCTGTGTTTTGATGCCGAACACTGCTGAGAGCATCCAGACGTGCTGCTTTCTGCTCCCAAACTTGAACCCTGAGCTACCCAGGACGTTCACAATGACAGAGCCGTTCAAGCCCTGTGCTCCCTCGCTCGTGCTGCTGCTGGTAATTCATCTACTGCCCATAGTCGTACCCTACAGACTCATTACAACACATATAAAAACTGAATACGTCAGTCCTAGCCCCATTTGAAACCTGACTTGAGATTTATTCCAACCAACTAGGATTCCAGACTCCGATTTCAATTTATTTGCAGGGATATATGAATTTTGTTGCACTTGCATAGACAGTCATACAGCAGCCACAAACCGACCTAAGCGGGATCCATGATAGGATACTTTATGCCAAAACATTACAAAATAAGAAGTATTTCACCCAGCTAAAATTCAAAATTCAGATTCTAATCTGAGTGAACAGCAACTGCGCTAGGGATTATCTCAGAGGCTGAATGAGGGACGCCAGGACCAGAGACCTCCGCCTTGGCTCATACAGACACCGGCAGGATCAGCTGCCAGAGACCGACCCATCCATTTCATATCCATGCTAGTTTGACTATATAGCGAACAAATTCGCGCACATCTCATATACTGGCATGCATGTGCCGTTGTAAAAACTGGAAGGTTCTGAATATTTGTAGAACCAGAAACAAAACTGCAGAATTAATATCTAAAACTGGATTTTAAGTCTGAATTGTTTTTTAATGACAAACTACAATCCTAGGAGAATATACTTTTTCAGTAAGCTATATAGCAGCTATAGCAACTGCTAGCCCACTGCAGCAGTGCTGCATGGGAGAGAAAAATCAGCCAAGAAAAAATGTGTACGGTGGAGGTGACTATTATACTTACAACCCCGAGCATGAAAGAAATTTAGCAGTGGAAGCTGCAGAGACAGACTCTGCCTTCAAGCAGTGCCAAAGAGTGGGGAAGAAATGGTGTAGGGAAGAAGCAAAAGTTAATTAAAGCGAGTAACAGAACTGGATAGCCACCAGTTGCTTTGTCTTCTTTCAGATCAATTAAAAACTTCATCACAGTGACTTGAGAAACGGCGGATGAGCGAGGAAACTTCCACCCACCTCTTTGTAATACACTGCTGGAATAGGAGGCATTACCCACAAAAGTGATTTACCAACTCGTGTCAGGCATGCGAAGGAGTAAAAGTGGATTAAAAAAAGGAAGTCTGCTATAGTTAAACCGCGTGCTGTTGCTTCATTATATATAAAAGGCTTTTAAACAGATCTCGCAGGAACGGCTATGACGTCGCATTTAAAAAAGCCCACGCTTTGTAAATTCATATGTAATCTCTTCCATTTGTCAGAATTAACTTGAAGACTTTTAGATCTCATGCTTTTCAGACTGCCTTAATAAGACGACAAAGCAAACAGCCCTGTTTAACAAGCACCAGACTAACAACAAATGTTTCCCTGACTCTTTAAACATGTTGGCATTTTCTAATTGACCAGATCCTTGAAGATCCAACCACACCTGAATCTACAACTGTGGCCCGGAGACAAAGCACCTAACAGAGAGAAACGGCCCATAAAATCAGTTGCGTGAAGGGTTTATACAAAAGAGCAGCTAAATAGTAGGGCAGCAAATGTAGGCTTCTGCACGAACAAGCCTGGTGACTCCAAGACGTTGATAAAAGGGCACGTTCCCCTTTGACATCAACCCAGCAGCCACCATTTCAAGCCCAGCTTCCAAGGCTACCGGCATCTTTGAAATGACATCAGAACTAGAGACCCTCTTTGTCACACTTAATGTAACTATGGGTTTTATATTCCTCCCATTCCCAAATGGATGGAAGCGTGTAGCAATGCAGTGCTGCCAGCAGTCTGGTTTTAGAGGCTTAATATCACACTTTAGCAAAAAAATTGCCCCGACCTTATTCCAGAAATACATATCTCTGTAACGCTTCAGGGTCTTCGACGTTATTACAAATATCTTGATGCCAGAGGGGGGAGCTCACAGCATAGACAAGATTCCCATTTTCAGGCTTGGGGCAAAAAACAATAAAAATTTCAAATTGTTCACAGCTCTTGTGAATGAGCCTTTCCAGCCTTTTAAAGTACCCGTCAGGATCGCTATCCCTTCTGCTTTTCATGCTGCTCTACAAAAGGTACAGCACCGGGCCACCAAAATGCCAACGTTAAGCAGATTATAACGTTTCTGAACATGTTCCATTACAGTAGATACTTGAATGCCTTTCTGCATCAGGGAGCCTTTTCCTCTCCTTTTCATCAGCTTATCAAATGAAGCTAAACAGTAACGCTTGCATCTAATGATACTAGGGACCTTGTAATGGGATTAGGAAAAACACCATCATTAGTTTCAAGGAGGAATGTGACCTTGAAGACATTTCTTACTCCACGCCTTAAAGGAATAGAAATTAATTCCTACGTAGGGATGAGGAATGGGCAGAGGGAAGCAAGGGGCTTTCAATTCCCAGGCAGATACTGTCTTTCCTCCTGTATTAACGGCAGGTAAAAAAGCAAACTGATTACCAGAACGAAACCTGGAGCAGAGAAGGAAAAGACAGGCCCTTTCTAAAGCCAGTCTGAAAGGCTCTTAGCTCAACAAAAGTCATTTTTAACCAAGCATCAAACTTCAAACCAGTACGTGCAACGCCCAGTATGACACTCCAGTTTCTTCCCGATGCCCTCCGGCACCCGCTTATCTGACCCCGCAGCGAGATCGGCGAGTGGCACCGCACCAAGGGTCCTTGCTGGGCCACAGCACGGGGTCTGCGAGCACACAACCAGCAATGCCAGCTGCTTTTTCCACGATCCTGATGGCTGGCGTCATTCGACGCCGACCAGGACCCTGCCGACAGCAGCACATCAGGACAATGTGCCTGAAATCCCACCTGAGGCCTCCGGTTGGAAAGCGCTGAACCCGCCCCAGCTTAATTTCTGCAGCACTTCTCAGCACTGTGCCCTGTTGAAACACATTCGATTTGGCAAGTGTTCAAATTATTTTAGATAAAATTTCTCCAGCAAGACCTGCAACAATTGCTTTTGTTTACTCAGAAAAGTGTAAGTGCTTCTGGAAGCACTCTGTGGCTTCCAATATCCAAACCAATCATGCATGTCATTGTTTCCTTCAGTAAAAAAAATTTCTTTAGATTGCCAAAAGGAAGTGTAAATGCAATAGCAACAGGAATCCATTTTAAAGCTAAAAGCCTGACAGAAAAAAACACTTTGTATTTTTATAGGATCTAAAGCAAACAATATACTGGTACTGTTGCTGAGAAAGGAGCCCCTCCTGAACAGCACCGTGATATCTCTGTCCAGCTTTTTACTACCTTACTGCAAAATGCCTCTCTTGTTCTTCGAGATGCAGGATGTGAATTCATCCGTATTTTCGCCAGCAGGAATCCCAGAGCCTGGTCCTTTCTACTGAAATTCCAGCTCACATGAACATCCTGAGGCTACTGCCATATAGTCAATTTTTAATGATAACATTCTTCGGTTGCACTGCAATTGCACAGAGGTGGGGATTTGTTTTGTTTGCTTTGAAAAATGAAAGAAAACCAGAGCAATATACCAGGTCAGTAAGCAATCCAGTCCAGGGGAGTGGATATTTGAATTCAGGTTCCAGCTCTGGCTCCAATCTCTCTGAATTTTCATTTTACTGGCGCATGGTATTGAACAGCATCAAAGACAGGGACCGGGACAGGGAAGTCCAAACAAAAGCTACACTGTCTGGGACAGGCGCAAGAAGGCGGAGTGCGTTTGTACACCACCTTAACCCTTAAAAGAGCCGACACTAAATCCCGTACCGCCATCGAGCCTAGGTTCAGGCAGAAGTGTGTGCAAGGTGTGTGAAACTGGCAGGGTGATGCCACTGGGTGGAGCCAGGACAAAGCAGATGGCTGCAACAGACATTTCAGCGCTCGGCCAATTTTGCTACCATTTAAGTGCTGGCTTTCTCAAAAGAAAAGCTGCCGCTACCCTGGCAAATTCTGTCCTTTGAGATTCAACCAAACCCCCTGCACCAATTCCCTCCCGCTGCTAAATTTCAGAGATTAAAAGTGAACCTATTTGCTCAGAACCCTGCAGAGACACCAGCCATCACTTCACGCTCCTATAATAATTAAAACAACTTTCTTGCATCCCCTGTAACACCACAAAAAAACAGAGGACTGTCAAATTCAACTCAGCTGATGAAGGGACTACCTACCATTTCAAGCTTCTGGGCATTCATTTTAAAATCTGTTATGTTGTACTCTGCAAAGCCCATCCTTCTGGGCACACGACTGCAGTCGGACATGCGAACCTGGCTCAGTAACGCCATCGTCGCTAAGTCTGTGCGTCCAGTTATGCCATGGTGCATTTAACACGTATACATAGAACTTTAAAAAGATAAAGCACTGCACGGTTTCTAGCCGTGAACAAGAGTTAGAAGAAATGAATAGACAAAACCCGCATTAACTTGTCTCCATTTCAGATAATTACTTGTGAGGGTTTTTTAAGACATTTGTGACTCACAAGGGAGTCTGTAAACTTACTGTCTTTGCAATCTAATAATGTTGGCAGTGATGAGAGTTACCTATTTATTGATGTGTGGCACCAATCTATCCTCGACGGATAAAACAGCTGTTACTCAAAGAGTTCTCCCTTCCCCTTTTAGTGCGCACAGCATCTAGCGAATAGAAATTCTTCAAATGCAAAAAAAAAAAAAAAAAAAAAAAAAAGTAAAATAAAAAAAAAAAACAACAGTCCACAGAAGTTGATAAAACAGAGAGAGGGAGGATGGCAGAAGTTATGTTACTCAGCTGGATAACACGGCAGGGAGATTTTGTCACTTTTATTTACAACTGATAAAACAGGGAGGCTTAGAAGAGACCACACAGGATGGAACAAAGCTACCGGGCCAGGAATCAAAGAGATCCAGAGCATATTTTCAGTTCATGTATTAGTTTGCAGCACAACCTTCATTTCTTCTCTTCCTCAAGTCACATTCTTTGTCTCAAGCAACATTTAACAGAGAATTTTTGCTGAATATCTGTCTGTTCAGTATCAAGTATACTAGGGGTCTGATCTTTGCTGGAGTCTCTTAATATTACTGAGATGCAAATAAAAACGGCGTTGAGAACAGATCCATCTGTACCGTGGCTCCAAGGAAGGGCAGAAAATCCCAGGACCACGGTTACCCCTACAAATGCAACCCCTCCCAAGGCAAGATGGTAGGTAAGAGTAGGTCACAGCCAGACAAAGAAAAGGCAACGGGCACATTTTAAATTACACTGTGCACTTTAAAACCTACAGACGTACAAATCACTGTCAAGTATGAGCCAGCCGCTCCCAAGTGCTTCCTTATTCCCCTCCATTAGTCTGCTGCTTTCCCCCCCGATCCTATCAGTCATAAATGGAGGACTAATATATACCTTTATTTTCAAAAAGTTTAAATGCACCACAGTCCAAGTGTAAATAATTTATAAATCAAGGCAAGTAAGATTCTGGCACATGGCTGAAATGAGGATAAAGCTTTTAAGAGGAGGAAGATGCGTGCACATCCATATAAACACACACACAGTTCGCCACTGCCAACGAAGACTTCACAAGGAAACCACCGCTCCCCCTCCCTCCTCCTTCAGATTCCCTTGATTTTAATATTGGTCCTTCAACCAAAAGCTCATTACTAATCCAATTTTAATGTCACTTGAATTCTTACAAATAAGGAGACCACACAGGGAGCTGATGATTTTAATTCTGGCACTTAAATCAGAAGTGTGAAGTTAAATGCAACGCATACCCACCCCCTTTCGTTAATTCTACATTTAATTGCAATGTCTCGTGCTTCCAAATCCCAACTTGCAAGGCAGTATTTAGAACTAAATCAAACAGGCAAAGTTTCAAAGCTTTGATAACCGGCGAGCTGGTGGATTGGCTCTCTAGCATTTCATCCATCATCGTGGGTGGCAGGACTATAATCCCAGTGATTTTCCTGGAATCACAGAAAATTGGACGAGACCTCAAGAGATCACCTAGTCCATCCCCACGCCCCAAAGAACCAGTTACGTTGTCATGCCTGACAGATGCTTGGAAGTTTTTAAGGATGCTACACAACAACAATATAACATCCCTAAATCATTCACTGCTTACATACACCAGCCATTAGGTTAGACATAAAGACAAGAAATGTTCAAGTCTCCCTTGCCAGTCTTTAAGCTCAGTACTTCCCCTCCGATCATATCCTGGAAAACACATGATTCCCCTCCTCTTTTCAGCTCTCTTGATACATTTAAAAGCAAAAGTCTCCCTCCACCCCTTACTCGTTTTATCTATAAGTAAATGGATTGTTCCTTTGTAACTCAAGTCATTTTTTTCCTAAATCTCTGATCGTGCTCGTTGATCTCCTCTGAATCCCCCCCTATTCTTTGGCTTCTTCCTTGAGACCATGGTCAAAGAGGCCATAGGACCACACCTGAAATCTCTTCAACAATGACTAGAACGGGATTATTTCCAGATGTCCTGCAGGCCACGCTCCTCCGGTACTCAGCAGGGTAATACCTGACTTTTTTTTTGGTAACATACGGATTCTCATCCCATTTGTCATCCCATGTACCACACAACTCCTTGGCCAAGGATAAGACATACCCAGCTCTTCACTTCACACCCATACGCAGAAATAGCCAAAAGCATACCTCTCCTTTTAAATTTACTTTATTAAGATCTTCCTAATGCTAACTGTATTCTCCAATACGCTTCCAACCCCCGCCTTCCAGCATGGTATTCGCACATCTTACGATTCTCTGCTGCATTATTCAAGACATTAACAAAAATATTGAATAGTACCAAGCTCCAGACAGAGCACTCAAAAGAGCCATTAGATAAATCCCTTAATAGCAAACCCTTCATAACTTCTCCTTTTCCAGCCACTTGTTTACCCCACCTCATTACAGTTTTATCTCCACCGTAGTTCCCCCAGTCAGTTATGAGAAAAAGCGTATGAAATGCTAGCAGAAGGCTTACTGTCGCCAGGACATAGGGAACCCACCGCTCCTCTCTCCTCCGCAATCCCTGCCACCAGCTCTCGGAGGGAAATGAAATCAGTTGACAGCTTATGCTTGACATAGAGCAACAGTAATTCTTCCTCTGATTTTATATATTACTTAGGCAGTTTATAGGTTTCTACATATTTTTTGAGAAGTCAGAGTTAAAACAACTGCTTTAGAAGTCCCTGGGTTCTCCCCCTGCTTCCCTGACTCCTTTTTTAAAAGGCTGTGTCTAGATTTTCCTTTTTATGGTTTTCCAGAATCTCCTGAGATTTTTGAAAGATGTTCTTCTCCTTGCATGAAGGTGTTGCTTACGCTATGATCACCATGGAGCAGAAGGGAGAATAATGATGATGACCAAGGGCAGGTTAAGGGGGAAAAAAGAAAAAAAGACAGAGACAAAAATAAAATAAAATACCACAAGTCCTCTAACCCCCTTATTTAAATCCAGCAGGTTCTTAAAGGGAAGGGGAAACAGGACAAGACCCACTGAGAAAGCCCAGTAAAGTCTTGCTGCAACTCAGTCCTTGGTTAGACCTTGTAGAACCGGAGTCTGTAGTCAGTACGTAACAAAAAAAAGCAGGGAAAGGGAAAGAGAAATACATGCACATATTGAAAGAATAAATCAGCGGATTTTGGAAGCACTGTATCTTTTCATGTCGTAAAAAGTAATCCGCCTTTAAACTACTGAATTGCAGCAAAAAGTTATCCCATAATTGCTACACTTCTTGCCTGGGATTTGTAGCTAAGGCTTCTTGCGTTGTCGTTCGTTAACAGCACGATGTATTCCTACGCTTCTCTGACAATACACAATTCATTTCTTTTTCAGCTGCTTAGCAGATGGCATGTGAGGAGCCTGGTTTGCTGTGGCATTGGTTCTCACAGTTGATTCATCTCATGTATATCGCAAAGCATAGGCTCTGGCTGAAGCATCTCCCGTGGTGCGATCATTCACAGTACCCTCTCCTCTGTAGGTGCCTATACATTTATTATCCTCCAGTCTTTCGCTCAGAAGCGGCACTAGCCAGGTCACGTATCTACACCCAACCTGTGGAAACGCCCAAAGCTCAATTTTAATCCACCAGTGTGGTGGTGCATTCCCCCCCGCCTCTTCTTCTTGTGCCCCTGACAGAGCACGGGAAGCGAAGCTGCTTTACAGTCTCAGTAACTCCCAGCAAAACTTGGCCTTTGTGTAATGAGTTTGGCAGTTCAGCGTCCCTTGACTGTATCAAAACTCTTACATGACTGAGGTGGGAACAGCACTGTCTGTACCAGGGAGGCAGCCCTGACAACCTTGGAATTATATTTTTCGTCTGTACTAGTCGCCTCCTGACAGCCTTGGGGCCTGTCTTATCTAGGCTGTAACTCAGGAGGATGTTGTACCAGCATCACTGGAGTTTCTGAGAGCTTTAGTAATCTTCAACATGGGCTGTGAAAGTAGAAGGGAAATTTACTGACACCTAAAGTCAATCATCTCATGACTCTAGAAACAGCGGTGCCAAGTTGAGACCCTTTGAGCTCTCCTGGACAACAACGGGCTGCACCAGAATCTCCCTCTAAGTGGGACGCCTCAGAGCAGCGAACCCAAGTTGATCTCTGGCGATCCTTGCTCCTCAAGGTTCAACCCTCGCCTCATCTCTGGCACTCCTTGCTCCTTGAGGTTTGACCCTCGCCTGATCTCTGGTGATCCCTGCTCCTCGAGATTCAACCCTCACCTGATCTTCGGCGATCCTTGCTCCTCAAGGTTCGACCCTCACCCGTTGAGACAGCCATTTAAAGTGAGTATTTTGCTAAACCTGGGGGAATTTTTATTGGTACCTTTAACTGCGCATATAATGAGTACTTAGGCCTATTGTGTGTGTGTGTGTGATATAAATATTGTGGTAAACTTCATTTAATCACTTCGTAGATGCTAGATTAATGATTAGTTATTGCTAAATTTTTGTGATTCTCTCCTTGCTGCAAACAAACCTTAAACTGCTGCTAAACATACAATCCTTAGACATAAACCGTTGACCAAGTCTGAGACTAGGATTGGATCCAGCCGCAAGGGGGTCCATTCTGAACCTCACGACTCAACGGGGGGACTCCCCTTTTCCTCCTTTCTCTCTCTATATATACATACATGCCATTCATTTAATAAATAATGGAGTGAACCTTGCCATCAAACTCTGCAAAATCACACCTTTAGAGATTTCTATTAAAATCACTATTTGCAAATATCTTTGATGGGGATTTTTTAAGTGGTTTAACCACTCTCCCATGACAGCCAGACAAATGGGAATTATCAAGGTTTTAGAGAATGAAACTCAGACAACGCAAAAGCAAAGCTCTCACATGGGCAATCAGGCTAAAAATGACACTAAATCTAAACTGCTACTTTTCCTATTCTCAGCATGTTTTCTGCATTTAGGATTTTTTTTTCATTAAGATTTGGTCTTTATTTTCTCTGGATGGTCCAGACTTACTCTGGGCACTTCTCTGACATGTAATTCAGTATTAACCTTTCAGAATAAAGATTATAAAAGACGACAATATCCTCCCCACACATCAACCTATCTTCACTCAGTTTGGGCCTGTCAAGTGGCATTAGAGAAGGTGTATGCAAAACAAACATTAAAGATCTTTTGTCGTTAAGTTGCATAGTCTTGCACTACTGGATTTCATAGTATTTTCTTCAGATTTGTCCAACTTCTCAGGTAAGTATTGATTTCCTCAGACTCGAATTCATTTATGATACTGCATAAAGAGGGATAGTAGGACGGCAGCAAGTACAGACTTGGATGAAATTCTCTGCAAGCAGAGAACAGAACCCACAAAGAAGCATCTAACACACATGGATTTGATTTGTCTATTTAAATTTGACGTCTCTCAGGTGGAGCAAACAAGGAGTTTCATTCATTTTCTTCATGCGTACATCTGCCCATAACAAGCTTGTGGGAAACACGGACTGTTGCAACATAGTTTACAACCAAAGATCTACCCACGCGCCTGCATTCTTCAGTCCATTTCTTGTTACAAATTTTAAACCTATAAAGAGATGATAAATTATGAAGACCATGGACCTTGGCAGAGCGAGTTTTGATTTAAGCAGCAGTTCCTCTGATCAACTGCAGTCACACGAAAAACCTACCACTTTTTCCCCATTACCTGCCTCTTCGCTGTGCTGAAGACCCTTGTTTCATGTTCTTGGAGCAGGAAGAAACAGGACCTGCCACTTACCCTTCCCATCCCACCCGTTATTTTATCATGTTCCTCCTTATTTATTTTTTTCCTAAGGGAAGCAAGCCCAACTTTTTCTACCTCTCTCCAGACGGCAGTTTGTAAGTGTGCTATGCTCACCCCTGCACCCCTCCTAATCCTTTCTTGTGCTACAATATCCTTCAAGATGAGCACAGGCAATTCAGGGCAGACACCTACAGATGAGGCTTCCAGCATTCATTTCTATAAAGGCAATATAAAATTTAATTCGATATCCATCCTTTATGCACCCTAGCATCTTCCTAGTTTGGACCACAGTTTGCCCAGTAAGAGTAGACTGCCACCGAGCTTTCTAAAAGTGACACCCACTTTCCTGTCTTTGGCTAATTTAGAACCAAGGGAGCGCAACAAATAATTTTATTTCCCCCCTCAGTACACACTTGCTAACTTGTTTAAACTTCTCACAGATTCATCAGTCCCTTTTTGTCCCAAATACCTCAAAAGATTTTGTGGCAGGTGTCAAAATTTGTCGTCCTCCTACACAGGCCTTTTTGAAGACCACTAATAAGCCTGATCACCACCATGAGGGCCATCAGAGAAAGAGAGTTAACCTTTCTTCTTTCCATTATGAACTTCTTCAATGATTGTTACTTTACATCTCCTGGTCAGTTTTTTTAATCAATTTAAAAAAAAAACACGATCAAAACAAAAAAAAAACCTGCATTTCAACCACTGGCAACTTTGATTCGTTGGAAAGTTCTTTACCCCTTGCAAGTGCACTAAGAGAAATATAAAAAAAACAAAACAAAACAACAAAACAACAAAAAAAACAAACCCCCAAACTGACAAAAGCTAATTTCTCCTCTACAGAAATAATTTGTAGAATCTTTTGTACATGTAAATAAAACATTTCTGGTTATCCTCAGCTGGAGGCTTTAGGGAGAGGCTGCTTATCTTTTCTAGCATCTCAGTGACTTCATACTCCTCCTTCCTAAAAAAGTCTTCTGACATACTGCCTTTGAGCTTAAATGAATTTCAAAGTTCCTTCTAAAGCCCCTAGCTCTGCCTGTATGTCTTTATTATCAGAAGAGAACAGTTTCTGGGTAGCATCCTCGTCTACACTCTCAAAACTAAAGACCGGTTTCAGAGAAATCATTTAGCTTTCCTGTAATGTTTTCTTTTTTTAACATATAACCTTGTACAATTCAACAAAACCATGACGTCTTCTGCAGGCGTCTTGCTTTTAACGGTCTAAAGATACATCAAATATATTTGATCCCTAAAACCCACAACGGTCATCTTCACTTCTCTCCTACTGCCTACTCTAAAAAAATATTTCAGCTTATTAGCTTTCCTAGGGCTTGATTTCTAAATTTTAAGTCATTTGTGCCAAATATACACACCTCCAACCTTGGCAGCCGTACTGTTTATCTACTTGCTGTTTTTCTTTCTCTTCAAAGGAACATAATTCCAAGACCGGACAAGTGAAAACGAGCAGCCAACTAAGAGCGTTGCTTCCTTTGCCTGTTTGGGACTTTGCAATTTAGTCTTTTACTTTACCTCCTTTTCTGTCAATTTTATTATTTGATACTCAGCCTGTTCCTCTGAATGCTTAACATGATTATACTTTAGGAACTACTACGAGGCAGCTCAAATTATTCATTTTGAACCAGCCATGGTACGCTAGGTTAGACAGCAATCCAAGATTTAACCTAAAAACCACCTCCCTCCTCCCGTGGGCTCGTGAACCGGCCATTGCAAGAACCAGTCAAAGCCAAGGTCTCCATCAACAGGTTCTGACTCTTCCACTTACCCGACTTAAACATTGGGAATGGAGGATGGCAGCCACCACAATTTTGTTAACAAGTGCTGGTCTCTGATCTTTTTAAATAAATAAATAAATAAAAAAAAATAAAATCACACTCCATTTCCATTCCTCAATCCAGACTAATAAAACCAGCTAATACACTTCAATTTTTACAGCATAGTATTTTTGTCCCTATATGTGGTCCTCTTTACTCTGAATTTTTATCTCACTAGACAGAGGAATTCTTTAAATAAAGACATGTTCCTCCACCTCCTACAAAAAGTCTGTCTTCCATGCATAGTCTGCAAACATCTTTACAGATTTCCACTGACATTTGTCATTTCACCACCTTTGCATAACGCACTCTATAATTTGGTTTTCTCAATCACAAGGGAATCCAAACACCTAATTTTTATTTAACTTGGGTTTTAGTTTTATTTGGTATCTATTTTCATTCAGTTGCTTCATCTTTAATTTTTATGTAATTTCATGCATCCTCCTTCTTGCAATATGTTGTTGTTTGCAAGTGATTTGTTCACTGATGGGCACAGTTAGATAGCAAATATTTACTTTACTACTGAAGACAAATATTTGACATCTATCACCACCCAATTTTCATACGGATAAGAAAATAGTCCCTCTTAAATTATCATGACAACTAAATGCATCCACATAATATCCCGTTCATCCACCCCTGACTGAAGAGCCATCACGTATTTTAGGCATTTTCATTCGTAAAGAAACAAAGAGAGAAAATGCTATAATTCACTGTTTTCTTTGTCACTGCCCTACTCCCTTTAACATCACATATTTAAGTTATACTTGCTGAAAAGGGCCCATTATTCATTTTTCCTCTTTAAAAAAAAAAAAAAAAAAAAAAAAACAACCAAAAAAACCCCCTTGCTTTAAAAAATAATAAGGAAAAAATAGCCTTTACTCTGTGCCACTAATCTGTTAGGTCACTGAGTAGCCTTGTCTTAGATTTTACGAGAAAGAAGATGTCTCATGCCTTCTTTAATTGCTACTTACATTCTGTAGCAAGTTTTCTGCAAAATGTTCCATTTCAATCAACTTGCCTCAACCCATAGCTCCAAGTCAGCTTTTTAAGCTGAGGACTTCTGAAATGCCTTAAACATGAATGTCATAGAAGCTGAATAACCTTTGGGTTCAAAAAGTCTTCCCTTTTTGGGGGGAGAGTCCACTACCTTGGAGAATCAGACTGTATTTGGGGGGGGGAGGGAGAACCAAACCAAAAATCCCGAAACACTTCTACTTTTTCCGCAATGTTCTTCCATCTAATTTGAGAACTTGCTGTACATCAACTTGGGTGTTTCTCTTCCTATTCGGGTTTCAGGTAGGACTGTGATTTCTTGGGAATGCGTTCAGCAGGACAGGAATTCAATTTCAGTGGGAGCTTCCCAACGCGTCGGTGCAGACAGCCTGGCTTTTGAGGATAATGCATGGACACAGAACACTGAAATTCTTGGAGCAATTAGATGCCCGTGTCTTAAAAATCAATTCCCCATTTTCACCGCATACTAATATTGGTAGGGCTGAAGGCACAGGAGAAAATGTTGTTATCCATTCACATATGGGAACAATATAGCACTGACACAGGTGCCTGGCTCCATTAGTATACCCAACCCCTTCACTTTTTGAGGAATGACATTTTTAATCCCCAACATGACAGAATTTGTTAAACAGATAATGAACTGTTATCCACAGATCACCCCATTTGCAAGTTGACAAACAGCAGAATATAAATGACAACTTTATTCATTATCCTTATAGTCCAGAAGTGACAGAGATATTCAATAAACACACAAAACTCCCTTGAGCTACTCAGAACCTTGGAGATTTAGGCTGGGCTCTTTCCCAGTAAAGATATGGAAATCAGCGTCAATCACCTTCTGAAAAAGGTTCTACCTTAGCTTATTACAAAAATATTGTCTTCATCCTGCAAGGTGCTGGGCAGTCTGGCCGTAAGCCAGCAAAGCACTTAAGGACACGCACAACTTAAAACATGTGAGCGGTCCCAATCATGCCATACATCTAATTGCTTTTCTGGATTAGGGCCAAAGTACTCAACACATTGTAGATCAAGACCTCACTGACAACACTGATATCCCCATACATGCAAATCTCAGACAAAAAAAAAAAATCCAGCAGCATCCTTGAAGCCTGTTCCCAACTGCTGCTCTCTCAGTCTAAACACCAGATAATAACAGATAATTTCTGAACTATTAGTTCTATCCTAGGAATGAAATGTTTTACAAGACCCCATTCAAATTCTGATAGATTATGGCACATGGATTAATCACTTACCTCCGCAACTCAGAACCTGCAGGTCAATATTCGCAAATAAATCTCTCTCCACCTCAAAATGCTCCTTTTTCCTTAAAGGCAGCACAAGAAGGTTTTCACTGATCAGACAACAACTAAATCCAATCTTTTGCTGTTCTGCTTTCCGTAAATGGTTTGTAGAGGAACCCCAAAATGGAATATTAAATTTAATTCAGAACATAATATTTTTTTCCAGACAAAAAACAAAACAGCTTTTCATGCTGTGCTGAAAACAAAGCCAACCAAAGAGACGGGAATGCACAAAGTGACCTTAATAAAATGATAACTCAATGAACAAGAATATCAAACCTCCTCAAATCAGGTTACAGAAAAGATTTTAAATGGTCTTCTGGATCTTAGAAAGCACAAAACCTTCTCTGACCAAATTACTTTCAATTCTTCACAACTGTGTTCAGAAGAGGAAATCATCACCAACACAGAAAATCAATAGGAAGTGTTCCAGGCAATAATGCAGCAGTAAGGAAGGACCAGAACAGTAAATTCAGGGAAGACAGGAGTTTGGGGAATGAAGAAAACAAGTGAGATAAACAACAGAATAGCTACTGAACAACCTCTGCGTCCATCCGACACTCAAAAATAACACGGCCATTTGTTTCATCAACCAGACCATATGAGAATAAAGATCTGAAAGGATATTACAGGAACAAATTCCCCAAAGAAAACAAAGGGCCTATATAAATAACGTACCGGAGAATTTAACCATTAGCCGCAATAGCCTTTAGATGGCCTTTCACAGCCTTCGGTTTAGCACACGCTATTATAAGGCAAACTATCCACCTCGTTTCAAACGAGCCACTTGTCCAAAGTTACACAGAAAACCAAATGCAGAATCAGGACGGACTCACGCTGTTCTCCAGCCTGATACTCTATCTGCTACAGCAAGTCCCTCTTCAGGCAAGAGGAGTCTAAAAACACCGATTAATGCCTTGGAAAAACAGGCAATTTACAGGCTTTACCCTTAAGATTTAAATACAAGGTTTCCTCATTCCGTGCAAGGAAGCAACAACAGCAAGTTGCTTCTCACTGTACAGTTCCATGTACAACTTGCGTGAATATTTATAGTTAGAGCATGACCTTACCCTATAGTAATACACAGTGTCCAGCAGATAATGGATAGTAAAATCCCTAAAAGCACGAACAAATTAATCTAACAAAGGTGATCATAATCCAAGGATGGGCAGGTTCAGAAGCTGAGGGAGGAGTAACCAGAAGTTTGGGTGTAGAGGAGAAACTGTGGGTGGGTGGGGAGGCCACACCTGGAGTGATGTGTCTAGTGCTGGGCTCCCTAATACAAGAGAGACATGGACATACTGGAGAGAGTCCAGCGAAGGGCCATGAAGACGATGAAGGGTCTGGAGCATCTGTCCTATGAAGAAAGGCTGCTCAGCCTGGAGAAGAGAAGGCTCAAGGGGGATCTTAACAATGCGTACAGATACCTGAAGGGAGGGCGCAAAGAGGACGGAGCCAGGCTCTGTTCTGTGGTGCCCAGTGCCAGGAGCAGAGGCAATGGGCACAGACTGAAAGACAGGAGGTTCCCTCTGAACACCAGGAAAGGCTTTTTTACTGTGAGGGTGACGGAGCACTGGCACAGGTTGCCCAGGGAGGTTGTGGAGTCTCCATCCTTGGAGATAATTCAAAAGCCACCTGGACATGGTCCTGGGCAACTGGCTCTGGGTGGCCCTGCCTGAGCAGAAGGGTTGGACGAGATGACCTCCCGAGGTCCCTGCCAGCCTCAACCACTCTGTGTGATTCAGTGAAAATCTGAGACAAAATGTGGCAGATAAGATAAAAGCATGTCTTAAACCCAAAGGCTCCTTTAAAACACATGCAACTACCTGGGGCCACTCTACTGATGATCAAAGTGAGAAAGTCAGCTCTGTTTAAGAGAAACTGTAATTTGGACCCCACTTCTTTTGTCCAAAGGGATGGACAAAATTATCTTGTCCATCAATTAATGAGACATTTTCAAGATTGCAAAAATAAGCTGAGGTTCGACAAATACTTCGAGGAAATAATTTCAGATTCATTAAGTACGCCAAGTCAGCTTTATTCTGCTAAGCCAGCACATAGTTTAAGAGAAGTCTCACAGGCAGTCTTGCTGGCCTTACTTGCAAAACCAAATTAAGCAGGTGCAGAAATAGCAGCATCATCAGGATCTTAGTGAGGTGCTGGGACTGATATTATTTTAACACAACCATCAAACTCTTTAGTAAGGCAAAGAAGGACAACTATGAACTCAATTACAGCCCAGCGCATCGAAAAAAAGTCCACATTCACCCCAAAACAATCAATCTTTCCCCTTGGATGGACTAGCCATTGCTTTTTTTTTTCCCTTCCCTAGCACCACACAGATGCAACACCCCAAAACCCCCCAAATTTGGCACTCTGAAGCTCAAAAGGAGCAGCAAACCTTTGTTTTACCTTTCCAATATCTTAGTCGGAACTACAGTGAAAAGATAAAGACGTTTTCAGCAGGCGGAATGCATGGACACACGATGACAGGAAAGCTGGGGGTGTGAAAGAGCCCTGTTCAACACAAAAAGGAACTGGAAAGCGGAGAAGTAGAGGAGGTCTTCAAAAGATCTTTTGTCCGCAAAACAGCAAAAATTTTACATCTTCCTTTTGCAAAAGTTTGCTTCTCTGCTCCCATTCCACTAGGGAGGGTTCCACAGAATTGGGATTATAATCGTACTACTATTAAATTACCTCTGCATCGAGCTGGAGGAGTTGCCAACAGTACCCTATATATCTGATTAAACCATTCAGCACTAGAGGGGTTATTCTAAGAGTAAAAGCACAAAAAACCCACTTAAATACCACCTACTCCCTTGTTCTTCCCCTGCCAAACACGCACATGGTTGCACATAACTTCAGCAGTATATCCCAAGCTCTAAATTACATCTGTGTAGCAGACTGGTGTGCAGAGACAGGAGCTATTTGGGTATTGATAAATCGAGACTATATTGAGCAAATAGACTGACCAATATCTGAAACTGCTCATCTGGAACATCTGCCCTGCAAAGCAGCCGGTGTTATAGGGGCCATTTGAGGGATCTTTACTTCTAGACTCTTAAAACTGAGCTCATCTGCTTTTTCTCATTAAAGGTATGTTTTGTCTTTGGTTTACGCTACAAAAAACACATACTAATGTCTGTTCCCCAGCCAGGAGAAAAAAAAAAAATTCTAAATTAATATATTTCTCCTAAAGTTAACTGCATTGCTCTACCCTGAACGTATTTGCTCACTGCACTACTCTTCTTTTCCAGAACTTACCCCCTTAGCAGATGCCAAGTTACAGTTCTGAGGGGGCTGCAGCTGAGAGATGTTAAAGGGATTCACGTTCTTTCTATGCAACCTTTCAGAATGAAACCAAGAACTCTCAGGAGTTAACTCTCATTATTACAGCACAATATTACGTATCCAAAAGAACATGTCCCTAATAGATCATGCAATAATCTTACACAGGCCATGAAGAACTATTAGAACTTGTGCAGAAGGCTGTGTTTCCATACCATCAATTAATACGTGAACTTTTAACTCGATCTTTAAGGAAATTGTTAATTATATAGCTCACAGCAAAACTAAATGCAAAAGAGAAGAATGTTTAACAAAACCTTCAACCTGAACCCTTGGCCTTAAAAAAGCACTAAGGGAAAATACAAGGCTAGCACTTCTCGCTAATCACAGGGGGCTGGACTGTTGAGAAGACGGAGCACCAGTTACAGCACACAATGAACAACCCACTCCACATCACAATAAAGGCTTCTCAAAAGGCAGAACACATTTTTGTGACCTTGGAGATAAGTCTCATAATCTCATCCTCATCTGCACCTGCAGAATCCCTTCACTCGCGTATTTGATGTCTGGATTTTCGTTCAAATGACTTTGCGGAGAATGTCAATACATGTTTAGGTGGACTGTAAGAACTAGGAAATCATTTTGCTTCTGCTGGTGTTTGACTACCGAATACATTTAAGCCTGTCAACGCAAAAATTCAGATTAACATCTAGCTAGTTTTCAGAAAACGCAGTGTATATAAAGGGAAGGCAGGCATAACAGTAGATATGAAGCACAAGTAACAAAGAACGTTTCTCAAACTCAGTCTCTGAAGAATATTGAACCAAAGAACATTATGCTGAAAGAATCATTGTTGAGAAAGGAAAGTGGCATTTGGGAATACAAGGACCAAATTCTAACCTGCTTTATACAACCTGCAACCTCAGAGAATTTAAAGGAATCACACAGGTTGCCGTTAAGGGAAGACTGACTTCTAAGTTGCCGTACAAATTTCTACAAAACACTTCTTCTGATCTACATATACTCAGATGCATTGAAGTACCTGTTGCCCAGAGACGCAGAGGCTTTATTCATCCTTCCAAATAACTCTGAGATACCAAGATTTGAAAATCACAAATTAATAATTAGTATAAGCATGGAGAGAATCACAGTTCTACTTCAAGAAAAGCGCTAATTAGCTGCTGGTATGACAGTCCTGTCTTGAACCACACCACACATGAAGTTAGCAACAGAAGTCTCCCTCCTTCAATACTACTGCCCACTATAAATCTGAACATCCTTCTGATTCAGCTTTCAACTGCAACGTGACGCTTTCTAGGGCCTTGGCCTACCCCCTTACCAACAGCAGAACCAAAACCTAACCACACACTGAACATTATTTTCACAATTTAACTGTTGAGAGAAGTGTTCCATCCCCTGGAATCTAATTTGTTCAGTATTCCTCTGAGTGTGAAGGCAAAAGTGCAGATTATCTGAAACGCATTTACAAACCCATTTCCTAACTGCTCGAGCAGTGGATGTTAAGTGCCGAAGAGCTGCATGGCATGCAGGACACTGAAAAACCAATGCGTTGTTGAGATGAATGCCTCAAAAACATGGCACCTTAAAATTCCTCCTTTCCCACTGAAAACAAAAGTGTCCTTTATAAAAGGTTATCCAACTGCATTTGCCTTGCAACACAGAAGGAAGCTGAAGCTTCTAGAGTGAAAACATGGCTAACTTGAAAAGAAACGAATCTACGATTGCTTGTCTTACACAATACTGAAGAGCTAACAAGCAACACAGTTTTAAGAAGAACATACCGATACAAACACATACACTGCTGCTTTCCGTGGACGGAATTGCAAGAGTTGAACTGTGTGTCTGATACCACGCTGCAGACAAACTGAAGGACACCACTGGCTTAATCTCCAGTCAAATGCAAAGATCTGTACATACTAACAGGGAGATGTCAGCACCACTGTTATGGAGAGATTACACAAGTTTTCAGAACACTCTCCACCGCAGTCATCGCGTCCACGGACCTTTGGTAACATCTTAATTTTTCCACATTAGGACCAAGATGGGCTCTAAAGGAAAGACACCATGGTGAATTAAGGCAAATTATCAAGAGAGGTTAGCGTGAGGGAACAATTCAAAGGCACTGTCGTTTATCACTTTGGCAGGTAACATGGCTGGGAAATACAGTTTTTCTAACAGGGCACCAGGCACGTGACACACTGATTAAACAGCAAGGGAATACAGCACCAAATGATTGTAATAAAGTGAGATCATCCTTTTATTGTGTCCTAGCTAATCATGTGTAAATCTACTGGTTTATCTCATTGTTCTTTGTGAGTAAAAAGGGAAAGATTTTTGATATTGTGCTTAAGGGACCACTCTGATTTATCTATTTACCGACCCGCTGGGAGGTGTAACTGATTTGGATTATTCTCCCTGTCATATGCAGCAACTTCCAACCACTTAAGCCTAGGAGAGAAAATTAATGACACGATTAACCTTTCTGCAATTGGGATGAGTCTACCAAGTGGCAGACAAGAGTCCTGTTCGTGCTTTCATCTTGGGTATGGCACAAGGCCACAGGTCAGCCCTCGGAAAAGACGGCGAGCAGCCTTCGTCCTCCACCCTTCCGTCTGGCCTCCTGCTCCGAACCTCTTCCAAAGGAGGTCCAACACAAGAGACTCAGCCATCAGCAAGGCCAGGCAAACAACAGTTCCCCTGTCTATTAAAAAAAATTAAAAAGTTACACAAAGTGTTATTTTTCTTGGAAGTTTACCCCCGTCTAAAATCATGTTATTATAATGCAAAATTAGATCTGGGATTTTCAGAAGAATCTAAAGTAATTAGTTGCCCAAGTCCCACTGGATTGCCAAGGGAGTGAGATCCTAAATGCCTTTGGCTCTTTTGGAAAACCCCATCCATCACAGAAATTCATACGATGGCTCAATAAAAACTACAGAAAAACAAGTACTGAGTTGAGCACTGTTTCAGAGTTATTTTTATAGCACTTAACAGTGCCCCTCAGCCACTACTACACTGGGAACAGTAGGCACCACCACCAAGTTTTCCACCAAAAAAGCTTTGGGAAACAACATTTCACCCTCAGAAACCATGGTAAAAATTGATCAGTGACATTACACTGCACTGTAATACTAAAAATAAAAGGCAACGCTCCAGTAAATAAAGCACCAGAACCACATCACTCAAAACCACAGCATCTAAGCTAAGCGCACATGTATTTTTCATTCTCTTCTCCTAGTGCTGCTCTTTGATGTTTTTTCCAGCCTATGCTATAAATGCAAAGCAGAGGGAGTCCAGCTTTTATTATTGGAAAGAATGAATTAACAATGCAACACATTTTATTATTATTTTAATCAGTTTCCAGCTCACAGCTTCACTGAGAGTACACCAACGATCACACATTTCTTAGGCCTTTTCCAGTAAACGAGGACCCCAAAGAGCTTTACAAGGCATTTAATTACATACTAAGAGTAGAACGACTGTATACAGGCCACATTTAATTAACTAATTCCCTCATCTCCCCCTTTTCTCAGGTGCAAATGGGTTTCCATGGTTCCTAGCATGGACACAGTTACTGTCTTTTCCAGTCGTTTGCTTACAAGCAACAATTAACATGTGCATTCTAGAATAAATACTGCTGTTATTTTTGCATATATATTCTGTATTTTGATAGATATGGGTCTTTCCTGTTCTTCAGGTGGGTCTTCAACATTTGAACGCGACATTTGAAACTATATATGGGGCCGTGCTGACGATGCATATTCCAAGAACACAGAAGAGAAAAATAAGGGGCTTGTCTACAGACCACCAGCTACCAGCAGCCTTACGGTGGGCTACCACCACTTGTATTTGTTGCGTGACATAGGAAGCTTCAACATCCAGCCTTACCAACTTTGATTGCTGACTGATCAACCATGAATATGTCAAACTAATTTTATAATGTGGAACTGAAGAGCAATCTTGTCAAGCCTAGAAGCTCAAGGTGGATGATTGCAACAGAACACATTTGCATACAAAACCAATGTGAGACCTACCGTCTCTCTGACGTTTGCACATCAAGACAAGAGGAGCACTGAGAAAGGAGGGGCAGCAAAGACTACAAGTACGAAACACAGACCTCGTAAAAATAGAACGTTTTCAAGTTGCTCCTCCTTAAAGACACAAGGTATTTACTACAGGCAGAAGACAATCATAGAATCACAGGATCATTATGGTTGGAAAGGACCTCTGAGATCAAGTCCAACCATTAACCTAACTGCCTGGTCCACCTCTAAATCATGGCCCTAAGCACCACATCCACACGTTTTTTGAACACTTCCAGGGACTGTGATTGCCCCACTGCCCTGGGCAGGCTGTTCCAACGCCTGACCACTCTCTCCGTGAAGAAGTTTTTCCTAATATCCAACCCAAACCTCCCCTGGCGCAGCTTGAGGCGATTCCCTCTCATCCCATCACTTGTGACTTGGGAGAAGAGACCGACCCCCCCCCGGCTCCAGCCTCCTTTCAGGCAGTTGCAGAGAGCGATGAGGGCTCCCCTCAGCCTCCTCTTCTCCAGGCTGAGCCCCCCCAGCTCCCCCAGCCGCTCCTCCCCAGCCTTGGGCTCCAGCCCCTGCCCCAGCCTTGCTGCCCTTCTTTGGACTTTGAATGACCACAAAAATAAAAGTGCCATCAATATTATTTTTATCACTTTTGGGGAAATGGGGTGGTTACAGAAGATTCTCAGCTTTCTTTTTAATGGTTCCTAGTGGTCAGCTTTTGAAGCAAATCTTCAAAGTTAAATCTTTAAAAAGAGGGAATGCGTATTTCAATATTGAAATTTTACTTTTAAATTGGAAAACCCACTGCGGCCCTTGGCCCACCAAACTTGTAGGGCCACTGACATCAGGACATGATCAGGCTTACTTCTCGCATTCCGCATTTGCTCCGGTGTACCAGACTGGCCAGCACGGGGCAAAGTGAGAACTAAAATAATCATGTACCTTGAAACGAAGCAGCATTGACTACACCAATTCCCTTTTCCTGCTTCCACAAGTTCAGGATTTGGGCTCTTCTGTTATCATCAAGCTCATTTACTCCTGATCTCTCCAAACCCTGTTTTGGTGGCCGTGTTTGGTGAAGGCATATGCTTCCACAGGGCACAGCATGCCGAGAAAAGGGGTTTGCAGAAACACACTATACAGTTATTTAGAATTTATGTAAATCCTCCCATGAAGTTCCATTACCTACTGCTGGCTCTGGGCCAGTCAAAACACGGAGACATACATGCTATGTGCTTAGAGAAACACCCACTAAATGATCACGCAAATCAGTATCCCACTTGATAAGGCAGAGAAGCACGTATTTCACATTTAAAACTTGAATTTGGGTGTTGTAAATGACAAAAGGGTCCAACCAGCAGGCCCGTCATACCTTTACGTATCGAGAGCAAAAACCAGAGTTACTGATTAGTAAACCTTCTCCAAAGAGTCTAAAAGCATGTAAAACCAACAAAAAAAATAAAACTAGAATGTTAAGTACATGAAAAAAATTAAATTTTGATTCTAGTTCAGATTTTTGAAATAGTCTTTTTTATTCATTTAAAAAAAATGAAATCAGAACATTTATAATAGAGAAATAAAAATCAGCCCATTTCAAAAAGTCTATGTCATATTGGCACTTTTGAAGCACACGACATTGGCACTTCCCACAAAGAGAGCAAGACAGACCAGAGGTATGAAGTGCAGTTCAGATTTTCCATTTCAGCCACCAGAACAGAGAGAAAGCAGCTTCTCCCAAGTTTATTCCTGACAAGTCAATTGGGATTTTTTTTATTTTTTTTTTTTATTTTTTTTTTAAATTCATGTTTCAATGTCAAAAAATGCTGACTTACAATGCCGTTACCAGAACACCGCTGAGCGTTAACAGAAGGATTTGGGGGCGGAGGGGGGTTGTTTGCTCTCAACGCAAATTGGGAGTTTGTCATCTCCTGCAAAGCACGCAGGCTTCGAGCTCTTCAGCCTCTCTCCGTCCAGAGATCACCGGTGAATCATCAGCCGCTTGCTGGTGGCTTGCACATACACATTTGCACAATATACATAGCAGCAGAGCCTACGTTCTCTTACAGCCGAGTGCTTTGGCTAAAAATTCATGAACGCCTTGTACAGCTAAAATTGCTTAAGCCAAAGAATAAATGCAAACTAAGCAATTAACGAAAAATATTAAGGCTGATTCTACACTTAAATACTTTCTCACCATGTCCTGCCAGCCATGTAGATACCCTCAAGCATCACAGTCCAGCCACTTCAGACTCAAGTCCTCACTATCCATAACCAGAGTTTGCACTATCCATTGCAACACTTATGCATATATAAACCCAATGACATACTACTCAAAAATCACTGAGAGCTATTTGCAGACTTCCTAAATAAAACCACTTCAAAAGGCAGCCGGTCAGTGCAACCACAAATAAAAGTACAAAATAAACAAAATATCGAAGCCTGCAGATCATCAGCAAAACAGTCATCTCCAATTTTTGTTGGATGCTTTGCATATTCATGTCCTGACTCTCAGTGGCACAGAGCATCCATAATGTCAAGATAAATTAAAAAAAAAAAAAAAAAAATCTTAGAAACTCTTGATAAAACCAACAAAAACCTCACAGAATATACTCCTCTCCTTCTACAGTAGCAAACCAGGCACACCAGAAATAACAGAAATACTTTCAAACCTTTCTGTTTGTTTCACTCATTCAAACATCAGCTCCCTCGCGTGTAAAATACAGAATGGCATCACCCTGGTGAGATCAGATGATGAAGTCACTTTGATGATGAGAAGCATGCTGTGAAGTAGATGCTCCTAAAGCGTTTTAAGTATACTGCTAGTGATACACAACACATTTCAAAGTAGCGCCTATGCGTCCAGAACTGCAGCAGCAACAGCTTCCACGTGTATGCGCACAGATTTGCAGTTGCCTTCGCAAGTGGTAAGGAGCTGCTGTTGTCCCACCCACAGCATTAGGTCCCGACATAACGCGTGTCCATAAATGCTGCACCTTCTCCTCTTGCTCGGGCCCTGGAGCAAGGCTGAGAGCGTGGTGTTGATGAAGAAAGGGAAAGAAGGAACAAAGATGGGTGAAGAGGTGTAAAGGGATGCATGTGTGTGAACGGAGAGCAACACGAGGCAAGCAGCATGGCTTGTAGAATGAATAAGAAAGAAGAAATTAATACCCTTGCAGCCCCTTCTGAACATAATAGATATAACCTTGACAGTTTTTATCTGAGCATGGCTGAGCTTCTTGACGCACGTGGCCTCCGTCCTAGGAGCTCATTGCTAGGGGCTCACCTGCAAAGACGCCTGTCTATGAGCACAAAACAAGGAAAATAAGATAATGGAAAGAGAAATTTTAGGAAGGATTTTTGCAAATGCAATTCTGTAGTTTCCTCCGCCACAAATAATTACTGAAAAAAAAGCATGTAGGCCCCCCAAAACAAAGTTGAGATTTCACATCAGGAAAGAAACAGCAAGAGCTAGTAGACTTCAGGGGGGGGGAAAAAAAAAAAATCTACCTTACAGTTTTGTAAATGTCATGCCTGGTAAACACAACAAGTACACAGCACGGGAGAGGAAAGGCTTTTAAGCAAAACAGTTTCCAAACGTTTCCCTCGGATATCAGCTACTCTCTAACATTAGCAGGAATTTGCCTGCATGAATCCCTCCTGCACTGCTGTCAGATTAGACGTCTTGCAGCGAGGACATGATGAGCGTTTGGCCTTTTCCCGTTCACAGTATTTTTATGACGCTAGTAAGAGTACGACTCACTGCCTTTAAAGCCAGTCACACAGGGACTAAGTGTGAATAAGCTCAGCACATCAAAAGAGACGTGGTTTTATAGTCCTATAAAACATGTCTACAAATGCTGATGAACTACTTGTAGTCTCTCCTAACTCTAGCTGACAGCAGGAATAAAGTGCAGTGGACATTGATAGTAACCGAAAAAAAAAAGCACAACAGACCTAACAAAACTGTTCAAGGATCTAGGGAAATGGTTAAAGTGAAAGATACTGCACATATCTGCCGCCAAGTTTCCGTTTCTTCTACATCACCCCATTAATTAACAGTTCCAAGGAAATGAAGGCTTACAAGCAATTTACAGGCGGGAAGTTGTGCACACTTTATTTAGAATACCCGTGTTCCCGTCGGCAATTTGAAACACAGACATCAGGTGTGACGGCCACTTCACAACCTTCTCAGCCCTTCTCGGCAAACCTTCAGCTCGCAGAAGAAGGGCTTCCCCGTGACAGCATGGGAACAAAGGCTGCAAAAAAAAAATTCTGTGCTCTCAAATTGTGTAAATTCAAAAGCATTTGACAGCGGCCCGGGATTCAAAGGCACAGGTTTCATTCCAACTGCCAAATACCAGAGCAGGGAACATGTCATTCCCCCATTCTGTATTCCCAGCCTTCTCCTCAGTGCAGAGTTCCTCTCAGCCTAACACCTAGCAGAGCTGACTTCTACTTTCACAACTACACGAAACAGCTTTTTGAAATTATTTACTGCTAGGGCTCTTTACAAGAATTTGTGCACCTTTTTCCTCCTTACAGAAGACCGTCTAAGTATATGCTTTTAACTCACATGGATTAGCTACTTAAATATTTCAGCATAAACTCCAAAAACTCTTTATAGCTTTATAACTATGCTCAACTATTAAAAGGAAAATCCACGTGAAATGAAGAGCCCGTCAAGTACAGAGCAGCTTGATGCTCTATAGCATGGACAGCAGAGGATGAGGCTTTTTTCCCTTGCTCACATACCTGCAAACATTTCATCAAATGAGCTGATCTTTTTTAAAACCTCCCAGACCGTAAGCTCGGTGACCTCTTCCGCAATAAACTGCACAAGTGACTGTGCACTGTTCAAACAATTCATTTTTATGCAGGGCTTTATCTCTTTGAACTTCAGAGTAAACGTTAGTGCTTATGAAATACATTGGATCAACAGCTCCGGGATAAAAATTACTCTTGAAACAAAAGCTGTTAACGCAGTAGTATTCGCACCACCTTCTGCTGTGTCACCATGCTAATATAGCACAGTTCAGTTAACAAGGACCGTTCCTGGGAAAGCAATAATCCAATGCTCGTGGCCAGCTCAGCTCTGGACCTCTTCCAGCTACCTGTTACCCAAGCAATTCAGTTAGTTTTAAACACACTTCGCTTCAGCCAGAATCATGCAGTTAAAGAGAAAACAGATCGATTTTGTGCATTTCTACTTCATATTCTTTGTTTTGAAAAGGACAGCATGCCGTTGCTATCTCGTTCTTTGCCCTTCTAGCTGCATAATACACCCCAATGCGATGAAATCTCTTTGCACTTGCTGACACACTTTTTCACCTTTATCAAGGCTATTTCCAGCATCCCGAATTCCAGGTGCACCTTCTTAAGAGCTTAAGAAAGGTACCAAATTACTTTCTGTTTCAAAATGTAAGGAGAAGACATGAATTATTAGGTAAGTTGGAGTAAATCCATAAAACATTTCAACTGAGAGGGGAGGCGGGACAGCACATAACGTTCTTGGCAAGACCAAAATTTAAAGAAATACCTTCCTGCAAAATAACCTCATCCCTTCCTAGATTCAGAAAGATGACACTCTTCCTAGACCATAAAATTTCACAGAAATTCTCATGCTCTTAGTAGTACATATTTGCAGAAAAAAAGAGTTGTGTAACAGTCACTGTGCTGGGTTTCTTCATGCATGCTCCGAGTCCACTTCAAATAAGAAACAAGGGAAAAAAGTGCCAAGTGATTTACTCTAATTATCTAAATTCCATTTTGAAATATCAGCATCCTGGAAAGTAGAACGCTCTCTCTCCCTCCTTCACGCACCCAAGATTGACTGAAACTGTATTTTTCAAAAGCTGCAGACAAATCACTTTCATGGCCATCGTCCTCTCAGCTACATGAGAGACAAGCATTAATGAGACAAACCAGTCAGGAGGCCAAGGGCATCAGTTCCACACATTTAAGTCCATTTAAAAGGAACCAGAAAGACTGTCAGGTCCATTATTTTGAGGACAACCATGGAACCATTAAAATTCTGTAAAGAGACTTTCTGAAAAATAACACTATTTTAGGTTCCAAATATTACCCGGTGAACTTCCCAAATGCAACAGCAATTTCATGTATTGCTCTGACATTTCGACCAGTAGTTATGGCGTATTAACACTAACACCTCTCATCCAAGAATCTTATTTTACTATACAAGTATTAACTTTCTCAGAAATAGTTCATTCATCCTTTAAATGCAAAGGTTCAGCAAAAATAGACTTGGTTACCTATTCCAGGACACACTTATTTAACTGAAGAGTCAGGCAGCATCACGACTGCGGAGAGATTCAATGCTCATGACTGGACATCATTCCTAAGCTCCTGCTCTTAACATCACAAGCCATTTTAGTAAGCGTTCTGCACAGCTGTCAGACCTGTGCTGAGCCACCCAGGCTAAGAGCAAAAACCACCTTGTTTTCGCATGAGCGGGTACCTCGAGGTGCCGCTCCGCACAGCGGCTTAGGCTGATGAAAGCCGCAGTTGCCAGCATAAACCCTTCACTTTCCTTCTTCGCGGCGTGCTCCCTCTCGCTCGCTCCGGTGCCAACACTGACACAGTTCGAGGACCTGAGCAAGCAGAAAACGCAGCCAGCAGAAAATACTTGGCCAAATCAACTCCCTCAAACTAGATTACTGTCGGGAAAATGAGCAACACTGCTGGAGCAAGGAAAGCATCCTGGGCTGTGGAAAAGGAAGAAATGGCACCACAGCACAGCTGGCTCAGATCTACACAGACTGACATGGAGTTGAACCCTCTACACCTTTTCCATGAGGATGTAGAGGGGTAAATTGAGTACTAAGACTGCTGAACTCCACTGTCTTTCCCCTGCTCACCTGTCTGCCTAAGAGGACCAATAATTTTTGCCATTAATTCACTTACAAAATCACAGAGCGGCTCAGCTTAGAGCAGCAGAGCTGTGAAATACATCATCCAAGTGCTCTAGCAGTAATCCCGGAGAAGTATGGCATAGCAAATACAATTTAAGTGCAGCTTTTCAGCGAGATCGCTCACGTTGCTGGCCACCAGACCTAGCTGTGTACTGCAGAGCTACTCAAATCCTGCATCCACGTGTCATTCCTCTGTGTAAGGAAGGATATGTCACACAGCCTCTGGATGGAGGAGCATCATACGCAAAGAGAGAGACTTTCTTGACCAACAGTTTCTGATATCTCCAGCTCTGCAGCAGCAGAACAGGAATGTGTGGGCAGACAGCAGGCTTCCATTTCTCTTGTCCCAGTTTCCTTATGGTGTTTCAGCAATGTTTAGGCTGCTAAATCACACCATTTTTGGAAAACACCCGAAAGCATTAGACAGAAGACCCCAAAAAAGGAAAGTAATAATTGTCAGTGTCTTCTCGGTAGATAGACCACCAGACAGCCTGCATACTT
Source organism: Nipponia nippon (assembly GCF_047370975.1). Lineage (NCBI taxonomy): Eukaryota > Metazoa > Chordata > Aves > Pelecaniformes > Threskiornithidae > Nipponia > Nipponia nippon. Next base: position 2,945,090 of record NW_028262347.1, read on the forward strand.
GTGCTGCTAAAGATACGATATATGTCCCAGAGCATACGTGTGATTTTCCCTCTCTTTTGTAGAAGCAACAAAATAGATAGAGAGCACTCTGAAAAAAACTGAGATCCGTCAACTGCAAATACTACCACTACAAAAGGAGAGAAGATCCCTTCCTCGGAGGCAAATAGCACCGACCTAAGCTGATAACAGGATTCTGAGTACACATGGAGATGTCTTTGGTATTTTCTCCAGCAGCCAGGTACTGCACTGAGACAAAACAGCCGACGGGGTGATCATCCTATCACTAGAAAGGTGACATTTCTGAAGAAGCTGAATTAACACTGGTATTACTCAGCAGGGACAGATGCCTCTCTCTCGTCGTGGTATCAAAAGACAATGCTAAAAAAAGGTGAAAGAACTGTTAGAAGTTTTGTGCTATAGATAACAGCAAGGAAGATCCATCGCACCGGGTATGAGTGACTGCTACAGCATGTCCACCAGCTGTCGGTCCCCCAACTCGAATACAACAGGACAGAAAAGCCCTTATCTGGGCTAAGGAGATTTGGCCTAGACTGAAAAAGTAAAACAACACAGAAAGACTACGCTGCACTCAAAACCTTCTGCCCTTTTCCCAAGTGTCTACACCACTGTGCCTTTCACACAGCATAGCCTTCGTAATTTGGGATGGGATGATGCAGCGTATACATTGAATTGTGCCAGAAAAACTCAGAATTCCTTTATTGCGTTGTCCTGAAGCAGCTATTTGTGTCAGTACATCGCTATCTGCCGTTGTAACGCAGCTCACAGTTCTCTCCAGCCGACCACTTGGTCCTACAGTAATGACGCTCTTCGGAAGGATATTCCACCCACTCCTACGCTGAAGAGCTAAATTAGCTCCATGCACAAAATGCCAAGTTAAAATTTAAACAAGTTTCAAATCTCTCCTGTTGGTATGGCAATACAACTACAGGCTAAGCTGGCTCCGGTACAAGTAAATAACTTCAAACTGTATTTTCCTGAACAAGGCTGCTCTAATATTTTGACAAACTGATTTTTTTGTTTGTTTGTTTTCTAGCACTCTGGTACCCGACTCTAAAAGGTCACTCTGTCTTCCTCCTGACGAGTTCAGTATTATTCTTCCATTCTCAGAGAAGGTCAAAACCATATAATATCTGCATTTTCAGTATCTAAACATTGCACAACATTGTGCCACCTACCTAATACTACACCACAGTGCTCGGTGCAGTTATTAGGAAGCATTCAGAAATCCAGAAACAAGCTGCTGAAAACAACTCTCTCACATTTCCCACAAAGGACAATTTCCAGCCCACCACGAGCGCACATTATTACTTTTGTACAGAACTATAGAGATAACCTTGCTGTAACGTATTTCACATGCAGAGATGCACAATGTACATGTGCAAAAGAATATCCATGTGAATTGCAGAGTCATGGGATATTGTTCCAGCATGATGAATAAACTTCATTCATTACGGTCTGCAGGAATTGCATCGTTTCCCTGATGCACCCCGCCACGACCCCACTTCCTCCAAATTTGCATCCTCCCCCAACAGCAAGCACCTTTAAAGAAACACTTTTAAAACGGAGTTTTCTGTTCCCCCTGCTGCAAAGCTAAGATCTCCTCTCAAAAAATTATTCTTATTTGGAAAAACAGGATAGAAATAATTAGTCGTGGGATCAAAGGTTTTCTTATGCTGTAAGGTAAAAAAATTTTAATCCACTCCAATGAAACTAACACACAAAAAACCCACAAGATTTTGAAGAAATGGAAGATTTCCTCCTTTCCATGTCAGCCAATGCTCATCTCTTACCCTAAAACAGCAAGAGATTATGGATCTTAAAGTGCTGCTTTTATGCATCGTAAAAGCTCTTCTGGAAGCTTTTCTGACTCCCTCCGACACCTGTGCTTGTCAGGCCAATAGCAACGAAACCTTTACAAATGGGTTGTTATATTTTTCTTGGCATGCATTTTATAGAAAGCTCGGTCAAATATTTTCTCCCCAACACGGAAAGCACATTCACTCTCAATATGTGCACACCTACGCATGCTTCTCTAGAGAAGTTTTATCAATGTTGTCCTGGAATAGCCAGTATAACTCACTCCCAATTTCACCACTCGGGAGGAATGAAACCATCACAAACTCTCTCTGATAAGGGGGAGTCATTCTGCTTTACAGAAGATAAAATCTTGGAGGATTCTCACTCCCAAGGTTTTGTCCTCCTGGAGCAAAGTCTGCAGAACTCAAAGCTCAAAGTTCTTCTAGACCTCACGGATGATGGTAAGATGGCTGGAAGTACCCCATGTCAAGCCCGTTCCTCAAGTCCTTAAGTTTCATTCTTCCTTTTAAATGAGGCCAGACAGCTTCAGTTCTCTGGCATTCTTTTGTTTAGAAAACCCATCATTAACCTCTGGCTGGACATTCCCAATCAAATTTTTGCAAGAACACTATTGAAAGGAAGTGAAAATTTGTATCATGGAGAAAACTGATCAAGATTTCTTTAATAAAAATACTAACTCCTCTGGAAAGACCAATAAGTGGGTAAGGAGACAGTGGATGTGATCAAAGGCCCATACCTTACATTTACGATGGCCAAGAAGTATCTAAATTCACACCATGCACACAGTTCGCTATATTTGCGTAAGCAAAAAAACCTGTGTGCATCACTGCACAAAGAAGCCTTTATAGCAACAGCTAAATACACGTGTGCCCTACAATGAAAGACTGTATTAGAGTAGGAGGCAGACAGCATTTTTCATGAACAGGCCAGAGGTGGAATGACCATCATAAATCTTGCCACCTCTTGTAAATAACGCCGGGCTGATTTCTTTGACCTCCTCTATCAAATACTGGGCGAGGTGTACATCTGTGTACTATATATAAAGGCAATTCCAAAATAAATAAATAAAAAAATCTCTAATGTGCTAGCCTCGCAGCAAGAATGAGAGAGCGGGCATGTGACAGATGATAGCCCTGCTGCTTGTGAGTCTCAGATACTAAGGTGATAGGCATGGTACCAGAACACAGCCTAAGCAAGGTACAGCTTTCGAACGCTGCAGTTCAGAATAAAATTAAATAAGAATCCCCTGAAAAGATGCTGGCAGCAAGTGTGTCAGCTGACTATAACCAAGCCATAATGACAAGAGGAGACAAGCGATTAGAGCTGTGACACTTTATAAGACAGGCATGACATGGTAACACAGAACAAAAATGTCACTGTTTGAAAGCTTCTGATAAATCACTTGGTAGGCAAAAGGAATCAACCTTTCCATACACCATAAAGATGAATCCACAGAACTTTTTTTGCTGATATTTAAGCTCTCTGGAGTTTTACAGTCTGTTATACCTGTGGCCATTTACCAAAAATCAAGACAAATTCCAGCACAGCTGTCTTTTGAGTATGACAGGTATTCTCTGCTATTCTGGTTATAAAAGCTGTTTCAAGTTGAAAATGTGCCCACCTGAAGGATTCTTACCTGCAAGACATCTTGGATCTTCACCCACACATCAACCATGTCATAGAGCTTGATATCACCATCATACTGGCTGCAAGGAGAGGCCACCGTTTGCTGAAGGTGTCCAAGGACCACAGAGTGCGCGGCAGCCACAGCGTTGAATTTGTCAAAGAGAAGCTCCAGCAGCTCCAGCAGTAACCTGTAAACCACCAAGACAACCTCCACTTAGTTTCCAGAAGACAGATGCTGCGTGCAAGCAGGGAGGTCGCCTAGCTTCAAACCCTCTCTGGGCTTCGGGCGACTAACTTCAGCTGTGAGCAGCTCAGGATTGGCACTTAAATACTCCTGAGGATCTTCCTTTTCACTCCTTCCTCTCTACCCAAGTTGCTCACATTTAATGTGTCCCACTTGGGGGTACAGGAAAGACAAATGCATTAGTAATTACACAGAAACTACACTTCAGTACCATGATATCAGAGAACATTTCAAGTTCCCAGACAGAGCTGCAGACAGGGAGGGAGACTACGTGCTTTTTCTCCAGCAGTAAGAGTGTAAATTTAGTAAAAATTTACTTACCCATACAAACAGAACACAAGATGCTTATTTGGAATTATGAAATGAGTAGTATGGAAGGTTTTAAACAACACAAAAGATCAGAAACCTAAAGCATCAAGCCTCAACAACTGTGTCGGTTTTCAAGATTCTACTACTATACGGAAGGTGCTACAGCTATAGCGTCATCTAAACGTACTACACCTTACCTGCTCCTATGGCTTCCTTACTGCCCAGTTATTGTAATTAATGTACCTTTGCAAAGTTCTCAATATTTTGTGATAAGGCAATGACTCATCACATTTTTTATTATTTGGGAAAAGAAAAATTCTGATCAAGTTCACTGCCGCTTAATGAGCAATTCAAGTACACACGTAACCCCAACAAAATGTGAAGATAACACTTCCCAAATCCATATGTTAGCCACTTTCTAGCTCTGACAGACAGTCTCCATCACATTTAACTGCAGCAGCTTAGGAGTTAGCACATGCTTTCTGCGTCTATCATCAGCAGTTGCTATCCCCAGAGCAGGACAGAAGATCTGCAGCAGAATCGGAGCTGCACCCGCTCCTTAACCAACACACTTCAGTCTTCTGTTAGTTAACAGCCACTAATAAGGTGTGCGTTCATGCCTCGGCCACTTCACTTGAGAGTGCTGAATATCTGCACACATCCACTTTCATCAGCTGTTTAAGCCAGCAGCTGGATAGGTAACTGGAGTAATTAAGAAGCTGTTGCACATTGGCGGCTGTTACCTCCAGACAGTAAGAGTGGCCTGGCACGATGTTGCGGCTAAAACCACCTACCTTAGCCTACAGCAATCCCAGACTGAACTTCTAGTCTGCAAAGGACAGAAGGTGGCTATTGTTTAAAAAAAAAAAAAATTACTATCAGCTTACTGTGTCTCATTCATATACTACAATCTTACATATATAGATATATATGCACAGCACTACACAGCAATCTTTTGGGGATCTCATATGGGCCATTCACCTACCAACGACGTCAACTACACAGCTCAAATGGTTAAGGAGAAGAGCACTTTGATTCAATAGAAAGAGCCACTGGAGAAGTCTGGGAGGGTACTCTGAGGCACAGCAGAACAGGTCAAGTGGCCAGATATATGTCATGCTAAAAATAAAAATGTGTTTAGGAATCACGGTACTTGTAAGAAACACAGGGACATTAATATTGCCATACCTTAAGTGACTGTAAAACTAAGACATATTTAAGCAAAACAAAAGAAACTGGTGTGTATATCAATTTTCTTCATATTTAAGAATAGCAACAAATGCCTAAAGAAAAGTGTTGTTGGTACTAAGAGAGAAAACACTGCTTTTTTACAGGTCGTTACAAATTTAAGTAAGACACTGGCAGGGGATAAACAGAAGTATACAGGACATGATGGTAAAGACAGCACCAGAAGAGACAGCTATTAGCAACATTAACAGGATTACATTTTTCAATATGGGAAAGTCCAGTGAGGAAGAAAAGCCATTCTCCTCCATTTAGGCTTTGTATAAAGCTTAATAACTATCCTGTCCGAGTGAAGCTGAGAAGTTGCTACCGTGGAAAGACCTATACATCCTCCTCCTTCCCTACCTACTGTTAGCCCATCACCAATGTTACCAGGGAAGGAGACAGGACAATACACAGCTAAGGCTGCCTGAAAAACACCCTCCATCGCTGTTGAGCAAGTATCGTCTCCAGCCCACTCGAAGACGTGGGAGAGGCAACTATTGCTTCAACAGCCCCTAAGAGATATATACAACTTGTCATAGCGAGTGACAGAGAGGCAGCTGGGGGAAGTGGCTGGTCAGCCAGAAGCCAGACAAAAACAGGAGGAAAACCAGATAATGAAGAATTTAGATAGTTGAGGAATTTCACATTGGAGAAACTTACATACAGCCTTGGTTGAAATGCCAAAAAAGACAACATTATGGGAGGAAATTAATTACATACCACTGAGAAAATTTATCAGTGCGAGCCCAACTTCCACTAACATCCCAATACAAATCAAAATTTAGTTATCTATACACCTCCTTGCTGCCTCAGGAAAGTACAATTTTGCAGAACCAAACTAGCTGGATACTTTGACAAACTCATTTTTATTGTCCCTAGGTGAGCCTGACCTCACATTATCAACTTGTTTATGGAGCCGTTACTAAAATAATATTACACGGAACAGAATTATTTGGGTTTACATTCCAATGTCTTCCCATTCTCATGTTACAGATTCGTAGACATGAAATCTCCCCGATCCATGTTCTTTGGTGGCGCTAACTACCACCCCATTACATTTTCCAATCTCAACTAACATCGTATTTCCACATCTCCCTGTTTTCAAATTAGGCAGCACCTCTTCTCTTAATTTTCTTCTCTCTAAAAGTCTTCCAAATTTGTCAGGTCATTTCTGAAACAAGGTGACCCAAAAGAGACATGGACACAGTCCGTGTCAGACAGCCAACAAGACAAAACAGCATAAAATAATATGGCCTAGATTTTATGCATATGGGGTTGCAGCACCGAGTGACCTAAGCAGAACACATACAGAGAATGACAGGAGACTGGCTTAGGCAATTTGTCAAAGCAATCTCCTAACCCCTTCACCGAGAAATATGGTAAATATGTTGAGAGACAGTGACACACGCCGGGAAGCAACTCCTATTGTCCGGGCAATAGCGGAGAATGAATTGATGCAGAGTGACTGCTGACACCTGAATGAGGTCGCTAATGACAATTCATGCATTTTAGCAGCAAGAATGTCCTTTGCCTGGTCAGAGTGTTGGCGTGTATATAATTTCTGTAGTTATTTTAAAGCCTCGAGATGAGGTAAAAAGCCAGAAGTGTATTATGAACATGTAGGGAAAAGTGCACTGAATCCAATCGATAGGATTTAGTAGCAAAATTGTCAATACACCTCCTCTTCCTGGGCCAGATTTTCAACTAAAAGTAAAGCTATGGCAATGTATCTCTACCAAAACCTTGTCCCATAAATCTGGCCCTTAAGCAGGCATATGTCCAGGTTATTATTACTCTAAATTCAACAACCTTCCATAGCGCAGAAGAGACCCACAGTTTCATTAAGATATAGCAGCACTCCAAGCTAACGTAACATGCTCTCTTCTACGATACCTTGTCCTCCACAACCCAAGATAAGTATTTCTAAACATGCAGGTACTAAGCATGGTCTAACAAGCCTCTCACTAAGGATAAGTTAATGGCAATTCCTCCATTTAAGCCCTTTTTCATAACTTGTTCCAAACACAGATATCTAAAAATTTTAGAAAACTTACCCAGACTTTAAAACAGGGCCACTTACATTAAAGCCAAGGTCAGCTGCAACTAGATGAGATTCAAGCATAGTTTACAAAATTATCTTCCACCAGTGAGAGGGAGCTACTAGGAGCCCACTACTGCCCTTCACCAGGTTTTACTATCTTTGTATCATTCACATTTCATGAGGGTAAGGGCACATCAGTAAAGAGGGTTCATAGTCATAGCAAAGTACCTGACAGCCAAAGATGTTCCGTCTTGCATCCATGGACTGCATCCATGCTGCGTGTTTTAGGAAACCTAAAAATCAGTTGTATTACAGAGCCATGCAAGTCTTTTCTTTGTGACCCCACTGGTGAAAAACATTCTTCTGGCATTATATGGAGGTCCTTAGCCAGGCTGGTGTCATCTTCAGTAGATGAGCCCCTCCAATTTCACACCAACTCTCCGTTCAGCTGGACTGAGTGCTCAAACCAAAGGACAATACACCCATGACAGAATGGGACACACATTATCAACACCGTCACCACTGCTCACTCTCACGTACGTGCAAATTAACAAGCCCGAAACAAAACACCTTGTATAGCATGGACAAGACTTGCTCCTGGCAGGCTTGGAAGGGCTACTGGGACTTGCACATAGGAAAATAGACTTCATGAAGCTCTGAAGAGCTGACCCAAGAGCCCACTGCCTGTTGGCTCTATGAAGAGAGCACCCAGAGGGGCGTAAAAGACATCATTACTCTCTGGGAGCCAGTTGCTTTAAAGTCATAACAACAACAACAAAAAAGCTCTTCATCTTAAAAATTTGGGAGCAATTAATACTGGTTTTATACACAAATGTAAAAGGTGGCCACTCAAATCAATATGGAAAAGATTGCTAGGTAAGGAGGAAAAAGGCAGTCAATCGGGCAGTCAATCGGGGGGGGGGGGGGGGGGGAAGAAAAGAAAAGAAAAGAAGAGAAAAGAAAAGAAGAGAAAGAAAAGAAGAGAAAAGAAAAGAAGAGAAAAGAAAAGAAGAGAAAAGAAAAGAAGAGAAAAGAAAAGAAGAGAAAAGAAAAGAAGAGAAAAGAAAAGAAGAGAAAAGAAAAGAAGAGAAAAGAAAAGAAGAGAAAAGAAAAGAAGAGAAAAGAAAAGAAGAGAAAAGAAAAGAAGAGAAAAGAAAAGAAGAGAAAAGAAAAGAAGAGAGAAAAGAAAAGAAGAGAGAAAAGAAAAGAAGAGAGAAAAGAAAAGAAGAGAGAAAAGAAAAGAAGAGAGAAAAGAAAAGAAGAGAGAAAAGAAAAGAAGAGAGAAAAGAAAAGAAGAGAGAAAAGAAAAGAAGAGAGAAAAGAAAAGAAAAGAGAAAAGAAAAGAAAAGAGAAAAGAGAAAAGAGAAAAGAAAAGAGAAAAGAAAAGAAAAGAGAAAAGAAAAAAGAAAAGAGAAAAGAAAAGAAAAAAAAGATGAATGCAAGATCAGTGCCTAATCTGTTCAGACTCAAATGGCCGTTATCAGATCTGTAACTTTCCTGGCCAGGTTGTAGACATTATTTCTCTCTTGTACAATGAGAGGGCTCTACATAATTGTTATATGGAATCCCAAAAGGAATTACACCAGAACCTCCACAAGCAGATGATCAGCCTCATCCTCAAGTGGATGCCATCCTTTTCATACGGAAAAAATAACAGCCAACCTTTGAGAGCCACCACACAGCAACGAAGAAATGCATATAACTTGTTCTGAGCGAGCCGCAGGGAACTTGTCCAGCAGAAGGTTCAATCTACGGCCTCAGCCCCTGCAGGCCTTGCTGTCATCTTATTAGTCATTTTATTTGCCAGAAGTGAGAATTTTTATAGATACCATTTAAAGTACAGTAGCTGAATACGTGAGCTCAGTGACAGAGACTAAGAGGCATCCAAGTGTGACTAGTTTTAAGATGAACTGAAAAACATTTTATTCCCTGAATCCTGAGGTCAAGTAAGCATTGCGGCTGACAGCCTAATGAATAGTTCAGCAGTTTCGGGCGTTGCATCGTGCTCAAATTTGGGGTCTTACAGAGTTCTCTTGAAACAGGAGGACCATGTTGTTCAGATTTTTTTTTTTTCTTGACAGCAGGAAAGTGGCTTAGTTTTGATTTAAAACTGTAGCTAATTTAAGGGGCGGTATACCTTTCCATACTATAATTTATTCTTTTCAATATAAATGAATTCACCTGCTTGCTGTAAACTTCACATGCGGTTTAGGTTTAGAATCAGTTCTAATTATCTCCTTATTCAACAAGAATTCAAGACGCTTTCCATAGCTCTAGAATATAAGCATCTTAAAGGCACATAAGCTCCTATTACACACACACCAAAACCCATTAAACTTTTCTGTACCTTACCCAACCCTCAGGGCAGGTTAACGTCATGAAAATACGATCTGAACCAATTTATCACTTTCAATGGACAACCAGTAGCCATACAACATCTCAAGACTGATTCATAAAACAAGTATCAAGCATATGCTATGCTCCACCTTGCCATCAGAAACTGAATTTCTGCCTTCTGACCCACCCAAAAAGCTTGTCGTCATTTCTCCAAGTTATCAGTACCATAACTCTATGAATTCTTCAAACTACAATTGTTTCCACAGCAATGACAACGATAGGAATTAAAAAAGAAGTCTTTATCAAGCTAAAGTTTTTCTTGGGAGTGACTTTCCACTACAAATATTACATATAATGAAGACACACATTTTTGTTTTCATTTTTCTTCTCCACCATTAATTCCCTTTGGACAGTGATCATTACAATGTGCAGTATCACAAATTAATATTTCAGCTAGAAATGATAGCCAGCCCTTATGGAGTCCTATCTTCCAAAGAACATTTCTACTGAATCCTGAAGAACGGCAGAAATATAGCTCTCGGTTGGCTTCCACACCTTGCTATTAATGTAAATGGGGCTGCAAACCAATTAGAAACTTGGCCATATATTTACTGATACAATTAGTTTCATATATGATTTCAAAGCTTTGCACCTGCATCAACTTAATTGGACTCTGCGACACTTGAAATAAGTAACTGAGCTGAATATTCTCTTTTCAAGTCGTATTACATAGTAACTTAAAAATTTCTTTGGCATCAGCACCAGTATAAAGCCATGATTCAGTGCAACACAAGAAGACAGTATTTGTTTTGGCACCAAGTATTCTTTACACCATATATACCAGCAATCTGAGACAGCATTACAATTCAATCTGTTGTAAAGCCGCTTAAAATGAAAGGTTAGGTTAAAAAAAAAATAAAATAAAAATCAAGTGCTTAACATTATGCACCTCTTGCTAGTTAAATAATGCTGGCTTCTATTGTGCTTCCACCCTCAAATCTGCATTTCAAACATCTGTTCAGCCAAAGGATTCTCTTCTAGGGCCAAGCACAGAAGGAAGCATCTCCCTTTCCCACATCTTTAGCTGAGAAGCACAATGCCTCCCCTTTCTGAATGCATTTCTTAAATTCCCAAGCCTTTCAGGTGCGCAAGGCAGATCAGTCTTTCAGTGAGACACAGGCATTTCTGAAAATTTTACCATTTCAGATGTCTGCTACTGCAAGAACATTACTGTCATTCCTTCAAATTGAAACTAACAGATAGGACACCCTTCTCCAGACTTTTTTTTGCAGCAACCAAGGTTCAGTGGTTGAAATATCCTTACCTAGGCTGATTTTCCTGGGACAGATTCTCCCCTCTCTGGTAACCATTGTCCGCCACCTGGGTTGTGGAGCGCTTCACAATCTGCTTGAGTTCTTGCTCTAAGCGATCCTGGATGGCTTTCACTGTTTCAGGGATTTTTTTCAGCTTGGCCAGCCCTTTGATGAGTATGCCCATGAAGACAGTGCTGTTCTCCTCTGGATCCAGTTCCATATCTTCTTTAATTTCCAGGAGGCTTGTTTCTCGCACTGGAATAGATTTAAAAAGGCATAACCCAAGATTTAAACTATTAAAACCAACACTTACTACCACGCAGAAGACGCATATTAACTCTTTGCCTTCACAGAACTCCCACCACTTTGAGCGACCAAGGAATAAACAAGGAAACCAGCAACACTCAGATTTTGGGGGGAAACAGTGGGTACTTCTGTTTGCTTGCGGGGTTCTCTATACATAAACCCAACAGCCGGCGCATTTGATTGATTTAGAAATAGAGATCATGGTTTAAGTTACGCATTAGTTAGGAAACAGAGTAAGTCTGGTGCGATTAAGATATCCATAAACGAGAAGGTATTATATCACTACGAATCCCCCGAATGTGTTTCAAGGAGCTAAAAGCCCTAGATTTCTAACCCAGCTCTTTTTCTTCACTATGTTCTTCACAAGAGAGGAATTTTCATTATAAACACTATCAAGCTCAACAGACTTCTGATAAATTCAGCAAAGTTTACACTGCCAAAGTGAATGATGGTTCGATGTTATCCTATTCTGCTTTATTACGTCTGTCAAGACGTTGATGAAGTTACTCAAAGCTTTTAGCAAGGCTTCTAGAAAGGAAAAGCTAGACGAATTAGAGAGGATATTGTGGATACAGTCCTCCTGAAGTACCAGGGCTTGTACAGGGAGAAATTCTGTTGCTAAGCGACAAGGAAGAGAAAGGCAAGAGGTACTAAGCTTGTTTTAAGTATGTTCATTAATCAGCATTTCTTAATTTACAGATAACACCCAGCAACAACAAAAGGATGTCTCTGTTAAAGACTGGGTGAAACATCTAATAAATATATTCAAACACTTACGTGAAGTAAGTGTCTTCAAGGCAAACTCAACTAAAGCATCTTGGAAGGTCTGCAGCCATGCAGCTTGTTAAATAGCCGGCGTGGCAGTACCTGGACAAACAGAACTAAAGCATACGGCTGAAACCGTGCCATCCACCGTACCATATCCTTGCCTAGAAATTAAAACCCAACGGCTGTTTCATCTTACTGGTGCTGAACGCTGATAAGGGCTGTTGGGTGACAGATGACTCCCGTGGTTTCTACTGCTCAACAGATTTTTTACTTAAATCAAAACTTATCCAAGAACCTGAATAAATGTCAAAAGATCCACCAGAAGGATTTAAATGACATGGCAGAAATGAAAAATGGCATGTCACGAGTAGCATGCAGCCCTGTAGCTGTCTAAAGCTATGTCACTCTGAACAGAAGAGCATCAGCACCGCCTAAGTTAGCACAAGATCAAGAAAACAATGTTCCAAAGAGCCCGTAAGGTGCCACTTCATAAATAGCATCACAATAAACAGATAACACTTATTTCAGCGTCAGCTTACACCAGCCTCCACAACCGAGATTGTTTCCTTCCGTCAGCGTAATCCCAGACACGGCACCTCTACCTCAGACCAAACTCACCCTTCACGTGCTCTTGCACCTCAACCTAGAGCAGCAGCAACACTGCCAGGTACGAGCGAGGTGAGAATGGATCCTGTGAGGTCATCACATGTCACAATGGAGAATGACATCAGGTTTTAGGCAATTTACATCGGGGGATCAAATAGCGCTTTTTTTACTCTCTCTCACACACTTTTTTTTCAAATTAAAGTCTATTTAAACTTGGAATTTGGGAAAGTTATGGGATTAGCTTAGACAAATGCCTAAAAACACCCAGAATACACTGATTTAGGGAAAAAAAAAAAAAAAGCAAGGATAATATAGGAGATACTTCCGACAGACATAAGCAATAACACCAATTAGAAGTTAACAATTGGCTACACACATATTTCTGTTCAAAGCTCTCATCTGTCACACACCTTTCAACCCACGAGGCTGCAAAGCACTTTGTGCGCTGCGTACATGGCCTACCCACTTTGTTAATGCTACTTGTTGTTCTCAAAAAACCACAGCATGCTAGGCACAAACACAGAAAATGAGCTCTTTGGAGCAAGAGCTGTGGAAAAGGCAACACTGGAAATGCTAGAGGAAGAAAGGTTTTAACTTATTGTTAAAAAAAAAAAAAACCAAAACAAAAAACCCAACAAGTATCTTGTTGCTCTGAGTTTAATGCAAAGATTTCACAGCCTAAGCAACCTTTTCGCAGACAGGGCCCCGTCATTACGCTGCAGCCCCTTTGTAAGCAGGCTGTAAATTATTCTTAATATCACACAATGCAAACCCAAGAGGGAGGAAATACTGCTGCATCCAAATGTGAGGACAGCATTTAAGGGGACTAAAGGCAGCAATCTTGCTGAGAACTCTGCCAGCACACGAAGATGAACGCTCTTCCATTTTCAAAAGAGCAAACCAATTTTGAACACCCTCAAATAGCCAGGACATTGATTTACATCTCTTACAAACAACAGCAAAGTGAATAGTTCAATACCTAGTAGCAACACACTGGTATGTAAGTTTTGTTAGATCTTTGGATAAAACAGTAGGGACTGTGTTTCCTGCACATTCTGCCTATTAAACAGGTATCCTGGGTAGCTTTGGGGGCCCATTTATCTGTAAGATCTGACAAGATTCCAACCCCGGGCAACTGAAGACATTGTTCTTTTCCTGCATCTTCCCCACTTCAAACATCCTCTTCTGCCATTTAATGTCATCAAGGCGTTATTTGACCGCAAAGCTCTGGCCCAGGAACGAGCCCCTCCCGTCCCCTACCTCTTCGAAAAAGGCATCAAAGTAGACCGGCGTTCGTAAAGAAGTTCACCTTTCAAATTGCGATCCCACATGCTATTCTCTGTGAGCTCCACGGGTGAAGGAAGATGTCCCTACAGATCAGCTCTCAGAACTGAAACCTTCATCTGTATTTACTCTTAAACCGAGAATATGAATGACACTGTTATTCATTTGTATCAAGACAAAAGCACAAGATTGTCAGAACCTATTCCAAGCTTTCTACGTTCACCAGTTTCTACCTGAAATGCTTCCGCAAAACATGCGCCCCTTTAAAGGGGTAAGATCATGGTTCACACCATAAGCACTTGCTTTTTGTAAAGAAGCCATGAAAAATGAAATTATCCTACAGATGTCTGCAACGATTATTTTTACAAATTATTCTAAATTGTGGGTCTGCTATTCAGACTTTATTTGATTAACCTCTTCTCCTTTGGAAGAGAAGGAAAAAAAAGTCCTATTTTAATTAAAAAAAGCTTCACTATATTCAAAAATAATGCAGATAGAAAACACCAAAGAAGAATTCCATAGGATTTCTTCAGTAATACCAAGAAGTAAATTCCTCCAACCTCCCTGAGTGTGTAACAGTTGAAATGTGATGTCAGTGAATGAATATTTTAAAATTTAAATTATTACAGTTGTCCTTCTCCAGCATAATGAAGCCTTTAAACTTCAATTTGCAGTTTTATGCTAAAAAAAACAGCTTCAACATACTGCTCTGTTGTCCCCTCTCGGCTATCAACTCTTGTACGTAGCCCCATGCAAACCACAGAAATACTAGATTGCGTGAAGTCTGATCGAGGCTTTTCCAGATCAGTTTGACATATAGCTTGAAACATTTTTAGCTAGACTGACCTCTTTGAAACCTAAATTTCAGTATCACTTAATGATTTCAAGTGGTTTTGATGGTTTAATTCCATTCAAAGATGACAGTAAATCACTGAATCACACAGAATGGTTGAGGCTGGCAGGGACCTCAGGAGGTCATCTCATCCAACCCTCCTGCTCAAGCAGGGCCACCCAGAGCCGGTTGCCCAGGACCATGTCCAGGTGGCTTTTGAATTATCTCCAAGGATGGAGACTCCACAACCTCCCTGGGCAACCTGTGCCAGTGCTCCGTCACCCTCACAGTAAAAAAAGGGTTTCCTGGTGTTCAGAGGGAACCTCCTGTCTTTCAGTCTGTGCCCATTGCCTCTGCTCCTGGCACTGGGCACCACAGAACAGAGCCTGGCTCCGTCCTCTTTGCGCCCTCCCTTCAGGTATCTGTACGCATTGTTAAGATCCCCCTTGAGCCTTCTCTTCTCCAGGCTGAGCTGTCCCAGTTCTCTAAAGCCTTTCCTCATAGAGGAATAGAGGATGCTCCAGACCCTTCATCATCTTCATGGCCCTTTGCTGGACTCTCTCCAATATGTCCACGTCTCTCACACTGGGGAACCCAGCACCGGACCCAGCGCTCCAGGTGTGGCCTCACCAGTGCTGAGTAGAGGGAAAGTATCACCTCCCTCGATCTGCTGGCAATACATTGTCTAATGCAGCCCAAGATACCTTCAGCCTTCTTTGCAGCAAGGGCACTGTCCTGGCTGCTCCTGTTCAACTTGATGTCCACCAGGAACCCCAGGTCCTTTTCTGCCAAGCATCTTTCCAGCTGGGTGATCCCCAGCACGTCCCAGTGCCTGGGGTTGTTCCTCTCCAGGGGCAGGACTTCGCAATTCTTCTGGCTGAACTTCATGAGGTTCCTGTCAGTCCATTTCTCCAGCCTGTCCAGGTCCCTCTGGATGGCAGCATGACCCTCCGGCATATCAGCCACTGCTGCCAGTCTGGCGTCATCTGCAAACCTGCAAACTCTGCCCTAACATCCAGATCAGTAATTAAGATGTTGAACAGGACTGAACCCGGTAGGACCCCCACGTGTACCCTGGGGTACACTGCTAGTTACTGGCCTCCCACTAAACTGTCTGCCGCTGATCACCGCCTTCTGCGCAGGGCCATTCAGTCAGTTTTCGATCCACCTCACTGTCTGCTCATCCAGCCTGTTCATCAACCATTTCTCTGCTGGGATCTTATGGAAGACAGTGTCAAAGGCCTTACTGAAGAGCAGGTAGACAATATTCTTCCTCGTCTACCAGGCCAGTCATTTCATCATGGAAGTTCATCATGTTGGTCAAGCATGAATTCCCCTTGGTGAAGCTATGCTGACTACTCCTGGTGATTTTCTTGTTCTAATGATCTCTGAAAACCGCTTATGAAACACAACATTTAAATATGGTTTCTCAAAAGCCTCCCAAGACAGCAACCTAAAGGAGTGATGATTTTGCCACATTCTCTAATGAAATATGCAACCATTTTCAAAAATTTTTCATCACTGAAGCGGTGCATCTGAAAATGCACAACTCCATGTTTAAGCAGTCAAAAAACCTACCCTCAGTTTAAATCACTAGAAAGTTGAATCACGTGCATCATTGATTCATCACCTCCATAGTTACAGAGGTGGAAACTTCCCTGACGGCGCCCTGGTTTGATGATGCCCTATAAAAACGTCTGTTCCAAGTGATGATACCCTCATTTGTACAGTTCTGCCATTTCACAAGAAAGAAACCTGCTGCAGGAGGCATTTTAATAGCTCCAGTCTGATCCCCAGAAAAGCCAATGTTGATAACTCACTTAAGCAAAGCAGCTAAAGAAAAGACTCTTGGGTCTTGTTTTTCATTCCAATGAATGGTCAAAATTTGCTGCTACTCATTACAGAAGATTTCACTAGCTGTATGCTTTTATGGGGAACTAGTAAAATTTAATGTACTATTTTCCATGATTTATGTCCTTTCTGATTACACCCTTTCTGCCTTCAATCCTTCTAGAGAAAAGGATGCAAGTTCACAGTGCCCCAAAGGCATAATTTAAGATTTGAAGAAACGTTACCTCCTAATTTCTGGTGCCGAATCCTTGTTCTGACCCATGCATGGAGACAATGAGCAACCAATGGACAGTTACTTGAGAAATGGGTCCTTTAAAAATTTTAGTGATTTTCTTCTCTGCCTTACTACCAAGCCCAGAAGAAAATGGGTCTTGGAGATCGATAACCTCAAAGCCTCAAGGCAAATCTCCTCTTTCTAAAACTGCTGTTCACACAGTTCCATCTACAGTTTTAAGGATGTTAGTCTTTCAAAAACAGAGGCATTTTAATTTGACAAGGCCACTCTTTCAAATCCATTGTAACAACATTTCATTCTGAGAAAACTGTACAAAGCAACTCTGTAAGCCGCGTTCAAAATCCATCTAATACAAACAAGCATGAAAACTGAGACTCCAAATAAAAAAATAAGTGCATGGGAGTCAAATATCTTACACTGGGACCACATATAAGAACAAATAATGAAATTATACAGGAAGAGTGGCTCAGCGTTACCCTTTTGGCTTTCATCACAAGGATCTAAAATTTCCTCAATTTTCCCTTCCCTTCCCCAAAGACAGACACAAATTACACGCATCAGTGCTTAGCATCAAGTCGGAACACGAACCACTAGTGAGGATCAGCGAGAGAAATCACGGTCCTGCAAAGACAGACACACAAAAAGTTACTTCATAGGCTTTCCTGTTTATGTGTAGCTGCAAACCCTTCTAAAACTGCAGGAACAGACCTCCTCTTAAACATCCCAGGCGCAAAAATTTACCCGGAGATAAGAACAAACTCTGCTTTTTGTGCAGCACCGCAATGACAGCGGGAGAGAATCAGACTCGCTGCTGGATTCCCACCACCTTCTGATCAAGTCCTCAGTCGGATTTGTGCAAATGCAAAACAGCTAAAACAGGAAAACTCTGGTTCAGTGAGGGGATCATTTAATTTTTAGTACAAATGATAGAGAAAAATCACCCAGCTGGTGTCAGATCCTCACGTGAGTTTAACAGGAAAAAAAAATAATCCTTGATGTATTTTTTGAGCATGTTTGAACTGGAAGCGACGGTGACAACAAAGAGAGAATGCCACAATGGCATTTTTAGAGCCACCTGTAAAGTTGGAGCCTAAGGCTCTGGCTTCTGCAGGGATGTTGCAGGGCCAAGTTCACAGGTCTCCACATGTTCTCACCCACACAGAAGTACTTGCGTTCTTGAAGAAACAGAGCCAGGAGCAGTCACTAGACTTGACCTTAGAAGCCACCATACTGCTTGGATCTAGAAGCTACGTCTTTCTCTTAGATCTGAGAAGTATGTGTCACTGAAGTATATTATCTGTTCAGCGTAAAATTTACATATGCCATCAATAACAACATTAGTTGTCACCACCTCAGCTCATCTTTGTCGGACTTCTAAAAAGTATTCAGGAAAGGGCCCCCTTGGGTTTGCTGTGTACTGGGTGAGCACATTTAATAGTTCCAGGAAGAGCCTGGCAACGCAGGAACCTTCATAAATACTCTTCAGAGTACAGAAGGTTCAAGCAGAGAAACGTAATTTGAAAGTGAATTTATTCCTCTGAACTGGCATGAAGGGAAAATGTTACTGGTGAACTGCCGTATCTACAATCCTCAGGTGAACATTACTGAAGGTTTTGTTTATTTTAAGTGCAGCAGGAACAGCTTTAATTTCCTTATAAAGATTCTACAGCACAAGTAACATCTCCTTTGGGAAGTGAATGCAGGAAGGACTCAAAATTTTGGCATCTTTCCTGAGATGGGTTGAATGAGTCAGTGCTTTGTAATGACATGCATTAATATGCACGGCCACTTTGTTTCATCAATAAAAAGCCAAAGAACTTAAATGACTAAAGGCAGAAACAGCTTTTGTTATGCATACACATAAGTTTTAAATTCTCTGGTAGTTCCGCGGTCCTGGAAAAGGCTACTTTTAAATAAAATTATGTGGAAAAAATATACATAAGTACATTGTGCACTTGAAGCAAAACCATATGCATACTTTATGCTGATCAAATGTTTTCTATTATCATCTAGATCTTTCCCAGTCTGAGGGACACTTCCCAGCACTTCGCTGAATGATACAGAGTGGAATGAGGAGCCAGGTAAGACATTTTCTGGTGCGCTGGGCATGAAGAGCAAGCACACATCTGCAGAAACGAGACTTTTTAAGGCAGATTCTCAACTGACCTATACCGATTTACTGGAGTTGGGGACGAAGCCATCAGAGCCTTTGTTTTCAGGCATTTGGAGTGAAAGGAGTGATAGTGTTTCATGTTCACAAACTTAGTTCTTAGAGACCACTAGTGTGGTTCTTACCTGTTGCTTGTACTCTAGGACCTTCATTCAAATACAGTACGAAATAACTGTTTATCAGGGAACGTTAGGACAAGTGATTTTAAACACTATCAACACTGCATGGAGCAAATAATATTAGAACTTACTGATTTTTAGAAGTCTCAAATGGGTCGGAAACCACTTATCCAGCTATGGTCTAGGAATGCTAGTACCGCTTCTTGTTCTGCTATCACAAGTGATTAATAACACACCTTTTTCTCTTCTTACACGTGCAAATGTTGCCTGGTATACTGTGGGGGGAACCACCAAAAAAAAAAGGAATAACCTAATAACCTAAAAACCGTGTTTTGATTTGAAAACACAGTCTCACTATTTGTATAAGAAGAAATGTCTGAATGGCCCAGGTAAGCAAATCCCAAACCTCAATATTCTAACTGGAGCTAATACATTAAATAGGGGTCCCACGGCCTATTCTAAGTGAAAGAAGGTAGAAAAGAACCTTGGCCTTATCTCTGCCCAAAAAATGGCATCGAACTGAATATCTTGCACTTTGCTCCTTCCTTACGGAAGGGGCATCCTTCACGTGTTGGTTTACCTTTCTATCTTAATGAACATCACTCGTGCTTTGTAGAGGGCATCTTCGGAAAGTTTACAAACATCAGTCAGATGGATAACCCAGGCTTACTTTCAATTCATTCTGGAGCAGTTTTATGAAAATCTGGAATTTAGATTTGGCTCCAGCTGCAGCAAGACAAGCAGTTTTGTTACTTTGAAAGTGAAGTTGGGTATTTTTGGTTCTGCTCCTCAGAAGACTTCTGTAACCAACAACTGTGAGTCTACGTACCGGATGACACTGTTTATTCCTATATAACCTTGTTACCATACAAAGTCATAATCAGCGTGGGCAAGACTGTCACGGATGGTCACAGCCAGTTCAGTACAAGAACGATACGCTGAAAATCAGTGTAGTAAACTTGAACTGGACTCTGTTGAAGGAAAAGGGCAGTACATAAATGGGCACACTGGGGTCACTGCTGATGGAGCCCTGGGCTCTGAAAAAGCAGGATGCCTTTGGGACTTTGCTTTACAGATGGAATTGTAGCAGTCCGGCATCAACACTAAAAATGCGTTTCTCTTTACAAACAGGTTTACACTGGCTACAGCTAGGGAAAAAAACTTCTTGGCCAGCTTTGGATAATAACAAACCTCTTACCAATCTCAGCAGATGCGACGACGATTGGCTAGGCTCTGTAAGTCTTCAAAGGTGACAAGTGTCAACAAAATTCTTTTCAGAGCATATTTAAGGTTAATATTACACTAGCAATAAAAAAAACAACTAAAGAAGACACCAAAGGTACTGAAAGGACAGGATTTCCATTCTTCAGTAGGTACATCCCCTACTGTCTATTCCCCATCATAAGGTGTGATGGGAGATCTCTATCAGCTCCATAACTTCACACTTTTTTTTTTTCCCCTTACTATACAAAGGACTACTATTTCAGGTAGAAAATAATGGCAGACATTATACAACTAACTCACTGAAAAGGAAGCAGGTTAACATTTCCAGTGGTGAGACTGGGATTCAGGTTTTTGTGGCTTGTTTCCTCAGCTCCCCAGAATCATGTGATCTTCAGCAAGAAACTGAACTGAACTTCTCACTGATCACAGGGACAGAACAGGAATTCTAAGTTTTTTCCCCAGAATTTTCACACAGTTCTTCTCTTCCGGGTTTCCACGACCAAGCTGCAGTTTGCAGCTCTGAAAGTTTGCATTGGCATGTCCCAAGTGACTGCTCACAAACCCCCACTACGCAGAAATACAGCCTCCGGCTCTGAGAGACTAGCCAGCCCTACAGGAGCAGGGCTAAATAACAAAAGCCCCTACAAGAGCAAAAGATAAGAATGATCAAACAGAAGAGTCTAGGAGCAAGCATGACAAGGAAAACCAGAAACAAGCAGACAAAAATAAGGACAAAAGAATTAATAAGGATGAGAAGAGAAGGAAAGATTCTCTGCATTTGAGGAATACTGAAACAGTCAAGTTTTGAAAGGAAGGTGGGGAGAGATGTAGGTCACTTCTGTATTAGTCATTTTATTCATTTGTTAAACAAGGACAACCCCACTTATTAATCTACTGAAACAATACCAGGATTAATTCCCCATCTGTGCAGCACTTTCGAAGCCTCATACAAAAGCACCAACGAAACCGCATGTTTTGCTCAGTGTTTGTTGTAGTAACAGGTATACAAAGACCACCACCAGATTATTCCTGCCTAGAGACAGACCTTTACTCGAAGTTACAAAGTTCCCACAAGGAAAAGCTTTGACCTTTTGGCTCCAACACAGCAAAAAAACTTCTGCAACATCTACGCATACCTGCCTGCCTACATCAAATAACGTAAACGGGACCTCTATGGAAACTGAACTGACTGCAAATATCTCTTCTGCCCAAGCTATCAAGAACATGATCAAGATCAGAACAGGCACAGAAAACCAAGCGTATTTAATTGAAGCTGATGCGGAGGGAGGAGCAGGGAAGGATGATTTGCCAAAAGAAAAATGCAGATATGGCCAAGTTCTGCCCCTGGACACACCACTCACTCATTTCATGATGTTGCAGAAATCACTTCCTAACTTTTTGTCTCAGGACCTCCCATCAGCAGCTATCCACGAAGAGGGGATGATATGCCTACTACTCCTCCTGTAAAATCAGCTCAAGATCTACAAATTAATCTGTGAGGAGCGCATGTGGCTTAAATACTCACTGCTGGAGCTTCCAGGAGTACTGAACTGGGAAGTTTCAAGGAACTTGCGAGGTGTAGACAAGTTAGTAACATCCATAAGAGGTACAGCAGAGGCATCTTTCACAAGTGAACTATGTGAGGGGAAAGAATTAAAGCAAACAGTTTACTTTCATTTACAATCTTAGTTCACAACAAATAATCCATTTATTTCTTAAATTTGTAAGCTTAAGCAATAGATATACATAACACACAGGTTTGATAGAAGAGGTTTACAAAACGTAACTTAAAGCACAAGTCCACTGATGAATAGAAGCGGGTGTGTATATATCCACATTTGAGTGAAAAGGGAAAAAGCCCAAAAAGCAACGATGAGGGAACACTGTCATATCAAAGACAAAATTTGGTATCCCAGGGCCTCTTTGAATTTAATAGCACTCTAGACTTGTCTGACTGGTCACAGCAACACGATCAGGACACGGGCACGTTGGAGCTTGCCATAGCACGTGATTATTTCCCAACAGACACATTTGCCTCCAGCACAATTAACTACTGCTAGCGTCACGGTAAATTAACATGGAATTGTTAAGAACTTTCTGGAAAACTACATATTGAGGAGAAGCCATTTCCATGGCTTCTGTCAACTACTTAACCCTTCAAGCTTTTCTAGTTCCCACTAGAAACCTCCACTCATTTTCCTCCCCTTCAAACTCCTGTTCCGTGCACACCTACAGGCATCCCTCTCCAAATGAACCTTCTTACTCAGAAAGGAAAGGCTTTCTATTTGGTCATTTTCATAATACATTCACATAGTATTATTTGCCAAAAATGTGTCATGCTGCCCCAGCTGCCTAATGAAAGGCATGAAGATGGATGTGGCAGGGGAACACAAGCAAGAAATCATTTTTAAGAGAAAGAAGGGGAGAAGGCTCCCATAATGGAGTTCAGTATGTTCCCTTAGAGGTCAAAATGCTTACAGAAACCTGCAAAGACAAGAACTAAGCTTACTATCCTGCCTAAGAACCACCTATACTCCCTATACACCTACAATACCATACTTACAGGATTAGATATGCATTCCAGCTTAGCAATGTTAGAGAGAATGCACTTAAAACCAATACAAGAAACATTACAAACATGACTGCATCCTGGTCAACAGCCAGTCTAGGGCAGCACACTAAAACAGAGCAACAAGACTGTCCTGGATGCAAGAGTTCATGTTATCAAATATCGATGATGTGCAATGGGGAACGTGAAAAAAGATAGAAAACAAGAAAAAGATAAGGGTCCCTGTAGCAGTCGTACAAAACTGCAGTTAATTAGCAGTTGCACAGTCTGGGTACACCAAAGCTTTGTGTCTGTTTTTAATTAACAAGATGAGTAAGGAAGAGACTGATGACTTGCTAGCAACCCTCCTTCCTAGAAATTTCAACTTCAGTCAATCCTTTATTTCATAAATTCATTTAATGTAACTTTCTCTCCTCTTATTTTTGGTAAGCATTTTTTATTCCTTCTCATTATAAAATGCTAATTTATTCTTTTCTCTGCATCTTTATCATATGCTGGCTCCCCTTTTGCTCCCCACCCCTCTTTATTACCTCTCCTACTCTACAAAAGGTATCTTCCAATACTGTGTCTCTCTTTTCTAGCCACTATCTTTCTTCCTTCCCTCCCAACAACTCTATTGCCCTCAAACTTAGAATTCGCAAAATTAGGAAAAAATAGCGAGGCACCTATACTTAAGCTGAATTTTCACCGATCGGAGGCACCAACCAGGTAAGAAGTTTCAACATCTTTACAACACCTTAGACAACACCAAGACATTGCTCAGGCACTTCAATATTGCAGCCTCTGGCCAGTAACCTTACGGTTAGCTGGGAGTCTTTTAAACCTTGGACATTTGCTAGAAAAGATGAGCAATTTTTCCCTGTATTCTTCCCTTTGCCTGACCTGAGCCTCGTGATCATGACATTTGTAGGAAAGGTGTACGCATCAGAGAAGGAAAAGAATGCTAGAAGGAATCGACCTCATCGTAATTCTGTGGGAAGCAGCAAAAACCCAGAAGAATCACTAAGCAGAAGTGAAAGAACGAGAACAGACTGTTCACAGGCTCAAAGGTGCATCAACAAATTTGGAATTTTTCTGCTCTCCACAGCCATAAGCATGAGAAATTTGCTTGCCAAAAACGAAGGGTTGAGGTGTAAGTGGATGGCACTCTCCCAAGAAACTTTCTACTTATGAAAGGGAGAACGCTGTCCTCTTCCCTCCCAGACCCATTGCCCTCGGTTAGCATCGCACCAAACCCACCTTATTCTCCCTTTCTCCTTGTTGCGTTGTCCTACTCGGTTAGTTGATTTGATGTAAAGATGACGGTGTAATTCATCTATCAGGACTAAGTGCATGTTCATCTTCTTACTGTGGAGCTCCAGTCTCAGATCACTCAATCCCTCCACCTGAAGAAGGGGACCCTCCAAGGAGTCCACCGCTGACACCTGGAAGGAGAACACGTGACAACTTTTCAAGGTCAATTCATTCATCTCTCTGGATTTTTCTCTTTAATTAGGGGAGTGTCCAAATACCGTGATGACTCCATCCATAAACCCTTTTAAAGGAGAAAACGTTTAAGTGGTATTTCTTTATTTGTATTCCTAAAAGAATATTCAATATATAAAAAGGGTCCAATATCCGAACAACTCAGATTTAATGAGCA
This sequence comes from Nipponia nippon, assembly GCF_047370975.1. Classification (NCBI taxonomy): domain Eukaryota; kingdom Metazoa; phylum Chordata; class Aves; order Pelecaniformes; family Threskiornithidae; genus Nipponia; species Nipponia nippon. The sequence continues at coordinate 2,969,635 of NW_028262347.1, forward strand.
GTCTTCAAATATTTTGAGCGTATGTATAAAACAAGTTAGTTAAAACACAGTTCGTTAAATAAAAATCAAAGCACAGTTTATCACAAAATAAGAGGATTATCAAGTAGAAAAGTGTTAGAAAAAGATACTGACAATGATGTTTGATTGTCTTTATTCTTTTCATTACAGAAACACCAACAAAACATTATTACCAATTCTGTAAACGGGGAGAAAATGGCTTAAACTTTATTTGCCTAAAGTGATGTCATGACATAGGTGAAAAAGCTTAGGAGGCCTCATCTTCTAGCCTGCATTGCTGCTATGTCATGTAACTACACAATTAAATAAACGTAGCCGTCAGATTAATGAAAGCTATTGCTAGTTCAAAGGTACTTTTGAACTCTAAAGAGTGTGGGGGTTTTTTTAATGCTCGATTATTAAGGCTCAAATTAAGGAAAATAACTTTATACAAGCAACGGAGTAACAGACAGGGATCCAGACATGCAGTAACGTACACAGGCCATAGGTAACACTTCTCTGCTGAGGCACTTCAGCAGTGACCAGCTGACATCCCGTGGGCACTACACTGAGAAACCTAATTTCCATTTAAATCCTAAAAACAAACGTGGACAAAAGCCACCAGGAATGACAAATCAGTGCATGAAAGCAACACCATCAATTTTTATCTCTCCCAGTTTACTTGTTTTTCTAACTATTTAACAGAGCAGTTACCTCCACAGTTACTAAAAAAAAAAAAAAGAAAAAAAAAAAGAAAAAACAACAGCATCCCTCTGCAGTTTCCAAAATCTCAATGCTGATGTTGTAAGAAAGTAGAAATAGCATGTTTTTTCATACAGAGATTTAAAATTTTAAACAACAACAACAAAAATCATTGCCTAATAAAAATAAAATCATTCCCAATCATCCCTACACACCTAAGACTGGTACACACAATCCTTCCCTAATAACTGAAGATACTACTAGTGAAACAAGACATTTACTTGCACTTCAGGATTTAAGTTTATAGCAAACCTGTCAGCTAAACATTAAAAATGAAAAGCAAGGAGGTACAGTAAGCAGACAGCCAAGCTAAGGTCTGGTCCCTTGATACCAGCAAAAGCCTTGTACACAGAAAGGGTAACACCTTAGGTACCAGTAAAAATTAACTATACTGAAAGAACATCTATCAACAATGTAGTACTTTGCTTGCCTCCAAGTCAAGAATGTCCCTGAAAGAGCTTTGGGGCACTCAGGCTCTTTAAATTAAGAGCAGTTTCTAAGAGGAAGCTGCACTTTTTCTTTCCTCCTGAAAAAAATCTGCCAAGAAGTCCCTAACTACGAAACTCTCTTCTCTGCATGGATGATGACAGCGTGCACTTGCTGCCAATCTTTAAGCTAGAGCTCAGTCTTGAGACAGAATTTGTGTCAGTATTAATCACAGAGGACTGAACAGGCTCCTCCTAAGCCCACCAACACTGCAACTTCAACAGCATTCACGGGGTTCCTATCACTCGACACAAAGCACTATCCACCCTCTTTTTTCCCAATATCTATTTGTGAACAGTTATGGAAGTTTGGCCATAACACATCACAAAACCACACTGCAGATGAAGCAAAAAACCAAATTTGCTTCTCCCCAAAAAAAGCTGACATGCCAGAGTACATACAAATAGAAAAGGCTCAGCAGGCATGCAGACACAGCCTGGAAACCTTTGGCAGAAGTGTAAGTGCTAATTTTTATCTTCTTCCTTTGGCAGGTAGAGACGTACCCCGAATTTCCCAATTCCAAAGGCGTTTTAAACCCCCCGCAGTCACTTCAGGGGAGCTGCAGGCATTCATCACTGCCCTGAAAGCTGTCAGCAATTTCACCAAAGCAAGAACAAGATCAGGAGCAACATTTGTCAAACTGAGAAGCTGAGAGATGAAAATGCAGTGAGGGAAGAACTGAAAGCGAGCAAGAAAATGACATTAAAAAGGTTCCAAGACATCCAGGAAAAGTATTATCTAAAACACAAGCAACAAAAACGTAAAGCTTTCCACTCAGATCGTTCCGCTCTATTTTTATCTTCCCGGTTCCTAAAAAGTTAGTTATTCCCAAAGCTAATTATTAAGACCAACATACAGCTCTCAAAACAAACGGAGAACTTTTGAGAAACAAATGGAACAGTCAATTGTTGATTGTACTTAAAACAAACAAACAAAAAAACCAAACACAAACCCACGCAAGCCTAAAACCCCATATCATTATACACTGAACTTCCCTCCGGAAAAAGCTGCTTTTTTTTTTTGGTGGGGTTTGTCGGGTGTTTTTTTGATGGCATTTCTGCCACTTCCTATTTGCAGTCAGACAAGCTGGAATTTACGTCCTTCATAAATGCCACTTTCCCAGTGATTGAACTCTACAGGTAAATAACACAGGCAAGTTTCAACATTATGCACACTTGGAGCCCTTTAACTTAAGGCAGCCCCACTCCAGTAAAGCCTCACTTAACCACCGTTTTCTTTTCCGATATTTCATTTCCCATTACCACCAATTATCAAGACAGAGCGCAAGAGAAAAGCTTTAACGTTCAGAAGAGTTTGCGTCTGGAAAGTAGCTAGGGGCTCAATCCAAGTTCATGGAAGTCAAGGCAAAGGCTCCAATTGGTTTAGGTGGCAACAAGTATAAATGTTATGTTAATAAAAAAAAGAAACCAAACATTTTTCCCATTGGTAGTTTTACTTACAGAAAGATAAGATTTAAGTCCTGGCAACAAACAAGCTATAAAGCAGCACCTCAGATTATAGTTCAGAATACAAAATATAAGACTAAAACATTCGTCTAATTTGTGTGCTGGATAACCTACCACAGAACGGTAGCATAAGCAACTAAAATGATGCAAAGATGTCTACAAAGAATGCACAGAATTAAAAATACACTGCAGGTAGATCTAACAACGGAACTGTTACAAGAAAAACCTTGACAAGCTCACGTTTCACCTTAATAACCTGGGAAGGTTCAGTTCTTAAAACTCATTTTCAGCAAATAACCACACTGTCATCACAACAGCTTTGCTCTCCAGAAGCAGGGAGATTAAGAGTTACAGAAATGGATGGAAAAGAAGGAGAAGCAGAAAGTGAATAGGACGAGCAGTAATAATGACAACAGCTCCGCTGACTACTTGGAAACACAAGCAGAAGTAGTTTACAGTTGGCTTTATTTAAAGTCCAAGTATCCATCTGGGCCATGTTAACAAGATGGTCAACTACCTTGAGAAACAGCGAGGTTATGAAGGGACTTGGAAAATCACCACGGTGGGTCAGCCGGGAGCACAGCCAAGGCCATGTGCAGCCTAGAAAAATAAGGTGAGCCCTGAGAACAAGACTAGAAAGAAATAAAGACTTCTTAAACTGAATTCATAACGGGCACCATGTCTATCATTGCCGAAGTTTAGATCAAGACCAGAATTTTATGCCCCCGCTCAGCTAGTAACACACCATCACTTGTATTATGCAAGAGACCCCAAATGTATGATAAAAATACTTCCAACTTTGAGGATCCTAGAGATTTATTTACTGGTGTGTCATCAACTCATCACTCAACTTGGGCATATCGTTTCAGCTAGTTGTTCTTAACCTTTTCTCATTTCAAACCCTGATATGCAAAAGGAGCTCGATGAGTGGGAGACAGGCTGCACAAAGCAGTCACAGGTCAGAGTAACACAAATACTGCTCTGCAAGAAAGTATTGCTGTTCCGCAAGTTAGGAGTGATTCCTCCAGTTAAGAGACCTTCATTTAGGAGAAAAGCCCTCATTTTTGAATTTCTATTTGGTATTGCGGATGCCCCTACCTCTGCTTACGGTACAAAGAACAAATCAAGAAACAGGTGCGTTCTAGAAAGAAACCTATGTGTTGGGGGTTGAATGTATTTATATTGCTAGCACCATTCCTAAACATAAAAAGCTTTTCACATTTTAAAAGGCAACTGTCTCCCTCCCTCTTGAATACTAAACTGTAAAAAAAAAAAAAAAAAGGCGATTTTATATTTAAATTGTATCTATTATTTTTCCACTCATTTATTACAAAGTTATCTGGAGTCCTCAGACAGACAGAAGCCCTTCACTTCTAATTATTTGTATCGCTTATTAGGATTTTAATTTTATTACTTTGAAGAATAGAAAAACCTTACAAGCTACAATATTTCCACGTCGGTCTTAATATTTTCAGTACATTACAGCAAGTTTTGAATTTTTCCAGTTCACCAGCAGTGTTTTGAAAGCTCACTTCAAAAGAAGCAATGCTAGGAAATTAAAACAACTCTGTATTTAGAGAAGTAGCATAAACCATCCTCTTGTCCATTGCTAGAACGACCCAGCTTCTGTGATCGCTATCTTCTACCACATTCATCTCTGCTTTACAGAGCTTGTTGTACATCAAAATTAAAAGGCATTTGAGCCATCTTATATGGCACCTACCATTAAGGATAGCGGTGAGGCCGAAGGCTATCCACATCTACCAAAGACCGATCTCAAATACACAACCGCGCAATCCCCGTACACTAGGATGAGAAATAATTGTAGGAGCTCAGAAGCACGCTGTGGTCACTGAGTAAACACTGACGTGTAATGGCAGCAAGAACAGACTTCAACATCTTCTATCAGAGCAAGTCCAAGAACTCTGGAAGTCAAGAGTCGGCATTCATAGCATTGCTAGAATAATACACTGGTCCGGCTTGGGAAGGACCTCCAGAGGCTTCCAACCTCCCGATCAAAGCAGGGCTAACTTCAACGTTACATCAGGCTGCTCAGGGTCTCCAGTCAAGGTCTGAAAATCTGCAAGGCATGGAGATTCGCAGTCTCTCTGGTCTCTTGCTTCTGGTGTTTAACCCCTCTCATGGGGAAGAATTTTCTCTTTATGTTCAGCCAGTTTCTCCCACAGACGTTGTTGATGGTTGCCTCTCATTCATTCACTCTGCACTTCTGAGAGAAGCGTGGCTCCATTTTTTCCTCCAACTCTTTCAGATGGTCACAGCCAACAAAAAAATCCGCTCTTTTCTGCAGGCTGAACAAACCCAACTACTGCAGCATCTTCTTATACGTTGCGTGCTCCTAATCCCCAAACACATCTCCCATACGTTTGCTTTCCCATATGAGAACAGGTATGGGCCTTTCTTGTAGAGGGGCCCCCAAAACGGGACGTGGTACTCCAGACGCAGCCTCACAAGTGCACCGTCACTGGCCTTGATCTGCTGGCTACGATCCTGCACATACAGGAGTGGGACATCCAAATAACAGGACACAGTGTGATTCGGCACAATTTGGTGTTATCCAAAAAGTCCATGAGGGAACCGAATCTTGTTTTCCCTGCCATTGCCACCCTGCACATACACTGAACCGAAGGTGTAATTAATACACCCCCCCCTGCCTTTTGCTCTTTATCCTCACTGTGGTAAGCGTGTTGGATAATGAAGATTAAAGATGCTATAAAACATGCAACAGTATCACATTTAATTAGATTTTCTCCCCTTTCTTTTCTCCCGTCAGCTTAGACTAGTTTTCCCAAGTAGTTACCTGGTTTTTAATACTCCTACTACTTACTGTGTGCTATTCAGACTAACAAAAGGTCTAATAAATGTAGAATTGTATATAGAGGGGGAGAGTTATCACTACGAGACTGGTTAAGACTGATAATGGAATAGCAGCCTTTTTCAGAGAACCTGAAAATTAGATGTATAGAAGAGAACTACAAGTGGTTCAAGGGTCCAGAAAAAACACTGGAGGGTCCTTCAAGCCTCTTTCTTACACCCACCTGGCTTAGCTAAATGGAAATGAGTAAGTGATTATTTTTTTTGTTTCTGAGGGTGGGAGGCTGGGAATAGATAATGGCATTGTGTTGGAGTACCTGGACACAAAGACAATTACAGGTAAGAGAGCTTCCCAACATTTTTCTTTTGGCAGGGGTTGGGGTGCAGAGAGGAGCTACAGCAAGAGAAAACAGCTGGAGGGTGAATCAACAGACAAACATCTTGTTGTTTTTCTTTAAAAAGCTGATTTACCATGAGCAAATAGTACCAACAGAAATGGTACATAATCCCCACCACCACTTTTTTCTTTCCTTTTTTTTTTTTTTTAAACTCTGAAAGAAGTCTGTCTCTCCCATTGAAAGCCATACTTAAATAAATACAAAATAACTGTATTTAGTCAAATAATAATAAAATATTGGCCTGCATTACATAGAATTTGGTTTAGATATTCTGATAGTTATTTCCGATGTTAAAATCTACTTATCTACATCTACTTATTATTATACTTACTATTACCTACAATAAGTAGTAGTGACCCTTTAGAAAATAAGGATCAATGAAATAAGTCTGAAAAAAGAGCTCTGCTTTGTATGAGCTAAAAATCACAAGTTTATAGAAAACAACTGTGGCACCAGAACCATTACCCAGCTTGTTTAAAGGTCACAGTCAGTTTATAGTAGTGCTTAGTTGCCTTAAAAAGAAAATGTAACTAAACATTTGCCTATCATAACAGCCAATTTGGACGGTTCTAATTTAGCGTTTTACAACAAACTAGAACCTAAGTACTAGCAAGATATTTGTTAAAATTCTTCTTTCTTTCCTGACTTTAGCCAACGTTTTCCAATCTGCTTGCAGCTAAACCTCCATATTCCCTTAAAAGGTTTTTCAACAGTATTTTAGTTTTCCGAAAAGCATTGTAAAGTAGATGTGCAAAGAGAGGAATTTTTTTAAATTCTAGACCTCCACAATCCTGGAAGTCTATGAGCAGAGATAAAATGGAAGTCCTCAACTATGAGCTTCTTCAGGGGGAAAAAACAAACAAACAAACAAACAGAAAAATGGTTGTTCAAACTAGAAAACTAAATGCTTTCCATCTGGGATACCAGCCTATTCTGAGTTCAGAGAACAGCTATGAAAACAAGAACAAACAGCTGAGAAAGGTTAGAAGAAAACAACGTCGTAGGTCACAATTTGAAGGAAAAAAAAAAAAGTCAAGTCATACACAAACACAGTATGACAAAAGGAGAAAAGCTGAACCCTCGGAATAAAACAGCAAATAAATAACAGCAACCTAGAAGGTTTCAGCTGCCTTGCTGGATGAATAAAGACAATGCTGACATTTAAAAGGAGGAGAATTGATCTACAGCTTTTACAAGGAACTCGCTTTCAAAAGGTACAGGAAAGGAAAATTACTAAAAAATGGCTTAAATGTGTGTAGCCAGATCTAAAACAAGCAGTTCAGTGAATTCAATTTACACCTGACCTGCATGGGATAAGGATCTACCCTGAAAAGTTTGCTTAAGAAACAGGAAGGTACTCACACTGCAGCCGTTGGGATTTTGCACTGGGCAAAAAGGCAGAATACCTACAAATGATGGTCTCTATTCAAAGAATTTAACACGTGATAAATTTAAGAGCCGATGACGTATTAGAGAACTGATTCTCCAGCCTTCTAACACCACAAATGTATCTAAAGGATGCTGAATTACACGTGACAAGGAATTCTCCAGTGGGTTGTTTTGGTTTGAGGTAGCACATGGCACCCCTGTTCCAACATATTTAAAGAAACCAGCAACTGCAAGCAGCTGGAGACACACTCATGGAGGGGGACCACTCTGAGGGACAGTGGCATGGGGGTGACCCATGCTGGAGCAGGGACACCCTCAAAGGAACTGCAGTTTGTGGGTGACCCACATCGGAGCAGGCACTCTAAGGAAAAGTGTAGCAGAGGAAAACCTGAAGAACCAAAGTGCTGCAGTGGAAACCAGTAAGAAGTAGAGTAGCAGAGAGAAACCCTTCCAGATGACACCGACTTTCTGTGCCACCCATCGTCCCATCAGAGGAACTGCGACAGATTGAGCATAAGCCGTGGAAAAAATAAGTTGAGAAAAGGGAGGGAGTAAAGGTGTTGGACGTAAATTGCACCTGGAAAAGAGTGAGAAAATATGTTTACTTAAGTGCTTTTGATTGTGTTCTCTCTTTTTCCCACCTCAAAATTCACATCACTGATCAGAAGTTTGTGTTAACTAGCAATAAATTAAGCAAGAGTTCCCAAAGTTGAGGCTGTTTTGCCCGCAAAATTCCCATGTTTTCCATGGATGATGGAGAGAATCACAGTATCGCAGAATGGTTGAGGCTGGCAGGGACCTCGAGAGGTCATCTCGTCCAACACTCCTGCTCAAGCAGGGCCACCCAGAGCCGGTTGCCCAGGACCGTGTCCAGGTGGCTTTTGAATTATCTCCAAGGATGGAGACTCCACAACCTCCCTGGGCAACCTGTGCCAGTGCTCCGTCACCCTCACAGTAAAAAAGCCTTTCCTGGTGTTCAGAGGGAACCTCCTGTCTTTCAGTCTGTGCCCATTGCCTCTGCTCCTGGCACTGGGCACCACAGAACAGAGCCTGGCTCCGTCCTCTTTGCGCCCTCCCTTCAGGTATCTGTACGCATTGTTAAGATCCCCCTTGAGCCTTCTCTTCTCCAGGCCGAGCCGTCCCAGCTCTCTCAGCCTTTCCTCACAGGACAGATGCTCCAGTCCCTTCATCATCCTTGTGGAAGGGGCTAACGCCCAGAAAGCAGAAGACTGTTGAGTACTTCGAGCCTCCACTGCTGGAAACACATAATGAGTAACCGATTAAGCCTGCTTTTAAACTGCATTTATATTTTTTAATTAGAAACTTGACGTAAGGCTTATCAAGCAAGCCTGTATTTCATCTGTAAATTTGTTCACTATTTTGGTTGCAAGGTGAATCAAGATGAAGCTGAAAAGTTGCTGCCTTTGAGGGTGAGACATCCAAATAATGGGACACATGGAAAACTTGCACCCAAGCTGGACTTAAGAAATCCAAAGACTGGGAATTGTCTGCTACAGGCCAGCGTACAGCATAGCGTGAACCGGTATAAAGACAAACCAGTGAACATGAGGTAGCTAAGATGACCCTGAACTTAAAGAACACCCAAGTGGTCCTAAAGCAGGGAGACTTTAGCTAAAAAGCATGGAAAATATGAAAAGCACACAGATCAAAGATAGCTATTCCTGACTGTCACTGCCTCCTTCCCCTTAAAAACAGGAGAAGGAGGAAAGGTCCACTGGATGTGAGGATTAACCTGTAGCTGTAAAACACTGACGATGAACACTACCGAATGTTGATTAACATACTGGATATTAACACGATGGAGGAAATTGCTACCAATTTTGTTCACCTTTAAACAGCCTTGTAAGAATTAGCAAGCAAAAAGTAAACAAAGGGCTATGAAAGACTGAGGACTAAAGAAGACGATTCCTCTGCAATATTTTGGAAATAGCTGAGGTCACTCCCCTTCTTGAGATAAAAGGATTTGCTGACCAAACGATGCCGAAAGGGGGAGACTGATGCAGATGACTGAAGCAGAACGGGGGAGTTTGAAAGATTAGTTTGAAAGATTCTGAGCTACATGCTCGCACAAAAAAGCGCTCAGGTTGCAAGAAAACAGCTCATCCTGAGATAAGTAGTCAGTGTAAGCTTATTTGATGGGGGAAGGACAGGGAAAATGTACATATAGGAACAGGGTAAAAGGGATCTTTTGGTTTGTGGGGTTCGTTTTCTCTTAAACGTAGCACCTTACATTAAAATTCCCGCCAGTACAGTCATCACCATTACTGAAATCCAACCACTTCTACAAAAGGAGGCAACAAGCAGCCGGTGTATGGCACGGTGCCCAGCGGTAAGAAAGTATATATGGAGGCTAAGGAGTGATACAATTCTTTTTTAATGCCTTAACAGAGCAGAACAGTGTCTTCCAGAGAAACAAATTCCACCAAGCCGAACTCCACACTTTTGCTTTCCAAATCGATCATCCCATCCAGTCTTACCTTTTTTTTTTTTCTTTCTCCCCGCCCAAAAGAAACTTCAATGTTATCAGTTACAAGCACGGAGGAAGTCTATGAGATGACACAGCCATTTCCCTGCCCCTATAGTACTGCCTTAATTATGTTGTATTTTACAGAAGTTACTTTTCTATCTCTTGCTGATAAGACTAATGCTCCTACTTTAGAAAAACGTCAAAGCAAACCTGTTATAACCACATTAGCACAAAGCGCAAGTGTCCTTTATTTTTCTTCAGTGTTTAAACGGCAATGACCCAACCTAATTTATTGTTTTCCTCTACAAACTTTAAAATATTTATAAAATTACATTCCTCACTTGCTGTCCTTTACTCCAGCTACATAAATTTAATTCTTTCGAATTTGCCTTAGTCCTGTCACCCATCAATCATTCGACTTCCTCCTCCACTCGCCGCAATTCATCAATGTCTTTCTAGTAATAAAGTGCTGAAACCGAAAGCAGTGCTCAAGGAACAGAGCGGCTAAAAACCACGAGAGGATTATCCAACTGCTCCCTTGGACTTGACCACAACACATGAGCAATTTCAACAACAGTACGGTCAAATGACTTCCCTGAAATGGGAAAGTCAGAGTATGTCTTGGCATCACAGAATTGCCTGAGACTTTTTCCATTAGAGTGACAACTCGATGGAAATGGGACGTGTATTGCCCCAGTACCTGTGATAGCTGGGTGCCTCGAATCCTCAGCAGCTCCTGGGCAATAAGATTAAATTAACAAATCAAAGATTCAGTATCATCTACACGAAGCACGTCAGACAGCTCAGCTACAGAACTCATTGCCAAAGGATGGCGTTGAAGCTAAAAGCTTAAATTGGTGCAAAAAGTGACAGGGACAAATTCAAGGAAGAAACAGCTATTGAGTGCTATTCAACACAAAAGACAACCAGCTTTTCTGTCAAAAGCTGCATATTGCCAGGTGCTGGAAGCTCACGGAGTGTTTTGGGAAAGGATTGCTATTGCTTGCCTCGTCCTCACTCTCCCTTCTAAGCATCCTCTGCATCAGACACAGTATTGGCCTAAGACCACCTTTGGTCTGACCTTGTACAGATATCTATATTAAATCACACTGGAGCACTGCCATGGTCTAGCAATACAGTTGTAGGTATTGTGAAGGCAGCAAAAAATAATAAAACACTTTTCCTTCCATTTATCATTTCCATACTTTTTTGTCTCTGATTTAATGCATCCTCATTTAGTCTTAATTGCCATTAACCGGGTTTTTTCTCTGTCCCAAGTCTTCTCTCCATATGAATGATGTCTGGAACAATGGGTTCCTAATGCCTTAAAGCAAAACATCAGGATTTTCCTTTTAACACAAACCTGCAGTCTCCCAAATTGATCTTCCTGCTGTCTTCAAGATGACATTTCAAGTCTTTTACATTCCCTGTGTCCCATCTCTCTGTTGTTAAAGGAATCTTTAACTCCTTTCAATTAGCTCTTCACCTATTAATTTACTAACTTTTTTTTTATTACAGAATTCATGAATTCACAAAAGGTAATATTAAACTGTACTGTAAGGCAACCATTGCCTCCTTCTCAAACAGGCACACTGTCCATACATCTTCATTTATGAGCTGCTCAGCATAAGTCTTCCTCTAGGTCTACATGGCAATGCTTCTTCTATCAAACCATTTTGAAGCTACTTGGTAGCACTATGCCAACTTTACCAGACATAAATCAGTTCACTTCAGTGGGAAACGTCTGGGCTAAAATTACCCCAAATGTTTTAAATGCTTTACTAAAAACTAGATTTACTACACCTTTTCACCCACCATTCTCTAGCTTTAAAGTTGCATTTTAAAAATGCAATCAGATTGATCTAGATTATTTTATATTGTCCCATAACCCAATCTATCTTCAACAATTTCTCTTGGTATTTTACTATGGGCAGAATTATGCCTGTACAATCCAGAGTTTAAAAAAGAATTCATGGAAAGACCAGTGATTACTGGAAAAACATCTGCTGTATTCAAAGATAAAGTGATAAAAGTGTAAACGTCTCACAGAATAAAGTCCATAGCATACCTTAATAAAAATTACAAACACCACCAATGGCAGAGGAAGTATTAACTTGAAGGTATGAAATACTACCAGGTCCAGGAGCTAAAAAGGAAGCAAATGTAAACTAAACCACAAAACTGTCGAGCTGTTAGGAGAGCACTCCCAAGAAAGGATGCATCATTAAATGGCAGGAGCAATTGCCTTCAGCAAAGAACTTCTCATCACTGCATCCACACGATAAGCAGAAAGGATTAAATTTAATGTTCAGAAATGCCCATTCCCAAAAGCATACATCATCACATTATAGATGCCTCTCCCTTTCATTAAGGGCAGTGTCTGTCACGTAGCTGCAGCTTACTTGCGCCATAAAAAGATGCTAGACACCTCTTCTCCACCTTCATTACAGCATGTTTTCTTATTTAATAAACTTTCATGAGCTTAAATGAATGGTTGTTATTAGTAGAGCTAACAGCCACACGATAATACTCTAGAGAGATATCAATGCTTGTTGGTGCATTAACCGAGAGCGGAGGGGCTGAGGTCAAGCATGTGTCAATGCAAATGAAGCAGTATTAGGCACTAACAGTTTAATGCAATAGACTGTCTCAGATAATGGAAATTACAGGATAAAAAGAATGAGATAAAGTTATTGATAAGTATACTAAGGGAAAAAAAATGGTAAGATGTTTCAAAGGGAAAGAAACCCTCTACTTTCTGATGTCTTTAAACCTAGCCTAGCAAGTTTATTTAAAAAAAAAAAAATATCAGAAAACAGAATTTAAAAAGGAAAAAAAAAAAGAAGAAAGATATGGAAAAGAGGTGAAAAATGTTCTTAACAATATGTAGCACCAATGCTTCTCACAGAAGGAACTTAGAAGCATTCTACCAAACTTAATTCCTTAAGCTTTACAATGTTCCTTGAATGCAGATAAATAATACTAATAAATCCTAATATCTGAGTAGAGGTACAGTATTTTAAATGAATGAGCAGCAGAGAAAAGAAAGCTCACGATTTTCATGCTTATGTCTGAATCACCCGAACATATCCTATGCATACATCAACTTAATAATAACAAAGCTGCCTTCTTTCTCATCTGTACCTCAACCATACAGCTAACAGAAATCACGAGGTTTGCCCATCATTAAAAACTAATTCAAAACAGTTCCTTTAAGCATAAACACTTATACACCTCAGTAGGTAATCTGAAATGAGATACAACCCTTGAGATGTCAGCTTCTCAAGTCTGTTTCCTAAAAGGCTTCTTTGTAATCAATACGGTCAATGATGACAAGACTCGATGTTAGCTGGGGAAAGGCTTCAAAGCATGAAGTATGAGGAAAATAGTAATATTTTTGTGATTCGGAAGAAAGAGAATTTCAAGCAGGGCCAAAATTTAAATTCTGTAATAAACGCACTTCTATAGAATCCCAAACCAACAAGTCTCTTATTTCCACTTAGGGCATTAATTCTAAAATATAAAACTGTTCCACGGCAGTACCTGAATCCCAGCTCCGCAATAAGAAATGCAGAAACAAACTTTAAGACTGTTTTTATTGATTTTCATTGTTCCAGCTGAAAGGCAGACAGTAAATAAAATGCATATTGAGATGAGAACTGCATTGCAATTTATTTTTTTTTTATTTCATTATTCTAGACTACTTATAGTCTAAGAAGTCTGCTCACTACATGGTACTTCTAATTGAAAGACTCTCCTCGTACTATACTGAGGAAAGCCACAGGTAGCAGCTACATTCAAGTAACAGAAATTAAAACTCTCCTCGACAACTGTGCCCAGGGCTACAATCATCCAGCGTTTTCTGGGAAGATGTTAATCACTGCAAATGCCTTCGTAGAGGATTAACATGAAGTGCATAGAAAGGCAGGGGACACTGTTATCACGTAGGACACATTTGTTATGGGATGAGCAAGAAGAGGCCAAATACGCGTATGTGTACACTCACACCGAGCAATATCTTCTCTTTGCTCCTCAGAAAACATTTCAGTAGTTTACGCTCCTTGTTTGACTCCCACTTCCCACAGCAAGCTAGGTTCCTTCTCCTCACACACTGCCCTCCAAAATATCCTACCCCTGGCCAGTCTCTCCTCTGTTTCCTTTTCCTACGCCACCTCTCCCTTCTGACTGCCTCAGGAGCTTTATGACCACTTTTGCACAGCATTTCCACTTATGAAAACACCTTCAACTTCTGACCACACTGACAACTTCTCACCCACTAAGTAGCCCAGTTGTGTCGTAAAGCCCTGGAGTTAAAAAAACAAACAAACAACCACTTTTTTTGTAAAATGCAGACAACAGAGCTGGTCAGCATCTCTAGTTTAGACTGGTATGTTCCTGATATAAAGGTTAGATTTCACAACAGAGTAAACCAAAGCTCTTCAAAAAATTAACCCAATGCAGATCCTACAGCCTATGGAGCTGAGCAAAAATACATTTAATGCATCATAAGGATGCCGGCGGTGAACTCAGTATGCTTTAACTATGCTGCATCAGCACAAGTGAAAATGTCCTAATTTACCTGCAAACCAATCTCCTCTCCCGTACAGCTGGATGCCGCGCCAAGTACATTTAATTGAATGCAACAACAATAACAGCCACTAGCTCGACTCTAGAAACTGAACACGCTGGCAACAATGCAAATTTGCAGTAAGAAAGCGGTCAGCTCCGAGAAAAGCCCGGTGCTATTATTCACTTCGGAAAGCAGAGCAGGAGACTTATATTATTCTTTCCCTGGCATAAGGAAACTGAAATAGAAGTCCTTAACACTGAAAAAGAAAGAAGAGTGGGTGTTGGAACGTTCCCTGGCCTACTTCTTGAGAAACAAATTACTGTCACTTCAGCTTTGTATTTCTTGGGATGAAGACAGGCAGGCTAAAGGAGAAGGATGTGCTCCTGAGTAACACACACGTACACCTCAGTTCCTAGCTCTGTAACGCAAGGAAGTGTGAAGTTAAACTTAAGCGAAGACTCGTCAGAGGGCTCCACACTTCCTTCGTTCCACCTTCGTTCTTCCATCTTCTCCTTCTCCTAACAAAAAATAAAAACTTTCAACTGGAAACAGCAGTTATCCTCACTCCTATCCTATGGATGTATTTCTGCAGTTTCATGGTGTTTTGTTACCTGACACAATCCCACCCCGAAGGAACTGTACTCCTGCACTAATAAATCAAGTTCAGAGTAAGTGTTTCATGCTCTACTGGAATGAAAAGATTTTTTTAAAAACTCTATATACTTTGACAAAGTGGTATTAGAGTTCATTAAAGTTGCAAGGCTAGACATATAAAAGCCAGGAAATGCAAAGAAAGTACCCTAAGCAATTTTCATTTAATCGTATTATGAAATGACCTTTAATTACTTGATTCAACAACGTTTCTTCCTTCAACTGTTTTTAGCATTTCATCTCTTAGATTATTTAAACAAATGGAAAATATTCATTTCTCCCTATGGGTACCTCATGGGTCAACAGCAGAGCCAGAACAATTAGATCAACACCACAGACCTCTACGATACTTGAGTTAATTAAGTAACTACTAGGCAGAGCGTATTGCCCTTGAATACACAGCCCAGTGCTGGGGGAGACCAGACATGGGACTGCTTGCTCCAAGCAAGAATCCTTCTGTCCTTACCTGCTGCTGCCCGTCCTGCTGCCTGCCCTCTGCTTCAAGTTCTGGCTTGGCTCCGGTGTTGCGTAGCCCATCTAAAACATCTCTTCCAGAAGAATTTGGATTCCTGCCTTCCAGAAATCAAGCTCGTGCTCCCAGGCTAAGTGCAAGCTATGTCCCCAACCCCAACTTGCCTCTGCCACCAGCTCTGCTGCTCTCCCTTTTGGATACTGCCCACTGCCTTTTCTTTGGAAGCTCCTGCTGTGTCAGAATTCCCCTCTCAGCACCTGATCATAGAATCATAGAGTCACTTAGGTTGGAAAAGACCCTTAAGATCATCAAGTCCAACCGGTAACCCAGCACTGCCAAGGCCACCACTAAACCATGTCCCTCAGCACCACATCTCCCTGGCTTTTCAATCCCTCCAGGGATGGGGACTCAACCCCTGCCCTGGGCAGCCTGGGCCAGGGCCTGACAGCCCTTTGGGGGAAGAAGTTTTTCCTAACATCCAACCCAAACCTGCCCTGGCGCAGCTTGAGGCCGTTCCCTCTCATCCCATCACTTGTTCCTGGGGAGAAGAGACCGACCCCCCCGGCTCCAGCCTCCTTTCAGGCAGTTGCAGAGAGCGATGAGGGCTCCCCTCAGCCTCCTTTTTATGTTTTACATTCAACAGAAAATACACACATCTGTGTGCATGTGCACTCAATTGCCACGTAAAAGTGAATGTTACTTTTAGCAATTTAGTGTATGAAAAGACAGATCCTTTGCAGAAAAACATACAAACTCCTGCTTTGAAAAAGCATATACAGAAATCGAAAATAACTGAAATGTATTCAGTCTCAAACAGGAGTTCTATCTGTTTCAGAACCTCCTGATTTCTCCTAAGCTTCACAATTCAAAGGAGGTTGGAACTAGGTTCTTTTAACACAACCTGTGTAAGGTGCAATTACAGAACAGCAAACCTGATCCTACCGGCTCTGCTCGCCCGAGTGCGTCTTATCAAGATGCTGGAGGAACACAGAACGTGAATACATGATATTTGAAGCTCATCTACGCTACTTTACAGAATCAGAAACAAAAAAGCTGCCACTTAAAATTTTTAACTTCATACAAATGTAAGCTGTCACAAAATACCTTTGCATTGTGTTCATACTACTGGGAAAAGCTGCCATTCTTTTATTAACAATTCTTCCCAGCATTACTCAGTCATTGCACATTAGAACCAGCAGCTGGAGAGTTTTGAGTGATAATGAAACCTGTAACAAGCCATCTTCGGCCGTCTTTTCCAAACAATAAGGGAATTAAAATTTCAATTTAAATGCAGAGGTTTGAAACACGCTTCAGTGGCAAAATTACTTCAATTAATGTGAGTGGAATACAAAGAACAGACTGCAGAAATGCGATGCAGCAACCAGAAATTATGCCATTAGAGTGCTCGCATCAACCTAACACGACGACTGCAAAGGTCTAATTTCAACTCTACATATCACAAGGCTACAGGCAACAATATTAATCAGCGCTCTAATTCCAATGTGAGGGATACAAGCTCCTCGTCAGATCACTTTGGGCTTTTTATAAGCCATGAGCATCTGTTTACCTTGAGGAATGAAACAAAAGGACAGAGAGATCGATATGCACTCTGCATCCCTGACAGTTTAGTAATTATTTTACATAATATTCATATCATATAAAAGGAGAAAGGAATTATCCTGCAGCCTGTGAGTGATTACAACACCACAGCCTTGCAGAGGCAGTGTTAACAAAAGATGGCAAAAGCCAACGAGCCTACGGCGATTTTTGTCTATGAAAAAGCTCCAAATGCAGGTAGGTTACTATTTCTTTATCACAGGTACACTTGTCTTCAAATGAGAATTGCAAGTTCCAATGAACGGCTGAAATACTGTGTTCAATTTTCACTTGAGGTTTCTCTGCATTCCTTGACACATTAAAAAAAAAAAAAAAACAAAACAAACTAACAGCTGCTTTTTATATCATTATCACTTGATTTCTTAAAAAAAGATAACTCTATTCTGGAAAACAACCAACCAACCAACAAAACCCAGCACGGTATACCACAGAAGTCCGTACTTCAGTGAGGCCTAACATCGGCTCTATCTCATAGCCTTGGGCAACCTTACCTACACACACACAAACGTATGTATGTAAGTGTGTATATAAAAAAAACTGCACACATAATATATTGCAAACGAATAAGATATCACAAATAGACAAATTTGCAAACCATTTATACGATAAATCCTAAGTATTGTTATTTTTCTTCTTACACTTCCTATCTTCTATTCCAGATAGGAAATTAATTACTTTTCTGGAATTTCCTTCTGAAAAGAACTTTTCTGAATTAAAAAAAAGGGAGGAACAAAAAAAAAAAAAAAACCAAGCAAACTGGCAAGTCCCTCCGTAAGAGAAAGCACCAACATTTCATTCGATACTGATGTTAACTCTGAATACCATGGTTTTCCCCCTACACTGAACACCCTTAATTTATATCTACTTCTTGATCTCTCATAATTGAAAATATCAGACCAACATCACACTCCAAGTTCCCATATCAGAAACCTGACAAAAGCTTTGGCAAAACCTGACTGCACTCTTCTCATATACGCTGCCTCAAGTCATTGCATTGCTGATCTGTTTTCAGGAATCCTAATAGGTTTTACATAACATTTTATAAAGTATCATAAAAATTCCACTCTACGTTACACAACAGAAATGGATACATTACCCATCTCAGACAGCTTACAATACGGTGGGAAAGATATAAGAAAATAGTTTGTATTAGAAGGACAGTGAGACTCTAAGGAGAATAAGATTGAGAGGGTTCCTGGAAGACGGTTTTAAAAAGGAAGACAGGGAAAACTGTGACCAGATTATAGAATGATGATTGCACCAGGTGTGGCATGAAAACAGAAATGAGCAACAGAAAAAACCAGGAAGGTGACGGCAGAGTGAAATCAGACAAGAGGACGTGACAGCAACAACAAAAATCCAGATAGGGTTACACGTGCCATCAGAGAAAGGGATGACGAGACTGACATCGAGCTGTCGAAAATGTTTGAGGGAACAAGGTAAGTTTTGGACAGTCATGTTTAAGGTGAAATGAGATAAAACGGAAAGAAGGAAATTAAAGTTCAAGTCTGGGCTCTAGGAATATGAGGTGACAACACTAAGATTTCCAGCTCTTTATCCTATTGACTAATGACTTATTAAAATGAAGTGAAGAGGCACAGCTAAGAGAAGTACAAAGGACAGTAAAGTTGAAAAAACAATAACAAAAGGAAAGCAATGACAAGATTTCCTTAAAGGCTTTCTCTGGCAAACACAAAGAGGAATATGAACAGACTTACTTCTTTTACCTTCACTTCTGAATCACAGACTGCTTAAGGTTGGAAAGGACCTCTAGCAAACATCTAATCCCCCTCCCTGCTCAAGCGTGGTCACCTAGAGCCAGCTGCCCAGCACCACGTCCAATCTGGTTTTGAAAATTTTCCATGGATGGAGACTCCACAACCTCTCTGGGCAACCTGTTCCAGTGTTCAACCATCTTTAGAGTAAAAAAGTGTTTTCTTACGTTCAGACATAATTTCCTATATTTCAATCTGCGTCCACTGCCTCTTCTCCTGTCACTGGGCACCACTGAGAGAAGTCTGGCTCTGTTTTCTTTGCACCCTCCCATCAGACATTTATAACCATTGGTAAGATCTCCCTGAGGTTTCTCTTCTCCACGTGAAGCAGTCCCAGCAATCTCAGCCTCTCCTTATACCTGAGATGCTCCTGTCCCTTAACCATCTTTGTGATCCTTCACTGGACTCGATCCAGTAACTCCATCTCTCTCTCGTACTGGAGAGCCCACAACTGGTCTCAGCGCTCCACATGTCAGGACTGAGTAGAGGGGAAGGATCACCTCCCTTGTAAAGTTTTTAATTACTGGTAGAAGGCAGTTCCAGGAAAGAAAGGACTGGAGCCTGGTGAGGAAGTGTGCTTGTTCAGTTTAGAAACAAGAGAAAAAGAAAAAAAAAATAGTTATTAGAGCAGTTCAGGAAACAAATCAAAAGTATGCTTATAAAAGAGATGAAACTAAAAAAACACTTGAAGGGAGGGAGAAAAAAAGATGAAAAAAGAGCTGGAAATACGTGGAAAGAATTGAGTCCTGGTAAAAGACCTAGAGGAAGACAACGAGAGGCAAACAAACCTAAATGGTGAAAGACAGTCTCCCCTCTGAATAATGACCAAAGTCGTGAGTGCGTTCTGGAAGATGAAATAGGAGCGAAACAGGACAGGTCTTCCATAACAAAAATGGTTTTGAAATAATTGGTAAGATACAAAGAAAGAAGATGATACAGGCAGGTGCCTGGGCAATTCATTTTAAAATAAAGCACCACGTTGCAAAAGTAGAAGGAAATCCTATGTGCAGATCAAATGGGTAAAGAACTAGATGGTTACAGAAAGCATCAGGATCAGGACAAGTAAACAGGTAAAGACAGCTCTGAAAGACAAGAGCTAACCAAACAGAAGGGACAACTGTGACTCTAAGTCCAGTCAGGAAGGATCGAACCAAAACCAAACGGAAATTCCAGTACAAGAAAGCA
Source organism: Nipponia nippon (assembly GCF_047370975.1). NCBI lineage: Eukaryota > Metazoa > Chordata > Aves > Pelecaniformes > Threskiornithidae > Nipponia > Nipponia nippon. Next base: position 2,989,723 of record NW_028262347.1, read on the forward strand.
GCGAATGACAAAAGAAGAAACTAAGTAGGACAAAAACCAAATAATAAACCAGGCGGCAGATCTGTCTGCAGATGATCAGACAGCTGACCAGTGTGTTTCTGCTAGATACTGGCCCAGCACAAGGTACCACGTCTTACCAGCATGTCTGTTGCGTTGAGGTAGTGCTTGCTGGCCATGCACTGTTCCAGCTTCTGAGGCACTTGCTTGATGTTCTCGATCTCATCCAGCAAATTCAGGACATGTTTGTGCTCAATCCCTTCAATCCATAGCTTGCGCAACTCATCCCGCTTGCAATGCAGCAGCATCTTGCACGATAGCAGATTCTCCTTCACCTACAAGCAACATGTCAAAAGATTAATTAAATCTCCCCCTGTAACTGACGCTTCTAACACAGATCAGCCCTCTCCCGTATTTACTTTATTAGGAATTCCAAAAATATCACAGGACTCTAACCAAATCCAAGTTCCTTAAAATTTCTGGTTATTCCTTTGGCTGAAGGGAAACGTACAGTACGTACAAACCGGAACTGCTTTCATAGTCAAATGTTTTTTAGTACAAGTTTTGCACCACTAGTAAAAATTTAACTGACATATCGTAACGTGAACAAACGCAGGATCCTATTAACCATGACCAAAGACTTATTTGCATGTTTTCCAAAAATCAATTCAGTATTTTGGCATACAGCAAGAATCCAATTTTCAGTGAAAGCAAATAACCCACTACTAATTTTTCTGCTGTAAACATTTTCCATCTGCCTATTAAATCTTTTGGCACGTCTCCTCCTTTCTTCAAGTTTGGTATCCATTTCTTGAAACCTGACTATCTAAGAGTACAACCGTTTTCCTAATACCTCCAGCAATACCAATTTTTTTTGTAAGAGAGATGGTTTCATCGGAACAAACAGCATAGCAGTCCAGATACAGTTCAATTCAGCATTTCCATTAGTTATCAAGGGCATTACATCACCCAGAGAAACACCTTGGTGTTTGCCATTCAGTTTGTTTTTGAGCCTCATGCCATCCTCTCTAACTCGCTACTCTCCACTATTCTACCCCATTTGGGAAACATCAAGAGTTTTTCTTCTCCATTTTTATCTCCTCAAACGCGCTGCCTGCATTCCCTGCTTTCAGGTCCTCCCAATATCCCCTGGAAAGGTCAGTATAACCTAGCTTTTCTTGCATAATGCAAATCAATAATACATATTAAAATGTGGAAGCAATTAACAACACAGCTTCACACATTGCTTTCACACTACTCTTGTTTTTATGATAAGCTATGAATACTTAGGGTCCAACCTTTTCTCAGGCTGAACTCTCACTGAATTACACATGAAGAGAGACTCTCAGAAGTAGGTCCTTCAATTTTTTTTTTTAAATAATGAGCCTTCAAAGCACTCCAGAAATCCCACTTCAGCTGCACATTCTCTTACCTTGTCCATCTAAAGGCAGTTTAAAAAAATACATGACACACATAGATGGACCAAAATACAGATGACCAGTAAATAACAACAGCTACATAAGATGCCCTCTATCCAGAGTCAGAAGAGACTAAGATTTCAACACAATAACATTGCACTCTGAAATGTCCTTCTGAAAAGAATAACATCGAAAAATCCTCAGCCAACAGAAAAGCTAATGTAAGAGTATCATAACTTGCTGCAAAAGCAGAGGCAAACCAAAATGCATACAGAGTGCATTTCAGACTTAATCCCTGTTCAATACTTGAATTTACAGTGTTTCACTGACCCAGCACACCATCATCGGCGGACTGCTGTTACACAGAGCCAAATTAGGTCAGCAAAACAGTTGCAGGGCTAGAAGGAATCTCGCAACACATTCCTACTCCTGTCCTTGCAAGAAAGAAGATCAGCTCTATCTACATTTGGGAGCAGGGGAAAGAATGAACAGCAAGTCTTTAAGAAAGAACCTCCCCTTGGAAAGCCAAATTGTTTCTACTTTATAATTCAGTCTTACAGTGGTAACACCTGTAAAGCTAGATTCAAAACTAAACCTTTCCCAACAGGAATTCCTACAAGAGTTGACTACAAAAGGTGGATACACAAAGGGATCTGGGCTATCTATCACTTCCACAATTCCTAACGCAAGGAAACGCCTGTGCGATCACCTACCTGCCGCAAGAGGCGAACATCAAAAGAAAGTCTGATAGTGTAATACAGATTGATGACAAACCAGATCTGGGGCCTCCCATGAGAGCAGGTCAAAGCTACGTCAATACATATTGACCAAAACTAATAAGAAAACTTAAATATCAAAAGGTCCTTCACCTTTACAGTCATTCTTCTAGGTGGAACCAAAAGGTCACACCCCTATATGTTTGTTTTGACCTCTGCAAAGCTTAGTATACTGTGTGAAAATAGGCCACTGGCTACAGTTTATTTCAAATTTAGTGCAATTGATCTCTGCTTTCAAAGTGCTGAGCTTTGTACATAAATCCTGGAATGAACTCTTACCCTTGGAAAGCATCAGAATGGTCTCATTTTCTTTGAAAATGCTAAATGAATTTTAAAAGCCAGACGAGTCAGTACATAGCCCCAAGAGGGTAAAAGCCTACTGCTCCTAAAGCACTGCTGTGGAAGGTTGGAAGCTGAGACCGCCACTGAGCCAGGGGAAAAAAACAGAATAAATTTGGTGCCTAGACTGCAAAGTTTAGGTGTAGCAAATTACACAGAGAGTAGGTGATAGGACAGGAGTCCAAAGAACTAATCTATCGCTACAGGGAGAGAGCAGATGGAACAAGTCCACAACAAAGAGTGCCAGAGTTACTTACTGGCACGCTACCGAAGTGTGAGCACTCAAAATAAAGAAAGATACCGGGGCACAGAGTTCATGTACATTCACACAACAGAACCGAGTTTGGAAATAGCATCAAAAATTCATATTCTCTGAGCGAAAAGCAAGCTGATGAATCACCCAGACTATTCAGGAGGTAGCTGGAGGCCAACATATCAAAACATGAACAGATTAGATGGAAAGGTGTTAGCTTAGCCGCCCTGAGACTTCAAAAACCTGATAGCAACATGTCCAGACAATAAATGAACAGGGGGCCCCGCAAAGCTTTGCGCTTCATATCCACCTCTCGTTTTGCTTTTTAATTACTTGTGTTCTCAAACAACAGAGAGAGATCCTATGGAAAACATGATGCTAGTAAGACATAGCCTGTGACCACTGTATTAGGACTGGATGGTCTGCTCCTAGCCATGCCACAGAGCAACTTGAAAATCAGGCCTAGTTCAGAATCAGTGGGTAACAGTGCTTTCTCAATTCAATTTTTAGTTCAGTTCAGAATGATGACAAGTAGCTGGGAAAAGAGAGAGAGAAATAAAAGGTTAAAATGAGAGCTTACAACATTACACTACCAATAAAAGGACAGTACACAGGAAAAAGATAAGAGTTGCACAGATCTGTACCCAGAGCACATGCTATCGAGTGCAGGCAAACACAGAAACACATGCAAAGCTAGACTTCACCTGTTTGATCTTATTGCGCGAGTTGGTGATGCGCTCTGTGATGCTCTGGTACGTGCGGATCGCAGTGGTGAGCTCGGTGTAGTGCTGGACAATGAGTTCATCCAAATCCCGGTCACATTTCTCATAAGCTTCTTCCAGGCGGCCTTTCTCGGTCTCTCGGTCCTCAACATCATCACTGGTAGATAACGTCCTAAGGACAAAAAGATTACAAAAATAGGGATATTTTGAAATTATCTATAAGGACAGGAAGGCTTTGCCTAAAAAAATGCACTACCTACCGCAAACCAGTCATTCTTATTATTCTATACACTTCACTTGAGTGAAGCTTATTTCTGGTAAGCATGTCTGCCTGGTGTTCAGTGGACAACAATGCACTTCAAGAAAATAAAAAACCGTAAATATTGTGGTTTATTCCCCAATTTTGTGATGCGTTGGAGCTTTTTTTACTACACTACTGGATTTATGAAAAGGGAAAGATCTCTATTAGTTATATTTCCAGAGAGTCATTAATATGGGCACAATATAAGATATGAAATATATCCTGATTTATTACTTACAAAGAACTATAAAGAAGAAATTCTACTTTAGACTCAGGGGCCAGTCCAACTACTTGTTAGGAGTGTTGCAGTTACTACTACTTACCTGCCAAGAGTACACTAGGGATATCACACATACATAGAAAAATCCATCAAAAGCCTACCCGTGCCTTCCAGTAGTCAATCTGTTTTCAAACGTACACCAGAAGAGCGAAGAAGTGTCATGGGCCCTAACTTCCCCCGCCCCATTTATTTTAACCTCTGAGTAACATCATCTAGTAAGAATTTTTTTTTTTTTTTTAAATCAATGAAGTTTGAGATTCCAACAAAACTGTTGAAAATTTAATGAAACTGGCATAGGAGACAAAAGTTTCTTGGTGTCAGTCCAAATTTCTGAGATTTACTCACAAATCAATACGATCTTCTTTTTCTCCCTCTCTCTCTTCACCCCGCTCACCCCCTCTCGAGACCCATCCTGCCACCGGATCCAGAAGCCCACACCTGGACTGGTCACACTACCAGGAAGACCCAGGAGACAGCAACAGCCAAAAAGACATATTCTCATCTCCTGCAGTAGGTAGCACTCAAAAAGTTGGTTTCTGCAAGGAAGTCATCCTGAATTTTCCTCTTCCTTTATCCTTGGAAGGGTAGCTATGGTCCATACAGGGTTCTGTTTTAAATCAGCAACGCAGACATTGAAAACTGTATACTTCATGGGGAAAGAGAAAACTCATTTAGTATCAGTTATAGTAGTTATGACCTAAACACTGGTCTATCACAACCTTAAGAACCAGCAGCGATGAATTCTGTAGTTCTACTGACGATTTCTGAACCACTTTGAAGAACTTATGATGAGAAAATAAGCAAAAAATAAAGATATTAAAAAAAAAAAATCACTGCATATAAACTCTTTTGGATCATTTGCTTGAACATCATGAAACAGTCACAACTTTCAAAGAAATCCGGAGCATCTACTTGCTGAAAGTGAGATGCCTTTAAAAATACAACCAGTAGAGCACGAACATGTGGAGACCATTATTTCATTTAAATCACAGAAGTTTAGGCCTCTGAACGGAACTGAGGCACCATCCTAAGATGGCACGCACGCTACACTGAAAGAGTATAAAAATAGTAAGAGACTAGAACAGCCCTTGTTTCCAACCCTGAAGACTGTGAAAAAATACATCACCAGAAGCAAGAGAGAACTTCTTGTGTTTTTTTCTGGATTTCTTAACCGATTTGTGTAGAAAAGGTCAAATAGTTGGAAGGAGACCAAAAACCCATTGCTGGACACTGCTGCTGCTCTCTGCTACCGTAACGGGTTTCACTTTGGATTTGTTAAAGCTATGAGGTCCAGGCAAACTAAAACCAGCATCTCCTGCTGTCACGTAAGAAAGAAAATACAATTTTTCTTGCAATAACAGTCACTTGTCCTCTACAGTAAAAGTTAGAAGGTAAGCGAGAACTGCTTGCACATCATTGAAAGATAACAAAGGAGAGAAACCTCTTTCCTTCTGGTTTATTTAAGAATATCTTCAGTGACAACAAGCAGGACACAAGAAGGGTTAGTATTTGATAGATTTTTCTGAGTTCTTCAACACCATTAGGAAAGTAGTAGGAACTCAAGTGCAAAAGCTCTTCTCAAATAAATGTAAACAAAAAACTTAAACCAAACATACAAGAAATGCTGCCTCTCTCTCAGAAAGTCAACAGAGACATACCCAAAACTTCCAGTTCGCTACTCTTTCTTCCCTTCAAAGAAAAACAACAGGCTGTACCACCTACTCAAGGACTCCATCTTTAAAAAGAAAAAAAAAAAAAAAAAAAGCCATTTCACAGGGGACCACAATCCCAGAAAGAGCAGCTAAGAAAAAAGTGAGCAAGTAAATCTGTACTACCATATGGAACACAGCACACGAGGAGGACAGGAGCACATGCACACTTGTCCTACTCAACTACTAAGGAGGACAGAGGAATTACAGCCAAAATATATCTTACAACACCCTAAAAGAAGACAATGTACCTAAGTGATGTGTTTTACTTTACATAGTTTTAGCACTCCTTTCCACTTTCAGATGGCAGTGGCAGAAGACCATAACAGATACCACATGGAAGCGAGGAGAAGAAATCCTCTTTCTTTTGTTACACCTCAGACTATCAGCCTGGGTGCCTCACACCCTCCTCCCCACTCCCAGATACCCAGAGCTGCACGTTTTACAGGGGATGCCGGCGCACCTCTCCTCTGCCACAAAGAACACGCAGAGATGAGGACCCCCCTCCTCATTCCGCGGACAGCATAGCTTCTTCCCATGCATAAAATTTATTTGTAGCATTTCAAATTCCATGCTTCATGGTAGCTACAGAAACAGGAATGCTTTCTAATGTTATTACAGCAATATTCTACTCCCAGACATTCTTAGTTATGCCTTAAATCACATTTTCACAAAAAAAAAAAAGATATTTTTCTTAACTTGTACTGAATGCAAAGTGCTTTAATATCATGAAAAAAGGACCTGGAAAGTAAGAATAGTAGAACAGCGGTTTGAAAATAAGCCTGGAATTAAGAAATCTGGGTTACAGCCTCTGCTTTACCGCGCATCTCTGACATGGCGCTTACAGCTCTCCCACATTGCAGACTGCATCTTGACACTAGAGCATGAGCTGCACACCGCTTGTAGCTACTACAGGCTCCTGCTGTAAATATCTGCATTCCAGTGGAACAGGCTGAGCAGGCAGATCTGTGTCCTTGTGGCCCAGTTTCTCTTTCTCACCTGGGGAATACACAGCACAGGTTCCTCAAACAAGCGAGCTGCAATTACATGCACCGAGTACTACTGAAACACTCAACGCTGCTAGCAGAGGTCATGTAAACACTTCAGACAAAGTAATGCAGGAAGATGTGCTAGAAAACAAAGCTAAGCATACAGTTAATGCAACAGCAATAACCGTACAGTACTTGTGAGACGCAGTGAAGTTTGGGTTCGTGCTATAACAGATGCATAGAAAGCGTGCAAGAACGTGTTTGGCAGTAAATCTTCCTCCATTAAGAGCTCTTGCAGATGAATACGCTTCCTTTGTGAAGAACTGCTTATGTTTGCTAGAAGAATGTTCTTCAGCATGGTTACACCGGACACGAACATATATCCTTTTTAGGAATTGACATATTTGAGTTTGAGGCTGAACAATATTGCTTGTCTCGGTAGTTAATGAAAACATCGATTCTCTCTAACCTGCGTTATGGATTGCAGGAGAATCGTGGATTCCTACGGACAATGTAGAAGCAGAACCAAATTGGTCTATATCACAGACTAGAAAAGTTTTTAGTTTTAATTAAACAAGATTAAATTTCTAAATTCTTGTTTCCCAAAGCTGTTCAAGCTCTGGCTTGGATCCATCTGCAATGCCAGCAGTTTGTTACAAAAGCTAAAGATCTTTCTCCAAGGCTAAGACTACATCACCGTAATGTCAGAGGACACCACAAGCCTCTTCTAATGCTCCAGCAAGTTCCTGCCCAACTTAGGCTTCCTAACAACTTCCAGTCACATCCATATTTTTAAAGCAGATTCAAATTGTGCTGCCCAGTTGTTTTTGTCCTTGGACTTGAGTTTAACTTGCCCTTTACAGGAAAAATATTTTTTTTGCTAAAAACACTAGACATTTGCACAGCCAAAACATAGATGTTTAGGAAGCGAGAGAGAGAGGTCACAACAGGACCTGTATCTTCAAAACCACAAAACATGTCAAAAGGACAAAGCTAGTGTAGCTGGAAACCAGAAGGCTTTGTGAGATACCACAAGCTTATTCCTACTGAAATGATATAATGACACTGTCTAACTAGAAGTACCAATTTTAGTTGTCGTTTTGCTATTTGTCTGCTTGGATATAATATACATTTGCTGCCACCTTCAGCAGAATCAAGACGCTTTAGCAGGGGGAAAAAACAGCCCACCTGGCTGAGCACCACACACCTTCTCGCAGTCTAAACTCCAAAGATCTCATCTTTTAAACCCACAACACAGCCAGTAGTAGCATGAAAATATTGCCAACCCATATTAAAAAGAAGAGTAACAGGAATACAGAGGTCTCAAAGCTCCAGTCCACCCAGCCTGACTTCAGGAACCTCAGCAGCACACGCTGGGAACCTAGTTGCCAATTAAGTCTTTTTCTACACTTACAGTTCTCTGAAAAATGAGCTTAATATGCAGCCGTAGCCCAGATTCCAACAAGATGAGAGCAAGACAAAGGAATCACTCTGCTGCTGTATAATGCCCATACTCGGAGTGATGTGTGCAGTTCTGGTCTCCTCCCTCTTCTGTTGCCCTTGGAAGGGCAACTAAACCAAGGGAGGGGATGAAGCAGCTCTTCTCTGTAGAGAGGCTAAGGCCAAGACTCTTCAGTTTGGAAAAGAAAACGGTGACAGGAGAAATGACTGAGGTCTGCAGAAGTCAGAAATGAGATGAATAACGTAAATGCAGAACAGTTTTTCACCAAATCATGCACTACTAGAACTAGTGGCGCTTGTTGAAACTATCAGATCAGCTTAGAAAAGGATAAAGCCCACTTACGCTGTAGGTAGCGAACTCCTGAACCTCGCTGCAGGATCTGAGGCTCACAGCATCAGCATGTTCAGAAAAAGGACTTAAATGCATTCACAGACAACAGGTCAAAAACAAATACTGACGGCAGCTAGCTAGAATGTATCCTCCAACATCCCTAACCCAACAACTGCAGACACTAGGGAAATATGGAGGCACTGGTCAACAACAAGCGGCCACGCCTGCATCCCCTCTCTAACATTTTGCATTACCACTACTGGAGACAAACTACCAGCCTAGACAAACCATTGATTTGCCTCATAGAGCATTCCTTTGCTTTTATCCTCTGGAATACTCCAGTAATTTAGATCGTCTAAGGCTGAGTAATGTTTTGGAGGTGCTGGAGGTGACGTTACCTGACTCCTGCACGTGTACATACAAACACGCACACAGTAAATGCCAACATGGGGCCTTCCCTTCACCTTACCAGGATATTTCAGCATCCAAGCCTGCAAGAAGACAAGACAACCATGATCCATTCTTGCAGAGTTCCAGGTGAAACCACTGTGCTGTCAGGCAGCAGGAGAGGGGAGAAGGGAAGAGTTACGGACTCTGGCGAAACACTGCTTTGTACAGCCCAGGGATGCGCTCACCGAGGACAAGACCGTATTAACACACCGTTACGTATTTTTCCAGCCTGTGATCCTAACTTGCAAGACTTGAACTCAACGGAAGTTTCAGGCTCAGTCAACTGCCATGTTCCAAGATTTCCAGCTGGCTCTGTCGGATGCACCAACTGGGAAACCTTCCCAGAATTAACACCTGTATTGGGAACCTCTTGTTTTCTTTAATTACCTGTTTTGGGACAATATTGTAGAAACAAGCATCACTAAAAATATCATACTCATCATTTTGACCAGAAAAATTTACCCATATTTACAGCCCTTTAGTCTGTTCTAGTTTAAAGCATTAAAGGGAGCACTTACTATGCCAAACGGGATAAATAATTCTACACAACAACAAAGAATTTAAGCCTAACTGTTTTTTTTTTCCCCTCCACCCACGTGAGTTTGCTTTAAATATTATTTCTTAATATTATTTTTATTATAATATTTCTTAATATTATTTTTATATTATTATGATTATTTCTTTATGGGTAGGATAATAGTTTAAATCACAACCCAAGATCCAAATGGAGAAAAGCAACACCAGAGGCTGCTTTTTCATTTATTTTACTGAAAGACCAGCAAGTTTCAGAAGTATAATGTTTTGGTTTTAGGACTTGGTTATTTCCAGTCATTATGGGAGTCTGGATTAATCCCATGATCATGAACTGAAGAACCACCAAAGAGCACTTAGAGAAAGGCAAACGCATTTTTTAATGGATGTGAATAGCAATATATAAATAAGTAAGAGGAATCGAAGCTATTTTAAGCCAAAATGTCAGAAACAAGTGTGCTATAAAACTGAGAATGCCTCCTCTGGATTTTTTTTAAAAGTCAAATTAAACCTTTTCCCAGATAATAATTTACATTTTTGTCCACCATGGCTGTACCATACAAATTTCTGCAACATATCCAAAAGCAGTATGAGTACTTACAACTTCTTACAGCCACCAGTAAGACCCTTCTGCTCATGTTCTTCTCAAGTCACTGTATCAGTCAGATGAGGCCTCACTTTACCTACTTAAACCAAAACTAACTCACTGCCTTCTCTCTACTCCAGTACTTCATTACCATGTATTTTACTCCTTCAAAACCACAACATTAAATCTGTGAAGTCTAGCAGCATCTGTAACTACAAAAAGGAGCAATGTCACTTTGAATTTGAAACATTACCTTGTACACCTGAATTTCCTAAGCCCCTTAGTACAGGAGCCATTTCTTTTTCTTGCTCTGCACAAAAAAAGCAAAGCAAGGAATACTTAATATTCTTGGGATTATATATGTTCCTGCTAACACTGCAGAAAAGTAAGCCAAGGGCATCTTTGCTTGTTTCAGTTCTATTAAAATGTGTGGCAAGGAAGAAGAAAAGTCAACACACTGTTTGCCAAATAGAAAGGATCAAAATTGTTTGGGAAAGGAACTTTGCAGAAAGAACTTTGAAGGGGGAATTACGAAACAGGACAGGATTATGAAACAATGATAAATATACATCAGCTTTTTAGAACTCCCTGAAAAGCAAAAGCATGCAAAACATATGATAAACAGAAGAAACGTCAATTTAGAAACCGAGGAGGTGCAGGTTATAAACTCGGTGGGGATCTCCAGTAGGGTTCCCTGATCAGTTCCCTTGTTTTTTTCATTTTAATTTTTCTAAATGAGAATCTGCCTCCCCTGTAAGATACCTGTAATTTGTACTCAGCAGCTGGATGGCTGCACGTGCCTGTCTCATTAGCAAGAGCTCAATAGGATTAGAATAATTCCAACTGGATGTTAAGTCTGTTAAAAGACGTTTTTATGCTACAGTAAAACAGAAACTCATTGAGCCAAATCTCATTGACTTTTGATTTTACATAGTTAAAAATACAAATTACACAAATGCAAAACGCTTAATTCACTGGAGTCACTTCCACATACGGAAGGCAGGATAGAGGAGATGATCAGACACAATCCTGAAATGTTTTTATCATGGGATGTACAGCATATTTCATACAAGAAAAAAAAGAAAAAAACCAAACCTTGCTATTTCCACTAAGGTCAGTGAATTTACACTGGAATTAGATTAATAAAATGAAGTCCATTGGGACTATTCATTTCGGTAGAATTTGATCTGTAGATCACGAGCATTTTTCATCTCCGCTTTCCAGCATTGAACTCAAATAACTAGCACGGGGTGGAAAGACTTTTACAGCAGTCCTGAAGCACCGTCATTCTGCGAGACGCCTAAAGCCTCAAACAGCTTGCTACAACAGTTCACATCAAAGACAGGAATAGCTAGTTTCCAAAGGTAAATACATAAGAAAATGTATTCACATTGATCAAATATAATTGCCATCTCTACCATTTCTGCAAGAGGCTGCACCTTTCTAGAAAGCTGCACGAACTCCACAGCTCCAGCAGAGTCCTCCTTGCTCAGCACCACAGAGGAGGGAACAAAGTGTCTTGGACATGTTGGCACAACTAGAACCCAAAAATACATTTGAATCTGCCCTCACCTTTTCCTTTACAGCAGTTCGAGAGACTGCAGCTATCAAAAGCTAAAGAGTAATTCAAAACACTGGGAGGCAAGATTTCTGACTTATGGATGCTTACCTGTAAATGCTCAACATGGTATTTGGGAGCAGCTGGAAAACCCACTTGAGTTGTTAAAACTTTTTTCTCTCCACAGACCTGAGGGGCTCAGCATTTTCCTCTGAGCTGCAAAATGAAATGCTTCTCTCACTAAAACATTAAGGAGCTTTGAGAAAGTCACACAATGTCTCGTTTTTATAATGCGGAAAATGCTACAGACTATAGCTACTAGTCACCACAGTAAATACATAAAGTGCTGTGAAAATGCACCACATTAAGTAGGGATAAAAGCACCTTTTCTCTAAGAACCAATGTAATTAATCTGGTCCCAGCAACAACTACCACCAGCAGACTCCATACCCAAGTTATTCTCACACTACAGAGTTAGTGTTGGCTATTTCTTTGCGTTTTGACAAATCAATGTTTTGCATAGACCTATCCAAGATCTGCAGGTGCCCGGACTGCAGAACTACCACACAATCTCATCTCCTCTGTAAATTTATTCCTACAGCGTGATGCATTAATTTAGAGAGGAAGAAGGAAATAAGAAAAAAAAAAAAAAAAAGGCCAACTCTCCAGCATTCAAACAATGCAAGAAAAACAACAGGCAGATGATGTAAAAGGACAGAAAACAAGCCATAATTTCTTCACAAGCTAATAAATTTCTTTCATTGTTGGGAACTGAAAGAACACGATGTTTACTAAGCTATTCAACGGCAGAAGAAAACAAACACCATTGTACTACACATCATGTGGCCCAACAGATAACTACAGGAGTACAGCAATGCTACACAGAGATGATCAGCTGCAAAACTAAGAAGCAATTCACCTCCCTTCCTAACATGCTATTTTTGAGCTTCAAATGCACTCCAGCCCCAAATCAGGATTTAACATCATAGCTCCCAGCACCACAGAACGCACACCACACACAGACTAATCTTTAATCTGTGTAACACCCACGTTCCCACGCATGTGCACAGCTTATCCACACCAACAAACTACTACAAAATAAGCTTCGATGCAAATGAAACGCACAACAGACTTCTTTGCTCAGTCCCCGTATCCACAAGCTTAGCGCAAACTGAGAATAGCCACAAGGGCAGTTACTTAGAAATGCTTTTTCTGGGGCATCCTGAGACACGCAGTAGGAAAAGCCTTTGCAAAGCCAGCAACAGGCACCACTGCAGGTACTTCAGGCAGTCGCAGTGCCAAAGCGCTCCGGCTGGCGATACGTGCTGCTGAACCACAAAGCTTCAAGGGGACTGAGTATTTTGTTCACAGAGACATGTACGGCAAATGTGGAAAAACGTGGGTTCCTAAAGAAATCTGCTCATCTTCCCCTCAAAGGGAAGCATGAATGAATGAGTCTCCATCTGCATTTTCAAATTTATTTTTCTGCTTGACAGTGAAGGTTTAGTTTTAGCACATGCTGTCCTACCAGTGTACCCAAGTCTGAAGCATCAGAGAGGCAACTCTGCTTTCTTTTCCCCTCTCTTTTATTCTACAAGGGCCAATAACAAAAATAGGTCAGTGAGAGACAAGTCCATGAATTTCTCAGCTCCACGTGCCCACAGTCCAACCCTGGTTTGTTCTGCAACGTGCTGAATGCCCTCATAGCACACACAAGCTCTCGGTCTTCCGAACCTGAATTCGGGGTGCGATCCACGCCACTCCTGTTGCATCTAGTACCCTGCATTTCCTTCACTAGAGTGTTTTTTCTACCAAATCCTGTAGTTAGTTGCCTCCCTACCCCCGTATTTTGCACTGTGGCAAAAGGAAGTTAACATTAAATTTTAAGACTATCCATTTACAGGCACCAACCTCAACAGCTCCAGCAGGAATCAGATTTGAGACTCAACAAGAATTTCTGTTTACATTGACAAGTCTTGTATTTCCCCACACAGCCTGTATTATCAAGGGCTTTAGTCTGTTTTCCCGGGCAGATGAGTAATTTCTTTTGCCAGCCCACTGTTAGCTTCCTACCTGCCCAATAAAATGCCAAGAGAATTAGATTAAGTGTCAATTTTAAGAGAAAACTGTTAATGTTAATGAATAATAAATGTTTCGTTTCTGCAAATTTGCTTTTTCTGATGCCTCCAGCTAGGTTGGGTGGATAACTGCCTGCCTATTTTACCTACCCTAAGGCCAGCCCTGTTAAGTATGATTATTGCTAAGCTATGTATAGTAAACAGAGTCTTAATTATCCATTTTTTGACAGGAAGAACATTGTAGTAACAGTATGTGGGCATTATGCTTCTGTGGATTTTTTTACTAAACAAAAGTGAAAGAACAGGTACTGCGTGCAAACTGCAAATATGCGCCTTAGAAAATTAACGCTAAGTTAGTACGCGCAACATGCTAGACAACTCTTAAAGGAGAGGAGCGTTGAAGTCCCCCCTGCTTTTGACCATTGCTGTAGGTGTTCAGCATCTGTGTGTCCCTGTAAAGCCCCTTTTCCTCTGCTGCTCAATATCAGAGCAGACGTATGCAAATATTTGTGGGTAAAGGCGGAAAAAGAATGTTACATGATGCACAGGTACAGCTTGGAAATCCAGGAAGAATCTTCCATTCCTTCTGGATCAGGTTTCTTTCCGTATGCAATTCACTTGCCTTCACTCAGTGTCACTTATTCAAATGAAAACACTCATTAAAGACAGCGGGAAACACCAACAAAAAAAAGGGCAAGCCAATCAAATTTAAATATTTCTCACCTGATCAGGAAAATGAACATTTTAGTGAAGTGTAATTGAACGGAGTGCTGAATCCCTGGGGGGACCAAACAGAGCTCCGATTTTAACAGCAATCCACAGTAAACTTTCTGCCACCTGTTTGTACGCTGCTCCGCACCCTATCATGTGCCTTGTTAAGCCTCCCAGTTCCTAGCTACGATAACACAGACAGCTTGTGGTATCAACTGCACACAACGTAGCTTGGCTTAAAGCTCATCTTGGCGAAAGCCAAGGCTACGTTTAGAAGCGTGGCCAACTTACGGGACTCACTTATGCTGTAACCTTTTTCTCCAATAAAAACAATGCCAGAAATCTGTTCAACAGAAAGAACTTCTTAAGTACACACTGCAGCCTTGGGCAAAATCCAAAGTTTAAGGGATACACTATGATCCATCCCTTCTGAAGAAATCGGGTGAGGTTTTCAATGTTTTACAGTTTGGATAACAGTTAAACAATAATTCTTCCCATCCTTCTTTGAAATCTGCAGAGAAAGAGTGCTGGGTAGGCACTACATATCAATACTATAAAAACTCTCCCGAATACATTTCACAACTTATCATATATACTTCCATCACTCCGGACAATAAAGTTAATAGTACAGCACTACGATTATAAAAATTACCCTTCAGGAAGGAAAATTAGAGAAGGTGGTTTTATTTATTTATGTATTTATTCTCTGTTTTACACCATACCAAGGACCTAAAACACAAACCAGAATACAACAGCCTCTGTAAGGTACAGAAAAAAAAAAAAAAAAAAATTTCAAAGCATGGCCTTCATCAACACAGGTAATTTTTGGCCAACAGAGGATTTGTGGAGTTAAACGAAGAAAGCAGTTGCTAGAAGCAACAAATAATCATTTAAGCAGAGCACTGTGGATGTCTAGAAAGACCAGTCTCCTCTCTGCAGGAAATAGCTGCAATGTGCCAAGGAGACTTCAGTATTAAAAAGGAAAAAAAGAAAAGCAGAGTAAAAAGAAACCCATTAGAATCGAGTTACTTTTCATACAGCACCTCTTGCTGATGACCGTGGCCACAGACCAATTACAGCACCTGCTTTCTCATTCTGGTTTAAACCGTTGTGATCATTACCAGACATTTATAGTGCGCTAACACCCGAAGGCCAACCGCGCAGCCGCCCCATTGAGAGACACCGCTCAGACACGCAGACCGGCAGCGCGAGCTCTTTGTGGCAGGAAATCTAATAGACAAGAAACAACAACAGGTGAATAAAAGATAAGAGGTCAGGATGCGAGGGAAAGGGAACAAAATAACCGAGATGAAAGAGAGCATCTGTCCGCATCTCAGCTGTCCAGCAGAAGCAAGCGTAACCAGACGGCTCCTCAGACGCTGTCAGGTTGCAAATTATCACAGGAATTGCAGCAGTGGCTCTGAAGTGCAAGTTGTTGGGAGGATCGAGTGTTGACTACACAGATGCGTGGAAGATGCATATAAGTGCTCTGCAAGAAGAAATACTGTCTGACAAAATGCACTAAATTGTTAGTCCCTTTTCCTCCCCAAAAAGCTGTAGAGGGAAACAGAACATTACACAATGGGTCTGACCCTGATAATTTCAAGAACTAGGCCTTGTAGTGAAAGCGTCAAGCAAGACCTAAGATCAAACATGCATTTTGAAAATGTTTATTGCAGGCACCTTACTCATATTTAAGCCTCTGAGTTAATCAGAATACAATGCCTATGTGAGGAAACAAGAAAATCTGGTCCTTTCTGAAAACCAGGGTTTGTCTGGTTGGGTTTGTTGGTTTTTTTTTTCCCCTAGGTCTTAATTTTATGGGTGTAAAAAAAACCCTGTATGGGACAAGAGCCTGTCTAGAGCAGTTCAGCAGGTTTTCTTCCTCCCGACTGCTGTGCCACAATCTGGGTGCCAGCCTGCGAGACCTTACAAGCAGCTGCATTTCAACAGGACGCAATGAAAAAGTTTTGTAAAGCACCCTAGGACAAGAACAACTGTGCTTCAGCACACTGTCTGCACTGCTCTACAAATTTCCAGAGGTACATTAAACTAAATGGATTTATTTGAATTTTATAATTGAAAACTGTTGTCTTAAAGACAAGTCCCAAATGGGGTGATCTACAGCTTCCAGCACTATTTAACCTCAAAGCATATGATCTGATAATACATGTTCTGAAACCTCCAGAGTCACATTGAAACCACTGCAAAAAGTTGGTTCTGTATGAAACAAAGCCAGCCAGAAGAAAAAAGAAAAAAATAAATAAATCCAAGAGGTATTTAACAATTTAACTCAGTAGCAACATGCTGAATGCTTTCTCATTATTTTCACAGGTTGATTGTTCCTATGAAATTCTGGATTTGAGGAAATGAATCAAAATGTTCAGGTGACAAACTACTCCCTTCCTGGAGACAATGAGGTGCTGGAAAGAAGGTAGTCAAAAATTGCACCATACAAGTCAATAGGCTTGGGAAATGGGGTATCACTGACTATAAAATCACAAAGGATCTTACCCTTGGGGGGAAAAAAAAGAAAAAAAGGTGAAATCCTGAGGCCAACATGCTCCAACCTCATCAAGGGGAATACAAGGTACTCAGCCTCCAGACGACCAGATCTCCATTGTGCAAAGAAATAACTCACTCCCTCACTACAAAAAACGGCAGAACCAAGTCTCTTCAAAATGCTGTTAAACATACACAGTAAACAGAGCTTTATAAAACATTTTCCTCCTCTACTTACATTCCATTAATCTTTCATGCCACTTACACAGTTGGTTAGAGCATTTTCAACAGAAGTTGATGATCTTTTTATCAGTGAGGACTTGCAGATGCAAGCATGATAGCTGCAGTGAAAAGGCTGAATGGCCTACAGCTATCTAAATGAATATCATCAGGGAATTCTTTATTTTGCTAAATTAACCAACCCTTAATCAAATTTCACCACACCGATACAAACGACGCAGGTATAAGCTAGTGATGAGCTGAATTCTGAAACAAAGACTGGACTGCAGTCATTTAAGATGATGGCTTCAACAGGAGAAGTCATGCTCCTTTGGATGTCTCCAACAGCAGTACATTCAGATGAAAAAACAATCCTGCACACAGGCAAAACCCTAAGGACACCAGCTTCACACTGTTTTGCACCTTGGCAAAGGGATGCAGACAGGAGACAGACCCATGAGATGCCAGTTCCACTGCCAGGCGCAAGCAGAGCGACTCAGCTTCTCCTCCACTGTGCCAGAGCCTGTCCAGGACAGGAGACCACAGGTACCAACTCTCTACCTTTTTTTGCAATTAACTTTAGATTCAGAAAGTCAACACAGCTGCTACACAAATTATCACATTCCCAGGAGAAAACCGAACTCCTAAGGATCATTATTTTCAAATCTGCGAGAGCAGAGGCTGGACAGCGCTACTCAGACCTGCCACCTGGATGATTAAAAGAATAAGAGTATTGAAGGAGCCATTGGCCACCTTGTGCTACGAACCCCTCCTTCAAATCACACCGCATCAGAACAGCAGCCCGGCAGGAATCAGCAAGAAGCTTTGGAATATTCATTATTAACCTGAAGGTTTCAATACTGCACTGGAATGAAGAGCTGTTGGAGGCGATGCCTTCGAAAGAGTTGAAACCACAGAACTTGTAATCATTTATTAACAAAACCGACTGTTTCCACTTCCTAGTTTCCTAAGGGTAGGCTCAACTCCAGCTCTGCACAGTGCATTTTCTAAAGCTAAAATAAGAGCTGAAAAATAAAGTACCTTGAGCTTTTAACAAGGTATGGTCACACACATTGTCCTTTCGCATATGGCTGTATATTCACCTATGCACCTTCACCTATTGTTCCTATTAAACGTAACCAAGTATCTGTATCAAGCTGCAACCCAACACTTGCCAAATATGCACACATTTTATACAAGTGCCTCAAGATCATTTCAGGAAAATTTATAGTTTAAAACCATACCCTGCCATATACAATTTATTCTCGATGAATTTCCGAGCTACTTGTCTTGTAGAAGAACTGCTACCTTTATAACTTTGGAAAACACCATTAGCAACAAAAGTGGTTTTAAGAGACCATTACAGTACATACAGATCAGAATAACTCCGCTTTATTTCTTGTAGCAGCTATTTCTCAAATGTAACAGCGAGGGTAACAGCTATACATCCCTTTTTCTTACTCCTACATCACAAACTGGGCTATCAGTTCTATTGCTTCAGACAGAAAGAGAAGACCAAATGCCAGGTCATTAGTAAGAATCCATTTAACAAAGTTCACTGTAGATGGAATGAAAATAATGGCCAAAAAGCATTAAAAAGAATTCCGCTTGTGAAAAATAAAATATGTTCAAGGGGTTTTGCCTGTAATTTCAACTTCTGCAGACATGAAAGTAGGAAGTGCACTGTATCTTGCCTCACTTTTAGTTCTCCTGGACATCTGTCGTATGCGTTTGCCTGTGTGAAAGCTTAGCGCAAAGATTTCAATAAGGTCTTATGGAGTCACTGCTAAAGTTTGTTTTCTCCCAATTAAAGCAGCTATTAAAGGCCAGTTTTAAAAAATAGCAACCTTTAACTGAAAGAAAAACGCCTAACAATAAATAAAAGGCAGGCACATTCACCAATTAAAAATCTGACAAGATATCTCAAAAAAATAGCATTTGCTAAATGCCAGGTTGCTTGTTTCAGAGTACAAAAGTTGCTTCAACCAGCTACCAACAAAACAAAAGGTTAAGAAAAATCAATATACATACACGTGTTTGTCCTCTGAAAGATAAAAAAATATTCCACAAGTTGTCCTCCAGCAGATGAGCAGAATTTTCTCCATTCTCTGCACTATTTTTTAAAGACATTGCCAAAGCCCACGTGATCAGCATTAGACTTCTACAACAAAAGTTCCTGGTCTCCAGTGACAACATTTTGACCTTCCAAAGTACCTTTTATTTAAGGAACTTGAAGGACCTTTCTCATACATGAAGGAACTGGCACATTTTTGAAGCGGGTGTGCTGAGGCATAAGTGCAAGCCCTGAGCTTTTGACCATCCAGCAGAAGCACAGGGACAGAAGCTGTAAAGCCCTGATATCCAGTATCCTACTCTAGAAGTTACAATCCCAGGAGCTATGTCTTCTTGCAGCAAATAATGGTCATTTCTTCTCAGCAATGTGAGGACAAGGGCAAATTGAAGATACTCTCATATCCCCTGAAGGCACAGGGAGAAGAAGGGCTCCGTCAGCCACAACAAAGGTGGGGATTTTAACAGCAGACTTTACAAACATTCATTAAGTTTCCCAAACACTCTTTACTTCCAAAAGATGTGTTGTTATGAACATACCTACCCTTCAAAACCTTTATTTCTCCTTCAGAAAAAGCAAGAGGGAAACCGTGCCCAAGCACTCAGCGTAACCCTGCAGCAGCACTGCTGAGGGTATGACTACGCTACCTCGTAACTCAGCTCCTGGCTCTTTTCAAATGGATCAGTCCTGTCCTGGGGCAGTGCTGCGCATCGTTCGCTCCTGACAGCGTTCCTACAGGCAGGACAGACAAGGCACCTGGTACCGCTCCATCCACTGAATACAGTTTTTTAATATCCCAGGAGGGCTGGTGCCCTCGTGGCTCCTGTAACGCTGCGCAGGAAACACAAAGGCAGCATGACACTATAAAACATCCTACCTGAGGGCTGCAAGACAGGTTTTTACGATGGTAAACAATCTGAACCGCTGTTCATAGACGTGTACAGGTTTTGGAACCAATGAGACTTCACAAGGATGCCACAAGGGTGGTTTGCAATGTGGACAGGGCCAGTCAGCTCGAGCTGGGGCTACGGGGCAGCACGGGAAACGGACATCTCAGACATTTAGGAAAAACTTCTTCACCAAAAGGGCTGTCAGGCCCTGGCACAGGCTGCCCAGGGCAGGGGTTGAGTCCCCAGCCCTGGAGGTGTTTAAAAGCCAGGTAGATGTGGTGCTTAAGGACATGGTTTAGTGGTGGGCTTGGCAGTGCTGGGTTAACGGTTGGACTCTATGATCTTACAGGTCTTTTCCAACCTTAATGGTGCTACGATTCTATGATCTCCACCACATGGCTTGGGAGCCAGAAATCACCCCTCTGAGCCGGAGGACCTTAGCAGGGTTACCCTCACCCAACAGATCCTAGTTCAGCTCAAACATCAGGATTTTATTTTCAGTTTTGTACTCTAACTACTGAGCAGCACAACTCCTTCTGCTCAGGAAACAACTTCTTCCAAATTAGTCCATACTTGAGGCTGCGTTTGTTCTCTATTCTTGGAAACAACCGGAAAAACAGGGTGAATTCGATCAGTACGTGAATCCTCCTACGGGAAACAACTCCCAAAGAACAAATGTGTTCCCCAACACAACAGGAAAAACTGACACTTCACAGGGACAGAAAAGAGATCAAAAGTGGGACGGACTTTCCTGTTGGGTCTCCCTTCATCTGAGTTCTCTGCATTCAGAGCTGCCGAAAAGTAACACCGCAGAGACAAGGGATGGCCCAAAATTTCCAAACTATACTGAGACTGCGATGAGTAACACTGATGACAGCTACACCGCCACGCTGGCATTTATGCAATTAACTTTCCTGAAGCAGCAGCACCCTGATTTTAGACTAGAGCCTTAGCTTCCACAAAACACCATTTCTCACTTGATTTCAGTGCTGCTATAATACGTTAACCTTTGTCAAGGATCTGGCCCCAGATACTCTCCCTGAAAGTGAGGCACTTTCTCCTGGGAAGTCCAGTGAAATAGGTACAAGAATCCCTAAATCTAGTATCAGAGGAAAGTAAATTATTCAGCCTTTTGCAAGAGAGCTACTGAGCTTGAGTAAATACCAAAAATTATCCCTTCATTAATAAAATCATTTATATTTATAAAAGGCCTTTCAGCTTCACATTTCAAAGCATTTTATAGACAACCACACAAAATAGATTTTGCAGACGTAAACAATGTTTCTTTTTGAAGGACAGAACCGCCTTTGCTATAACCAAGTAAAACATAATAATACTTGAAGAAGCTCCTCTGGCTTTGTTTGTTTACAGCAGAAGAATATAGTCAAAGGTTTGCTACTTTTCATACGCTGTTTCCTTTCATGGGCCTTTCACACAGCAACAAGAGAGAAACAAATAGTCTTCTAAACAAACAGAGAAATGCAAGTGTAAAACCACAAGGACTGGCAGAAGACTCTATACATAAACATTTTGAAAATAAAGCTATCAAGAAAAGAAGGCTTTGAGGCATTTAAAAAAAATAGTCTACTGTTAAGATTTGTAGTATTTTTCTGAACCTGAGTAAAGTTATAAGAAAGATACATTTAACCTACCCAGCTCTAAATTTGTTTGCAGTGGTATATTACGAGCATACAAAACAGCAAAAAATTTCACCTGTTGCTTAGCAAGTTCATCCTCACCTGAGCTACTATACAAAAACAACATCCAGAAGTGATTTAAATTCCTTTCCACGCCATTTGCTTTTTGTACTTGGCTAACCCTAAGAAATCTGAATATTTTCAACACAACACTTTTTTCTTCCTTTACAATCAGTTCTACTTTCAGGTTTTCATGGTCTGGCTCAACATGACACTTCAAGCTCCGCAAAGAATCTCTACATCCAAACCAAGTTCTAATTAAATTCTGGAGGTTTAGTTATCAGGTTGTTCTATTGAATAATTTTAATTTCATAAAGTCGATAACCTCAATGTTGTGTCTAAACACGGGACCTAAACTAGCCAAGGTATCAGTGCCTGTAAGCCAAGGATTATTAGACAAACGTGATTTCTTATTTGGAGAACACAGTAACATGAGCTCACTCGCATTTTATATTATAAATGAAATTAAAACTCCAGATTTATTAAAATAGAGATACAAAAGGAGGCCCTTATAATACTCTTGGAAATTATAGGAAACATTAAAAAAAAAAAAAAAAAAAAGGGAAAATTACTACAGGAAAAGCTGCAACAATCAACGCATGTATATTATTCATTCTTCCACTGTCTACAAATTATTATATTTTCTCTAAATTAAGGTTATTTAGACACAACTTACCACGTTTGCCTTTCCAACTTATTCAAACTTGAGGCTGCTAAAGAAGCACTAAGCACAACACACTTTAAATCCACACTATTTATCCTTGTCCCAAATATAAGGTGTAAGTGCCCAGTAAAAACTCAGGATCCAGCCGAGAAGCCTGATTTTTTCAGGTTTTCACAACTACACATGTATTTATTATGCAAACGGTCCATGCGAACCCATGAACAATTGGACCCATGTGGGTGTAGGTCTGGCTATGACATTTTCAGGCACACCACCCATTTTAATAGCCACTTATTTGGGTATTAACTTCCCATCCCTTTCCCTTTCAACATTGGTTATATGCAAAATAAAAAGTTACCAAAGTACACTACTACCGCTGCCATGCCTCATGTTTATATGAGGTCATACGAATGTATACTTTTTGCCATCTGCATACATACATATACATGTAACTCCAACCTAAACATGCCTGGGTTTATAACAGTTTTTCTTATAAAACTAATGAACCACATATCACAGAATCATAGAATCGTTAAGGTTGGAAAAGACCCTTAAGATCATCGAGTCCAACCGTTAACCTATCACTACCAAGCCCACCACTAAACCATGTCCTTA
Source organism: Nipponia nippon (assembly GCF_047370975.1). NCBI lineage: Eukaryota > Metazoa > Chordata > Aves > Pelecaniformes > Threskiornithidae > Nipponia > Nipponia nippon. The sequence continues at coordinate 3,012,871 of NW_028262347.1, forward strand.
AGCACCACGGCAACCCTTCTTTTAAATACACCCAGGGCTGGGGACTCAACCACTTCCCTCAGCAGCCTGTGCCAGGGCCTGACAGCCCTTTCGGTGAAGAAGTTTTTCCTAATATCAAACCCAAACTTCCCCTGGCGCAGCTTGAGGCCGTTCCCTCTCGTCCCATCGCTTGTTCCTGGGGAGAAGAGACCGACCCCCCCGGCTCCAGCCTCCTTTCAGGCAGTTGCAGAGAGCGATGAGGGCTCCCCTCAGCCTCCTCTTCTCCAGGCTGAGCACCCCCAGCTCCCCCAGCCGCTCCTCCCCAGCCTTGGGCTCCAGCCCCTGCCCCAGCCTCGCTGCCCTGCTCTGGCCACGCTCCAGCCCCTCCATGGCCGCCTTGGGGTGAGGGGCCCAGCGCTGAGCACCGTACTCAAGGGGCAGCCTCACCAGTGCCCAGTACAGGGGCACCATCACCTCCCTGCTCCTGCTGGCCACACTATTCCTGATACAAGCCAGGATGCCACTGGCCCTCTTGGCCACCTGAGCACACTGCTGGCTCATGTTCAGGTGGCTGTCAACCAACACCCCCAGGTCCTTTCCCACCAGGCAGCTCCCAGCCACTCCTCCCCCAGCCTGTACCGGTGCCTGGGGTTGTTGTGACCCAAGTGCAGGACTCGGCACTGAGCCTTGTTGAACCTCACACAGGTGGCCCCGGTCCAACGATCCAGCCTGGCCAGGTCCCTCTGCAGAGCCTTCCTACCCTCCAGCAGATCGACACTTCCACCCAGCTTGGTGTCATCTGCAAACTGACTGAGATACTTGAAATTGATAAGTCAGGCACCACGGTCTGTCTTAAGCATCACCTTTCATTCATTGTTCAGTGTGATTCTTTGTTACCTATTACCACACAATTCAGAAGCTGAAGCCGCAACCCTGGAAAGGCTAAGCAGTTCTGTGATCCAGCTGCTTTTTTTGGAGCCACCATCTGCCTCAAGTTTTGCAAGATCTGAAAGACCGGTTTTCAGAATAATGAAAAAGAAACGAATTTTGTCCTGAACATTATCATTCATAGAGGATTTTAAAATCATAACATGTCCTAGATACAGGACTATTGCTACAGTAACTTCTCCAAAGTAATAGAATGACTATAGTTTCTGGCAAAGATATTGAAGTAGGAACCAAAGTTTGAAAGTTCATTACAACTCACAATATCATACTAGTATGACTGCTTGCTGCCCACATGCACTTTGAAGGGTGTGCATACGGCCAATATTTAAAAGCTTCAGTGTGGGACATCAGCTGCCAACCCACTGGTTATAAACAGCACAGAAGAGATTTACAAGCAGTTGAAGAAGGCACAGAGGGAAAACGGTGAAATGAATTCAGGTCCTTGCTTGTCTCCAAATATATCACAGAATCATCCTCTAGCAGAGAAGATGAGAGTGCAGGAATAAGGGCAGACAAAAATCAATAGTCTAAACATGACTAGACACAACTGCTTTCTTTTCATCCCCTGCAAGGCAGTTAGACTCAGAAGTAGCAGCACTTTTCCCACTACCGCATCCTAAAACAGGACGGAGTCTGCACACAGGACTTCCTAGTCCCACGGCTTTTCCAACCAGCAGTATCTTACTCAGTGTTGCTCTGCGTTTGTGAATGGGGGTCACCTATGGACGGTACAGGAATAAGAAGATGGTGCCTTGACCCTCCCTGTATGGCATAAAGCTAGTGGTAACTGCAGGAGTTACTCCTCTGACCCCAGGATCCAGCAAAGTCAGGGGAACAGGAAGGGGTGAGCCGGGCAGGGCGGGAGGATGGTGGGACACCCCTCAGGAGAAGTCCTGCCGCAGCACTGAGGCCTCCCCACCGCTGTCAGGGCCCTGGAAGGACCCGAAGCTCTGGAGGCCCGGCCCGGGGAGGCCCCCACAGCACGGCTGGGCCCGCACACGCCCCTGGGTCACCCCCAGGGGCCCAGGCAGCGGCCAGGAGCGGCCCTGCGGGCGGGACGGGAGGCTGCGGAGCGGGGCCGCGCCGCCCATACCTGATCACAGAGATGAGCAGCCCCGAGGGGTCCTTGCTCTTGCTCATGGTGCTCCGGTAGCGGCCCGCCGCCTCGCCCGCCGCCATCTTGCACCCCCTCCAAACACAGGGCAGCCACCCTTGCTGGCGCGGCGCAGCCAGTCAGAGGAGAGGAGGCGGGCATCTGCGGGTCTGTGACCCAATAGAAGGCGAAGGTGATGGGGCGCGCGACATCAAGTGGCTGTGCAGCGTGCGGCGGCGCCGCGGGGCCGTCTGGGAGTTGTAGTTTTAATGGCGGCGGCCCCGGCCTGCTTCACTCTCAGCCTGGCGTTGACAGAATCGCGCCTTCGACGATGCAATCCCCCCCTTCGAAAGGCGGTTAAAGTTGATTAACGGATCAAGAAATTACCGACCAGACACGATACATCTGCAAAAAAGGGCTGTGCCCAAACATCATCATTCTCTCTGGAGGCTGCAGAAAATGCAGTGGGAGCGTGAGGGACCAAAGGCACCTCAGAAGGCGCCTGACGGGCTCCCGGGCCTTTGCCGGACTGAATGGCGAATGATTTAAACATTTATAGGGTTTAAAATGAACAAAATGCGATAGCTACTTAAAGTAACGTGTCCTACAAACTAGCTAATGCTAAACACTAACTGCGTGCCACAGCCTTGGGCGGGTTCTGGCTGCAAGGGGCTGCTGAAGCATCACATCATTTAATGTCTTCAAGTTACTGTGGTTTTAAAAATAGCTTTCCCCTTGATTTTCCCAGGAAGGTGGTGAGGTGAGTTGAGCTGAAACAGCCCAGGTGATCTTCGAAGTGGGCTCTGAAAGTAAGCCTGACCTAGTTGGAGTTTGACATTTGAATTGTGGTTTTTGCACAGCTGGGGGTGACAAACCGGAGTCAGTTCACAAACCGGCCGGGAAGGGGCACATCTTTGACACACAACGCTTACTGAAGGCCAACTTGCTTGATTGTAGTCCGTCTCGCCTTACCATTGATGCGCTCCACCTCTTGCCATAGGATCATCTTCTTTAGAAAGGAAAAGGTGTATGTCACTGCATCAGGCTTAGAAAGCAAAAAGCTGTTTTTCACCGGCTTGCTGGGCAATATAGAACGAGTCATCTTACAACCACAGCCTCGCTTTCCCCATTTGCAGACGAGGGATAACGATACCTCTCCGGTCAAGTCCTTTGAGAGCTTGTGTTAAAAGCACCACGCAAGGCCCAGGTTTGTTATTGCAGAGGCAGGAATTCCTTAGCAAATGCAGTAACAGTCAGGTATTAAGAGCTGCTGGGTGTTTTTTAAACCAGTTTCACTCCATCACGTCAAAGACACTGCTCCTGGCTGCTATTCTGGAGTTGTTTCTTCAGCCCAAAGCTACACATTAACAATTTTAATTGCATGAAAATTGCTGAAATCTGTACGTAAGTCAACAGTACCCATTTATATGAACTGTATTTGGAATATAAGGTAATTGGAAGCATGGTATTCCTAGGGCTTATTTATATGGGGAAGATTTCCACAGTAGCTATTATGGAAGAATCTCTATTATCACCGGCTGTATCTATTATCATTAGCAGAATGGCAAAATAAGAGCACGGGCACTTTAATTCTGAAATAAAAGACACTGTATTCCTGAATAACCAATGTGTTTTCAGAACAGAATAATTACTCCAAAGTAAAGTGATTTTTATCTCCAGATAGGGCGTGCACGTGAAGTGTGTTCCTGTATAGCTGTTCTGCTCCATTTCCCCTGTGCAGACAGGCTCTCAGCTCTACAATTTGCTATTCAGCTACGCCAAAAAAGCTCATCTTCGTTGATTTTCTGGGCAGGTTTGCTAATGCCTTTGCTCGAGGATGGTGATTTGAATGGCAGGAGTTTTATGCACTGGCTGGAGGGAGTTTTTTCTCAAACTGCCGACTTGCCAATATTGTTTTTTTGCTAATTGGCAATTCATATTGACTGCTCTGTACCGGCACGTCCTGGAGATTGCAGTGGGGATGAAATCAATGTGTCCTACCTTTTCATTCCTGACAGCTACAATAATCACCTCATTTAGGAGGAACTTCATCAGGACAAACAACAGCAAATCTCCCCCAGAACTGTAACCTTGCTGACTTTCAATCCTGGGCTCTAATTGCTAAACCACTGCCTTGTTTCATTTACAAGCCCTTTCCCTTCACTCCCAACCCAAGCAGAGCTACAGGTTTGAATTTATGTTTTCTCTAAACAAAAGAAAAAAAATCAACGTAGTGCGGGCTGATGCAGCACATGAACACTGGGGTCTTTCTTCATTAATAATATATGATACAGCGAGGATGAAGGGTTATGAGAACAGCATTTTCTCCTTACACAGCTTGCAAGAAAGGATCTCAACCTGAAAACTGATGGATTGGAAATCAGGGGACAGAAATGTACTTTTCCTTCTCACATTTCTTTCACATAGCGTTTTAGTACTATGAGGTGTATCTAGTAAAATGGGATAGTTTTACCTGCAATCCCTTCTCACAGTTTATTCACTGGTGTTCTCTAAGTGTTACTCGTGAATCCCTAAAATGAACAGATTTAGCAATGCTCAGTGCTGTTGTACACATGGGTCTGTCATCCACAGGTTTAACATTTTTAAAAATACCACATTTTACCTCGTTATTTCATTTCAAACATTAGTAGAAATGTCAGAGAAAAGGGTTCAGCTCACACCAATATCTTACAGGTGTAATTGCCTCGTCTGTAATGTGTTTATATTAGTTATAATGAAATTACATTTGACTTGCATCAGTGTAAATGGGAGCAGAGTGAAGGCCAGAGTTTACATCTAAGACTGGCTTGTATAAAGCAAGCATAATACAGTTGGCATAGATCAGTCAGTTTAATAAAATAAATTACCTTTTCTTACAAAACTTGTCACCCTGACATCAGCTGCATTAAAATGAAATTGGTCCATGGTCAAAGCATCAGGTCCCAGGCCCCCACTTCTTGCAATAGCCTTAATTCTGTTTTTCTTAGGAAGCTTTATCAAGCTTTACCAATCTGCCTGAATAAGAACTGAATAAAAGTGTGCTGAAACATCAGGATTTGGCCCCATGGTTATTCACTCGTCTGGATGACCTTGTTATTCCTATTTACCATTGCATAAGTCTGAGCTAAAGGTGTTTTAGGTTGTTTTTTGGGTTTCCTGCATGACAACGACGAGTATCTCTTCCCAGCACGTAGCTGCCATCAATTCTTTCTGTCTCAGCTTGTGAATAAGAAGTAAGCAACTCATGGGGCAGGAGAAGATGTTGCCTGACTTAATGCTGCGAATCAAGGCAGAGATATGATTCAAATGCCTTCTTATTGTTTTTTGCCTCCTAACATTTCCCAAGTTGCACTGTGTACTGCTGCTGCAGAAAAAAATAGTAACTAAGATTAAGTGGAAAAGTACTGCTGCTTTTCCAATGTCAAAGCCACAGAGCCTATGGTAATGCAATCCCTGAAGGAAATTAGAGTAGAAGTGCAAGGTGTTTTTCTTCAAAGGCAGGTGAAACACTGTGAAAGACGATGAGCTGTTCTCTTTCTGTAAACCATTAAAAAAACCCCAGATTATTGGGGTTTATTTTTTCCCCTTTATTTTACTTACCTTTACTAAGGGACTGCTGTTTTTCCAATTGTGCAATCCGTAACAATACAGAGAGGTGAGACTGAATCAGACAGTTTGTTCATGCGGTTGGTGACCTGATTCAGACCTGGCCAGAATGATGCATGTCAGAAAAAGGAATTACCCTGTAACTGATCCCATGGAATAATCTTTTATCATGGCTTGTTTTGTTAATTGATCTCAATTCCCTGTGAAACAGTAAATTGCAAGGTGGTAGAGCAGCTTTCTAATCTCTTTCTAATCTTGAGCCCCAGAGCCTGCATTCACCTTCCAGGAGCTTGAACACACTCCATAGCCTTCTCAGCAAAGCATGTCTATACTTTTGCATCAGGGCTTTGTTCAAACGGAGAATTTTCTAGCTGTGACAATACATATAGGAGGAATATCAGTTTTTTCATCATTATCGGGTGTTGTAGATGCACCAAACCTTGGGCTTAGGAAGCCTAAATGTGACTTACCAATGCTGCTTTCCATCTTATGTCTAAGACAAACCACCCATTTGATGTCCGGCATCCAGTTGTCCTCAGATAGCTTCCAAAACTATGAAGACAGCCCTGTCCCTCCTCATCTTGTTCAGCTGAACGGCTGTAGGCTGCCTGCTGGCTGGTTGAAATGAAAATCTTTAAGCCTTATCCTCATTTGGAACCTTGGAATACCTGAGGCGTGTAAGAGACATAAAAAACAACACTCACATTCTGACTCTCTCATGCTTAATTATGCTTTTTTCCCCTAGCCGTCCTGTAAGTTCTTAGATCCTATCCACAAGCTTCTCATTTTATGCCAGCTCGATTAAGTTCCCCATGTCTAGCTGACCATCAGTCTCCATGTAATGACTTTTGGATTTGTTGGGCATCAACACTTGCCTTGGGTGATATCTGAGCCAGTAAGTTCCTACAGTTTGGGGTAAAGAGGTGGCTGGATAGAAAAGAAAGTCCCAGATTCCTACCAGCATCGAGAGGGAGGTGGAACCACTTGGCTGCTCTATTCCAGCAAATTCACATGGGAGGGAGAAGTAATGAATGTCTCAGCCCCAGGAAAAACCCTCAGATCAGAGGTCCACCTTATTAAACTGTAGATAGCCACGCATGACATACAAACCCTTTGGAGATAAGACTTCATAAATTCCACTGCTCGCAGAAGTATTTCATCCTACTGAATACAGCTTTGGATGTTTTCTGTTTTGTGTAACTAGCAGCTTCAGGCAAAAGAAACAACAAAAACTTGAACCGAAGTAAGTAAAACTCCCAGTACCAGCAACGCACTCTTGTATTTTCATGAAAAGCAGCAGTGGTATCAATTCTTCCGAAATGAGACATCAGACATCCAATTTCAAGGCTTCCCTTGCAGAAAATGGGGCATAAGTTTCAGCAGCTGAACAGTCCTTTTGGCCTCAAATTTAATTTACTATGAAGTGATATAAGAGAAGGATAATATGACAGTTGTTGTACTTCTATAGTACTTTTGACAAAGTAAATGTATCACTGGCAAACATCATAACCCCCATTTTACAGGAGAAACTGTGACCCAGTGACACTAAAATCAAGCATGCAACAACAAACCCCACTTACAGTCTCAAAGTTTTACTGCCAAGAAGGAGAAGAAACTGGAGTGATCTGTACTCAGTCTACAGTTCAACACACTTGAAGGACAGCCACGTTGAAGGACGTTACAGAGTCAAGTGAAAGGGCTTTCCACAATCCCCTCCTGCGTGTTAGAAACCTGAGCCTTCCCACTCTTTGACCAGCACCTTCTTGTCCTGCAGTTTCACTAAGACAAAACATCAGTGAGAAAAAGTTTCTTTGGGGGAGTTCCTTTAATACAAAACCCTGGAGGCTTTCAGCAATGTAATACCACAATACCAGAGCAGCAGCATGCTTCAAATGTGCATGATACTGTGTTGCTGCTATGTTTTTTGGCAATATTTGCTCCATGTTGCCTTTGATGGTGCCAGCCAACTCCTTTGGTTGGTCAGGTACGATCCTGACCACTGCCACTATCCATCCCCCTGCCCTGGCCTGGGACAGTGTGATGTGCTCAGGCTCAGGACCACAGCTTAAGTGATGGAGAAGGGCTGACTTTCCCCTCACCCAGAAATGGTACCACCCATCACCTCGGAATTATTCCAGTTTGGTGGGCAAGATGAGCCCTGAAGAAGTGGTCACTGTCTTGACTCCCAGGCTGGACAAATCTAAAATCTCTGGACATACCCATCAAGCAGCCTCAAAGTTCAGATTGGAAACTGTTCAATAGTAACCAATCTGTAAGATGGTAGTGATGGTAACTCCCAAATATTTGATGTCGTGAAGTGTTTGTGGGTAGTTGAAGAGTGAGGATGCTCAGAGAGCTACAGGCACTGCAGCTTTGAAAGCATTGTGATAAAGAGCTAAAACTGAAGCACCAAATCTACAGGAACAGACATAAATCAACTTTATAGTACAGCAGTGTTATGTGGGCACTGAATAAGGCTGAAGATAGATGTCTTTAATTTTTTCTGTTATTGTCAGCAAGAAGGACAAAATCAGCAAGACAGATACTTGCAGATGAACCCCACAACTCCATCACCACTAGCGCAGGGTTTGAGACAGACACGTTAGGATGGAAGATCACTGCATCTTGTAATGTTTCATCAATGATCTTGCAGTCACCAAAAGACCTGATAGTGGATTAAGAGATGTCAGTGGGGTAGAGCCAGGCCGTCATAATAACCTTATGGAAGTGTGGTCCAGGTGGCCTTTGAAACACAAGGAGGATGGGTCTCTTGGAGATTTGTTTTATGATGGTGCAGGAATTTAAGCTGTCGGTGCACCCAAAAAGTTCTTAGAGATGGTGGTGTAAGCAAGGAATTTCCAAACGATGCAGCAGAGGTCTTGCAATTCCCATTTAAAGTCTGGTAAGGTAATATTAAATGCTCAGCAAGAAAATGAAGTGTAATCTACTGTACATCTATAACATGAAATGTAATGCAATAAAATTAACTAAAAGGTCTTATCATCTCTACTTTAAGGCTGGCATTGGTGTGACTGGTGTTGGTTTTTAACAATTCCCCTTTAGGAAAGGCAAGCCCTACCATCCATGCGGTATCATTTTTTTCCTATGATCTTTGTGAGTTTGGAGAAGAAAAACATTTCAAGGAGTATCCAGCTCCAAGGATCTGGTGAAAGATTAGGTCAGTGCAACTAATATATGTCACAAACTAACAGATATCTGTCACAAGTGCTGAAGACGACCGTTCAGGTTCTGAACACCATTCAGCTGCTTCTTTTGCTATCTTTCATTACGCCTTCACTACTACCCTGCATTCCCCATTCTTCCCCAGTTCATCTCCTGCCTTTCCATTGTGTCTTTTCTTCCTTCATCTTTACATTTTGCTAATTCCTTCCACTGCACACCATGGATATTTTTAAAATTCTAACGACACAACTTAAATTTACAAATCATCGCGCTGCTGGTTTCTGTGTTATATCCTTTTCCTTCTTAAACTCATGTGTCTCATCTATTTAAATTATAAACTCATCAGGGCAGAGGCCACATTTTAACCTTAGCATAGTGGAGATTTATGTAGCATAATTAAGCAGGATAATAAAATACACCTCAGTGAAGGTTGAAATGTAAAAGTTGTGGAATTTACATTGGTTTCATGGCTCTTAAGGTGAGAGGTGAACACCGTGATGACTTTGTCTAACTTCTTGCATAACTTAGACCAGGGGACTTCATGCGGTGAGTCCTGCAGAAACCTTCCACTCAGATAGATAGATTTGCTGATGGGCTACTCACCCAGTCCCATCATAACCTGTTCCAACAGAAGTTTGTCCTTCCTACTAAAATTGTGTCCCCTGTTTTAATTTGTCTTGCCCAAGCCTTCAGCCATTTGATCTTACTATGCCAGAAGATCTCCAGACCTCTCAACCTTCTTCTGTCCCTGTGGCTGCGACTCCTTCATGCAACTGGGTAATCTGAGGCTGTGTGAAGACCACTGCAGGTTAAATGAATGCTTAACCCATTACAGGGCCTTCATATTTTGTATGGCACTTCCCCAGCATGCAACAACCTTTTCTGGAATCCTAGTTATTCACAGAAAATGGGGGCTTGTGCTACAACTGCGTGAAATATAGACCTGGCTTTGGAGGAACAGGGTGCAGGAGGCAAACTCTTTACATCTCATAACCAATGCATGTGACTTAACAAATCTGGCTACGAATCTCTCTGAGCTTTATCCACATGTCCAACACCTAGACATGGGATGAGAACAATTATTCACGCTAGATTTGTGTTCTTCTGAAATTCTCCTTCTGGGGCAAGATGGCCCCATGGGTCGCTGTGGGACACCGTTCCAGGGAGCAGTTCCCACCACAACCATGCACATGGGCCCACAGGGGATTATACAAGCCAGCCATAGACCGTGGATTCGGGCAGATGATAAGAAAAGAGTCGAAAAGCGCAGAACAGTGAACAGCCTTTGTTGCGTGCTTTTTTCACCGAGGTAAAAAGGAACCAGAGAAGATATAACACATACCCACTTTCATTTTTCCAAGGGAAAAAGCAATAAGTACGTAGCCTTGGGTTATGAACATCTTGATCGCTCAATCACAGTCTTGGCGACTGGCTGCAGTCATTACAAGCTCAGTAAATTTTGGAACCTTTGGAAAACTGCTGCCTTTTCAGTAAGAAACCATTTGTCTGAAGTGGTTTTAGTTCAGTGGATCCAGAAGTTGCTGGGATGTGACGGCAGGAAAAGCCACGAGGGTAGATATATTCCTCAGTGTATTTCTGCCTTCAGTCCTTACAAAGATGACACTCCCCTGCTGCCATGGAGGTAAGAAGGGGCTAGAATATCTATGAGCATTTTATACCCACCACAGCTTGAAATATAAATCAACATGCTGTGGAATGAAAACAAAATCCAGAGGTTTTTTCCTTCGTTTGGCTTCACACTTGCCCTGTGTTTCCACGCTGCTCTCAGATGCTCAGCTCTCCCTCAGCTGAGAAAGAGCAGTGAATACAGAAAACAGTCTGGAGCCACCAAGGATCACCGGGCTAGCGGCATGGTAAATGGGGCAGGGAGACTGGGACACACCTGAAACCTCTGATAATATGGGTCCAGCTCTCTCCTCTGTATGCTCTCCCTGTGTGACTTTAGGCACGAGGATGGACCTTGGGGGTGCAGCAAAATTCTCTTCTTCAAAAACCCTGCAGGCTATGTAAGTGCCTACATTTTCACCAGTAACTCTCTCTTGATACATAAAGTTTTCATTTTACAACTCAGAAGCATCTTTACCCCAGCAGAGCTCCTCACTGCCCTTGTTCTCACCCAGAATGAAGCAATTTTCTGTCTCTCACTTAAAAAAATCTGATGGTAAGTTATCCTTTACCCATCCAATGCACACCTAGATGATCGTAAGTGTTGCCTGCTGACTGTCTAAACCCCTGTCAAAGGAAGAAGTGGCCTCCTGTGGTAGCTAAGGGGTTAGAGCACTCATCCCTGCCTTCTCTGGAGCGGTGATTCAAATCCCTTACCTCCTGGGGAACATCTAGCCCCACACTGAAGTCTCTAAGGGCTCAGGAGAGGAAAAGATGTTTTCTTCAGTCCCAGGCTGAAATTCTTTGAATTGCAAAAGTCACCCAAGAAGCTGATTTAATGCTCAGGACAGTAGCTTACACTGAGCTACTTTGGGCTGGGCTGCTGTCAGCAGCTGGGATAACTCACGGCGAGCTCATTCAGCAGTGTCTGCCGGGGCTGCACGCACAGCAGCAACTGAGATGTCGGGGTTCAGGAAAGGACAAATGCCATCCACATTATTAAGGAACAACAGGGAAAGCACATGAGCATGCCTTGTTATGAATATGAGCTTTTCCTTTACAATTGCTTCTTAATATTTAAATTTTCTGTTTTTTTGAAAAAATATACCTTTTTTTTCTCTGCAGTGAAATATGCCAGGTTGACATCCCTGGTAGTGAAGATCTCACCCTGCCTGTGTTAAGTGGGAGAGCAGAAAGTCAGTAGCATACACTTTCACCAGGGTCCTGTGTCAAAAGGAGCAAAACAAATTAACAAAAACACCAAGATCTAACATGCAAAATTCCAGTGCTCCAAACCCATGCAGTTATCAAAGGAAAAGAGTGAAAATTCAGGCCGAGAACGAGGGACGCAGAAAGCCTTGCTGAGGAAAGTGGCACTGGGGGCCTGATGAAGGAATGAGAACATTGCCTGTGCGCAAGAGAGCTTTGAGTTAAACACCAAGACCCGACTATCAAAATATAGATGAGTGAAATGATAATACGATGAAACCCAAGCACAGAATAATATTCTGCTGGGGATTGTTTTACTGTGCCGCAAGAAGCAGATTTCAGATTGTCTCTGCTTGAATATCCTTTACGCCAAGAAGACCTTTGGCAACTCATATCTGGATTTGGCATTACAAACCAACACTAATCCCCAGGGATTGCAAGAATTTTTTTAGGCTAACCTTCTCCTGCCACATGGAAACAGGTGGGAGGAGGAGACAGGTTTTTGGAATATGTCTCCAAGGCTTATATTATAAGGGAAACATTGCTGCTGCAATCAGAGTGTGGCTGTAGACCATGTAGATATGCTGTGAGAGCTTTAAATAGCTATCTGGGGGGACAGAGAGTAGGGCAGCATCCACAATGTGATGCTCAGTGCCAGTTGCAAACCCTGCCTGAGACACAGCAGAAATGCTGGAGTGGTTAGCACACAGCACCCCTCCAATTAGGGCTAGGTTAAAACAAGAGCCTGGCAGCTTGGTTTCTTTGAAGATCTTGACCCAGGTGACTCCAAAAATCAGCTGGCAGAAAACAGTGGGGTCCTCAACTGGGGGCATCCATGTGTGGCTGCACTACAGAGGACAGACTGGCCCATGCGGGACCCTGGAGCTGCAGCAAGCAGCCAGCAGTGTGGAAACCTTTGGAGAAGAGATGGACCCCCAAAAAAGCCAGGATCTGGAAAGTAAGAGAATTGCTTGACTGATTTTATAAGGAATAAGGAAGATTGAGATAGGAGGGAAAGACTCAACCTGGATTCTGGAAGTGGTCCATGGATCGCTCCCTGCTATGTTGAGGGAAGCAGCCAGCAGACCTCCAGGCCACCTAATCCTTTGCTGTTTTAGGAGCTTGGCTCAGCCTTCCTCCCAGCAACTGGCCAAATGCCAACAGGGCTGGGAAAGGGCCTCTGTGGGGCAGGAGGCCAAGCTGCAGAGTGAGATTTCATAGGATAGGTTGAGTCATTTATTAGCATCCCCAATGCTGGTCAAGTGGCCGTGGTCCTCTCCCACCTTCCTTCCGTCTCTTTCCAGATCATTCCCTGACAGTTCAAGAAATTCCTGCATTTGCCTCACTGAATCAGTATCAGCATTGGGTGCTGAAGCAGGAGACGAGTGGCTGATAAAGTTTCCTAGAGCATTTGCCCAGCTCTTCACAGCACACAAGTCCCAAAATGACTTAGGCCAGAAGACAGAATTCAAGGTTATAATGAAATACCAGATCCTGAGGTAGTGGACAACTCTACCAGCAGCAAATCCTACACGCTGCCCTGTTCCACGGTGCTGGGTCCTGCTCAAGGGAGACGAAACCTCAGTACTGACACACCACTCACTTCTGCTAGCGGAGAAAAGTATTTTCCTGCTGAGAATAATGAATGGCCTGAGCCAAATTGTGGCCAGATGGTCCCAATCAGCAGTTGTTTATACCAAGACCTGGGAGAGTAGGTCAGTCAAGCCCCCTGACCTTAATATTGTCTGTAGAAAAATAATCAATTTACAAGGCCAGGACGACTGACCTGTTAGCCCTGTTTGTTGATCCAAGACATAATGGCTCAATAGCTTTAATTATTAAAGCCAGTATAGACAACCACTGATCCTCCCACTTAGTGCCATCTCTCTAGCCTAGATCCCAGGGGTTTAGAGCAAGGGCATTTGCAGGGAAAGAGAGAGAACAAACCACCTCAAATGGCTGATCCACTGGCATCACCTAAATTTTGGACGCCGATATTGAAAGTCTGGCTCCCTACAGTTCATCCATTACACCTCCTCAGAGCAATCAAGTGATGACCCTTCCCTGAAAACACGAGTCTCTACTTCTAAGCTAACAAGACATTGAAAAGACCATTTATGGAGTTGACCCAGATCATCTTTTCTTTCCAACAGTTCAAAAAGCAATCGGCGTAAAGGACATTAATCGAGTTGGCGCCAAGAGGTAATTGAAGACAGTAATTACTCAGTTTTTATAGAGCTGGAAATGTAATAAGGATTTTAAGAAAGTAATAACTGAAGCTTTCTTCAGAGAGATCCCCTGGTGCATACAGTTTAGCTAAGGGCCTATCTTTTTGAAAATACATTTTCTTGTAGTTATTACATCACCGTCTTGCTGGGACATCTCTCCTGAGCCTTTGTAAATGTAATGGGCTTTGCTGAATCTGAATACGCTGTCTCTCTGCATCCTGAGTTACTGTGTCGGATTGACACATCTAATGCAGCAATAATGCAGGAAACAGAAAACACCCACATTTATATGCTTTGCCTTCTCCCAGCTTCTGGCTTCCCTGTTCAAACCTGGCAGATTTCTGTCAGTCACCCAATTTTTCTTTCTGCTTTGGAAGCCATGACAAAAATGATCTGATTAAATTTCCCAAAGGCACATTCAACTCACATGGCAGCTCCTAGGCTTTGTGGTCAAAAGTTGGTGCAAATTTCCCCAGCAGGCTCAAAGGGCATTTCATCTTGCTGTGCATTTGCCTCCTTAAATCACAAGACCCTGAACTGGAAAGAAAAACTCTGATGAAATGGCAAATTTATCTTCACTTAAACCTGATGAAATTTGGCAAAATCTCCTCCTTTATGCAGAGTACCCTGAGTTCAGCTGAGATGCTGGTCCAGTCATCTCCTGCTTCCTGGGACATCTTAAGGATCCATGTCGCCTCAAGTGCAGGGCTCCTGGGTCCTCTTCCTTCCTTGGGTACTGATGCCTTATGGGCTCTGAAGCAAGAACCGACATTGCCCCATGCATTAGTTTCTCCACTCTTACTTACTTTTGTCTGAATTACCTACCTTCTTCTTTGAGACTGGACTTCTCTCTTGTTGTGAACCTGTACTGCCTGCACCAGTCCGTACCTAGCTTGGATTGATGAGCTGTTCCTCCGCGCCATTGTCGAAAGAGCAAAGAAAGCAATCTGGCTCCCTTCACCACAAGCCGGTCTGTAACTTTTTGTGGGGCAGAACTTGTATTCCACTGACAAGGTCTGGTCAAACAGACAGATGGACATGCTTGAGGTCCATCATGGTGACAAGAATGTACACCCAAGTGAAATGAATGTTTCCTCCTGTCTTTCGTGCTTTCTCTCTGCAACGTTTTACCCCCTCTAAAATCACATTATCTAGTAAAATATGATGACTTGCATGAGTTCCTTGGAAGGTGAAGGTCCAAAAGCAGCACGTTTTTAAACACGATATAAACCTCAAACTGAAATCTTGAATTTTCAGAGTACCTACCCAAACAATAAATGCTTCAGAGGTTCAACAGTTTCTTAGTTATGACCAGTTTGGCACATTTGTTGTGTATTTACACAGTGCTTAAGGTTTAGTATGAGCAGGCCCTTGTCCGTAACTGTTGTCTGCACTGAAAGTAATAAAAAACATAAGTACTCCTTTAGGCCTTTCAGCTTGATTTCAAAACCAAAAACCACTATTGGCAGCTAGAAATCTTGAGTGGAAACTCATATTTTCATGAGATAAAAGCCACGCAGAATGTGCTGAGCTCAGTGACTACTTCCTTATAGGCCCCACGAGCTATAGCAAGAGTCAGACCCAAGGTATCAGGGATGGGCTGTGACAACAACAGAAGCATTGCCCTTAACTGTACCTTCAAAAAGTCCAGACTTGTCCCTTGAGTTACTGATGGAGACCGTAAACTCTTCAAGGCAAGTAGCAAATGTGTTCTGAGTTTGTACAGTGCTTTGCACAGTGGTGCTGACACAACTAGGTATTGCTGTGACAAGAAGCATTGGTCTTGGCTGAATTATCTACAGCTGATGGGTGTAAGTGGGGGGAGGTGGTGAAAAGATGGTGTGATGCCCCAGGCCTACATACTCAAGCTCATAATTTGTTATATTTCTGTATTGTACTGTTGCTACAAATATTTTGTAGAAGAGCTGATGATTGCATTAGTGATAATTATGCCATCCAGATCACTACAAGAAGGACATTGAGGTGCTGGAGTGTGTTCAAAGAAGGGTAACGAAGCTGGTGAAGGGTCTGGAGCACAGGGCTGGTGAGGAGCTGCTGAGGGAGCTGGGGTTGTTTAGTCTGGAGAAGAGGAGGCTGAGGGGAGACCTTATTGCTCTCTACAACTGCCTGAAAGGAGGCTGGAGCTGGGGGGGTCGGTCTCTTCTCCCAAGTAACAAGCGATAGGATGAGAGGAAACGGCCTCAAGCTGCACCAGGGGAGGTTTAGGTTGGATATTAGGAAAAATGTCTTCATCAAAAGGGCTGTCAGGCCCTGGCACAGGCTGCCCAGGGCAGGGGTTGAGTCTCCATCCCTGGAGGGATTTAAAAGCCGGGGAGATGTGGTGCTGAGGGACATGGTTTAGTGGTGGACTTGGCAGTGCTGGGCTAACAGTTGGACTCGATGATCTTAAAGGTCTTTTCCAACCTTAACGATTCTATGATTCTATGATGAACACTTACACTGAGTAGACTGTGGCATCCACAAATCTTACTGCCTAACACAAATTGCCAAGAGCTGAAGGGTGTGCGTCACACCAGTCTCCCAGGACTGCTAGGGGGACTGTTGGTGCCAGCACCTAAAGGTGTAAAAAAAATGCACTGGGCAGCATTCCCTTGTCTGATTCCCAAGGATGCAACTGAAAATATTGCCTTCACCCATCTCTCTACTCATACACGGCATCTAATTCCTGCCTCGCATGACAGCATCAGAAATTTTTCTGCCGTGTCTGATATTGAGACTCAACAGTGCCCTGCTTCTTTTACAAATATTTTAATATATATTCCAGCTACATCTGCATTCAAAAGTTCTGGGCTGGAAGGACACATTCCATCATTCTGGGTGGTAGCTGCAAGAGGAAGCCCAAGTCTGATGATGACATCATTTGGGTCATGTCTGGTCTGGCTCTCCTCCAAGTGCAGACAGCTCATTACTAGCAAAAGACTTCTGTCCTGCAGGGTTTAGTGGCTTTCTGGCTCAGATCTTTGATGAAACTTCATTTCATGACAGGTCTATCCCCAGTACCTTCTTCCTAACTAGGACCGTTCCCTCCAGAGAGAGAAATCTTCTATGCTCTTTGCTAGGATGGGGTCCACCTAGACCACTTCTTAAATGGCTCTGCTTCAACCTCTTCCCTGCCACACAGCCGGCAAAGTTCTCTGGAGCTCCAGGAAGAGAAAACTGCATTTGAATTAATCGCCTCTGGTTCTAGATGCAAAGCTTCCCAGCATTTTCTGTATCGCATGACTCATCTCTGCATTCACTTGTTAATCTCAATAGTTTTCATTAAAATTTGGTGGGGGATTCTAAGACCTTCTATTGACCCATTCTGGTATATGCTGGAAATTTATTCAGGTCAATTAGACATCTGCCAGTTTCATATTCAAAGGCCATGACATATGTTTGCTCAACAGGGTACGGCAACAAGGAGAAACTGAATTTGCATCCTGAGCAAGGTGGCATGACGGTGTATCAATATCGTTTTTTAATGAGATTTGCTGGCTTTTGCAGACTTGAAAAAAAGTGTAAATTTATGCTAAAATGTCAACAAATGCCAGTCAAAGAAAGTTCTGTATCATGCCTGAATGCAAAAGACACAGGGGGATACAGTGAATCATTTTCATCAGCGTGTTAACTCCAAGAATTACATCGACTTGCATTTGGCTACGCTTGCCTAAGCTAAAAGCCC
Source organism: Nipponia nippon (assembly GCF_047370975.1). NCBI lineage: Eukaryota > Metazoa > Chordata > Aves > Pelecaniformes > Threskiornithidae > Nipponia > Nipponia nippon. The sequence goes on from NW_028262347.1 coordinate 3,030,428, forward strand.
CTTTCTGCTCCTCTGTCAATACTTTTTGCCCACTTCAGAGGGAACTGTTCTAGTTTTAGGAGATCCATCTCCCCAAATACATCATATTCATGTCAGTCCACATTTGTCGAAGGTGTGAACTTCAAGTGAACCACTCAAAATCTACAAGACGTGGTGCTTAGGGACATGGTTTAGTGGTGGACTTGGCAGTGCTGGGTTAACGGTTGGACTTGATGATCTTAAAGGTCTTTTCCAACCTAAATGATTCTATGATTCTATGATTCTAAGTTTGGGCCACAGGGTGGTGGCAGAGCCAGGCAGAGAGTCCAGAAGTCCGGAGTGCCCTGTAGCACCAGACTAACAGGGGCTCTCCCGCTTACTTAAATGTATAAAGTAAGTGCAATCATACACACCATCTGTAGCTATGCATGTTAAAAATGTAAAAATATATAGCATATTAATCCGGCTCCCTCGAAAACACATTGGCTTTTTCATTCATCAGGATTTTGGACTGAGGCCACTGTCCAATTGATTTGAGTGTTTCCAGTATTTCTAATTAATTTGGTCTAAAAAGTGGTTTCTTCCCCAGTTTAGCTGAGTAGCCCTTCTTTGCCAGTTGTCCCAAATGGAGAGTATTGTACACATTTTACATAATTAGCTAATTTAACCAGCTAATTTAACATTAATAGCAAATCTGTGAGTTGAATGCCAGCAAATGAACTCATTAAAGAGAAAAGAACTAGTGCTTTCTCTTTTTTTTTTTTTTTTTTCTTTAGTTTTGCACTCTTAGCAAGATGCTCTGGGGAAATCAGGATTTCAGGGAAATTCAGATGATCACATAAATAGGGTTTTATTGATGAATTAAAAAGGATGCATCAGAATGTCAAAAAGCTTTTACGGAAAGACACCAACCTCATCTGTCCTGTTTGGGAAGGACCCAAGACTAGAGGACGGCATACAGGCTTTTTTAAAATTATTCTCATTTGTGCTATGAGGGTCTCATGTCTCCTCAAGTGCTGCACGCCCAAAGTGACTTCTTGAGCCCTGAAGCATGCTGTGAACATTGATTATTTGAGAGGCATATTTGAAGACATCAGCATGACAGCAGTATCCATCGTTTGATCTCATCACTCTGGCCTGTTTTGCCCCTCTGTTATCAGCTGAACAACTCACGGTGCCCAGATGCAGTGTGATTCTTGCTAGGCGGGAGCTCTGCTCCACCTCCCTTCTCCTTTCCAGCTCCAAGAAAAAGATAGTACTTTCAAACAGTACTTCAAGTCTCCCTTTCTCACACACTCTTCTTCTCTCACGTCCCAGCTCACATTTTTCCCACCTCTATGCTCCACACCTCCCACCACTTGCATAGGGAAAGACAGCAAGGGGGCATGGGGGAAGCTGTATGATCGGAAGCACGCTAAATAAGGGTATTGGGGGAAGAAAAAGGATGGAGAGCAAGAGTTTTTGGGTATAAGAAAGCAGGGACAGTCCTTGGGGAGCCATGGGACAGGATGATGGGGGGAACAACCCCCATAATTCATCATAATCTCACCATTCATTGTTAAGAAGCCGCTTGGTATAAAATTAAATGTGCAGCCCTTTAGAGGCCCTCACATTAGTGTGACTAAGGACATAGGGATGTAATCATCTACACAGCCAAAGTCCTCCAATAATACTTCGTTACTGAAAATACTGGGGTTGGACCAGATGACCTCCAGAGGTCCCTTCCAACCTCAACCATTTGTGATTTCCTCTGTTTTGCTTGTGTCTGTTTGTAAAATGGAGGTAATGGCACAAAGGATAAATATGAATACATGCGTTAAACACTGACATACTCGAGCAGACCAGCTGTGGAGTGTGAAAACTCTCTGTTATCTCCAGATACAAGCTCTGCACCTGAACTGTGTCTGGATGGACACACTGCAGTTGTGTTGGCATGAAGATGTGTTATCTTCTAAGAGACTAAGGCACTCCTGAAGGTGCCTTGGGTGAGAAAACATGCGAAAGGTTTAGGGATCTCAGGAGGAGACGTACGAATGGAAGGAGAGGGCAGTTCTCCATCTCATTCCGTCACAGGGTGAACGAAGCACAGCCAGCACGCTCGCACCAACACCTTCTGGGAAAGATGGTCATCCAGGGGAAGTGGCACCTGCTAGACATCACGCTTTGCTCCTCTCAAAAGCTGGCCCCAGTCATACTCTATTACTTCAGCTGGTGATTCCTCTCTTGTTTAGAATAGTATTGGAATATCCTTGCACAACTTTGAAGCTAAATTAATCCTTGGTTCGGTGTATGTGTGTCTGCGTGTATGAATAATAGATTTTCTGTGCTAAAACTATCAAAGGCTCTGGCAGGCAGCTGCTCGGCTCCCTTGGGCAAATATCCTAGAAAGGAGCTGCAGCACTGGGCCAGATTTGCATGTTTGATGCATTGCTGTGTCTCACTTTAAAAGGAGGCAATCTGTTGGGTCTTAGTTCATTGCATGCCTGTTGAAGCCTAGGTGCTGGACTGCAGCACAGTAGCGAGGATGGATTTTTTCCGAGACATGGAGAAATTTTTCTCTCCCAGGAGTGCAATTTATATCTTGATTAATCAAAAAGTTTGGGGGTTTTATGCTGAGGGGTGCAGGGGGGATTTTTTAAGATGCGTGGGTAAGAGTGAAGAGGAAAGGAAGGCATCTGCTGGAATCACTTTCCTACCAGAAAATCAGCTATGCTGTAGGCAAATGCTGTGCCTCAGTGGAGCAGAGACAATTTCAGGTAATTAATGTTCTTCCTTTACCAGCACTGGGAAAATCATGGACTTTAGCGGGAGATTTATACACCTTTATGTCAAAGCTTAAAGCAGCTGTGGAAAGGGGGTGATTCATAAGGGAAAGTTCAGAATCTGCACGCAGGAGCTAAGCCCCAAGTCAAGGATGCTGAGTTGCAGCTGATGAGGTTTAAGCCATTTTCTTCCATAGGTAGTAAGTTGTTCCAGCCATTTTTCTTGTTCTGACTCAGACATCCTGCTAACAAACCCATGTTTAGCAAATAGATGCAGTAAATCCCTCACGTACCCAAATAGTAGGGAAGTGAACCCTGCTTTTCAGCTCCAAAAATGCATGACTCCCCTGGCTGACAGCAGTGGAAGTAATCGATTTTTTGTCATCTCTGTGGACAGCTTGATCAGCCAAGAAACTTTCATCGTGGAGGTCAGAAAGTAAGAACTGCCAAAAGTCAAGTGGTAGATCCACTCATGGAAATGAAACCAAATATTAAAAAGTCCCTGTGAAGTGGACTTGCTGTGGCAGAAGGATGAGGATTTAGATTGAAGATCAACAAGATTTCCCCACCTACTCCAAACACACAGACTAAGGAAATAGTTTGTCTAAGTAAAACAATTTGTCTAAGACAGACAATTTTGACCACTAAATCCTCTTTCAGCCAGCCTGTCCCAGGGATACCGTGCTTGCTCCACCTCACTTGCCATCACAGCTCACTCTGGGTGTTTTCATCTGCTTTCATTTCTGAAGAGCCTACCCAGCCCCTCTCCCAGGCACACAACTGCCAAGCCACTGTGATGATTTGGCTCTGTTCAAGTACGTGATAGACTGGTCCTTTCACCTTTGCTCTTGTCCTTTGCGCTGTCTCTCAATGCAAAGTCTTTGGTCTTGCAAAGTCCCTGGTCTTGTAAAGGATGCTCCAGAGGAATCCTGCTAGAATTGCAGACAAAGACAGAAGAAGTTGATATTGTGGTTTCTACAGCTTCCCAGATTCTAATATAAAGAATTTAATTCCTGTCCTCCACCTTCTAGTGTGTTGACCGTCCTACATTTGATCACATGGGATTAGAGTGAGAAGAACTTTTAGGCCCTTTGAAGATGAAAAGTGCATAGATTTCTTAAATACATTTATTAGAATCTGTCTACAAATGGATCATCTCTGTTCTTACCCGATGAAATAACTAAGGAGACTTTGGCAACATCCCATGAGACCATTACTATCTCTTTGCCTATAACAGGTTCTCGGTATTCTTTCCAAACTCAGCAAACAATGTCGACTCTGCCATGAAAAGCCTTCAACCTGAAACAGATAAATGGAGAGAGGACATGGCATGTAGTAAAACCCACTAATAAAATGCTCAGGGCTAAAACATACCATGTTGAAGAAAAGACTCCCTCTTATCCCTCTCTTTCGGTTCCCATTTTTTTGTTAAATCAATGTTAGTAGATTTCTCAGCTTCCCTGTCCTCAACGAAATCACCTTTCCTCAAAAAACAGCTCCCTACAGTTGCTTCTGGAAATGGTCTTGGGGCTCATGATTGCAGTTCACTCTGCGCTAAGCTGACACTGCTCAGTACTGAGGAAGAGTTCTAAGTGCGTGCTAAATGCTCCCAGAAGCTCCTTCTGCACAGGGCAGCCTTTCTGATACTGCCTCAAGAAAGGACAGTTTGCTTGCCAGAGGTATAGGATGGTAAAAGGATAAGATTGATGGAGACGAGGCTGCTATAAAATGGCTAGGATGGGATTTGTTTTTAGGACTCCCAATTTTTCCTTAGCAGAACATCCACAAAAGGTGCATGAGCAAAGGCAGGAGGTAAAGGTGAGCCTACATGAGTGGAGATGGAAAACTGAGTTTTGTTTTCATGTCTGTGGGAATCCATTGTTCTCGACAAGAACATCGAGTATTAGATGAACATCTCCAGAGTTTGATCTGAAAACAGAAATAATCCTTTTATGGATTTTTATACTGGGGCAAGAGAGCTGGCTGAGGAAGAGGTAAATGGTCCTTGTACCTCTTCTAGGACTAACCTGGCAGTGTCATTGGTTATGACTGACATGCCTTCCATTTTTTCAGATGAAAAGTTTACAACCAACTTTTCAAAAATATATTTGTTTTTCTCCTTAACAAGAGGAGAAAAGGAAAATATTTACTTTTGTAGCTCATATGATATAGAATCATAGAATCGTTTAGGTTGGAAAAGACCTTTAAGATCATCGAGTCCAACCGTTAACCCAGCACTGCCAAGGCCACCACTAAACCATGTCCCCAAGCACCACATCTCCCCGGCTTTTAAATCCCTCCAGGGATGGGGACTCAGCCCCTGCCCTGGGCAGCCTGGGCCAGGGCCTGACAGCCCTTTCCAGGAAGACATTTTTCCTAATATCCAACCTAAACCTGCCCTGGCGCAGCTTGAGGCCGTTCCCTCTCGTCCCATCGCTTGTTACTTGGGAGAAGAGATATCATTAGCTACAAGACCTGTGAAGGTGCCTATTGATATTCATAGGTTATTTCCTCTACTATGAAAAGCATCACTGTTCTGTATGTGAGAAATCCGTTCCTCTGGACTATAGCTCCACTTCCAACTTGTCTGACCTTTATATCTGCAGTCTGATGAGCTAAATCAGTGTCACAGCCCATGGAGTTGCGAGGTTACTCTTAACAGAAGCACAGAGACACTGTCAGTTCTGGTTTTCATGCTTGAGGATCTCGCCGCTCCCGTAAGGTGCAATTTGCACGCCCTTCACTTGCAACACCTCAGAGCAGCGCAGAGAGCACATGGCGGGGATCTGGCTCCCCAAGGGGCACAGGGGATTGTTTTGTACGGGGTGCAGTCCTACGGGTGGCAGAAGGATGAACCAAAAGACCAGGCAGAGTCTCCTTTTCCCCTCTGCCACCTGTGATTTACAAAGCCATTGCTGGGGGCAGCTATCAAAACCCAAACAAATCCCAAGTGCCCTCCAAACAAAAGGCTAATTTAATTTAAAATTGATTTGCACTCTTGGTACAAGACACTTGATTTTGTAACATTCAGCAGTAGCATAAAAATAAAAAGAGCATCTAACACTGATTAACATCTGAGTCATGGATTGCTGGGGTATGTTATGCCAGCTGAATTTAGCTATTCAACTGGCAGGGTAACTCCTCTACAATATTAAACTTTCCTGGCATAATTTACCACTCCTTCATTCATTTGCGCATATGCTCGGCACATGGTCCCAAAGCTCGCATGATGATTTTGCCATATATAAAAGGCACACTGACTTTTCATCAATAAGATGCGCATTGTTATTTGACAAGAGCAATGTGCTCAAAGAACAGGCTCACAATAGCTTCTATCAATCAAGCGCTCTGTGGAAAATCAAAAATGACAATGAAACCTACGGCATTAAATAACCCACGGTGCTGGAAATTAATCAGGAATCTGGTGTGCTTGAAAAACAAATGTGTTTTTAATAAATTGGATTTGAGTATCACTTACAAGCCATGGATTACCAGCTGAGTGGAGACTGTTTTGATTTGCACTGATAAACTCCGGGGGAGCTTGCCCATGTCTATAGGCAAGCCATTGATGTCACCATCAGCCTGCTGGGCTTGGTGACATTTAAGCGATGTGGATACTATTCTTTTTAATACATACAGAATACATGCTTATAAAAAAAAAACCAAACCAACAAGTCTCTGCTCCTGCTCCCAACTATCCCCAAACAAGCCAAGGGTTAACAATAACCTCTGAAAAGAAAATACTTCCCAACATATAACAGTTCACCCCTTGAGGAAAAGATGAAAGAGAATGAAGAGCGTGTGATATAAATTAGCAGTGTCACCGGCTGTCTGAGTGGAAGAAACTTGGGTGTGACATGAAAAGGGAGGGATAAGACCTCTCCAGAAATAGCACCGAAGGTAAATGACTCCACTATTTTTAAGTGCTCACTATAAAGCTACTATTAACTCACTCCTTCGAGCAAGAGGGTGATAAGTAACTGCTGTTTTAGTAGCTTTTCCTTCTTGCTTCAACATTTGCAAAGCCCAAAATGAGAAAAAAATTTTCCATTCCATTAATTTTCAGCAAGTTTGCTATCTACCTGCAGCAGACTCTCTCCCTCCTTTCCTCCATCCTTTCATTACGATAAAAACAGAGACTTCAGAGACTCCCTTGGTTACCAGACTGAGGACTGAACCCCCTCTCACCATATTCTTGCTTAAACAAAACACTCACTGAGGTCAGGAAAACACTGAATTCCATTCCTGGGATTTGGCTTTTGAAACTAGCACCTGTGAGAAGAATTTCAGCTACCGAGGACTAGAGTTTGAACAGCACAAAACAGAGGAAGTTAGCCTGGGATTTGGGGAAGTTTTGAGCTCTTTATCTGTTCCACTGAGTGATGTCTCCTCCTAAGTGACTAAAAATGCAGAAGATGACTGTTCCTCAGATTTATAATCTATTTAATGATGACAGAAATATGCAGAAAAACAAGAAGCCTAAGGAGAGCAGAGTGAGACTTCCCGTTGTTTCCCACCCCATGAGAGCAGGGGGACAAAACGGAGAGGCAACACATTCAAAGTTGAGGTAAAAGGGTATTTTATCAAAGATTTCTTACTTAATCTGCAAATCTCACTGCCAAAAGATAGTGCTGAGGCCCAGAGATTTGGAGGACTCAAACCAAATGTGTGGATACTATTTTGTCAAATTAAAATAGGCAGTTGCAATAAATGCACATTTCCAAAAGAGGTCAGAGAAATCGTATATCTTCAAGCCTCAAGGTATAAACCATATCCCGACTATCAGAGGCCAGGAACGAACTCATCCCAAGACCTCTAGCATCGTTAGATGCAAACGCGGGTACATAATGTAAGTCGGTCTCATCTGTAACCAAACTCCCATTGACTTCAGTGGGAAATATCATTCTAGCTCACATAGGATTAGCAAACTTAAAAAAAAAAAAAAAAAGCACAAGCTTCAGTGTTTAAATCCCACTGATCTCAGCCAGAGCTGTGAGCATATGAAAAAAGAAAGAGCCGGACCCCCAGCTTCTGTGGTTTCTTGTCCAGCCCAGCCAATCTCATGCATCCTGGGCTCTGCTCTTCTCTACAATTAGACTGATAATTAAGAAATAACAGCATAATAGAAATGGATAGTTGCTGGCTAGCACCGTTAACATCAGGGATAAATTGAGCAGTAATCTGCAAAGGATGTTATTGCTATTATAAAAATAAAGATCTGTCTCCCCAGCCAATCAATTCAGCAGATATATACCAACAATCAAATTGTTAAAAATGACTTCTATAAATTACCCAGTCTTCCATCTAATGGAGCTAGAAACAGCTGTGAGACAATTTAGAGCTGATATAACCATACGTCGGGAGCGCTTTTTCATCCTGATGCCTTTCCGTTCTCTTCAAAGCTGTTGTACTGTAGCAGGCATCTTTGTTTAATGCACCCATGTGAAAACAGACTGTATTTCACACCATGGGTTAGCAAAGTAATTTTGGCAGAAATGCTCAAGAATATATGCATTTAATACGGGTGGAATAATTCAATTTCCTCCCTATTATTTCAGCTATGCAGTTACAATCTCCTTAATTCTTCATTAAACCCTCTGGGCTTGGGGGATGTTGCTGTGTTTTATGATCTGCCATACTTCTTTCAAATGAACATGGAAAGACACACAAAGGAGCAGTTATAATCATGTATTTTTTAGTCAGATATACTAGTGATTTCAGCTAAATCAGTGCAATTTAGCACCTTGCTTTGGTCATGGCAGCGCTAGCTATGTGGCACGTTCATGCTGCTGATTGCTGGCACTTGGGCTTAATCACAGAGCGTAGGATGGGATTTATGGGCGCCGTGCTCTTCCTTTTGCATCTTCATCCTGGCCGTGCCCCAGCCCAGACTGCTCCAGCTGGAAGCCACCAAGTGGCACTTCTCTGTCTGCAAGTTACTACCAGTGTGTTCGTTTTTGGAAATGAAATGAATATTGTCTGTGCTGGCTGCTCTATTGAGTCCTTACGGAAACAAATAAGGAAAATCCTGGCTGGGGAGGGTAGAGACCTTGCCGTTGTCCATGTGGAGCAGTTGTAGGGTCAGGGCTAACATCTCCAGCGATCGGCTCCTGTGAGTTGCAGGGGAAAAGAGCTGATGGCCACTCAGTTGGGTTCTCCCAGTCCCTGGAAAGCACCTTGACCATTCTTGTCCAAGAGGCCCTCATTAAACTCTCCTCTCCATCACGCATTAAATCCATACCCTGCTTCCCAAGGCCCTGGGGATATTGCTTCTCCCTGGCTGTTGAACCACTGCTGCTTTTTGATGCACGCAGAAGAGAGCTAATTTTTCTGTCTGGGCACAGTGTATGATAATCTAGGCTCTCCAAATGAAATTTGGACTGTGAGTTCTTGCTTCCTCTTGGCTTCTGTGACTTGGTGTCACTGTCACCTCTCTGGGTGCTCTCTGAGTATTTCTCTCTCTGCAGCTATCCCCTTCTTCCTCCCACTTCTTCCTATATTTTGGAATCCTTCTCTGGGTTTTTATAACCCGTCAGCTGGTAGTTTTGGTCTAAGGCAGGTTTGAAACTGTCCTGTACATCAATGGTTTGCAGGCATCTGTCTTCTGTTCTCCAGTCCAAATCTTCTGACTTGCATCTTCCACCACCTTTCCGAGGTCTCAATTTGCATATTGTTTCATCTGGGGAGCACAAATTAGGTGACTTATTTATCTGCTTTGGCAGACCTCATTTCATAGCCAGGGTCATGTTTATTCCATCATTCATTTTCACCTTTCACTCATCTGCAGTTGTTTACAACTTTATTTGAATTTCCAGTGGGGCACTTCAGAAACCGTAGAATTCAGATCGAGCTTCCCAAAGGACTCACTTTCCTCTAAACTCTTTCTATTACCTCTGTTAACTAATGCACTTAATAACACCATTCTTTTTCTTGCATTCTGGCTGATTAAACTGAAGATCATGTTTGACTTCCCTTTTCTCCCCTATTCTACTTAATGCTGCAAAAATCCACCCCTCCCTTATTTGTCCTGACAGCCAAATTACCTTCTCACCTTTCCTAAATCAATATGCCACCCCCTATCTTTGCTTCATCAATCCCTAAAATTTTGCTCTCGCAGCACTGATGACAAGGCACATGTTATTCCTGGAACAAAGTATGTTGAGACATGCAACCGATGCTGAGCAACTCATCAGTCATAAGCATCCTGATCTGTGTCCCGTGTTGCCCAGACCCTCTAGACATGCTGAGATGCTTCAGTTGCTTTTCATGACTTCTGAGGAGGTCAAAGGCTATAGAGCAGGTTATGACGTGCTTAATTTTCTGGTTCTGCTTAGTATTCTCAGCCAGGTAAAAGCAATCCTGTAATGGATTACTGATTTCATTGTAAGTGTCCCAGGTGCATCTATTTTCTACATCATTTTTTGGGCAAGGTACATCTCTTTTCTGCAAAACACTCAGTACCTTGTTTTATGACTAGGAGAGTGACAAATAGTAGTAATAATTTCAAATGTCAGCTGGCAGAAAGCAGTAGCTCCTACACGCACTCAACCCAGATACAGTCAGTTATGTCTGAGCGTAGGAGGTGTTTCACACTTAATTCCACCTGGACCACGTTGTTCCCAGAAATGTATTTGCTGCTTCCACAAGTGGGTAATTTAAGTAATAATGATGTAACCTAGACAATCTGCCTTGCGACCATTTTCGTCTGTGTTTCTGCCTTTTTTTTGTCCAACTTTTCTAACATGTCTACCCATCAAAGACGTCTTTCTCGGAGGCACGCCACGAACAGCTGGAGTGAATCAGAAGTGTCAGTGGTATCCTGGTGCCATTAGGCCAGCACAGCAGGTGTACTCTACATGGACATGCTTGATGTATTCAGCAAAACAGCAGGTGCACCATACATGAACATAGCTTTAACTTCCAGTAGCAATCAAGCAGTTAAGATACCCAGAATAACAGTGGTGTAATAAATTAGGTGAAATGAAGACAGGGAGGAGGGAGACCAACAACGTTCCTGTTCGTTGCATTGATACTGAGACAGGGTAATACTGGTTTAGGTATCATATTTGATAATACTATTCTGCAATGTACATCCAACTACTAAATAATGAGAGTATTTACATTGGCTGGCTTGTCTCTACGGGCAGTGGAGAAATACTGGCTTCTCCAAGGGCATCACTGAGCAGTAGCTTAAGTTAGGTGCTTCTGAGTCATGCACTAGAAAAACTTCTCCTCCTTCACCGAAGAAGCCAAAGATTAACTTCACAGCTTATCTCGTTTAACGTGGGGATGCGGATACCTCGCAAGGAGCACTCGTTGACAGCACAACCACTGTAAGCATGGCCTGGTGTAAATAGAGATGTGTCTATGTGCAAAGTTAAGCACACCAGTGTATAATGAAGTGCTCTGTGTCATAACATGTCAGATATCATTATGACCTAGGCTGACGTGATCCAACTTATCAGACTGTGTTACCCTAATGTTACATGCTGGGAACACGCGGCAATATGTCAGTGCACTTAGTCAGGCAAGGTAGTAAAATAAATAAAATAAAATGGAGCTCTTCTCCCAGCATCTCTTCCTTTTTTCTATTTGCAGTTGCAACTGGGGAGTAACCAATGAACTCAGAACAAAGTGGACATCCCCAGGATGGATGCACAGCTGCTAAATTTCATGCCCTGCTACCACCGTTTGCTTTCAAAACCCAGAACGAAAACACCAAGTAAAATCACCTTTGGGAGGAAAAGACAAATGGAGCATTTCCTAGACAGAGCAACACATTACATCAAGAACCTGAGGTCTGCATCAAATGTGCTACGACAATCCCCATTCAGAAGACATCCCAGTGGTCCTGTTACTCCAATTTATGCTATGAACTGTGGCTTTGGCTTTGATACGAAATGTATCTCAATGGCCAGGTCTCTGGTTTAAAGCAGCCACAGAAAAATGGGGAAAATTGGGTTGTTTCACTGAAAAAAAATGGTTGGGCTTGACCTCTTCCTACTCATGTAATGACCTGGATTTTGCAAGTGCATAGACAGGAACATAAGAACAAATATCCCAACTCAAACTAAAGGTGTATCTTGTTCAACGACCTGCGTCTGAGGGTAAGCACCCAAGCAGACTTCCTTGGTATGCTCTCCCAGCCTCTAGAAATTTGCAGATAATGAATTTTCTGAGTCTTAATTGACATTTTAGTGTTTAATAACCTTTGGCGGGTTTCATCCTCTCATGCTTTTCTGAGCTCCTGGAAAATTTCAGCACCCACATCCTGCAGCAATGAGCCCTGCAGTTTCAAACTGTGCCCTGTATGAAGCACGTCCTTCTCTGCCCTGAACTAGCCACCTTCTCTTTCCATTGATGTCCCCTGGTTCTTGGCTTACAAGAGTCAGTGAACAACTGTTTCCTATTCACTTTCTCCATGAACTTCATCTTTTTACAGATCTCTTTTATATTTCTCCCCCTCCCCTTATTTTTTCCCCGTTTCCCCATACACAGAGACCACCTAGCCTGTATGATCATTCCTGTTGTGGAAGCCATCCCGTTGCTTATCGCCCTTCCCTTAACCTTTTCTAGCTCTAATTTATCCTTTCCAAGACCAGGAATCCAGTGCGATGCGCAGTGTCCATGGCACACTGGGGATAGCTTCAGCAACGCTGTGATGCTCTGCTGTGTTTTCACACGTGCTATAGGGAGAGCATAGATTGGCACTGCGTGAGTGGAAAAGCCAAAGCAAGCCAGAGCTAGGAGCTACGCAAGCTCCTGCATGCTAGGTGGTAGTAGGGCCTTTTTCATATCAGGATTTGGGATAATAGCATCATCAAAGAGGTTAACTTAATGGCCAACAGCACATACTAGCAGCTAGGTAATATTGGCATTTGGGAAGAGAATGTAAAGATATGAGCAACAAACCTGTGGCTGAGGGAACTAAGGACAATAAGATGTCTTAATAACAAGGCTAACGTAAAAATATCAGAAATAAATGAAACCTTCAGGATATGCATGATACCAACTAAGGCTAATGAAACTGGTGATTGTGTTTCAGAAAAAAAGAAGAAAAGTTTGATAAATACTGGTTTCTAAGAGACAGAAGACAGATTTTGTATTCATATCTTAGGGCAATAAGGAAATAATTTCAGTTTTAAGAGTAGCTAGGAAGGATATTAAGGAGCAACTATTAAAGTTAAACATACTTGCATTGACAGGCCATATAACTAGCTCCTAAGAGTATTAAAAAACTCGCTGAAAAGCTCTCTAAACCATTACATGCTGATTTTTCATAAATCTTGTAGTATTTGGGAGGTTCTAGAGGACTGGTAAGAGTTCAGGTTGTAGCAATACACTGCAGAATAAACGGGGTGGCCTCGAAAGCTCCTGCTCAGTCTGACTTCAGTGGAGGACAAAATTATAGAAAGGCTGATATGGATTGCAATCAGTACAGGTTCTTAGGGAGGTAGGATAATTATGGCAATCAATGGGCGTGTGTGGAAAACAGCTCTTATCAAACAAACTTAATTTTTTTACTGGTCTACAAATTTGGTTGTGAAAGATGACTGTGATGGCATAACAGATTTACCGCAAGGCTCTGATAGATGGGTGCTAGAGAAGCTTGCTGTGACAATTTAGGACCTGGCTCCCCTCAGGTGCCTGTTTGCCTCCTCTCTGCAAAGGTTACTGCCCCAGAGCAGAGCTAAGGGAGGCAACGTGCATGAATGATGCTGTCGCTGTTCAGTCTCTTTATCAGGAATCTGGTAGAAAAAGCAAAACAACTCCTGGTCACATTTGCAGATGACTCCGAAATTGAAGAAGTTGACAATGACCAAGCTGGCGTGACCTGGTGAGATGGGTTGACGTGAGCCTGCCTGTGAAAGGAGTCACCACAAGGTCGTCCATCCGGCTCTGAAGAGCGTAGGTCATGCTGACAAGACGGGAGACATAATCTGTGACGCCACAGCCAGCTTGGGGTAACGACAGAAACTCAGCCGAAGGTGAGGTCACAGTGTGATGCCATAGCTTGGAGAGAGGACGTGGTCCCTGAGTACACAAACAGGGTGCGGGAATGGAAGAAAGGCAACGTTTCCTCTGCGTGGGACATTTACAGGACCATTACTGGATATCTGCACCCAGTTCTGACGTCCGCACTTTGCAAAGGGTGTTACAAGACGATAAGGGTAAAGAAAAGAGCAAGAACAATACAAAAAATCTGCCTTACAGTGAGATGTTTGAGAAGCATATTCTAATTCACGCCTGCAAACTGTGCCCTTGCATGAACTCCCCGTTACCTTTGTAAATGTTGCATTGTATTTTGTCCTCAAGAGATGGGTCTGGGGAACACAGCAGATCCTCTCCCCATCCTTCCTATTTCTGTGCTCCTTTTCGAATATTGACTTCAACTTGGTTGTGAGCCTTGAAATGCTTTTGGGAGCTTGATGCTTTAAAATTTGGAGTATATCTCCACGGCTCAGTGAGGAATTCACAATGGAGAACCCAATATATACTCGTGAAGTGCGCTTCTGAAGAGCCACACTTCTTCTGGTGCTTGATCTGCGAAGCCCATAGCTAGCTTGTACATATCTCCAAGATGCTGTGTTTTACTGTATTGGCAATAATCCATGTCTGGAAAGTAGTGGCAAGCAAAATTATTCCCCTGCTTGGCTCTTGGCTTCATTTGAAGTATGTATGAGTAAGAAACTCCTCTGCTATGGCTGATTTTTGTTTCTTTACTCACTTGTTCACGAAGGGTGAAATCAGAAAAAACAGAGCTGCTTCGGGTAGGTGCAGAGCATATGGGAAGAATTTGGACCAAAGAGCCAGACAGCACTGCCCAAGAAAAGCATCAGGCAAAAGTGCAGCACCGGGGCCGTTTGCTCACCCAACAGGGAAGAACACTGCCAACTGCATGAGGTTCAACAAGGCTCAGGGCCGGGTCCTGCACTTGGGTCACAACAACCCCAGGCAACGCTGCAGGCTGGGGGAGGAGTGGCTGGGAGCTGCCTGGCGGAAAAGGACCTGGGGGTGTTGGTTGACAGCCACCTGAACATGAGCCAGCAGTGTGCCCAGGTGGCCAAGAGGGCCAATGGCATCCTGGCCTGTATCAGGAATGGTGTGGCCAGCAGGACCAGGGCAGGGATCATGCCATGTACTGGGCACTGGTGAGGCCGCACCTCGAGTACTGTGTTCAGTGTTGGGTCTCTCACTCCAAGAAGGACATTGAGGTGTTGGAGCGTGGCCAGAGCAGGGCAATGAAGTTGGTGAAGGGTCTAGAGAACGAGTCTTACGAGGAGCGGCTGAGGGAGCTGGGGGTGTTTAGTCTCAAGAAAAGAAGGCTGAGGGGAGACCTTATTACTCTCTACAACTACCTGAAAAGAGGCTGTAGTGAGGTGGGGGTCGGTCTCTTCTCCCAAGTAACAAGCGATAGGACGAAAGGCAATGGTCTCAAGCTGCACCAGGGGAGGTTTAGGTTGAATAGTAGAAAATACTTCTTCACCGAAAGGGCTGTCAGGCCCTGGCCCAGGCTGCCCAGGGAAGTGGCTGAGTCCGCATCCCTGGAGGTATTTAAAAGAAGGGTAGACGTGGTGCTCGAGGACATGGTTTAGTGGTGGACTTGGCAGTGCTGGGTTAACGGCTGGACCTGATGATCTTAAGGGTCTTTTCCAACCTTAACGATTCTACGGTTCTATGATTCTAAGTCTCGACTGAGAGCCAGAGAGTATCAGGATATACAGCCACCATATCAGATCTTATAGCTTCTTTTAGAAAGTGAGGTGGGCCAAATTGTCACAATCTGAAGAAGACGATTACAGTTTACAGATGGTTTACTTTTTCTCTAGCAGGCAAAGGGAGAGTAGAAACCAGTAGCTGGAAGGTGGGACCTCTTCCACAGGCAGGATTCATGAAGGAGATGGACGGTGGTAGATCTCAGTGGTTTTCTTCTGTACTTTATTCCTAGGTATGGAGCTGGTGTTACTTTCCCCTAGGTAGCAAATACAATTGCAGACCTCACCCCAGAACAGTCAATGGTCTTCCCAAAGCTGAAGATGGCCTGACTGTTTAAGGTTTAAGCCCTCTCCCAAGCTTTATTATATAGGGTTAGAGCTGTTTTCACATCAATATTGGAAATAAGATTCTGACGGTTTATGAATTACATGGTCTCGGGACAGCAAGCTGCACTGCAGATTCATATCCAACACTTCCCAGGGGCTGAGAATATTTATTTCTTGGTTTCAACCAGTCACCAAACATGAAGAAAGACTTTGGTCCTAGCGCAACTTCCATTCCTAAAGCATAAACCTTCTGCAGGCAGAAGCTTCAGAGATACATCTGAGGTGTGTGGAGCTGCTGTGACTGTCTAAGGATATGAGGGACGTCAAGGGAGAGGGAATGGTGGTAAATTTATTAGGCAAACTGACAACATTGGAAGAAACAGGCAAGATCGGGGGGTCCCCAGCTCTCCTGGAGATCATGCAAAGTCATAAAGAAGCAGCTGTGTGTCCAAAAGTTTGTTTCCTACGGATGAATCAGTTGTTCTGATTAAGGATATTGCCCCGCTTTGCCACATACTTTGCCTTGGTGTAAATTAGGATGTCTCTGCTGATACCAGTAAAGGGATGAAAACTTTTAGCAGCTGAGCATCTGGCTCATTCATTTGCAAAATGTTCAGGGATTACCAGAGGTTAAGCATACTCTATAAATGTCAGATGTCGACAGCATTACATTCAGCGATAATAAACTTTAAACAGAAGAAAGTTCCCTTAAAATATCAACCTTTCACCCAGCAGTGCTCATTTAAGAATTTAAAAGATGCTGCACATTACTGGCCCATAAATAATAGTAATGAAAAGGTCAAGCAACCTGTTAGGAAAATCTCACTGTTCAGTGAACAAGCTTGCTGAATCACAGCCGGCGTGAAAGCCCGTATTAGAGCTCTGGCTCATTCGTGTCCAGCCCGCCCCAATTCATGCTGCTAAACCCCATCCTTGCTGGAATCTGAAATGATCTTGAAACTCCGGCAGCTGCACAATGTGCCAGAGGTGGGTCAGGCAAAACTTTTAAACCATTTTTACTGGTGAGGTTAGTTATCTGAAGACGTTTGGTTTGGTTTGAATTGACTTGACTTGACTTGACTTGAATTGAATCAAATTGAATTGAATTTGAATTGAAGAATAAGAATGCTTTGCTCTTAAAAAACTACCACATCTTTTCCTCTTATGGGGAATTTTTCAAAAACTTTTGAAACAAATATTTTATTGGGGGAAAAACAGCCAAGAAAGGAAAAAAAAAAGCTACAGTAGAGACGAGAATCAGAACTGGCCACCAAAACCATAATTAAAATCTTTGAGAAAATGTTGGCTTAAAATTTAAATGGGAAAGGTTAGACTTTGTTGATTTCTTTATTTTTCCATTGAAAGCAGCATTTTAAGAGTAGGTTTTAAAAACAGATATTTAAAAAAATACAGAATTGGGAGCCAAGCTTGCAGAAGCTGAGTGGGATCCCCAAAGGTCAGCGATTCCTCCAGGAATTCTGTGGTTGTCACCGTTTGGCTCCCACACAACCACCCTCAGCACTTGTTCATTATAGGTGTTTAAAACCACCTCTCCTTTCCATTTATCTCCTCATTCCTCTCTTTCTTGCATCAAATCTCACATGTTGCTGTAGCTATCGTGATAATTACATCCCCAAGTCTTTATCACCAGTGCAGTTCACTGTTGGACGAGGTTCTCCAAGGGATGATATATATTAGATCTTGCACAAGTCTTTTAAGATGTTTGGTTTTGAACTGGCTTAAATAAAATAAGAAGCTGAACCCCAATCCTTACAAATCTTCCACTGTGTGTTTAAAAGCAGAACTAAAGGCAAAAGATTCAAAAGTTGCCCACACACTAAAACTGTGAAACTGTACTTCTTGGATTTATTGCACCAAGAACATATTTTATTTTAATTATTAAAATTGATTTTTATTTTCATTTTATGTTTTCCAAAAAACACAATTTGGAAAAAAAAATCAAGTTATATGAAACATTTTCTGGCAGAATCAATCTATTCGATACATTTTTGAACGCTCAACACTACATTTACTTCGGCTGTTTTATTGAAAGTATGATTATAAGATCTGGGTCAGATCCAGAAACGCATTAGGACACTTGGCCTTAGTGCATTCAGGAAGATTTAGGTACGCAACGTCCAGTTTTGGTTTTGAGCACATGAATTTGAAATTTAGTAAGGGAGATGCAGCAGGTACCCCACCTTTCTCTCCTCCCTCCTCTAGATTCCAGCTGTAAACGATGTTTCTCCTAGACCTGGGGCGGGAACACAGATTCACATCTCCTAATCCTCTTCTAATCATCAGACCACTTTAATGAAAATATATTAATTCATACAGATGATCCAATATATTTTTTCCAATGCTGCCAGAAAGCAGCATCTTTTTTTTTTTCTTTTTTTTTTTTCCTGTTGCTTCCAAAAGATGAATTTCTATGGGAAATAAAAAGTGAGTAAGAATTTACAGCAGGTTTTTTATTTTCCCTGTTAGATTGCAATAAAGATTAGGTAGGTCAGTGCTGTGCTGTTCAAAAGTTTATTTACTTCACGCTGTGATTTCTCCTTGAAAGAGTCAGGGCAAAGTAACCTTTGGATCTTCAAAAACTCTGGCACTGCTGTGATTTCTCCAAGAGAAATTTGTATATTGTTAGGTTGGCAGCAAGCCGTTCAGTCCTGCAAGAGATTCGGCTAATAGCTCAGGTGAGCTGAGAAGAGCTACGGTTGCTCGGATGTTTCTCTACTGCATATCATGAATTAATCTACTACAGCTAGCTCATTCTGAACCATTGTATATTCCCTGCTTATACAGTCTTATCGACCTGACCCTGGGGAAAATCAATTCTTGTAATCTATCTTATTACATTTAAATATATGTACAGAACTTGATATAGTACAACAGCAGTGGGGCTTGAAAGAGGCAAGGAAAAATGTCTGGGAAGGAGGAGGAAAAGGAAGAAAAGCAGATAACGCGTTGATACGTTGGGGTAAGCCCTGCAGATCTGCTCTAATTTAGTTTTTCCAAATTCTCACCATTATAAACTAAGAACCACATCTTAGAGGAAAGGGTCATATGCATCTCATGTGCAATGTAGCGCCAGCACTACCTGGGGGTGTATGTGTCCAGAAATCCATGGCACATCTGACCCTCTTACAGCCTCATCTAAGGATCCTTAAGTCTTACAAAAGTCCTTGCAGTTCACGCTTTTAACTCTTGAGGCCCCTGCTGTGTTGGCCCAAAATCAATGGCTTTAAAAGCAAATCCATATTTCTTTATCAGTCCAATAAAACCTGCATCGTTATCTTGCTTTTGTTGTTATTAAGATCTGTTCTCATATTTAAATGGGAATTGATAGATAAGATGTCCTGAATTTCCACAAAGATTAGGCTGGCAAAAAATATAAAAGGCCAAAAGGGTGATCTGGGGACGTACAGGATGGCCCGACTCACTTTGGTCCCTGGGAAAATCATGGTGTGATTCTTCTTGTAACGTAGTCCTGGGGACGGGAAGGAGAATAAAGTCATCAGGAAGGGTTAGCATGGATTTACCAAGCATAAATCATGCCTGACCAAGTTAACCAGGCTCTTCATGGTGATATATGGTAGGAGGATGGGAGACAGTGGACACAGAAGCAGGAGAGGTTTGGACTGGAAATAAGGAAAAACTTTGTCATAAGAGCAGTCATGGAAGGCCACAATAAGGTCTCTCCAGAGCCTTCTCTTCTCCAGGCTGAACAATCCCAACTCTCTCAGCCTGTCCTCACAGGAGAGGTGTTCCAGCCCCCCGATCATCTTCGTGGCCCGCCTCAGGACTTGCTCCATCCTTGGAGGCTTTCAAGGTGTGAATGGACAAACCCCTGAGCAACCTGGTCTGATCTGAAGGGTGACCCTGCCTTGAGCAGGAGTTTAGAGTACAGACCTCCAGCCTGAATGGTTCTGTGGCTCTACAAGATCGTAGGAGTGGCTAAGACACAGTTGCTGCCATTAAGAGGATGGCAAAAGCTCCATTTCCACTTGGTGGACACACCTAATGTGAGCATCACTCTGCTCTTATTTGAAGAATGGAGGTGGGGAGTCACATGGTGGTAACCAAAATTTACTGGTGAGTGAGCAGGCATTGCATGGGACGATACTAAACTGCAAAAAAACCTTAACTTTGGTAAGCTGGCAAACTTGTCCCTGTACAAAAGGATCATGTGCAGATAACTGAAAGTAGGAATTATATCACAGCTGAAAAGGAGATAATTGATTCTATAGTCATTATTTTTACTTTCATTAAGTGTGAGGAGTAATGAACCAGACCCATCAAGAGATTAGAAGTTGATGTGCAGGCACCACAAAAAATCTCTTAACGACAGAGGGCAGGTATGGAGAAGCTGATTTGTAGAACAGATGATAGAATTGTTGATGTGAGCTGATTTTTTTGTTTAAAAGCAGTAAATTCCTTAAAAATGGCCAATAAAAGCCAGACTAGCCACCTAGGTAAAGGCAGCACAGAGCGCTCATGCCTGGTTTTTGTCCCATTTTCAGCTATGCCTTTGCTTGAGGTGGAAAATGGGTGAGGCTACCATAGCGAGGTGAATCCAGAAGAGCCTTCCTGTGACCCAGAACCATCCTAGGGTACAAGAAGAAGAAGAGCCTTCCTGTGACCCAGAACAATCCTAGGTGCAAGTGCCCAGGATTAGGCTAGTGTACATCCAAATGACGTGAAAACACAATTTTATAAGGGGAATCTGCGCAGGCGACGAAGGTGTGTCAGAGAGGTGCCTTTCAGCCTTCTCCTCTAACAAACCGCTTTGCCCCTCTCTTTTGTTTTCTCTTCGTAAGCCAACTTTAGAGAAAAGGGATAAGAAGATCTAAAAGCCTTGCTTTGGCTTCCTTCGCTCCGACAATAGAGGCAATGACAAATCCGAGATGCTGCTAGCCCTCCTTCAAGGGCTGGATTGATGTCCCTGCCTTGTGGTTAGACCCAGCTGGGAGAAGGGGAATTAGGCCTTGTCTTTCAATTACTGCTGTTTTGCTCAGGGCCGCACATTGAAGCCTCCCAGCGGAGAAGTCCTTCTTACCGCTTATAATGTCTGAATTGTATTTGGAAATAAAGCTTTTAATTAAAACTGGCATTTCTCAGCTTCCCACTGGCAGCCGACATCTGCCTGCAAAGAAATATCCTTTGTGACACTTGCAGTACAGAAGCCCAGTGTTAAAGACAGTAAACTAATTCCCCGCTCTCCTGCCATCAGATGAGATGTGAAAGACAAGCTCCTCAACCCTTACGTCCATTAAAGATCCCACGGCATTTCGCAACAGCAAGGGGGTTAACCCCAGTGACCTGGCCGGATTCCAGCTCAAGTGATCTCCGTCTCAAATCCCCCCTCCTGCGGTTTCTTACGTGACATAATCTCCTTCACTTCCCGCGCTCTGTCATTACTGGGAGCCCTTGATGCAAAGAGTTAAACGGCCGCTCGGTTGGCTCGAAGGTGACAGCGTTTCATAGGCGGACCCTTGCACGTGCACCCAAAAATAATGTTTTTTTTTCCAACCCCAACGCGATGCCCCTCATCTGAAGACAAACCTTGCGCAAAATTTCATGCCCAAAGCAATATGTTGTCAGGGTCTTCAGCAGCTGACAGGGACTGTTTCAAATGCTATAACCTAACTATTTCCATAATGCTGTCTGTATTATCTCACTTAATTTACATTCAAGGCTGTAGAGGATCTTAACAGTATTGCCAAAGTTCTTTAAGGACTTCAATTGCACAATGATACAATTGAATCCTCTTATGACATCTTTTAAATCTGATGGGAGTCTTTTTTGTGTTTTAAGTGAGGATCTTGACATGTAAATTAATTTTATTATGCCTATTTCTTCAGGGGTCCTGAGGGCAAGGTTTTTTCCTCTGCTCACAATCATGTATTCTGATGCGGGCTAATCGTCTCTCGTCCTTCTCCCCGCAGCAGCCTGCACTTCAGGCATTTTATGTGCCAAATCTGTCACGTGCAGCATAATCCTGGCGAGGGAGAACGGGGAGAGGGCAGATTGAAATGACTTATTGACAATATCTCTGATTGTCACGTTAGAGGTCTATGCTGTGAGTTTTACAGCAAGTTTCATGAAGTCCTGGAATTCCATCAGCCAAAAAAATCCAGGTGGGAAATGGCGAGGATTCAACACCAGAAGATAAAAATCAAAATCACTTATCCTCCAGCATGGGCAATCCCAAAGTGTCATGAAAGTCAAGGAAAAACAATAAGTAGAAAACAAATGCGGCCTCAGGGGTTTGTTCATAAATTTATATGGCAATAGCACTGCATGTTCTCAAAAATGAAATAGCCTCAAATAAGATATTAAAACTCAGAATCATCTCTGCTAATATAACATTTCTGTCTGATACAATTGAGATTACCCTGTAGGTATTTTATGTTTTTAGCACCTTTTTTCCTCCCATCATTAAATATTTAATAGTTCTAATTTATCACTTTAATATTGAGTTGTTTTGGCTTAGATGCTTGGGCCATGAACTGAATTGCGGAGATGAGAGGAAACTCTGTGCATGTTTATCAGAGTTCCATACTGAAGGAGGATACGGTGTGCTTACATCTCCAATGCCTTGTACCGCACATGATCAAGGGAAAACGCATTCAGTAACCCTCCTGTGAACTAGTACCACTGCTCTGCCCGGTAGCACTATTTATATTTCCCAAACATTTAAAACTGCTCTAAAGAGATCAAGGCTTCAGCGTGCCAGCTACCCTACAGACACAAGGAATGGATGGAGCACCTCAAAATACAAATGGGCAGATGGTGAAAAGAGGGAAGGTGCTCCAGCATCTCAAGCCCTGTTGAATGCCCTGTGTGTTGCTGTGTTCTGCTTTGGTGCTAACATATAATACAAGGCAGCCAAGGCTAATCATAGAATTACAGAATTGTTTAGGTTCACAAAGACCTTTAAGATCATCACGTCCAACCGTTAACCCAGCACTGCCAAGGCCACCACTAAACCATGTCCCTAAGCACCATATCTACACCTCTTTGAAATACCTCCAGGGATGGGGACTCAACCACTGCCCTGGGCAGCCTGGGCCAGGGCCTGACAGCCCTTTCCGGGAAGAAGTTTTTCCTAATATCCAACCCAAACCTGCCCTGGCGCAGCTTGAGGCCGTTCCCTCTCGTCCCATTGCTTGTTACTGGGGAGAAGAGACCAATCCCCCCCGGCTCCAGCCTCCTTTCAGGCAGTTGCAGAGAGCGATGAGGGCTCCCCTCAGCCTCCTCTTCTCCAGGCTGAGCCCCCCCAGCTCCCCCAGCCGCTCCTCCCCAGCCTTGGGCTCCAGCCCCTGCCCCAGCCTCGCTGCCCTGCTCTGGCCACGCTCCAGCCCCTCCATGGCCTTCTTGAATGAGTACCCTGTGGTGGGATTTGTCTGCCCTGACTTAGGTACCCAAATGTTAGATGTCTACATCTAAGCTCGTCACCCCAAGTTCCCCTTATCATCAGTGGAAAGGAATGGGCCAATCCAGAGGACAGTGTATTGCATCTTAAAAATAGATGTCTACAACAGGTTAGATGAGTTCCCCTGTGCAAGCGTCTATTTCCCCTGTTGTCTTTGTGGTGGAGCATGGAGATACAGTGCTCAATCCATTTCTGCATGTCTTTTTCATGATCTGAGCAAAGATAACCCATCTGTCTCCTGTATCAGAACAGAGCCTCTGCCAACAGCCAAGCTCTGTCTGTGCTGCATGACTCTATAAGCGAGAAAAAATCATTACGAGTCATTCCTGCCTTAGTTTTATTACCCACATTTGTGTAGAAAGCCTCATAATCTTGTTCAGCCTTTTTCCCTAAAATTTCTGTTAAGACACTTCAGTAAAGTTCTATCTTGGTGATGGTGACTGTTTGACTGTGACTGATCTATGGCATTTTCAAAGAAATTCTTTCAAGGAAAGATACGGGTGTAGCAGAGCCATTCTGGACCTCCCAGCACGCTGAGGAGCAACACCAGAACAGGTGGACTTATGCACAGCAGAAGCTGGGGTTGTTAACTCGTAGCCATTAATGGTCAGTATTAGCAGTGCCAAGGAAGACATGAAGGAATATCATCATCATCCCAGGAATACCTAAACCTCTGAAATCAGATTAGAGATATTACGTGAAGCATCAAAAGGAACCGCTTTGTGATGCTGTTTTTACCAAACTGGCTGAAACTGAATTCAGACTACTTTCACCTTCATCCTCAGAGCAGGACATCATGAAAATGTATGGAATTCACCTGGCTGCGAGCACTGGTGCTAAAAATTGTCTTAGTTACAGTCTCGGTGGCTCTCAGCGATTCAGATGCAAATCATTAATTGTGAGGTGAACTTCTGGAAGGCCAGCTATGGGTCTGATGTGCCTATTCCGATCCCAAACCTCCAAGTAGACCTTTACAGCCAACTGCACCAGAGTAAAAAACAAGATTTCAGGGTGAAGCAGTATCATCTCTACTTGGTGTCCTTCTTGGGTCTCTGCACATCAATCAATGCATACAGATAAAAGCAGTAAAAATTGATCCTATCCAGGCAGAGGATCAAATATATAAATAAACCCAGAAATCTTGGAAAAGACTTGACCATCTCTTCGGTGATACCGCCTACTGAGTGGACACATCTGCAAAAAGATAACGTTCCTCCATATTCAAATGTAGCAAAATGTGGCCTGTGGCCTATTCTGGGATAAAAAAAGTGTCTGATTTGTGCACTTCCCAGAAGGAGCTGAGTGAGAGTAAGAGGAATTACATTCTTTGCAGGCTCTTTTGAAAAATCTTACCCTTAAAGTGTTTTGAGGTCCCTGAACAGCAAATGTGATAGAAGTGGACATTTCCCCCTGGGATCTGAGGCTTCAGGCCTTAGCTTTTGTTCAGTGAGGGTCATTTGATTAATTCAGCCCCGTTCTGCTACCGTCAGGATGTTCTGCATTCAGAACAGGGCTCTGACACAGCTGCTCTATGCATATGCTTGACAACCATTAAAAGATAAGAACTGTAATCCAAATTTGTAGAAAGATCTGAATAGACGGGATCCAAGTTGCATGAAAGAAATAAAAGTACAATCAGCATTTGTACTACCAACCAAAATACAGTCGTGGGGTCTAAATCTTTCCACAAGCTCGGTCATCTGTGGCTGTAGCACCATTCACTTCTGCAGGTTCCCTGTGATGGGCAGTGAAAATCAGCAAGGAGGACTGTCCTCAGTCTGCTTTTGTGAGATCGAAAATGAATGTTTGAGTACAAGTTGTCAAATACCTTGGTTACAAGGGAGTATGAACACGTCAGTCTTATATTTCTTCCCATTTACATGTAGTAAATCTCTGCGTAACTCACTGCAGAAAAAATGTCCTTACAAGACCGGACAGAAAAGTGAACAGACACCTGAGCCAGATTTTAGATCTTCCTCAAATTTTACATTTTATATTTTAAAAATGAGTCTCCAGAGCCAAACCTCCCAGTGCTCTAGAGTCTGGGCTGAAACTGTAACCTGGTAAATGTGATTTACATCACTAGCAGAAGGCCCTGGGCATTGCAGTGCCCTGGCACTGGGGAGTATCAGGACGTCTCTGGGCTTGCCGTGCCCTGAGCTGGGTGTCCCTGTGATCACAAGTGTCCCGTGGCCAAGGGCCTCGTGCCTGACCTGCCTGAGCTCAGCGCTGGGGACACCCCGCATGGCCAAGGGCTGCCGCCCCGGGCAGGCACTGCCCAGCAAACACCAGCCCTTTGTGCGCCCGGACTGGGTGCTGGGCAGCTCTGCCACTGGTGCTGGGGACCAGGGAGAAGGGAGGAGGTGGTGTGGAAAGGGAGGGTGAAGATAGCCCTTGGTGGCCCCAAGAGCGAGGAGGAGGAAGAAACCCCACCATGGACATCACACTCCTCCCAGGGAAGACCTCTGGGTGGTGGCTACTGAAAGGAGTTTCAGAACTACCTGAAAGGAGGTTGTAGCAAGGTGGGGATCGGTCTCTTCTCCCATGTCACAAGCGATAGGACAAGAGGAAATGGCCTCAAGCTGCGCCAGGGCAGGTTTAGGTTGGATATTAGGAAAAATGTCTTCATGGAAAGGGCTGTCAGGCCCTGGCCCAGGCTGCCCAGGGAAGTGGTTGAGTTTCCATCCCTGGAGGGATTGAAAAGCCGGGGAGATGTGGTGCTGAGGGACATGGTTTAGTGGTGGGCTTGGCAGTGCTGGGTTAACGGTTGGACTTGATGATCTTAAAGGTCTTTTCCAACCTTAACGATTCTATGGTTCTATGATTCTATGACTTGTAACCCTCTCCCTGACTGTGCCTGAAGGAGGCTGAACCTGTCAACCCTGGGACGCAGAGGGACACTAGCAGGGTGAGCATCACACCAGAGATAAGGGGTAGAGTCTGGGAAGGCATTTTTGTATGAAAAATTAAATTGCATCATAGATGAGACTTTTAAAACATTAATTATTTTGGAATATTAGCCTTTCAAAATATTAATTGGACTAACAAATTCTTGGCTCCGTTTATATTGTATATTCCTTTTTTTTTTTTTTTTTCTGCCCCCCCAACAATAGTTTGGAAGGAGAATAAGGTATTCTGGGGTTTTGCTATCTTAGGGCTGAGATCTCACGAAGCTACTTCCATTCTGCCTTGCAGCATAATTTCCAGCTCTGAGTTGGCTTTGAATTTAGCCAGGTACAGATCCAAGGATATCTTAAGGCATCTGTCTTTGACTTGGCTTAATCAGTAATATCAGCCCCTCATCTTGCTGAGCAAAATTTTCTACTACAAGCAACAACATTATTTAAAAAATGTTCCCCACCTGATTTTCCAAAGGGAAGTAAACACCTCTCTCACCCATCTTCCATCTAAGCAGCACCCTGGGCTGAATAGATGCAGGAGTTTTCCTGCCCCTGGGAACAATCTTTCCCTGAGAACAAAACCCCACGAACTGTAATTTGGCTGCCAATGTCATCTCCCGCATAATCAAGTATTGACTTAATTAGAAATCCTTTTAAGTGATGCATAGGGAGAAAAACACATTTTTTTTCAAAGTATTCCTCATTTGTAATTATTATTTCACTTGTGAATCTTCCACACTCCATTGAAAATGCCATATGGAAAACAAATTAGTTTGCTACAGTGACTAATGTTTACTGCCACTTCTGCTCTGAAGTTTTGGGCCAAGTTTTTAAATCATCGGTCCTTTCTCTGGCAAAGCTGCCAATGCAATTGGTCTGCGTGATCGAAGGCTGGATACAAGTGGAAGCACAAGTATAGGAAATGGCAGTGTGTCCCACCTGGTCACTAAGGGCAATCCAGGAATTTAATAGCAAACAGTTATTTATTTAAGCAGTTGCCTAAAGATGTTGCATATGCTAAATATGATAGAAATGAAATTATGCTGCTTTGATTGAGACAGGGGCCATGTTTCCCGGCTGCATCATGTGGCGGATTGTGGGGAGCTTCGCGCTCTGTTACGAGCTTCACCGCCTTGCCAGTCATTTGCACCTTTCTTTAGCTCAGTCTCTCCGCTTGGAATAATATAATGCTTAGTCCCGAAACATGATTTGCTTCATTATACTCTTGCACTGCACCTGTCACTCCAGCCTCATGTCTCTCCCCTTCACATGGCCGTTCCCTGATCCTCCAGGATAACACTGGGAGTGCATTTTTTTCTTGCAGTATTCTTCCCCTTTATTTCATTGAGTGTAGGCGTTGCTTTTACGGAATAGTGACTTTCAGGGTTATCCTCCTTCCTTTTTTGAAGACTGGCCTGAAGTTGGATTCTCTCCCACCTTCTGCTGCTTTCTCCGTGTACTGTGTACTGTTTCCAAACAGTCGGTAGTACAAGAAATTCATTTGTTGTGAGTGATTTGCCTTATACCACGCACATTTGCTCAGGTAGAAGTCATTGGCTCGCCTTCCAGCCACGGCCAGAAGGTTATCGCAATAACCATAAAAGATGGAATTTCTCTTTTCCTTTCAAATGAACACTTGAATTCTGTGGAATTGGAGGGGGCCATCTGGATACGAGTGCATAAAGTCAGCCAGAGTTTTTGGCTCCTCTGCTCTGGGAATTTAATGGAAGTTTTGATTAAAGTTTCTATGGCTGAGTCCTGCATGAGCAAGTTCTGTTTCTAATGGCCATATGGAATTCCCATAGGTGAGAGCTCATCTGGAGGATGCCAATAGGATCTGTATTAAAAAAAAATAGTGATTGGTAATGCAGATCAGAAAGAAGGACTTGGCTCGGTTCTGCGAAACACTTAGTCATCCAAAGATATGAGCACAAAGTATTGAAGAGTGTGGGAGTTGCTTAGGACTAAGGATGTCAGGATTTGGACTGTTTGTATCATTATTAGGTATTATTTATTAATAATAATATATCTAATCACTACTTGGAGGACAGGACAGTTGGCAACAGTAACTCTATTAGCCAAAATTATGAGTGTTTCAAAACACCATCTGCTGATGGTTACCTCTAAGCAATGAAAATAGAAAGCAGATGTACATCCTGGGTGGCTGTGGAGCACCTCCAGGACGCTGACCGAGGGCACGCTGCTGGGCATAGGCTTCATGACTGCAAAGACAATTGCCTCGTGCTGTTCCCATTCGTTTCTGTAGGGACCTCCTGGCTGCTTCTTCTGTCCTGTCAAACAGACTGCAATACTCTTGTCAACTACTGCATCTCTGTAGTATGCAATTATTTATTTACTAACCCTAAATAGAAATATAGGACAAAAATGTTCCCAATTATCACAGCAACCACATCATATGGAGTGGAAAGTACCCTGCTACTCCTACCTCAGCAATCTCTGAAATCAAAGGAGATATATAAATTTAAGCTTTCCAGCCAGGACTAATTCCCTGCATTAAAAATATAGGACACAACACATCTTTTTAACAGAAAACACTGTTAATGCTGCAAAGTGAAGCACTTGAAAATTAGGGAATGCCAGATTGATTGTTGCCATGGAGAAGTCCTTGAGAGCATTAATCACTGCCTTGAGAGCTGGGTTTGAATAGAGTGCAGAAAATAAAGCATGGGGCCACACACGGAACCACAATGTGAAAACAAAGCATCACGTAGCTGCTCATTAGATGAACACCATTATCCCGTGGACTGAAGGTAGGTGTCCTGCAGAAGGCAACAGTACGGGATCATGTAATTAACATTCCACCATCATGCATATGCGCAGCGAATGATCTGGGAGCTCGCCAACACGTCTGAACTTCTGCGCGCTTGACTATGTAACGTCCTTCTTTGATGTGATTGTGTTTGAATGCAAACTTTGCATTTGTTTTTCCTAGCAAAGAAGTGAACTGACAGAAGATATGCTATAGGTCGTACTGCTTCATTTCAGCCCCAGGGTCCTCTTTTACGGTGGAAAGAGGGCAATGCTCAGACTACAGAAGACCGACTTAAGAGCCTGGAGACTTGGGTCCTTGCCAGCCATGTCTTCACTGTAAGGCCTCCAGTTGTGGTCCCCTTTGGGGTAGGAGACC
This sequence comes from Nipponia nippon, assembly GCF_047370975.1. NCBI lineage: Eukaryota > Metazoa > Chordata > Aves > Pelecaniformes > Threskiornithidae > Nipponia > Nipponia nippon. Next base: position 3,059,698 of record NW_028262347.1, read on the forward strand.
TTGTGGAGCACACAACGGAGCTGGAAACAAAAGCACGGAGCAGGAGCAGGATGAGGGTGTGCACCAGAGTCGATGTCCAGGATGCTCCACAGAGAGCGCATCTCCCCGCAGCGTAAACGCTGAGGACCTCTCAGCTCTGCCACAAGTCCGTTGTGTGATCTTGAGCAAGACACTCTCCTGCTCTGTGCCTCTCTTTTTCTATCTAAAATAGGGATAATGGTGCTTCACTTTTCAAATGTCTTTGCGAGCAACAGGCAAAAGGATATTTAAGCTCAATATGTTATATGGATGTATTTCTCAATGTTAATTAAAGCTTTTTCAAAATATAACCTGCATTTTGGATGGCCATCTTTGTTTCTCTCTCCCTGCTTTGTTACCTATTCCCCATTTCAATTGATTAAAAAAACTCTTTGCTCTTTCACTGCCCTTTTATATAAGCATTGGCTGCCCTTTACTCACCACTCAGGTTTAATATTCCCAAATTTTATTAACCAGTTATTTACAAACTGCCAAATCAAACAGATTAGCAAGCAAGACTCAAAACAAGACAAAAGATCCTGTGTTAGTCTCTCACTGAGTAAATAATCTGCTTGGGTCATGTATTATTAATCAATCTGCTATTTCACAGAGGACTCAACCATTCTTGTCCGTCCTGGCAAAGAATACACTACTCTGTATTTCGCTCTGATTGTCTCTGTTGCACATGCAAACAGCTGACTGCGTGCTTTCTTCCAGAACGGAAAAGAGCAAATTTAACAGAATGACTCTCAGGAAAAGCTGGAGACCTCACCGCACAAACCTGAGACGACTGGGGTGTATAAGTGGTACATTAGAGAGAAAAACGTTTCCCAAAGGGGATCAAACACCTGCAGAAACGTGGTACGATCAAGCATTCCCCAGTACATGGCCACAACAGCTACTACAGAATCATAGAATCACAGAATGGTTTGGGTTGGAAGGGACCTTAAAGATCATCTGGTTCCAGCCCCCCTGCCATGGGCATGGACGCTTCCACTCGATCAGGTTGCTCAAAGCCCCATCCAACCTGGCCTTGAACACTTCCAGGGATGAGGCATCCACAGCTTCTCTGGGCAACCTGTTCCAGTGCCTCACTGCCCTCACAGTAAAGAATTTCTTCCTAATATCTAACCTAAACCTACCCTCTTTCAGTTTAAAACCATTATCCCTCATCCTATCACTACCTGCCTTTGTAAAAAGTCCCTCTCCAGCTTTCTTGTAAGCCCCGTTTAAATACTGGAAGGCTGCAATAAGGTCTCCCCGCAGCCTTCTCTTCTCCAGGCTGAACAACCCCAACTAAGGGTTGTCCCTCTCACAGGGGAGGTGTTCCAGCCCCCTGATCATCTCCTCTGGACCTGCTCAAGCAGGTCCATGTCTTTCTTATGCCAGGTGCCGCAGAGCTGGACACAGGAGTCCAGGTAGGGTCTCATGAGAGCGGAGCAGAGGGGGAAAATCACCTCCCTTGGCCTGGTGGCCACACTTATTTTGATACAGCCCAGGATACAACTGGCTTTCATTCATCGGCTTTTCATGTACAGAAACATTCATTTTAAGTTGGTTTATTATACGTTAATAAGAACCCGATTAAGAAAATCATTGAAGCATATGCTTTGCTTTAAGCATGTGGCTAGATCTGTTGATGTAGGAAATGGCATGACCAGCAAATGCGAGTTGTGCTTTTCAAGGTTATGCCAAAGGAAGGAACTATCAAAGTTCTTTTCCACTTTAATTCCCATGATCTTTTTTAACGCTGTTTTCCTATTTTGAGATCATCATGGAAGGGCCAATATGCGACCACCGTTCCCCCTCTGTTACATTGAGTCAAACTCAGCAACAGACCAGAGGTACTGTATTGGCAACCGCTCACGCTGAACGCTCTGGCCTCCGGTGGAAGGAATAATACTTGACAAAAATTGGCGTGACAGGTTGCTTTGAGGCATCTGAGGCGCAGCCAGCTTGCATTTCTGGAAATCAGTTTCAGCATAGACCGGCTGAGGCATTTAACGCAAGCAGTGAGATAGTACAGTTCCCCTAATTACACCCTGTTGTTTCCATAGGATGCCCCCAATCACATCTGAGCAGATACCTGACTTTTCAAAGCAGTACGAGAGTCTGTTCCTTGTCTTGATCTTCCACATGCCCATGATACGCAGATTAGCTGATTATTATGAAGTCCTAGGCAGCTACAGGTACAGTTTTTTAACACCAACAGAAGTAGATAATCTACTTTGACCTCCTGCCATGAAGTTTGATTCACTTACTGATAACTTCTGCCTGTCTGAAGGAGACCCTGCGTTGGCACCCAGGCAGGAGACAGAGGATTTACCTCTGCCTTTGGGTTTGTCCCAATGCCTTGCCGATCTGTCTTGTAAATTGAATTTCTCTTCTTTTAGCACCCATCCTCTGTTATGCCACCTTCTATTAGATTGAAAAGCTCCAATATTTTCTCTTTGTGAAAGTGCTTAAGCACTATAATCAAATAACCCATCAGTTGTCTTTTTGTCAAGCCAGAAACAGTGAACTCTCTGACTCATTCTCAAGCTTTATCTTAACTACTGAATTGTTTCCTGGGCTCCTGTCTGCACGGCATCTACCTCTGGAATACGCTTACATTTTGGGGGCAGAATGCTATTACTGGTGTCACTCATGCTGTATTCAGAGGTAAATTCACCTCCTTAAATTACTTGCGATTCTTCTGAATTGTTTAATCTCCTGTTTAATTATTATGGCACTTTAGCAACTTAGCTGACAGCCTCTTTGAAGATTTACTATTGGAAAAGCAAACAGTGCAAATGGAATACCCTGGATGGCAAATAGAGGACTTTTCCCCATTGATTCCCACGACTATGTCTTGTTTAAAGTTACTATAATGAGATAAAAGAAATACAGGCCCATTTCAATTAAAGAACTATGATCTCCTTCGGGAAAACTCTTCAAGAAAATTGTGTAAAGAAACAATCTGACTGCTACTCCATCTTGGTTTTGGATACATCAAATTAAGTTCTCTTGAAAAAATGAAATATTTCTTGCTTTAGGCAATTTGTAGCAAAGTAATGTTGAGCCTTTTGCCTCCAATAAAACTTAGGCCATTGGATTGGACCAAAGGTTTACCTTTCTCCCAAAGATCAACCCTAAGATTGAGGCTAGTTCACCTGGCATGAGTTCCCCTGTGAAAATGACTGTAGGAAGGGTTTCAATAAAGTGAATATCCAGGGCTGCTAAGTATTGCTTTTTCTTTTGAATAGCAAGCTACCAATAATGACCTTCCCACACCATCTTTAAGTTGTATCCTACACCATTTTTAATTTTCCTGCTTAGCTTACGAGAATGCTACTTCACACTATGTTGGACAACATGTTGGACATGCTAGGCAAGCTGTATCATAGTAAGAAAAAAAGAAAGAGACAGAGCACAGTAAAACTTTCGTTACAGAAGGGTGAAGACTGTTGGTATTGGTGTCCAAGCACCCCGAATGTTTTCTGACCCCCTTTGCTATCTTGCCGGGAGATAGCAAACGGCTGCCCCATCCTGTATGACCTCCGAGTTTTTCTCTACGTGCTCCCTCAAGGAGATCCCAGCTTGCGTAGTAGAAAAGCAGTTTCTGTTCTAATCTTTCCTCTCTCTTCTTCTTCTCTTGTGCCTTTTTCATGCTGGCCAAACCATCTCTGGGCTGAGGCCGAGCTCTTCAGCAGTAAAGAGTTTACCTGGCACTTGGGATGTAGCCTTACAGCTGCCCAGAGAAGCAGTCTCCAGGTCCCCATGGACAGCCTGTCCCTCCAAGTCTATACTCCTGCCTGTTTCTATGAAGCTCACCACAACCACGCTGTTGTTCCCCATTTGCCCACGCTGACCACTGTGCAGACTGTGACGGATCTGTGACGGAAGCACAAGGAATAAACAGAAGTATCAGATAATATTTGCCAGAGAGGAATTGTACATTTCAGCTAAGAAAAGTTGAGGGAAGGAGGGAGGTGTCTAATGATGTGGTAGAAGAAGGAGAGAACATTAACTGAGATATTACTTTAAATCAATCTCTCTCTTCAGACAGAGGAGAAAGGATAGATAATGATCAAAAAAATGCTTCTGAAAATGCAGCTCCCAGCCCTGGTGACTCAGGCACCAGTGGAGCGAGGCCAGAGAGACTATCAATGCTAAGTCCCCGAGTCCTTGATGCTCTCTGCAGGAGGCACTTGAATGTGTCCAAGATGATGCTACAGCCCAGCCAAGTTTTCTGATGAATAACTCCGTAGGGGGCAGAGGCCTGTTGAAGGTCATGAAACACTTCTGCTGACATTGATGTTAAATACTAAATCCTTTTGCTTTTGTACCGAAGCAGCTGGAACCCAGCTATGTGCTGCAGTCCCTGCCACTCCTGTGTTTACGAAGGCAACTGCAATGAAGCCAGGCACAGAAGACCACCTCTGACAGGCAACCCCCTGCCTTCAGTGATCACCTGAATCCATGGATCTCTTTGCGGCATCCAGTAAAATCCGTCTGACACTTTGTTGTAAACCTCGACTAAGCAATTCATTTTTGCAGTCCCTTAGACCTTTCTGTGTATTAAAGAGACAAGTTCTAGAAAAAAACCAATACGCAAAGTGAAAACAAAAAGCTTCCTTTTTGCCCTGTATTACCAGAAGCATCTTAATTCATTAAAACCAGATAAAAGTGAATTTTCATTCTTTGCTTTCTACAGGCTTTTAGAAATTGAAGTGAGGGCAGGCTCTGCCCTATGCTGTGTTGGATTTGAAGACTGCTCTGTATGTCCAAACACGTTTGTTTCTTCCAAGTATTTTTGCTAGTTAATTTTTCATCCTATGACCTTGTCACATTTATACTATAACATGATTTTTGCCATCAGTAGCAGAAGACCACAGGCACTGCAGTGACCTGACGCCGCAGGGTCTCAGGACGTCTCTGGGCTTGCCGTGCCCTGAGCTGGGTGTCCCTGTGATCACAAGTGTCCCGTGGCCAAGGGCCTCGTGCCTGACCTGCCTGAGCTCAGCGCTGGGGACACCCCGCATGGCCAAGGGCTGCCGCCCCGGGCAGGCACTGCCCAGCAAACACCAGCCCTTTGTGCGCCCGGACTGGGTGCTGGGCAGCTCTGCCACTGGTGCTGGGGACCAGGGAGAAGGGAGGAGGTGGTGTGGAAAGGGAGGGTGAAGATAGCCCTTGGTGGCCCCAAGAGCGAGGAGGAGGAAGAAACCCCACCATGGACATCACACTCCTCCCAGGGAAGACCTCTGGGTGGTGGCGACTTGTAACCCTCTCCCTGATTGTGCTTGAGGGAGACTGATCCTGCCACCCCCTGGGATGCAGAGGGACACTGGCAGGGTGAGCATCACACCAGAGATAAGGGCTAGAGTCTAGGAAGGCTTTTTTCTATGAAAAATTAAATTGCATCATAGATGAGACTTTAAAAATATTAATTAGTGTGGACTGTTGCAATGTTATCTGGGCTAACAAGAAATTCTTAGCTCTGCTCATGAGGTGTGTTCTACTATTGCCCGTGACACGAATTTCAGCGTAACAGCATCCTGAGCCTGTCATGACCACGGCCAGGTGATGAGGTTTTTCCTCATAGCTGTCCTCATAGAAAGTATCGTGACTGCAGGCTTGCTGAGAGCATTGCTGCAAGTACCTGAGCTGTCAGGAGGGACTGAGCCTGATCTCTTCAGCATAGACACTAGCCTAACTACATTAGCAGTGGAAGGCTGTTAGACCACTTAATTTTAGGCACATAACTGAGATGTCTTCTTTAGCAATACAGTTGCCCTGGGTGGCCTCTGTAATTGATGACGAGTCATCTCTAAAGCTAGTTCAGGTTTTGCGTGTCTGAATGAAGCTTAATTTGAGTTTAAGACTAGAGGACCATCCTCTAGCGGGAGATGTGAGCTGTGCTCGGGCCGTGACATGTGCTTTCTGTGTAACAAAACCATCATTCAGAACACGGAGCCTCCAGCCAGTTATAGTACAACTTTTGTAATGCTCTCACTGATCTCCTGCAAAGTTTGAACACCAGCGTTCTTCTGTCTTCTGTCCGAGAGACCCCTCGCGCTTGGCCAGAAGAGTAATCCTCTTAGCTAAAAGCAGTAGCAGGTTGTTGTCATCAACTGGATGAACCACTTAGGAGAGAGACCACAGGCTTTGTAATGTGTACCTCTGTTGAAATCACTTGAAAAACCCATTTGTACAAGACAGACCAGACACTTTGAAATGCTCTCAGATGCTCTCCAGTTGGAAAAGATATTTACATGTCCTATAAAACTGAGACTATAACCTAGGTATAGAAACCCTTTCAGGTGACTCATCTGACCAGCCACAGTGGAAAGAATGAAGGCAGAGCTGCCCAAAAGCAAACCATAGCCTAAAAACTGCACTGTTGAAGCGTGAGCTCAGCTCCCTACAGCTGTGTCTGGGTTGCAGATGTTCCCCCATAACAAATGGTCTAATAACCAGTTCTACAAATGATAATTTGATGTGTTTGTTTTTTTTTTTTTTTTTTGCCAGAGTGTTGGGTTCCCTTTAGTGGTACACTGTGATGTGCTACAGAGTGAGGGAATGTTTGCGGGGAGACCTTATTGCGGCCTTTCAATACTTAAAGGGGGCTTATAAGAAAGATGGGGACAGACATTTTGGCACGGCCTGTAGCAATAGGACAAGGGGTAATGGTTTTAAACTAAAAGAGGGGAGATTTAGACTAGGTATAAGGAAAAAATTTTTTATAGCGAGGGTGGTGAAACACTGGAAGGGGTTGCCCAGAGAGGTGGGAGATGCCCCATCCTTGGAAACGTTCAAGGCCAGCCTGGACGGGGCTCTGAGCAACCTGATCTGGTTGAAGATGTCCCTGCTCATTGCAGGAGAGTTAGACTAGGTGGCCTTTAAAGGTCCCTTCCATCCCAAAGCATTCTGTGATTCTATGATTCTAACAAAGGGAAATATTCTTAGCTTATCTCTCTATTGGCTCCTGCTCTTGCTCTGAAGTAGACTCCAGCTCAGAAACTCAGAAACTTGGTGGCGCAGGCCAAGGGTTGCGTGTGGCACACAGCTGGCACCTTTGAAAACTAAGCCTGAATTCTTGTCCGTGTTCAACAATGGTCTTTACATGCACAAATGTTTTCAAGGTAGAACCCCTACCAGAACCACTTTTCTTGGTACGGTTTCAAGATGAACAGTTTCCACGGTCCACAGGAGACTGCGTCCCCTCCTCGGTTTGGGACTTTACCTTTTTTTTTGGTGTATCAGTGCTTGGCACCACAACACTTCTGTTTTCCAGTTTCATACATCAGTGTATACAGAATGCCAAGAAAGTATTTTTGCTGTGCCTTTGTGCTTGCAGGCCTTTCTGCAGTGCTTGGGAATTTCAGAATTATTCACGCAGTCGTTGCTTGGAATTGATGAAATCAGGTGCTTCTTTTTTCGTCATTCAATCAGTAAAGAAGGCTGACTTCATCAGCTGAACAGCCAACCCAGATGAGACAGGTTTGGGAAAGAATTTTTATTTTTCCAAAGATTTAGTATTCAGACATTATAGACTTGAGTAAATTCTAATTGTGTTTCTAACTCTACATTTAATAAATGGACCGTGGAGAAAGAAAAAAAAAAAAAAAAAGGGCTGTGAGCAGTGGGAGGAAAACCAAGAAATGAGACCATGAATCAAACCTGGTCTTGGAGATGACAGTCAGGCTGGCTACAAATTCTGCAGCTCCCTTGCTACTGATGTGATCCACACCAGTCAGATAAAAGTATATCAACATAAATAATCACATATTAAGATGACATAATGTTAATATATTGTGCTTTGAAGTCCGTAGGTAAATCTGAGGGTCCTGAACTGCGTGATACGCATTAACTAAATCAGCTTTGCAACAGCTTCCCGTGGCTAGTGCTTCAAGGCATGGAATCCAGGGGGCTCTCTGTGGAAAGCGCAGGGCTCTCTGGGGTGATATATGTAGTCATAATCCAATACGCAGTGCATAGTAGCCAACAGAAAAATAAAGACTAATAAAGTATCCCAGGTACTCTAAAGATGATCTGGAGGAAGCGGTGGTGGTCTGCAGATAGCACACATCACGTGGAGCTGTCTCTGACACCGACTAGAAATCCAACCTCACTCCTACAATGAATAGGATGAGTTGAACTCACTTCCCCCCCTCCCCGAAAAAGCAGAATAATTCATTATGACTCATTGATCAGGTTGTTAACCTTGATGACTCAGGAAACGAAACCATGCAGATATGAGTCTCCCTATGATATCAACTGGAAACTGCTGCTGCTAAGGTGCTACTGAGCATGTGGCAAACTTTGAGCACGCTCTCGTCTTGAACTAGTGAGAATAAACACAGACTGTGAGAAGTGAAGCAATGATTGAAGCATCGGTTCTGAGATGAGCCATGAACCTTCAGCCTCTGCAGGAGCTGAATTGGGATGGAAAGGGAAGGTCTTCTGCCCTTTTTATAACAAGGCTTTCAAATATGTTTGAAAAGGTCATTTAGAGGAATTTGATGGCTTAGCTTAATTTGCCCTGCAGTTATAACAGGTACGGAAAACTTGT